>NC_052054.1:85546950-86146950 GCF_903992535.2 Arvicola amphibius
CTCCCTTCTTCCCCCCTTCTATCCTCTCCCATGGTCCCCATTCTCCCAGTTGTTTACTCAGGAGATCTTGTCTTTTTCTATGTCCCATGTAGGTTAGATCCATGTATGTCTCTCTTAAGATCCACTTTGTTATCTAGGTTCTCTGGGGTTGTGACTTGTAGGCTGTTTTTTCTTTGCTTTATGTCTAAAAGCCACTTATGAGTGAGTACATAAGATATTTGTCTTTCTGGGTCTGGGTTACCTCACTCAATATGATGTTTGCTCATTTTTTTAATTTCAAAGAAGAAAAAAAAATCAGGCCAGCCAGCATTCAAGCCCTCCAGAGTCTGTCTCTTATTAGAGATCCCAGGTCTCTGCAGAGGGGGCTACAAACAGGAGGGAAGGCACCCAAACCCCTGCTGCCCAAAGGTGGAAGGCAGTCTGATTACACATTTCAGAGTCAAACATTAAGCTCCCCTACCCGGAGAATGAGTGAGCCCAGTCGTGTACCTTGCCATGAATACTCCATTTTCCTACCTCAGTCAGGCCACAGAGTAAGTAAGCTTGCTTTCTCCCAGTTCAAGACTTCACTTTTACTCAGAAACCTGTAAAAGTAGAGTCTTGTTTTGTGTGGAAAGACTGAAACATCTTTGTTGGTAACTCCCCTACTCTCTGTCTCCTACTCTCTCTCCCTCCTCTACTCTCGCTCTCTCTTTCTCTCCCATACTGCTTGCAGTGGCCTTAAGAAAATTTTCCCTAAATTGACAATTTGTGTCAGTGCCTTTTCTCTCAAAATTTCCTCTCCTCTCCTCCTGCAAACCCAGTGTTGCAGGAGAATGATGCTTTCTCCTCGGACCATGGTCTGTCTGGAACCTGGCCTTCCCTCTGGTCTTTACTTCCACCCTACAGGTCCCACGTGTTGGTCAGGCTCCATGTGAGTTTCCTGATGTGGATGCACACTGGAGTCTAGCTTAGCTGTGCTGCTTTACCTTAGCCTCATTGGGGGCACAATGTTAAGCTTCACTGACGTTGTGTCTGGAAGGGTCTGTGGCAGTAGAAACGATAGCTCTTCTTGGAATGTCACAGTCTTCACCAGAAGCCAAGGATATTTTAGATTATGCTAATTTTCTTTATAACGAAAAGAAATTTAGCATCCTCACATTTTCCACTTAAAGTCTAATTATACCCATTTAAGGTAAACTCAGGGAAAACTAGAGTTTTGATCTTATTTCTTTTCCTCCTACTCACAGTGTAAAATATGCCACACCTCCTTTCAGGGGCTCATGGTGAGTGGTAGGTGTGGTACTGGCAAGGATGGCTGGGGAGTGAGGAATTACGAAGCGCTTCCATCTGACCCAAGGTAGCATCCTCAGGCTGGCATCTCCTGTGGTGGCTCTGAGACTCAGGCCCACCCACCCTAAGTTCTCATCTCCAACACTGTGAGGTTCGTTGAGATCATCTGGCTTGCTCACTCCATCCTGGGGTTTCAGTGAGGGGAGCTCAGCTATCTAGACAGCACCCAGTCAGCCTCATCAAGACACAGCCACATAGACACCTGCCTCACTGACAGTGGGAGCTGTGGTCTCTACACTCACTGGGCTCCCTTTCTCACACACATTCTTTTTTTTTTTTTCTTAATATTTATTTATTATGTATGCAATATTCTGTCTGCATGTATTCCTGCAGGCCAGAAGAGGACACCAGACCTAATTACAGATGGTTGTGAGCCACCATGTGGTTGCCAGGAATTGAACTCAGGACCTTTGGAAGAGCAGGCAATGCTCTTAACCTCTGAGCCATCTCTCCAGCCCTCTCACACACATTCTTGATGTAGAAGAAATGATTTGACTCTGCTTTACAGGTTCTTGCTGATCATTCTCTCTAAAACTAATCTGTTTAATTCTGCCTGGGAAGGGTCTTTGTTTTGTTCACTCAATTGTCTCTTCCTGTGAGGACTTGAGAAACATACTTTGAAACCACTGCTTATTCCTTGTTTTCTTAGTACTTGGTTCTTAATAAACAGCATCCCCCTGGAATGGAGACAAAGAGCTGCCCTAGTTGTCCAGGCCAGGGAGTGGTTAAATCTCACAAAGCCATCCAGTTGTGCCCAGCTAACCAGCCACATCAGAGAACTGAAGAGGAAGGAGGAGAGTGTGGAACCGGGCCCTACAGACCCATGGTGTGGCTAGTGGCATGCTCTCTTGTCTAGAAGACCTGAGCCTGGCTGTACTCAATCATGTTTGCTTATTGTATGAGGCCTCCTCTTCCAGGAAGCCTCCTCATATTCAAGATTGTAGTCTCACTACCTTCCTAAGCTTCAGATCCCTAGAGCAGCATCATTCTGGTCCCCAAGATGAATTTCCAGGAAAAGTAGGTTTGTTATTCTTTTTAAATCAATAATTTAAATCCCAAGTCTGGGATTGCCATGAAATATATTCACATATTAATCTTTTTTCTTTTTTTTGAGACTCCATTCCTTGGAGAGCAAGAATAATTCTCACATTGTTTTGGTGCTAGTATCTAGCTAGATTGGGTGTGGGGAGTCCTAAGGAATAGTAAACAAAAGCATATTCATGCTCTGTGTCTGTCATAAGAAATGGTGTTTCTGGCTGGATGGGGTGGTGCATGCCTTTAACCTCAGCACTGGGATGCAGGTCTCTGTGAGGCTGCATAGAGAGTTTCAGGACAGCCAGGACTACGTAGAGAGACCCTGTCTTGAAAGAAAGAAAGAAAGAAAGAAAGAAAGAAAGAAAGAAAGAAAGAAAAAGAAAGAAAGAAAAAAAAGAAAGAAAGACAGAAAGACAGTGCTTCATTTTCTCACTTTGCTAAGACCATGTCTATTCTTGCAATAACTGAACCTGTAGGGTGTCCTGCATCTGCAGGGTGAGTTATATACCCTGAGAGGTCTCTGTGCCTGTCCAGCCCTGTTTCCCAGAATTGATCATCCTGCTTTTCCCTCTGGCCTCATGCAATGCTGTTCTTTCAGTTTCAAATGCTTTCCTCCAACTGTCCAGTTGACAAAATTGTAACCTCCCTTTAGCTATTGAGCCCCATCTAATGCAGTGCACTCATTAGGGCCTATCAGAACCCCTGCAGGAAGACAGTATACTTACCATGGGCCCTGCTGTCGGGACCTTGTCTCCTTCCTCAGGAGCTCCAGAGGAGATGGTTGGTTGCTTTTTGTCCCTGCAACATGAGTGTGGTTGAAAGTTTGTTGTCTGCTGCCATCCTGAATTTTACTTCTTGAAGGAGGGGCAGTGGTGGTGCTGCGCTGCCTAGCAGAAGAGCCTTTTGAAGTTATCAGCCACAAGGAAGGGCCACATTAGGAAATGGCAGATGGCTTGGCACCAGCTCAGTGCTGAACTGGTCAGCACCTTCTGATGACTTTCATTTTCATGTCTGCTTTTGCAGAAGTGAACTATTTGGATTTTGAAGATCACAGCATTAACTAGTCTTTTTATATGGCACAGTGATCACAGTCCAACATTTCCTTAGTCTCTGAAATACTCTCCCTCAAAATTCCCGTTTGACAGAGTTTGCTATTCTAGCTCTCTAGTAACTGATGGGTTGACTAACACTAGACATGCATCTTGTTTATTCTAGCATGCAAGTTCGATCTATTTCTTTAGTAATTATTGTGTCATGACACTGCAAGGCCTTCATAGAGACTCCCAGGCCCCAGTAGAGCATTTGAATAAGACTACCCCAGGCAAAATGGTGTCACAGTTATTATCTTTTGAGAAGCTGGGCCATTATTTGGTTGATAAGAGGAGTTTCTTTTTCTCTGCTGAGACTTGGCAAACAAGTCTTAGAACGTGAAGGAATTCATGGTAGTGAAGCAAGTTAGCCCTCTTTGCTAAGGAAAACCCTGAATGTCAAAGGACTCTCTTCCACATTCATGTTTCCTTCTACATCTGCCTTTAGTAAAAAGGATAACTGCTCACAAAAGAAAAATTAGTTTTCTTCAGTGGACACTTACTGGACATATAAGTAAGGGTGGACCCACCCAAATGAACACAATACTAATTTTGAAGGTTTTGTTTGTCCCATATACTATATCTGAGTATTATTTATATTACATTTTTACTTTACAGGTCTTTTGCTTCTGTATTATGGTTTCCAACTTTGTCATTTTGGGTTTTCTATGTGTGAGAATATATTTATCAGTGTCTACATGTTTCTTGTACTTTTTCTTTGCCCTTTTTTCTGTTTGTTTTGTCCTATTCTGGTTTGTTATTGTTGTTGTTGTTATATTCCTGTTTATATTCTAATGAGAGAAAGAAAGAGTGTGAATTTGGCTGAGGAGGATCTGTGAGGAGCTGGAGGAGGGGAAACCACAGTCAGAATATACTATATGGGAAAAATCTATTTTCAATTTAAAAATAAAATAAAAAGAAAACTTGAGTGGGCTTTTGGGGGACCCAAGTCTCTACTTCCAGATTATTCTTTCTGATGCCCCCAGATGTCAGTCTGGCCAGTCCTAGACAAGGCATGATTTATGTAACTCACAGGCTGCTCCACTGATGGCTGTTTCACCTGAGGGGCCAAGGCTACAACTGAAGGAATCTTACTGGCCAGTCATGTCAAAGAGTACGTGCTACAAAATGTCATCAGAACCCTTACTGTAAGTAGTGGTGGGGCTTTAATCCCTTCCTGGACAGCTATAACCCAGAGTCCCAAAGAGAAGTCAGTCCATCATGAGCACTGGCATGGTGGTAGACAGAAAGCTGAAAGGAGGAGGAAGCTGGCACTCGGCTGCCCTTTTATTTATTTATTTATTTATTTATTTATTTTTCCAGTTTATTTATTTTTTATTAAAAATTGCCATCTCCTCCCCTCCTCCTCCCCTTTCCCTCCCCTCCCTTCCACCCACACCCCCACTCCCTCCCTCTTGAGGCCAAACAGCCATCAGGGTTCTCTACACCTTTTATTCCATCCGGGGCCCCAATCTATGGAACGGTGTCACTGTAGAAGGAAGCGGCGGGCTGTATCCCGCCACCTGGCTAGCTTTACCCAAAATAATTACACGGAAACTGTATTCTTTTAAACACTGCCTGGCCCATAGTTTCAGCCTCTTATTGGTTAATTCTCACATCTTCCTTTAACCCATATTTAGTAATCCGTGTAGCACCACCCGAGGTGTGGCTTACCAGGAGAGATCTTAACCTGCGTCCATCTCGGAGAGGAGAAGCATGGAGACTCACTATGGCGACTGCCTGAAGCATCTCCCCAACTCTTTCCCAGAATTCTGTTCTGTCTACTCCGCCTACCTAATTTTCTGTTCTCTTAAAGGGCCAAGGCAGTTTTCTTTATTAATTAACCAATGAAAGTAACACAGACAGATAACTCTCCTCCATCAGTGTCACCACGTTGAGGGTGAGTCTTTTTTAAAAAAAATATTTATTTATTTATTTATTTATTATGTATGCAATATTCTGTCTGTGTGTATGCCTGCAGGCCAGAAGAGGGCACCAGACCCCATACAGATGGTTGTGAGCCACCATGTGGTTGACTGGGAATTGAACTCAGGACCTTTGGAAGAGCAGGCAGTGCTCTTAACCTCTGAGCCACCTCTCCAGCCCGAGGGTGAGTCTTTACCTCTCACTTAACCTTCTCTGGATGCAGCCTCACAGGCACAATCACAAGTCTCAGATATGGACGAGCTGACAGTACAGATTAAGCAGCACAGGAGATATGACTTAGTGGACTTCACTTTAGAGAACAATAAATAGAGGCTCAGAGAGGTTTCCTTTTTTATTTGAAGCCACACAGCAAAAAAGAGACAAGAGTTCAGACCAAAATTCCTTTATGTTCCCCCTATCCTTTTCTTTTTGGCAAAAATAAATTTATTATTTGTTTGTTTGTTTGTTTGTTTGAAGTCAGTGTACACAGTAACAGGTTTTATTGTGGCTTTTTATCAATATATACTTTGTTTGGGTTGATTCTTCTGGGTTCAGATTCACAGGTTCAAGTGGGACAGATTGTCCTTTCGGGTAGGAGATGGATTAGGAGAGTTATTAGCACCACAGTTAGCACAAAGGGGTATCTCCGGAGAAGCCAGACCCATGTGGCAGAGTGGGGGCCTGCTTACAGGTTTCAGAGAGATCCCATGACGTGAGGCTGGCGGGTAGACCATAGTACACTTTCGCAGTCAGGCATCTCTGCATAGCAGGCGAAGGGAAAGCTTTGGCCTTTAGTTGATATTTGTCCATCATATGAGATGTGCTACTTGCAGCTGTTAATAGCTCAGAGAACTTGGTAAGCTTCCTTTGGGAAGCTGACAATTATAGAGTCATGACAGCCATAAGTAGGGTGTCTGGCATTTCTTTTTATCAGCTGTGAAGACAGAGGGCGGGAGAGGCCGCTGCTTGTGAGTGAGGGATGAGTAACCCAGAGCCCAAACCTAACAGCCCTGATTGCCGTCCTTCCACCTCCTGTGTTTCCTCTGACAAAGAATAGAAAGGCAGAAAACCATCTCTGACAGACAGCAAACAGGTAAGGGTTATCAAAGTTGAAGAGGCACAGATAGACAGGAAGATAGAAAGGTAACCTGCAGAGAAGAGAAGAGGCAAAGGCATTTCTCTGGTGGAGAGCTGGGGGTTTTAAAGGGCTGGAATGAATCCCATCTTAATTTAGGATCTGTCAGTTTAGACAAAGAAAGGGAAGTTGATAGGCCCACAGCCTTGAGTAAACATGTCTCTACCCAGCTTTGAGCATATCTGATCAGCCTGGACAGTCAGCCAGAAGGGGGGCCCTGCTAGTGGGAGGAAAAAGCCTGCCAGGTCTTTGACTCAGATCAGGAGGAAGAAGAAGCAGCTGGAAGCATGTCATCTTTCCTCTGTGTTTTTGAACTCTCTGTGATAAATGACATGTCATCTCCTAGTCTTTCACTAGCAGTCACCTTCTGACTTGTATGTCACATTATCCTTCTTGGGTTTGTCAATGGGAGCCAAGTAGTTGCTACCACAGATAGCAGCACAGCACTGGAGAAAAGACACAGGGGACCAAGGAGAGTATGTGTGTGGAGGTGGAAGGCTCTGCAGTCACATTTGACAAGACCAACCTTATCAGTATCTGTGTACATTCAATACATGGTTCCTGGGCGCTGGCTGCTTTGAAACTCTAGCGCCTTAAATAGAGCTCTCAGATCCCCTCCTGCTGCACACATCTCCACAGGTCAACACACTGTATGGGTTTAGGGCAAATTCCTTTCGTTTGCCCTTCTTCAAATGCGGCCTTGTCTCAGGCTCTGAAAGTAGTGCCATATATGACTAAGGCAGATGCAGAGCCTTCCTGTGAAGTGAGAGAGGAGGTAAACAGGGGTGAGCTTCGTGTTCATAAACAAATAGGAGGCAGCCAGCTGTGGGAGGGCACACGTGCCTGCCCTCTGCCAAACCACCAGCATCAGCAATCAGTCTCGGGAGCTGAGTGTGGGAAGAATCAAAACGAGCTGTTGGCTCCAGGGAGCTTCGGCTGGATTCTCGGAAAGATTAAAGTTACCTATGCCTTTCTGTATCCTAATTGCATTCTGTCAGGTTGCTGTCTGTGGGTAGTGTGAAAACCCACAGGAGCTGAACAAGGCAAAGAGATGATTCCAGTTTTCTACAGACTTTGTGGAAGGGGCTGAATGAACAGGAGCAGCTGCGCTCAATCCCCCTTCCTGTTCTGGCCCAGAATGCGTGCTCTCCCACCTGGTGCCTTGTGGTACTCATCTTTGTAGCTGGTACAGTGGATCCATCACTTCTCTGCTGCTGTGATAAAACGCCAAGACCAAGGCAACTTAAGAGACAGAAAGAGTTTATCTTGTCTGATATTTCCAGAGGGAAGAGTACATCTCCGTGAGGAGACGTGGCAGTAAGCAGATGGCATGGTGACAGGAGCAGAAGCTGAGAGCACACAGGAAGCACAAAGCAGAGAGGACAAATTGGAAAAGGCGAGCATCTTTAAGCTCTCAAAAACCCATCTTCAGGGACGCCCTTCTTCCAACAAGGCCGTATCTCCAAAACCTCCCCAGGCAGCACCACCGATGGGAACCGAGTGTTCAAACACTTGAGCCAATATGGAATATTTTCATTCAAACCACCACATAGAGTTTGTGTTGATGGCTTCACCCAACATCTACCGTGTTACTTCCTTTAGGAAACCTGCCTGTGCCTTCCCCCTGGAAGTCAATACCTCATTCCCAGGACAGATTCTCACAGCTTGTCTCCTGTGTCTTGTTGTATCTATATTGTGATGCTACGGACTGAATTGATCCCTCTCACATTCTTATGTTGAGCTAGGTGTGGTGAATGTCCCTGATTCCAGCAGTAAAGAGGCTAAGGCATGGGGATGGCAAGTTCAAGACTACCTTGGACGATGCAGTTGAGCCTTATCTTAAAACACCAAGGACTAAAGATATAGGCCAATGGCAAAGGGACTGCTAAAGATGCCCAAGTGCCATGTCCAACTCAGCTCTCAGGACAGACCTGACTAGGACAGCGTGGGAATGCAGAAAATACAAACACACAGACAGACAGAAAGTTGGAATCGGATGGTCTGAACTCAGGCGGAGTAAAACCACAGCAAACCAGAAATTCAACATGTTTGTTATATACAGTTGAACAGAGAGGTGGGTGACTGCATGCAGAAAAGCAGGGAGGTGGGGTTGTGGCATACCACTGGGTCAAGGGGACAAGGTTAGCTAATCACCATAGGAGTAGACTCTGTAGGGGAGCAGTCTCCAGGCCATAAGTATCCAGACAGAGAAAACTATGGGGAATATTTTCTGAACACATTATCAGTATCCAAACATGGACCAGAAGGGAAGGTTTTGCCATTTCCCTGTGGATCTGTAGCTAGGATCCTTGAAAAGACCATGCCTCTGTCAACAACACACATTCTCTTCACTCAGGACATCACACACTCAGGACTTCCTCCACTCCCTGCATCCAAGGCTCTAGGCTCCAAAACTACCCCAAACTGTGATGTTATTTGGAAGGAAGGCCTTTGGGATGTGATTAGAGCTCAGGGGTTGAGTCCTTGTGAATATAATTAGTGCCTCTAAGAACAGGCTAGAAATCCAGCTTTCTTCTCCAGCGTGTGAGGATGCATAGGGAAGACAGCTCTCTACCAATCAGGAAGAGGCCCCAGCAGACATTGGCTTCTAGTGTTTTGATTTGGAAAGTCCCAGACTCCAGAGCAGTGAAAACTCAATTTCTGTTGTATATAGTTGCCTGATTGTGTGTGACCTCTGGGTAGTGCAGCCTGAGCTGGTTGAGGACATGTGGATAGCCACATGAGATAGCCATTTGAGACCATGTGAGATTCTTCCTGATTTGGTATCCTTAAAAGAAAACACTCATGCCAAGGCATTTTTATAAGAAATGAAAAGAAGAGGACTGTACCACCAAAGTTGACAGCAGTAGTCCCATCTGGGGAAGCCCACTTGGAACCCTTCTGAGGTCAGACTGCCAAGTCTAAGGGCCTTTTTTTTTCCCTCTTCCTTTTTCCATCAGGTATTAGCACTGCTGACTTTCCTTAAAATGGAGTTCAGGTCATTGCCCAAGCATTGGCCTCCCTATTGCTCAACTCTTTGGAGGCCAGTCAGGAGGTGATCCTCAGTGTACCCCTCATTCCTGCTCCATCATCACAAGCAGCTCCCCAAGAGGTTGTGTTTTAAGGTTGCTGGTCATATGATGAGGAACCCTGGCCATTGGACTCCTCCCTCTCTGTCTCACTTCCTGATCCCTGCTTTTCTCTCTCTGCTAATCTGAAAACAGGGCCAGCAGCTCCTGCATCTGTGCCCTTCTACTCTTGCCCATTTCCCAGCTCCTGATTTACACTGACACTCAGTCTTCTGGGCTGAGTATATGAGATAGTTTCTTGCTGAAGTCTCTGTAAAGGCTTCAAATTCTAATGGTAAGGAAGAAACTGTGCCTGTGGTACCTGTTATTTTTGCAATGTTTATGCTATGGCTCCCTGCTGGCTCATTTTATCTAGATCAGAAGTAGAGTGATCAGAGGGATCCTAAAAAATGTGTGGAAAAGGAAAGATGTTATCAGGGAAAAAAAGGACTTTCAAACTTTGACGGAAATGACACTTTTCCCTTGAGTGTTAAGTAATCAGACAGCTGAGATTCAGTTTTGCAAATTTTAAGAACTGGAGGGTTGTTATGTAAAAATGGGTTTCAACTGTGGAGCTTAATAAGAAGGTAGGATTATCATTAAACGCGTGCCTAACTTGTCTGAAATCGAAGGGCATCTCTGTAAAGATGCACAACGCCTCGGTGTTACGCTGCATTCTCTCAGTCTGTGACATTTGTCATCCACAGCTGTTTGTTTCTGCTGTGTTTATATTGCTACCTTGATTATAACAATATCAAGCAATTAAGTGGCATTACAGGTCTCAAAGCTCTGTCTGACAAGTAGGTCCTGGACATGATTAGCACAGCAGTGTTGGTGATCGATGGAACACTGAAGTGAGAATTCTTGAGAATTAAGAGAGGCAAGGCATCTCGAAATTCAGTGGCTGCTAACTAAATCCTTTTATTCTTGGGGAAGGTGTTTGTACAGTGCTGGCTTAAGTCTACAGTTCTGAAATCAGTCCTCAAAGTCAAAAGTTAATCAATTGTACTTGAGGAAAGAAGAGGATAAAATAAGAGCTAAATGATGCACATTCAAGGAGCTCAAATTGATATCTTTAAGTCATTTTTGAATTTGTTGAAAAGAAAAATGAATTTAATTGAATACAAGAGAAGTGGCTGAAAAAATAGTGAGGATTTGAAATGACGCTTTTAGGAGCTGGAGAGAGAACTCGGTGGCTGAGAGCACCAGCTGTTCTAGAGGAGCTGGGTTCAGTTCCCAGCATTGGCATGTAGGCTCACAGCCATCTGTAACTCCAGTTCACAGGACCTGATCCACTCTGCTCATCTCTTTGGCATCTACTAAGATGCACATGGATGCAGGTTTTGTCTGATGCTGGAGACAGCCTGTTCTAATTTGTTTTCTGTTGCTGTGATAAAACACTGACCAAAACCAACTCACAGGTGGAAAGAGTTTATTTTAGCTTACATACTATATATAGTATATCACCTAGGGAAACCAAGACAGGAAATTGAAGGCAGGAATTGAAGCAGAGACCATAGAGGAATGCTGATTACTGGTTTGGTCAGTTGTCTTGTACAACCTAGGATGACACCACCCACAGTGGTCTGGCCCCTCCCACATCAATCAGACTTGTCTCCAGCCCAGGCTGATGGAGGCAGTTCCTCAATTGAGGATTCCTTCTTTCCAGGTATTTTTAGTTTGTATCAAGTTGACAAAAGCTAGCCTCCATATAGCCAGTAATGGAGATGCGATGAATCATGACCATTTTAGAGTCATCATAACCAGTGTGGGACACAGGAACTCGGTTAGACTGTTGAAATTGGTGAATGTGTCTCATCAACATGCTCAGCTAGAGTTGAGCTTCCCTCTCCTGCCTGAACCACAAATGCAACTTGATCTGATGTGAGCAGGTGGAAAGGCTGGTTCCATCATCCGTAGGGATATACAAGGAAACTGGGAAGATGAATGAATTTCACCTTGCTTCTCTGCTCAACGGCTGAGAGTGAGGTTGGCCTTCTGTCTCTTTGGTGTGTTGCTCTTCTTACCTGTGACAGTACAAAATGTCATCTGAAACTTCCCCCATCTGTCTTCCTTCTCTTTCTATCCTGTCTTCTCATCCATTACTGAGACTGATGAGTGAGCTGTCATTTTGTTTGGTAGATACTCTCCAGGCTGTGCTGGCCGCCCACTAGCTTGTCTGGAAATCTTAGGATATTGATGCCTGGGCTCCGTCTCTAGCCATTGACTTTATTGGTCTGGCTGAAGCCTTGGCATTGGTAGATTTAGGAAGCTTCAAGTGATACTTCCGTTCAGTCAGGGTTAAAAGCTATAGCTCTAAGAGCAGCGTGATGGAGGATTTCCCAGCAGGAGACAAAGAAAGTACACCCCTGAGATCTTTAAGTGTGGTCATTTACTAGGGTAGACAAGTAAAGAAGAATATTATCAGAGGAAAGATCTGACAAAAACCCTCAGGCGTTGCCAGCACAGCAAAGTTCTATGTGGAAAAAATGGGTGGTGAGGGTGGAGTGGAGTGGGCATGAAAGAGGGCTCAGATGTCAAGAGCTCAAGCACGTGGATTTTATTTCCAGCACCCTCATGGTGACTCACAACCATTTGAAACTCCACTTCTGGGAGGTCCAACTCCCCTGTCTGGCCTCTGTGAGCACTAGGCATGCACATGGTAAATATATGCATACAAAACATCCATACACATAAAATTAAAAACCTGGGCATGATATACAGATATATGCTTAGGGCATGGCAAGCTCTCTAAAAGGCCAGAGTTTTTGACCATGGGGTTAAAGTAAAGAGACAGTAGCAGAACTGCTTGATAGATGTTCTTGAAGAACATTCCATCAGCCACTGGCATTACAGGGCTTGGGCGGGTGAATGATACAATTAAATTAGAATTTATAAAGATTATTCTGGTCATTTTGCATTAAAAAGAAAGATCAGAGCCGGGCGGTGGTGGCGCACGCCTTTAATCCCAGCACTCGGGAGGCAGAGGCAGGCGGATCTCTGTGAGTTCGAGACCAGCCTGGTCTACAAGAGCTAGTTCCAGGACAGGCTCTAAAAAGCTGCAGAGAAACCCTGTCTCGAAAAACCAAAATAAATAAATAAATAAATAAATAAATAAATAAATAAAAAGAAAGATCAGGCTTATGTCTGAACTGCCATGGGCTCTACGTGGATTTACTGCAATGAACCTCTAGGAAGACACACGCATGCTATTCCTTGCTTCAGTGACCATGCAGCTCAGTGTCTAGAACAAATATTTGTCTTTTATGCAAGTTTGGGGAAGCAGTAAGATATCATATCCCTGGTTTAGGCATTCTGGCCTGTGCCCTTCCATGGTCACTGCTGGTATCCAGTGTTCTTGCTTTCTATATTTATCTTTTTTTGATGCAATGTTATTTGTACTAAATAGGAGCAAACATTTAAATTAATGGTATGTTTCTCCAGCTCCTGAAGTGATGACTTTCATTAGAGTGGAAAGCCTTTGGAAGGCCTTTCTGAGCTGGTGACATGGAGCTGATGTTAAAGAGTGCTGAGGACTGGGTACCATCTCAGGCATCAGCCAAGACTCTTGGTTTGTTCTCTGACTTTTCTTCCAAATCCTTCCCATCTTTGCTACTGAACATTTACTTCTGTTTAGAGTGCAGAAGAGAGAGCTGAGAGCCAAGTTGAGTGAGGGAGCCTCTGCCCATTTGTTTCCCTGCTCCATGGCTGGCAGGAAGCAACCACATCAAATGCTTGAAGAATTACCTTTGGGTTGACAGAGGTGAAGCGAGAGAGCTGAGGTAATGCTTTTAGGAGCACACTTGGCCCACTGGACCATTTGGAATGGGAGACAAGCCTTCCAACACTGGAAACAAAGACAGTGTCTCCTCCAGTTCTTTAGATCTAATTGAAGAGGCTTTTGTGCAAAGTGGCAATCAATAAAAACAAAACTGGCTGCATCCCCTCCATTATCTGAGCTTGTATCCTGTGAGAATGCTACTTTGGGACGGTTTGCTGAGCATCCTCAATCAACAGAGAGACTTCAGACTACATCCGCAGAAATACGCTTTAAGTTGTCTGACCTTAAACTAAGTTCAGTTCATACAATAGAAGTACACAAGGTCACAGTAAGGGTCAAGTAATGGTCTTGCCACTCTAGAGTCTTTACCATCATCCATGTTTTGGTGTTTGTCCCAGGTCAAAGGACACCAAAGATGTTGAGGCTTATGGAACTCTAAAGAGAATTTGTCTTGATTTATGCGAATTTGGGAGTATTTGAGTAATTAAGCACAAAGCTTCCAGCACAGAAATCGACTTGTTTGACTCATGAAATCTTGGGCTTGTCTTCTTACTTACAAAGTGAGAATGAAGAATTGCTTCTGTTAGTCAGACTTTCATCATTGTAACAAAGTTTCTGAAACAATCCATTAAAAAGGGGTGGAATGTGGAGGTTTTCTCTGACACCACTTTCAGAGGTATGAACTCATGGTCAGTTGAGACAAATGTAATATGATTGAAATACATGAGGTCCTCTTGTGAGAGAGAGAGAGAGAGAGAGAGAGAGAGAGAGAGAGAGAGAGAGAGAGAGAGAACTGGTCTACCACACCCACTACTGATATTGCTTTTGACCCTATTCTTCCCATACACACATACTGGGGGGCGGGCAGGAAGATTAGTGATATGCAAACTGTGTTGGTGAAATGGGATGTCCTTCTGTACAAGTGGTGCTTTTTTAGTTAATTAATAAAGCTTCTTTGGCCTATGGCAGGGTAGAACATAGCCAGACTGGAAGAGATATAGAGTGAGAATTGGCAGAGTTGAGGAGAGGCCATGTAGCTGCCAAAGGAGAAAGACACTAGAACCTTACTGGTAAACCATGAGCCTCATGGTAAAATATAAAATAATAGAAATGAGTTAATTTAAGATATAAGAGCTAGCTAGGAATATGCCTAAGCTATTGACCAAGCAGTGTTGTAATTAATATAGTTTCTGTGTGATTATTCGGGTCTGGGTGGCTGGGAAGCCAAGGTGCAGTCTCCATTTACAAAATGGCCCCAATGTGGGCAACTACATCCACATAAAACCCCGGAGAGCTTGGGAAGGAATTCTAGCCACGAAAGAAGAGATTTCCAGTAATCCAAGCTCCAATTCTCATAAAATGGTCACCCAAGGGAGGTTTTCCCACCAGAAATGTTTTAGAACACTGACTTTAAATGGGATTTAAAATATCTTTTTACATAAATATTTTCTCTTCTAAAAACATGTCTTCAAATGGATGTGTTTTGAAGAGAAAAGTGTGAAGTCCAACACTGACTGTTGCTTTTGACATTTGGCTCCTGGATGTCCAGGACTGGTTCCTTACTGACCTCCCTCATCAAGGGCCATCAGGAAAAGTGAGAACCCATGGGTCTCAGTCTGTTTTATTTACAAAGCTTCATTTACAGCATTGTGCAGTTCTTAGACAGGGCTTTAGGGTTATATCACATGACAGGTAGCTGGGGTCATGAAAGGGCTGTAAGGTTTTTCAAGTCTCATTGTTTGAGACTCTTTGTTGTTCTCTGTCTTTGTTTCTCTCTCTCTTTCTCCCCCCTCTCTAAGGTAGGATCTCTCTGTATAGCACAGGATCACCTGGAACTCTTGATCCCCAGCCTCAGTCCCTTCCATGCCCTGCTATCCATGCACTCTTCCCTCCACACCAAGCTGTCTAGCAATACCGCTTAATTGGATCTCCTCAAAATCTCTCTCTGTCTCTGTCTCTCTGTCTCTCTCTCTGTCTCTGTCTCTCTCTCTCTGTGTATGTGTGTGTGTGTGTGAGTGTGTGTGCATGTGTGCATGTGTATGTGTGTTTGGGAGACTTAGAAAGCAATAACTTGGAAATCTCAGGCAGAGTCTTCCAACAGGATCAGAGAGCTCAACATGATTCTTAACTACAAGAAGATGACAGGTTAGAGGAAGTGCTACCAGGAAGAAGAGAACATATGGCCAGAGAGGTGAGAAGAAGGACGCAGGGCACACAGAGACCAAGAGCTAAACGTGTGAAAGGTCACACCATAACCATCAATATACATGCTGCCGGAGCAGAAAATATTCACTCGACAGGGAGGAATGGTTGATTTTAGAAAGGCAGACTGCTTAAGATTTCCATTTGTTCCTGGAAGACCTGATTATAATTCTCTTAGAAAGGTACAGAGTTTTTGTTTTGTTTTTTGTTGTTTGTATTGGCTCATAGGGAAGCACTGGGAGTGACGTAAGGGCCATAGCTTTGCAGGGTATAGCAAAGGTCAAATTAAGAAATGACATATGGCTGCAGGATCTGGGGAAAGGGTAAAGGATGCACAGATCTTCCGGGATTCCTGATATCTGTCCTGTGTGGGGATGCTGTTTTGCATGTTTTTTCCCCTGATTTTACATAGCACCGGGAATAGACTTCTAGCAGTAGGGATGTCTGTGGGCTGCAGTTCTCAAGAGCTAATGGGGATGAACTGTGATCAGTGGCAAACCAGGCCAACATGCTCAGTGCATGACCATTGTCTTAGGGTTTACATTGCTGTTAATAGACACTATGACCACAGCAACTCTTTAAAGGAAACCATTTAACTGGGGCTGGCTTACAGTTCAGAGGTTTAGACCATTAACATCACAGGCAGACAAGGTGCTAGAGAAGGAGCTGAGAGTTCTACATCTTGATACATAGGCAGCAGAAGGGGACTGTGTGTCACACTGGGCATAACTTGAGCATATGAGACCTCACCTCAAAGACACCCCCAGAATGACACACTTCCTCCAACAATGCCACACCTAATACAAAAAGACCACAACTCCTAATAGTTCCTCTCCCTGTGAGCCAAGCATTCAGACATTTGAGTCTCTGGGGGCCATACCTACTCAAAGCACAACCACCACTGTTCAGGAGTTACATCAACAGTGTGATGATGCTTAATATTGACTTTGAACACCACAGAAACTAGATTAACATAGGGGCCAAGCCTCTGATCATGCTTGGAGGGATAATCTAGATTAGCATGGCCTCTGAGAATGTCTTTGTGAGATTATCTAGATAGGGTTTAAAGTTTTAAAGTTTTTAAAAATTACTGTTAATCATGCGTCTACATGCGCATGTGGGTATATGCACATGAGTGCAGGCACTTGTGAGGGCCAGCATTGTCAGATACCCTGGATCTGGAGTTACAGGTGATTTCGAGCTGCACAATGTGGGTGCTAGGATCTGAATCCTGGTCTCCTGCAAAAGCAGTAAGGGTTCTTAAATTCTGAGCCATCTCTCTAGTCCTGATTAGGTCACTTTTGGCAGAAAGACCCACCCTGACTGTGAGTGGCACCATACCTGGGCTTTGGGTTATAGACTGATTTAAAAGGAGAAAGTCAGTTGATGGCAGGCACTATCACTTGCTGCTTCCTGGATGTGGATGCAGTGTGATCACCAGCCTCAAGCTCCTACTGCCGTCCCTTCCTCACTGTGAAGGGACTCACATGGGCTTCTCCTCCACGTATAAACCAGCAATGAGACAAGCCACTAACAGACATTTTGAATTCCTTTGTAGCCATGGTTTAAGATTTCTTCAAGCTGATGTGGCTAAAACTGGTCAGAGCATAGACAACACCTCCAAATCAGTACTCTCATAGTTTTTTTTAACCCTTTGGGGGCCCACCACCCAGCTCCCAAATAAATATACAAAGACATACTCTTATTTATAAATGCCCAGCCTTAGCTTGGCTGGTTTCTTGCCAACTTTTCTAACGTTTATCTCATTTCTCTTTAACTACAATTTGTCTCTTGGCTTTTTGTCTTTCTTTATTCTATCTATCTTTTCTTCCTTCTTACTTTGTGGCTAGCTGGGTGGCTATCTCCTGGCATCCTCTTTTCCTTTTTCTTGATACTCTCACTCTTCCCTAGATTTCTCCTATTTATTCTCTCTGCCTGTCATCCCTGTCTATCCTTTCTCCTGTCTAGCTATTGGCCATTCAGCTCTTTATTAGAACAATCAGGTGTTTTAGGCAGGCAAAGAAACACAGCTTCACAGAGTTAAACAAATGCAATGTAAAAGAATGCAACACATCTTTATATTATTAAACAAATATCCACAGCATAAATGAATACAACACATCTTAAACTAATATTCCACTCCAGTCTCTTAATTTACTCCTCTGACAGTTGAGGACTTTATATCTATTTCTTCCTTTTACTCAGATCTGAAACTAGATCCAAAGGCAAAGGGAATTCACAGAGGACTGTCATATCTACTGCGTGGGGCTTTGTTTGAAGCTAGAACATCTCCAGGTCAGCTGTTTTATTGTTTGTACTGTATATTTTCATCTATCAACACTCCTCATTTTTTGTTATTTTTATGCTGCCTATCAGAAGTTTTTAAATGTCTATTTTCATTTTTTGCATATGAGGGATTGCCTGATCATGTCTGTATACTATGTACGTGCATTACTGAAAGAAGTCAGAAGAGGGTATCAGATCCCTCTGGAAGTGAAATCGCATGGCTGAGGGTGCTGGGCTCCTGGAACCCAGGTCCTCTAGAAGAGCAGTTAGGGGTCTAAGCTGTTGAGTCATCTCTCCAGTCCTTTATTGGCAGCTTTTACAATTGATTATGTCATTTTTGTGTGAACCCAAGGAAATGAGTGGCTGGCCTTTTGGTACTTAAAACAAAAGAAAGAGAGACAGTGAGATTCGCATTAATGAATTCGAGGCTAGTCTAGTCCTCTCATCTTGGTGTCCTCACTGAGGTGCCTTGGTCTTGTTGCTCTGGGTAGTCTCTAGGGGAAAGGCTTCCTGGTGGAGTTTCCCCCTTGTTCTAGAAGAAATTCAGAACCATGTCACAGCCAGTGACAGAAATGCCAGCCAATGCTGACTGAACAGTTGGCCTGAATTGGCTCCACCATCTGAGCCACTGACAGCTGGAATTGGAATCAGGTGGTTGTTGTTGTTTGGTTATTTGGGGGGCAGAGTCTAGCTATATCATGCAGACTGACCTAGAACTTACTCTGAAGCACAGCTTGGCCTCGAATTCACAATCCTCTTATTCCGGTGACAGTTAGGATGATGGGAACATGCTGCTTGGCAGTCTCTTTAGGTGGTCTTGAGGGGGCTCCTTAAGACTCAGCTCTTTTTCTCTACTCTTGGAAACTTCTACTGGGACCAGCAAAGCCTACTCAACACTGCTCCATGGTGGTACTGGCAACTGAGTCCGTGGCTTCACCCATGCCCTACCCGTAAGCTATATTCCCACCCTCCTTTCCTGTAACTTTTCAGCTTTTGTTTGTTTGTCTTTTGAAAAACAAAGCCTTAGCCTGGGCTTGACCTTACGCTGAACTTCTGGTAGGACTTGAACTTGTGGTCATCTCACTTCAGACCCTAGTAACTGGCCTAAGTCCAGTCGTTTTACAAGTTCAAACTTGGTAGGATGGCTTCTGTATAAACTGAGTCGCTCTGATAGCATCAGCCTAGTCAGGGTTCCACAGGCCTCATCACTGCAGCCAGGGACTATGACTGGGACACAGGTGGATCACAGGCTTTCACCTAGGGCTAAGGAGTTGGGGGAACAGATAGTTGCTGGAAGACTATCCTCACATATGACTGCACATGCGCTCAGTGTACAACAAAAAGGGGCATCCTGTCACTTTCCAAAGCTCTTTACTAGCTACAGTTTCATTGCAGCTCTCCAGATGCCCGCCCTTAGCAGGCTGACGCAAGGCATAATTTTCTTATGAGGTCATTTACGCACACCACTAAATGGTCCTCTGCTGTACTCCTCTGTCTTGGGAATGGCGCCTTCTTGCTAATACAGATAGGCTTAATCTCACTTAATATTGGTACAGTGTTCTGAAGGGTGGATGTCAGATAAATGTAGCCTGTTTTATTTCGTTAGCTCTGGGGTTGATTTGAAATGAAGCAGAGAGATGAGTGGTCAGACCTGGTAGTGGTCCTGAGGAGGGAGAAGGAGGAGAGCGCCCTCTCTGCTGAAAATGTCAGGACTGCCACAGTGAGGGAAGACAGGATCATTCTGACAAGTCAAACTCTTCTGTGTTTTGGTGAAACCTCGTTGCCTGTGATGTGTAAATAAGCAGCCAGGGCCGCATCTATGACCCAGCTCAGATGTCATCGACAGGGGCTCAAGTCCCTCCACTGGTACCACTTCCTGTGAGAGGTCTGAGAGGGTGACAATGTTAGGATTATTATTTTTCTAACAGCCGAATAGTACAAGAAAAAACTGAAATTGCCATCAAAAATCTTTGCAGCTCAAAATAGAGCTGAAGGGCATCATTCAGCCTGCTTAGTGTTAAATGCCACAGCTTGCTGGGAAGGAAGAAAAAAAATCATTATTAATACAGTGCTGGCCTTGACTGTGATTTTTCACAGAGAACTAGACTTGGGGGAGGGTCAATGATGAAGGGAAGCAGGTGCCTTGTAAGCAGCAGAAAAAAAAATCTTCTTTGCCTTCTGTCATGGTAAAGCAAAGCAGAGTCAATATTCAAAAACCAAGTCGAGTAAAACAGAAACAAACCACCTTCCATGCAGAGGAAGCAATAGCTGGGCTAGTGTGGAATTTGCTGGCCTCCTGCCCCAGACTCTTGGGTGCTGAGATTATTGGAGTGTACCCCATGGCTGACTCCACAGACTGTGGTTGCCATAAGTAATAGGAACAGTAACCCTAGTGATTGGAGGCTAGAGACACCCCTAAGCTTTAGCACATCAGACAGCCACCCCCAGCACATCCACACCCAAAGACTTCTCTGGTCTAAAGAACCAATCATGCCAAAGGTAGAAAGCTTCCCTGAAGGACCTCCATCTCCCCCCTCTACTAGCATAGATCTCAAGGAGTTATGAACAGAAAGAAAAACACACATCGCTGGAACATCTACACATTTTGTTAAACCCCTCAGAAGATCCATGAAGGCCCCTTGCCCTTCGTCATGGCTCCTCCCCTAGTCTAGTTTTCTGTGTGCTAACATTTTGTTCCTTCTTGAGCTAGAGCAAACGTGGTACTTCCATTTAGGGATTTAAGACTACTTTATGACTGATTAGAAATTACCACAGGGACTAATATGGGGAATAAAATATGAAGTAAGAACAGATAAGACACAACAACGTTGTGTTGAACATGATTTTAGAAACCTTCCACCAAGGATGACTGCATAATTTAAGTAAAATATCTTTTTTTAAAAATATATTTGTTTATTTTACTTTTTGTCCATGTCTATGTCTGTGCACCACATGGATGCCTGGTGCCTGTGGAGGCCAGAAAAGGGTATCAGATGCCCTAGAACTGGAGTTACAGATGTCTGTGGACCAACATATGGTTGTTGGGAATTGAATCCGAGTCTGCTGCAAAAGCAGCCAGTGCTCTCAACTGATGGGGTGTCTCTCCAGCCACTGAGAATGTCTTTACAGAAGCCTTTCATAGCCAGGATTTTTATCTCTAACACATGTCTTATGTGGGTAGGATAAATGGTACTGAACACTTTCTCTTCCTCTGTTGAGATAACCATATAATTTTCCGATTTGTTAATGTGGTGAATATATTAATAGATTTTCTAACTTGCACTCTTTTTATTCCTGAGGATAGTCTTAAATTAGATGTAGATGAGAGAATTTATACCTTGTTCTGAATCCTACATTAAAATGAATTAGCACAGAGTCACACTGGTGGTCTCTAGTAAGTCAAATGTTTTAGTTTGGAGGGTTTATTATGTTTTGTTAAAAGTTTTCATTATGGTTACACTTTTATTATAGTTGTAAATAGTAGAAGTATGACTTTTAGTGTGAAATTCAATTTAGAATTTATCCTTTCCCTAGCTGGTTGGAAGACATGAAATTGGGCATTCCCTGTGTGTTGCTGAATATCCAGTCAGGATAGGCAACTGCTAGTGTAGATCAGGGTTTACAAAGACTCCCAAGCCCACCCACTTCTGCATGACTGAAGAACAGGTATTTGCCTTGCCCTTTGACAATACACAGTGCAGAAGTGTAAGGGTCAGGAGGCACACACCGTGCGACTGTCCCACAGTGCACACGCTTTTTGAAAGGAGTCTCTTTCCCACTGTAGTTCATGGAGGTAAACAGGGGTGCAGACTCACCACTGAGGACATAAGGAGCTGAGTTACACATTGTTAATCTTAGAGGCAGAGACAGAACAGAAGGGATTTGAGCAAGGAGGGGCAGTAGAATTCTGCCCAAGAGTACAATGTGCCCCTCAGCATATTCTTGGCTATAGAGAAATGTGACCCTGTCCTAACAACCATTCAAACTTTCCAGGTACCCCTGCTGGTCACTTCTGGGTTCCTCCAGAAAGAAGGCTGTGCTGTCCCTGTCCATCCTTTGCTGAAACCTAACGTGGACTTTCTACATCTGCCAAATAATGGCTGTTTAAATTACAGTGGAATTTTTGGGTTATGATCTTCTCTGATGATTACATAATTTTTAAATTTTTATAGATTTAGTTTTTTAATTTTATGTGCATGAGTGTTTTGCCTGCATACACACACACACATACACACACACACACACACACACACACACACACATACATACCTGGTGTCCAGAGAGGTTGAGGATCTTCTTGAGGTGTTGAGTGTTGGCTGCTAGGAACAAAAGCTAGGTTCTTTAAAAAGAGTAACATGTGATCTTAAAATCTGAGCCAGTCCTTACATAGTCTTATTTTTTTTCTTCTTTGGCTATTATGCGTGTTATACAAACACTCCGTGCCAGAGTCACATTTAACCCTTGTTGGGGGGGGGTATTTTTGTTTGTTATTGTTGTTTTTGAGAGAAAGTTGTCCTGGGTGGCTTGGTACTCAAGATTTAGCTGTCTGTGACTCAGGGGCTAGACCTGAGCCACCACACCCACCTAGTTCCATGGTGTTCGCTTTGTCATTGTTTAATGTCCTTCTTGACCACACGTGTCTCAGTAATCACCTTAAAGAGACCTTGTAGGGTTGGGATTAGACCTCGATCTTATTTGTTCAGAATACATAAAGGCCTTCCATGCAATCACCAGCATGGGGTGGGTAGAGAAAAACAGAGGGACCTTTTGTTAGAACACAGGCTGGGCACACACCCTTAATCCCAGCACCTGTAGAGACAGGTGGATCTCTGTGAGTTCAAGGCCACCTGATCTACAGTGTGAGTTCCAGGACAGGTACAAAGTTACAAAGAAACCCTGTCTTGAAAAACCAACACCAACAAAACAAACAAACAAAACAAACAACAACAACAACAACAACAACAAAAAAAACACAGTACAGAAAACTTCATCTCTACCCACAGACTCTGTTTATCTGTCTTCGTTCCTCTTGCTAGTACCTGGTACTACACCACTTACATATTTGTTTTAAATTTTTAAAATTTCATGTGTATGGGTGATCTAGCTGCACGTATGTCTGTTTGTCACATGATGTCTGGTGCCTCTTGAACTGGTGTCACAGACCAACAGCCGCGTGGATGCGGAGGACTGAAGGGCAAGGGCAGCCAGTGCTTTTAATCACTGAGTCATATTCCAACTACTAAATACTTTTTCGTTAGCAGTCTATTTATCCAACTATAATTAAGTGCCCTAAGTGTGTGAACCTTGTTCTAGACCCTGGTGTTAAAGCAGAGATAAACAATTGTATAATCCAGGGAATCTAGTTCTGAGTTGAATTGAGTTTATTAGACTTCTTACAATCCTTAGGAAGTGTGAATTTTATAATTATAGAATACTCTATTCTTACCTCGGTGTCTATATTTTCTCAGCTCCACTGACCTTCACTTTCACCCTTTAAACAAAACACATTTACAAAAATGTTAGATGATTCCACATAGGTGTGAGAACCAGGGCGGGTCTCTTTCTGTTACTGCACACTGACCCCATGGCCTCCTGTACTTTATTCAAATGAGACTGGATAACAGTGTGCTCTGCAGTGTGTTTTACACCAATCTTTGTACACCGCCAGATGGGCCCTGTGAGCATGGTGGGGGAGAGACAGGAGAGAGAGAGAGAGAGAGAGAGAGAGAGAGAGAGAGAGAGAGAGAGAGAGAGAGAGAGAGAGAGAGAGAGAGAGCGAGCATGATGAAGCAGGGAGCCCGTCTGGTGAGGATGTGGCTTCTTTCTCCATAGGGAGACCACGGGCTGCTAGAGGGAAATCAGCCATTGGCTGAGTGGTTTTTTTTTTTCCCTCTGTGCCCAGTACACTTTCCCACCTAGCTTATCAGTGACAAGAATGGACACTTGTGGCTTCAAGTGGGATATTTTTAAGTTTCCTGGCATCCCCTGCATTTCTTGGCACAAGGAAAGAATCATATTACTCAGATAATGAACCAATTAATGACTTCTGTGTTGATTTATCAGATGGTGCTAGCAAGGCTAATTTAAAAATATAAAGCCATAAGTCACCCAGTCAAACTGCCTGGTAGGCAGCACAGCCAGACCCCTCGCCAGTTACTACTGTATTAACCATGATGCTGTTGGCCAGGCTGGCAGAGCAAGGACTAAGGCACCCAGTGCTCTTCCCTTGTGGGGTCATTCATCTAGCTTTGGTTGTGGTATTTGTTTTCTCTTCATGCTTTACTTAGAGGAAGAAAATAATCTACAAAATAAGAAATTCCATTAGACCAAGGTGTCCCAGCCCGGAACCTCCCAGGAAAGTGTGAAAGATGGGAATAGTGACTGAGCTCTAGTTGAGTCCAAGGGAGCCGGGGAGAAATGCTATTAAAAGCCTTTTGGTACTTTAAAGGGTAACACCTGCCTAGCACTGCCAGTCTTCATGACTGACCTGAATCACCAACCACATCATCTGGGCAGCATCACACTCCTGGCATGGGTCAGCAAGTGCTTGGTATTTTAGTGAGGCAAAGCCCTCAGAGATAAGCAGGTGATACTATATAAAGGCTGCGTGCTTGGTGTGTGCATTGGTTAGGAAGGCACTGATCTAACAAATAATAAAGTATGAAGGAGGCCAGATGCATTGAGATTAGAGTATGCTCTTCTCTGAGCTCCTTTATATGGTGTAAAAGAGTGGGGCTTTTGTTGGTGCTGTTCTAAGGCTGTGCTTTGTCATAAGAGACTTTGTTTTGCAAGCAGCTTTTGGTTCCATGTTGATGATGCAGGATGACTGTGCATCCGGGTGGAAACATGAACAACACCCACTGACTGGTACCACTCATGCAACACAGACTAAGAAATTACTTATTCCTGAAAGTAAACCAGTGCCATCTTCAAGATTTTCTGGGGTGAGTTGATTGTAAGGGCACATGAGTACATTAAAACAGTATCGGGGAAACCAGGCCCCACACCTTGTTGGATACACCAGACCAAGGATAAGAAACAACTTCCTCACCCGGACCTCATAAAGAGGTGGACGCTTAGTAAAGAGATGGCAGGTTTCTTGCTGACCTGTCATCTGACCACCTGGACCTGTGTCTAGGACCAAAGGTAGAGAACTTCCAACCATCCCTGGGGCTTTATCTTGGCTTGGTCACCATTGCTGATCTGGAACTGCTATCCATCCATCTTCATCAAACTGGTCCTGGCCAGTTTACTTCTGCTTCTAGATTCAACATGGCAGCTCTGCTTTCACGTCTGTGACCTGTAGTGTCCTGCAACTGTAGCATCTTTATGGCTCAGTTTAAGTTCATTACCTGACATTTGAAAGACACAGCATCTCTCTCTCTATATTTTTGACACAGAGTGACCAAAGGCTCAGTGGTTTATGCAACATTCCTGGGGGTACAGTTCACAGGAGGTGGAACCAGGGTGTGTTCCTGAGTGTCTGTACAAACTGGCTTAACCTCTAGACTTGTTGCCTCCTTTCCCAGGACAGGTGATCCATCTGAAACAAACAAGCCACATCTGCTCTTTGGACAGAGTTGATACTGAATGAGTGGTTCCCGTGTCCCTGACCCACTTTGAAGAGCCACAAACAAAGCATGAGTAGACACAGTTAGCACTAAGGACAGATGTCTTCCTACGCCAGAACTGTTAGACTTTGTGCAGAGCACCCGCTCCCAGCCTCCCTATCCTGTTCCATCTGTCTGGCTGTGCAGAGCTATTGGCAAGGGCATTAGCTGCTGCCTCCCTTATACACATTAGGCTTTACCCTGTTAGATCTCAACAGCACTTAACACTTGGCCACGTCCTGATTTTTGTAAAAAGTAGTCTCTTGGGACCATTTGAAAAAACTGAATTAATTTTTAAAATACTTTTTGAAAATCAGTATACTGTTAACTTACAGAGCCTATAGCTCCCTGTCTGTCTCCTCAGAATGAAAGCCTGCTGTGCACTAGCCTTGCAGCTGAAAGATAGCCAATGTCCAACTCCATGTTAGAAGACACATAGGCATGGCCAGGCTAAATCATGTAGTGTGGAACTTCTCCCCATCCTTTACAGACAACATAGTTATAGATATAATATATTGCATGATATGTATTGTGTGATCTGAGAGTTACTATTAACTCTGGGAACATCTAAAAAGTCAGACATCCCCTTTGTTCTTGGGTTTGAAAGCTATTTCTGGTGGCTCTGTTTTCTAACACAGTTCCTCTCTGGACCTGAAGGTGGTTGTTCCACTTCAGGGCTCGCTGTGTCCTGCTCTGGTTTTGAAGGGAAGTGACTCTCTCTCTCTCTCTCTCTCTCTCTCTCTCTCTCTCTCTCTCTCTTTCTCTTTCTCTCCTCTCTCTCTCTCTCTCTCTCTCTCTCTCCCTCCCCCCTCTCTCTCTTCAAGGCCCAAACATTCTGTCACTGCTCTCATCCTCTGTCTCTCCTCATTGCTTTCCCACTTCCAGGCTAGATCATGCCCCCACTCTCACCTTGCCACAGTCTCAAAGCTCTCTTTCCCATAAGGCTTGCTCTGAAGGTAATTTTTTGTCGGTTCCTCTCCTGAAACTTGGCTGATGGAGGACTCTCGTTGGTTAATAAAGGAACTGCCTTGGCTTTTTGATAGGGCAGGATTTAGATAGGTGGAGTAGACAGAATAGAATGCTGGGAAGAAGGGAAGTTAGTCAGATGCTTCAGGCAGTCGCCATGCCTCTCCTTTCCAAGACGAATGCAGGTTAAGATCTCTCCTGGTAAGCCACCTCTCGTGATGCTACACAGATTACTAAATATGGGTTAAAGCAAGATGTGAGAATCAGTCAATAAGAGGCTAGAACTAATGGGCCAGGCAGTATTTAAATGAATACAGTTTCTGTGTTGTTATTTCGGGTGTAAAGCTAGCCGATCTGGGCAGGATGAAAAGCAGGCCTGCTCGCCACTCGATACACTTGGCTGTTTTCAAACAACCAGTTTCATTACGAAGCCTTCACACATGCATTATTGTACTCCGCTCATGCGTACCCCATTAACCTCCTTTGTTCTACTACCTCCTGTTGGCCCCTCTATTCTCCCCAAATGAAACCCACTTCCTGCTATCGTGTGTGCGCAGGCGCGTGTGCGCATGTGCCATAATATAGATGCTACACATGACAGAAACACAGACATGTGATATTTGTCTTTCTGAGTCTGGCTTATTTTGCTAGACATGCTATGACTAGGGTTGTGTTAATTTTTCCTGGGAAATGAACAAATATGGACAAATGTCTATTCACTCCAGATAGGACAGCAACAACAGACCAAATGCCAGATTTATGAACCAATAAATTTATTAGGCCTACTTACAGAACACAGGAGAGGGTCATTTACAGAAGCTTGGGTGACCCCAAAATAGTTTATCATCCTATAATGGGTGATGACCTCATTGAAGATGCCCCAGTTAACCTGATGTCCTGTATGCTCTAGCAACTCCCAAGATCACTTGTATCTGGGGTGGTGTGAGTGGAGCAATGGCTGGAATTCTAGGTAAGGGCCCTGCAAACCCTTCTCTGTTTACTAGGAAGTGTTCATAACTCCATTGTCAGTATGACAGACATGAGTATCATTGTACTGTTCAGCTCATTAGTAACCATGGCTACCAGGCAACATTAATCTTTACTCCAAGATAATGTCAAAGTATACTTTTAGGGAAAAAAAAAATCAAATGCTATTGGGCTTTATCTATTTTCCTTCAGATGGCATGATTTTGTTATTCTTTGTGGCTGAATAATACTCTGTTGTGATGTTTGACAAATTAGGTTTATCCACTCATCTATTGACCGACACTTAGTTTGATTCCATATATTAATTTCTTTGATACCTTTTTGATTATTATTTTTTCTTACTGCCCAGCCATCTTTCTCAGTTTCCTATGCTGGGCCCTCAACTTCTGTTCTCTCTCCCCCTCTCTCCTCTCTCTCCTTTCTCTCTCTCTCTCCTTTCTCTCTCTCTCTCTCTCTCCCCCTCCCTCTCTCTCTTTCTCTCTCTCTCCTCTACCCACCCCCCCCTCTCTCTCTCTCTCTCTCACACACACACACACACACACCCCTTTATGTAGCCGAGACTGGCCTCAAGCTCTCAGTCCCCGTTTCAGTTTCTGAAGGGCTGCAATGGCAGATGATGTGAATCACCTCACTCTGCTGTCTTATCCTTTCTGGTCCTCAGATGTCGCTGCACTTCTAGGCTCTGCATCTTCAGTTGCATCCCAGCAGCGTATCACTGTGTAGTACTCAGATGCCTGATTCTGTAAGGTGTCCGACCATTTGTTAGAACTCCTTTGAACTCTCTTCCAAGGGAACAAGTCCCCTTCTCTGGCTGGTGACGTTTCCTTCTCCAAGCCAGAAAAATTCCCAGAAAAATTCTCATTTCTTTGGGATCCACTTGGACGGTTTGGTAGCCAGATTGAGAGATCCAAGTGTCACTTTATAATAGCTTCATTTCTATCACAATTCCACCCAATAATTTGTTGCATAAAAAGTACATTGGTGACGCTTTTTACTTTAGTTATATATTTGTTGTTTTAACTTTTTTATTGTTTGTTTCTGAAGTAGGGTGTTGCCACTTAGCCCCAAACAACCTGGAATTCATTATGTAACTACTTGAATTCAAATTTATGATAATCCTACTGTCTCTGCCTCCAACTGCTGAGATTATAAGCATGCTCTGCTATTCCAGGCTAAGGATTAATTTTATGAATTTTGTTATGCTTAATTTTAGAATTAATTTTTTGATTAGCACACAAAGAAAAGTGTTCAGTTGTGACATTCCCAAGCATATATCATTAGACTGTGTTCTCTATGCCCCATGGCTTCGCCAAATCCTTCCTCTTTTCTTGCTAGCATCCTTCTTCCTCCTAAAGATCCCGTTTCGTTTTGGTTTATTTCGTTTTTAATGTCTTTTATTGGGGTCTCTTGTTCCATCCTGCCTGCCCTCTTTGGAACTTATCCTCCCTCATCATAGTGCCTTTCTATTTTTATATACTGTACACACACACACACACACACACACACACACACACACCTAGATTTCCACATATGAAAAAAAACATATGTATTTGTGTTTCTGAACTTAGCTTATTTTGCTGATAGTTAACTCAACTTCCATCCACTTTCTTTCAAATATCACTTCTTTACAACTGAGTAAAATTCTATTATATATGCCTAACATTTCTTTTATCCATTCATCTTTTGACAGAATCTAGGCTCATTCTATATGTTGGCAACTGTGAACAGAAGAAACATGGATATCTAGATACTTCTGTTGCTCTGGTTTACAATCATTTGAATATAAACCCCAGACTGCTATAGCTGAATTATGTGGTAATTCTATTTTTATTTTTTGGAAGAATTTTTTTGTCCTAATTTCTATAGTGACAGTACCAATTTATGTTTCCGTTAATGGATTCTTGTTACTCCATAAGCTGAAGAGACACCCAATTGTTCTACTTTGTTCCTAGTAGTAAAAGGTGCCACTACTAAGAAATAGCTTGTTAATAACTTCAGTAGTTAGTCCCTTTATTTTTTTAAATGATATCCATTACTGTCCCAGACCTCTGGACTCAAAACCAACCTTACCAAAATGATATAGTCCCTGAATTTAAATATTCATCTTCTACCTTTTAACACTTGTCTTAAGGAGATATCTAGAATATTTGTCTTTCTTGTCTATTCAGTGAAAATTATTGTGCTACCACTATGGTGGGCCGATATGACACTCTGTAATGTTCTCTTTTACATTATATAATTAGAGAAGAGTAGAGTTTGTACAGCCTTTGTCTTCGTTAGGGTTCCTAGTGCTATAATGAAACACCGTGACCAAAAGCAACTTGGGAAGGGAAGGGTTTATTTCACCCTTACCTTCATATAATAGTTCATCATCCAAAGAATTCAGAACAGGAACTCAAGTAGGAACTTGGAGGCAGGAGCTGATGCAGAGGCCATGATGGAGTACTACTTATGGGCTTGTTCCTCTCGGCTTGCTCAGTCTACTTTCTTCCTTTTTTAAAAGGAGGAAGCTTTTTTATGTTCACAGATTGAAAATGTTCATGATTGGAAACATACTGTCTAAAATGGCAATATTCCTCACATTGTTTTTGCCAATACAATCCTCATCAAAATTTTAATTGCCTTTTCTTTTTGTCAAAAACTGGTAAACAGATTCTGACATTCTTAACCAAATGCAGGGGATTCAAAACAGTTTAAAAATCCCAAAAGAACCAAGCTTGAAGAATTTTTTTTCTCATTTTTTTATTAAAAATTTCCATTTCCTCCCCTCCTCCTCCACCTTCCCTCCCCTCCCTTCCACCCATACCCCAACTCCCTCCCTCTCCAAGCCAAAGAGCCATCAGGGTTCCCTTCACTATGTTAAGTCCAAGGTCCTCCCAGCTCCCCCTAAGTCCAGGAAGGTGAGCAACCAAACTGACAAGGCTCACAGTGAGCCCGTCCATGCTGTAGAGTTCAAACTCATTGCCGTTGTCCTTGGTTTCTCAGTCCTCCTCCACCGTCAGCCACATTCAGAGAGTCCGGTTTGGTCCCCTGTTCCATCAGTCCCATTCCAACTGGACTTGGTGGTCTCCCGTTAGATCTGTCCCATCGTCTCAATGGGTGAATGCACCCCCACGGTCCTGACTTCCTTGCTCATAATCTCCCTCCTTTTGCTCCTCATCAGGACCTTGGGAGCTCAGTCCGGTGCTCTTATGTGGGGCTCTGTCATTTTCTCCATCCAATGCCAGGTGAAGGTTCTATGGTGATATGCAAGATATTCATGAGTATGGCAATAGGACCTGGACATTTCTGGCACCCTCTCCTCAGCTGCCCAAGGAACTAGCTGGGGGCGTCTTCCTGGACACCTGGGAACCCCTCTAGAGTCAAGTCTTTGCCAACCCTAGAATGGCTCCCTTAATTAAGATATATAATTCCTTGTTCCCATATCCACCCTTCCTATATCCCAACCATCCTATTCACCCAAGCTCTTCCCATCCTCTACTTCATACTTTTCTCTCCCCATCTCCCCATCCCCCCATTCCACCCCACCCCCAAGTTCCCATTTTTTTGTCCAGCAATCTTGTCTACTTCCAATATCCAGGAGGATAACTATATGTTTTTCTTTGGATTCACCTTCTTATTTAGCTTCTCTAGGATTTTTTTTTTACGAATTATAGGCTCGATATCCTTTATGGCTAGAAACCAATTATGAGTGAGTACATCCCATGTTCATCTTTTTGGGCCTGGGTTACCTCACTCAAGATGGTATTTTCTATTTCTATCCATTTGCATGCAAAATTCAAGATGTCATTGTTTTTTACCGCAGCGTAGTGTTCTTACATGTATATATTCCACAGTTTCTTCATCCATTCTTCCACTGAAGGGCATCTAGGTTGTTTCCAGGTTCTGGCTATTACAAATAATGCTGCTATAAACATAGTTGAACAAATGCTTTTGTAATATGATTGGGCATCTCTTGGGTAAATTCCCAACAGTGGGATTGCTGGGTCCTGGGGTAGGTTGATCCCAAATTTCCTGAGAAACCTCCACACTGCTTTCCAAAGTGGTTGCACAAGTGTGCATTCCCACCAGCAATGGATGAGAATCTTCTGTTGAGAATTCTCTGTTCAGTTCAGTGCCCCATTTTTTAATTGGGTTCATTAGCATTTTAAAGTCTAGTCTCTTGAGTTCCTTATATATTTCGGAGATCAGACCTTTGTCTGTTGCGGGGTTGGTGAAGATCTTTTCCCAGTCAGTAGGCTGCCTTTTTGTCTTAGTGACAGTGTCCTTTGCTTTACAGAAGCTGCTCAGCTTCAGGAGGTCCCATTTATTCAATGTGGCCCTTATTATCTGTGCTGCTGGGGCTATACGTAGGAAGCGGTCTCCTGTGCCCAAATGTTGTAGAGTACTTCCCACTTTCTCCTCTAACAGGTTCAGTGTGTTCAGATTGATATTGAGGTCTTTAATCCATTTGGACTTGAGTTTTGTGCATGGTGATAGATATGGATTTATTTTCATTCTTCTACAGGTTGACATCCAGTTATGCCAGCACCATTTGTTGAAGATGCTTTCTTTCTTCCATTGTGTACTTTTGGCTCCTTTATCAAAAATCAGGTGTTCATAGGTTTGTGGGTTAAGATCTGGGTCTTCTATTCAATTCCATTGGTCGACTTCTCTGGTTTTATGCCAGTACCAAACTGTTTTCAATACTGTTGCTCTGTAATAGAGTTTGAAGTCAGGGATGGTAATGCCTCCAGAAGTTCCTTTATTGTATAAGATTGTTTTGGCTATCCTGGGTTTCTTGTTCTTCCATATAAAGTTGATTATTGTCCTCTCAAGATCTGTGAAGAATTTTGATGGGATCTTTAAGGGGATTGCATTAAATCTATAGATTGCCTTTGGTAGTATTGCCATTTTTACTATGTTGATCCTCCCAATCCAAGAGCAAGGGAGATCCTTCCATTTTCTGGTATCCTCTTCAATTTCTTTCTTCAAAGACTTAAAGTTCTTGTCAAATAGGTCTTTCACTTCCTTGGTTAGAGTTACCCCAAGATATTTTATGCTATTTGTGGCTATTGAGAAAGGTGACACTTTTCTGATTTCTTTCTCTGCTTCCTTATCCTTTGTATATAGGAGGGCGACTGATTTTTTGGAGTTGATCTCATATCCTGCCATGATACTAAAGGCGTTTATCAGCTGTAGGAGTTCTTTGGTGGAGTTTTTCGGGTCGCTTATGTACATTATCATATCATCTGCAAATAACGAAAGTTTAACTTCTTCCTTTCCAATTTGAATCCCCTTGATCCCCTTGTGTTGTCTTATTGCTATTGCTAGAACTTCAAGCACTATATTGAAGAGATAAGGAGAGAGTGGACAGCCTTGTCGTGTTCCTGAATTTAGTGGGATGGCCTTGAGTTTCTCTCCGTTTAATTTGATGTTAGCTGTCGGCTTGCTGTAAATAGCCTTTATTATATTTAGGAATGACCCTTGTATCCCTAATCGCTCCAACACCTTTATCATAAAGGGGTGTTGAATTTTGTCAAATGCTTTTTCAGCATCTAATGAGATGATCATATGGTTTTTATCCTTCAGTTTATTTATATGATGGATTACATTGATAGATTTTCGTATGTTGAACCAGCCCTGCATCTCTGGGATGAAGCCTACTTGATCATAGTGGATAATTTTTCTAATGTGTTCTTGGATTCGGTTTGCCAGTATTTTATTGAGAATTTTTGCATTGATGTTCATGAGTGAGATTGGCCTGTAATTCTCTTTCTTGGTTGAGTCTTTGTGTGGTTTAGGTATCAGGGAAATTGTAGCTTCATAAAAGGAATTTGGCAATGACTGTTCTCTTTCTATATTATGAAATACCTTAAGGAGTATAGGTATTAGGTCTTCTTAGAAGTTCTGGTAGAATTCTGCATTGAAACCATCTGGTCCTGGGCTTTTTTTGATAGGGAGGTTTCTGATAACAGTTTCTAATTCTTCGCGACTAACAGGACTATTTAGATTGTTCACCTGGTCCTGGTTTAACTTTGGTATATGGTACTTATCTTAAAAAGTGTCCATTTCTTTTACATTTTCCAATTTTGTGGCATATAGGCTTTTGTAGTAAGATCTAATGATTCTCTGAATTTCCTCTGTGTCTGTGGTTATGTCCCCTTTTTCATTTCTGATCTTATTAATTTGTGTGTTCTCTCTCTGCCGTTTGATTAGTTTGGCTAGGGGTTTGTCAATCTTGTTGATTTTCTCCAAGAACCAGCTTTTTGTTTCATTGATTCTTTGGATTGTTTTCTGTGTTTCTATTTTGTTGATTTCAGCCCTCAGTTTGATTATTTCCAGCCTCTACTCCTCCTGGGTGAGTCTGCTTCTTTTTTTTTCCTAGAGCTTACAGGTATGCTGTTAAGTCTCTAATGTGAGCTTTCTCCATTTTCTTTAAGTGGGCACTTAGTGCTATGAATTTTCCTCTTAGCACTGCTTTCATAGTGTCCCATAGGTTTGAGTATGTTGTGTCTTTGTTTTCATTAAATTCAAGGAAGGCTTTAATTTCTTTATTTCTTCCTTGACCCAGGTGTGATTCAGTAGTTGACTGTTCAGTTTCCATGAGTTTGTAGGCTTTCTGGGGGTAGCATTGTTGTTGAATTCTAATTTTAATCCATTGTGATCCGAAAAGATGCAGGTGGTTACTAATATGTTTTTGTAACTGTGGAAGTTTGCTTTGTTACCGAGTATGTGGTCAATTTTCGAAAAGGTTCCATGAGCCGCAGAGAAGAAGGTATATTCTTTCCTGTTTGGGTGGAATGTTCTATAGATGTCTGTTAAGTCCATTTGGTTCATTACCTCTATTAAGTCTCTTAATTCTCTGTTAGGTTTCTGTCAGATTGACCTGTCCATTAGTGAGAGAGGAGTGTTGAAGTCTCCCACTATCAGTGTGTTTGGTTTGATTGCTGCCTTAAGTTCTAGTAATGTTTCTTTTACATATGTGGGTGATATTAGGGGCATAGATATTCAGGATTGAGACTTCATTCTGATGGATTTTTCCTGTAATGAGTATAAAATGTCCCTTTCCATCTCTTCTGATTGATTTTAGTTTGAAGTCAACTTTGTTAGAAATTAGTATGGCCACACTGGCTTGTTTCTTAGGTCCATTTGCTTGATAAACCTTTTCCCAACCCTTTACTCTGAGTAGATGTTTGTCTTTGTGGTTGAGGTGTGTTTCTTGTAAACAGCAGAATGTTGGATCCTGTTTTCATATCCAATCTCTTATCCTGTGCCTTTTTATAGGTGAATTGAGTCCATTGATATTAAGTGATATTAATGACCAGTGGATGTTAACTCCGGTTGTCATTTTTTATTTGGTAGTAGAGATTGTGTGTTTCCTTTCTTTGAGATGTGCTGATGAAGGGTCTCTAGATGTCTGAGTTATTTTGGGTAATGCTGGACTCCTTTGTTTGTGAATTTCCTTCTATTACTCTCTGTAAGGCTGGATTTGTGGCTATGTATTATTTAAATTTGTTTTTATCTTGGAATATTTTGTTTTCTCCATTTATAGTGAACGAAAGCTTAGCTGGGTATAGTAATCTGGGCTTGCATCCATGGTCTCTTAGTTTCTGCAAAACATCTATCCAGGACCTTCTGGCTTTCATGGTTTCCATAGAGAAGTCAGGTGTTAGTCTGGTAGGTTTACCTTTATAAATTACTTGACCTTTTTCCTTTGCAGCTCTTAATATTCTTTCTTTATTCTGTATGTTTTGTGTTTTGATTATAATATGGCGAGGGGATGATTTTTTTTGATCCAGTCTATTTGGTATTCTGTAAGCTTCTTGAACCTTAATAGGAATATCTTTCTTTAGGTTTTGGAAGTTTTCTTCTATAATTTTATTAAATATATTTTCTGGACCATTGAGCTGTAATTCTTCTCCTTCTTCTAGGCCTATTATTCTTAGGTTTGGTCTTTTTATTGTGCCCCAGATTTCCTGAATGTTTTGTGATGAGAATTTGTTGGATTTGCTGTTTTCTTTGATCAGTGCGTTTATTTTCTCTATGGTATCTTCAGAATCTGAGATTCTTTCTTCTATCTCTTGTATTCTGTTGGTTATGCTTGTTTCTGTACTCTCTGTTCGTTTACATAGATTTTCCATATCCAGCTGGCCCTCGGGTTGTGTTTTCTTCCTTGCCTCCATTTCAGTTTTCAAGTCTTGCACTGTTTCCATTATCTGTTTGATTGTTTTTTCTTGGTTTCCTAGGATATCATTTACGGATTTACTCAATTCTTCAAACTTTTTGTTATTCTTCTCGTCCATTTCCTTAAGGGAGTTTTTCACCCCGTTTAAGGGACTCTATTATACTTTCATAAAGTCAATTTTTTCTACTTCTTCTTGATTAGTGTGTTCAAGTCCTCCTGTTATAAGTTCGCTGGGTTCTGGTGCTTTCATGTTTTTCAAATTGTTGCGAGGAATTCTTGCATTGGTGCCTGCCCATTTCTTCCTCTGAATAATCCCCTTTGGGTCTTCTTTTAGAAGTTCAATTCACCCCAATGAATTCAATTTACTCACCCCAATGAATGATGGATCTTCTGGCCGACTGTCAGGTCCCCTTGCAGGTCAAGCAGCTCACTGACAAAGGGCCTACCTTGATGCAGGCAGACTATTGAAACAGGGGACCTCCCACCGGCCTGGGTGCACTCAATTCCAGGTCATGGTGCCCAAACAGGCTGAGCTGTGGGATTTTGTGGCCCCAAAGACGGGGAGGATGAAGCGGGGGGGGGGTGGGTTCTGGGTGCAAGCTGGGAAGGGACAGGAAGAGAGAGGCAGTATCGGGGAGAATAAGGCCTGCAGGAAGAGCAGGAAGTGTGTGTGGGGGGATTGGGGAATGTTGGTGGTCCCTCTTTGGGCGGCTGCCGCGGTTCAGGCACTCAGTCACCCCAATGAATGATGGATCTTCTGGTAGACATTCAGGTTTCCTTGCTGGCCAAGCAGCTCAGTGACAAAGGGCCTACCTTGCTGCAGAAGCTTGAAGAATTTAATTCCTAATTTTATTTACTAAAACTAATATAGAGAAATCACATCAGTATGACACTGGACTAAAGATTAGACATATAAAGAAACAGAACTGAATAGAGACCATAATTAAAAATTAAACCCTTATAGTTGCTGTCACCTGGTTATCCAGAGTGGCAAGGCAATACAGCAGAAAAAGTGTAATCATTCCAACCAGTGCTACACCAACAGATAAATATCTACACAGGCAAAATGAAGTTACATCCTTATCTCCACCATAAAAGTGATCTCAAATGTATCCATGGCCTAAATGCAGAAGCTGAAATTACAAGACACCTCACAGAAAAATACCTTGGAGTAAATCTGTATAACCTTAGGTAAGCAGAGGTAGACATTATGTCAGAAGGTGAGGCATAGCACAGCACAGATTAAAACATATAAACATATAAACTTTCCAAAATAGAAAGTCTATATGGTGTAAAGGATCTTCTTAAGAGCGTGAAAGTCAATGTATATAATGAAAGAGACTTTGGAAAAATCATGCACCTGACAAATAGGCATGAAATAAATAAAGAACATTTTATAGCTTAATCATAAAAGCATAAGCAGCACAATTTAAAAATGGGCAAGGGATGTGGGCAGGGATTTCTCTAAAGATGAGATAGAAATAGAACTAAGCACATGAAAGGACACCCAATCCCTTTAGCCATTGCAGAAATACACTAAAAAGCTAAAAAAACTTACCATTTCACATGAACACGTGGAGAAAGCAGAACCTACGTTCACTGCACCCATTGCAACAATTTGAAAGAGTTTTGTAGCTAACATTAAAGAGTGTCAGACAGAGTTACCATATCATCCATCAGTTTCATTCCGAGGGACACATCATATGTGCCCAGTCCCCTAACATATAGAAAAATGGGGGAAAAAAAACAATACAAAACTTGTACTCTGACAATAACAGGAATCTTGTCCCCAACAGTAAAACTAAAATTTCAAAATTCAACTACTGAGAATGGAATTTGAAATCTGATATGCTGTTTATTTTTAGAATAATGAAATATTTTAAACTTAGCTTGTGGTAATGATCTCATAATTTTGAATATACAGACACAAAAATCCTAGATTATATACTCTAGATGGGTTATTTATGACACATAAATTATAGCATAACGGAGTTTATTTAAAAATGAGAACATATATGAATGTATATTTTAACTGATATGAACTACATGAAGCAAAAGTTATTCCTGATCCCCTTCATGAGAATGATCTCCTAAGAAAGCTAACAGTGTTCTCTGCTTGGAAAACTTTCTCTTATTGCATGTTCCATTATCATTATACCAATAAGGCCCTGAATCAGCTCCGTGTCAAGAGCTCTCTTTCTTACTTCTCAGACAGCTTACTTCCCCCATAGCTTGCCCGGCTAGTGTTTCTACTTAAAGTGACTGCTTGTTTTTTCATTCCCAATTCCTTTTGTTCTTTAGCTCACATGCTTACTATTTTAAATCTCTGTTCTATTGCTGTGAAGAAATACCAGGACCAAGGCATCTTGTAAGAGAAAGCATTTGATTGGGGGCTTGCTCACAGTTTCAGAAGGTGAGTCCTGATCATCCCAGTGGGGAGTGTGGCAGTCGGCAGGCAGGCATAGCATTGGAACAGTACCTGAGAGCTTACACCCTGATCCCCGGACAGGAGGCAGAGATAGCCAACTGGGCCTGGCACGGGCTTTTGAAACCTCAGAGCCTGCCACCATTGGCACACCTCCTCCAACAAGGGACAGCTCCTAATCCTTCCTAAACAGTTCCATCAACTATACACCAAACATTCAAGTATGTGAGCCTCTGCGGGCAATTCTCATTCAAACTACCATACTCACCAACTCTGAAAAACATTTTCCTTGACCCTTTCAACCATTTTAATCACCTTAATGTAATTGTCATGTCAAAATATAATTCCAAACATCCTGGAGATGTGTTTTCATTTGCTTATAATATCTTTGTATCATTATGGTGTTTACCTCATTGACAAGTTGCATTCAGGAAGGGAATATGAAAAGCTGAGATTGTATAGTCAGTGGAAGAAAAAGAAGTCACATGAGAGAGTTGGAGAGATTGCCCAGATCATACTGGCTGTGGCCATGCTTGTGAGAGATTACACTAACTGATGACTGATGGGAGAGGGCCCAGCCCAATGTACACAACATCATGCCTAGGTAGGTGTGTCTGAAAGCAAGTCAGAGAGTAGTTGATAGGCAGCATTCCCCTGCAGTTCCTGCTTCCTTAAAAACCTGCCCTAACTTCCATTCACTTTGCACTGTAAGCCATAAGATGAAATAAACCCCTTTCCCTTTCCTCCCGTATCTGTGAGTGTTTTGTCAGAGCAACAGAATGAAACTAGAACAGAAATCAGGAAGGGGAGGGTGTGGAAGGCAAGGGAAGAAACCGGAGAAGGGGACATGGCCCTGTTTGAGCTCCACCTTTCCAAAGAGGTGGTGTAGTGTCAGTGGTAGGAATGTGAATGTTGGGGAATGGGTTGCATGGGTTTGAAACCTTGCCTTCCAAGTTTCTTTGGACAGGCTGCCTAATTTTAAGTATGAATTTTTCTAATCATAAGGTGGGGATAATGAGGGCAGTTATACTCCATGGGTCTGTTCTAGAGAAAGTTTGCTGTATGTGAAGTGCAGCAGCCAGAAGTAGGAAGAACCTTATTTTTCTATCCTGTCATCCACAAAACTCAATTTGATTCAGAATGTGTGTCAACTTTCTGAAGCTTTCCTTCACCTTCCAATCGACAATATTGTTGTATGTTATTCAGAAACACAAGGCAGGTTATTCTCAGTTCTCAGCACTTGCGCCATCACTGACTTGAGTTTCATTTGCTGAGATTGAATTGAGACAGGACACAGGACAAACACTGTCAAGAAATAACATGCCTGCTCTGCCTGCATAGGAAATAGTCTGATGTGATTTTTATCAGAACCAAGATCTCCTGTAGTCCTCAGACCTGGTCCTTAAGCCTCATATTTTGAGAAAAGAACCAATAACTGTAAAATGGCATGTGACATCACCTGGCTAGCCTGAAATGAAAACAAAGGTATCAGCAGTTGTGGAGAAGCTAGGGACATTGGTAGCCTTCCTCCTAGTTCCATGCATTCGGATCTTGGAATGAGAGAGCCAGTCTTTAAAGACCGTGACTTTTTGTTTTGTTTTCATAGATATGTTTATCACTAACCTTCTTGAAGCCCTTCCTATGCCTTCTCAAAGACGATCATCTTGAATTATATCATTGATTCATTATTTTGTTTAAAAAATTTTAAAGTAAAATATAATTATACTATTTTTCTACTTCCCTTCCTGACAACCTAACTCCTCACCCCTGCCTCACTCCCTTTCACATTTATGGCCCCTTTTTCTTTGTGATATACATATAGGTATATATAGGTACACATTATAAATATATGCTGTTGAGTCCATTTAGTATTGCTTGTATGTGCGTGTGTGTGTGTGTGTGTGTGTGTGATATCAAAGCTGACCACTTAGTATTAGACAACCAATTAGGGCCTCATTTCTGGGAAAGAATAATTCTCCAGCTCTCAGCATTCTTTAGCAACCTGTAGTTCTTTGTCTAGGACTGGAACCTGAGTTCTCCCCTTTTCCACATTAGCTTGTCTATTGATGATGTCCTTATTCAGTCTTGTTTAGACAGCCAGGCAGCTATATTGTTGAAGTGTTGTGGGGGAAGCTGCTCTGTTGTTTCTAGAGACATTTCACAGCAGATTTTCCACTCTACTGACTTTGTCAATCTTTCTGCCCTCTCTTCTGTGGTATTCCTTAAGCCTTAGGTGTAGGAGTTGTCTTGTAGATGTATTCACTGTGGCTGGACCTCCCACCATAAGCTATTCTTTGCAGTTTTACCAGTTATAGTTTTTGTAATAGTCTCAAAAAGGCTGTAACTTTTTGGGTTTTTTGTTGTTGTTGTTGATGTTGTTTTTGTTTGTTTGTTTTTTGAGGTAGGATTTCCCTGTATAGCCCTGGTTATCCTGGAAATTGCTCTGTAGACCAGGCTGACCTGAAACTCAGAGATCCACCTGCCTCTGCTACCTGAGTGCTGAGATTAAAACTGGATGTGTATCACTTCACCCAACCTAGAGGGCTATAAATTTTAATCAGATTTCCCAGGAATATATTGGTGCCTGGAGTTTCCTTCCAGTACAGATCCAAGGTTTCTGCAGCAGCCACAGCAGAGCATCAGAAAGTAACCCATTTGCAGAAAAGTTAAAGAAACTCTGTGCCTATGAGGTATGGGGCTGTTAGGCTGCATATACTGAAGTTGGTTGTTATGAAACATGCAGTGAGAGATGGATACCATGGATCCATAGCAAATACAAGAGGGACTTGGAACAGAGCCCTGTAGCATCTAGCCTAGTGGATAAAGAACAAAGACCTCACTTACTTGCCTGAAGATGAAGCTATAACCCGGAACACAGAACTTGAGGCAGGGGGTGAATATTCAGAATGATGTTTTTGGTTCAAAATAAAGCAGTGGATTCTAACAGTTTCTGAACTACCAAAACATTTTGGTTGGACTGTGAACATCTATTGCTCCAATTCTCTTAGAAGAAACACACAACTCAGGACAAAAATTGATATGTCATGGTTTCCCAAAGCGCAGGAATGGAACAAAAATCTAGAACTCCAGTGAACTGAAGGATGAACGCTGCAGTGAAGCCATGTGGGAGAAAGAAGAACGCTAGGTTGAGAACGAGTAGGCTCTGGATCACCGGGAGTCTCACCATCTTGACTCAGTTACCATGAGAGGATCCATGCTTTGGCCTGAAGATATTTTAACCCAGAGTTCTTCAGCACAGTGAATCCCTGGAATGGAGTGTTTATAAATCAACCATCAAGCAGGGTGGGGTTGGGTGAGGTTGGAAGAGCGGGGGCTGGAGAGATGGCTCGATGGTTAAGAACACTGACTGTTCTTGCAGAGGACCTAGGTTCAGTTCCCATCATCCACATGGCAACTCAGAACCATCAGTAACTCTAGTCCTAAGGAGTCTGACACCCTCTTTTGACATCCCCGGGTATTGCACACATCTGGAGCATATACATACATACATGCAAGCACTCATATACATAAAATAACAGTAAATACATCTTTAAAATGAATCATTAGAAGAATAGCTAAGTACATTAGGGGTTAGAATTAAGTAATTGAGGATGCAAATAGCACAGTGGATAGAGCAGTCCAATGCTGATTCCTTCCACTCTTACCCTACTGATTGGAGCAGTCTATGTGTGAAATACCTGGCATGTGAATCATGCATACTAAATGTATATTCATATGTATATGAATGTGTGTGTGCTTGTTTATGTGTGCTTCATATCCACAAAAGTGCTTACATGTCTGTGAGAGATAAGAAAAGCATCTGTTGAAGCAGGACCAGAATGATTCAAGTTCTACCAAAAGAAAAGAAAACCCTTGCATGGTATAAACATTTGAGTTTGTTTTCAATAGGACCCAGGCCACAGCTGTGCCCACAGATATTTTCAAAAGATTCAAATTCAGTGAGCATTTCATTTTGGAATTTTCACAATGTGCATTTCAGACCGAGATCCTCAAAGCCCCATCTCCTGCTGGGAGAGAGACATTTTGTCCACAGCATTCAACAGTTCTCAAGGGGGTTGCTCTATTTCCTGTACCACTAAATTTTAGTTGGAAACTGGGTTAGGGATGGAGGAAAGTGGCAGGGAATCAGAGGATATTAGGGGGTGGTTTCTGCATCCACCTCTTTGAGCATGTCTTTAACCCAAAGCAGGCATGGCCACAATGACAAGTGGCAGAAGCAGAGTGACATCACCTTAGAGGTGCTGGTTCACAGTTTTTTGGGAAAGAGACTTAGGCTTCTGATTCTTTGTTTTTGAAGTATTGTGGGTGCTGGGCAGTATTGAGCCTTCTTAGATCCCTGGGGAACATCCCTGGATTGTCACAGGGAAGAGAAAGTGGTCCCTGCAAACACAAGCTACTTGACATCTGCAACAGATTTGGTTTATAAATGCCAAGTTCTTCAGACCTGAGATGCCCACTGCACAGTACCTGCATGATGTAAATCAGGATGAGCTGCATTGGTCATTTTTACCTACACGCACTGAAAGGGTTTTTGCAGCTAAAGATAATTTCTCTTCTACAAAAAAGTCCTTCCTTGGGCTGTGTTCAGCTTCTTGATTAATGACCCTTATTTAAAAGTTGACATTTATGCCTTTGACATTTCTATTATCTATTCATTTTTGTGTGTGTGGTACTGAGGGGCAAAGTCATACAAATGGCTGTCATTTAAAAAACAGGCTATTTACGAGTATCTTTATCCCATGGTCCACAGAAACTTGAACACTTCAAACATTTGGAGCTCAGCCATACATTTGTAGCAATTCTAGAAGCTGTGCTCTCTCCAAAATGAAAGGAAGGTTTCACCTTTGGTTGGGCCTTTGGGAGATAATGTTAGGCCTTGGATGAGAAGGTGAGAGCTTCACCATGCTTGAGAAGATTCTGTGGACTGATTGGAACAAAGTCAGGATTTGATAGTTATTTCCTTTAGCAAGCATCCTTGCTGTCCAACTTGAAGCTAATTAATTTTATTCAATTTTCATTTCCGTATATATTATTTATTTTCCCCAAATTTCTCAAAGCTCTGCTTTATTTCATTTTCTAAAAATATGAAATCCATAGCAAGACCTAAGAAAGGGCAGACAGGAAGTAGTCTCATTGTTCAGACCTCTGGTGAACTGAGGCACGGGGGGAGGAGTTTAATGAATCCTGGAAGCCAAACCCCACTTTGTTCCCCATCCAAGGACACAGCTCCAAGTGAAAATGTTTGACTATCTGCTTGTTCCATGAAGCAATAGGGTGGGGAGGGATCAAGGAAGAATGCTGCTGGATAATTTGACAAGTCTTTGCCATTACTTGCAGATGTTTTATGATGGTTCCAAACCAAGGCATGAAATTAAGAAAACATAAAGATGTACAGCCATGGCAGTATATATCTGGGAGACTGAGACAGGCAGATCATGAGTTCAAGTCAAGCTGGAGACATACACGAGAGAGAGGGGGGGGGGGCGCAAGAGAAAAGGAGGGAGGGAGGGAAGAAAGGAGTGGGAGTGAGAAGAGAGAGAATGAAAACATGAACAATGTATTCTGACAGAAAGTACCTCTTCCGCCGGGCGGCGGTGGCGCACGCCTTTAATCCCAGCACTCGGGAGGCAGAGGCAGGTGGATCTCTGTGAGTTCGAGACCAGCCTGGTCTACAAGAGCTAGTTCCAAGACAGGCTCCAAAGCTACAGAGAAACCCTGTCTCAAAAAACAAAAACAAAAAAAAAAAAAAAAGAAAGGACCTCTTCCCAACTTTTCTTTCTCCTTGCTCCAAGATAGAGGACCAAAGTTATCCATTGAGGTATGTCTTTTTCTGCTTAACATAAAAACTTTAGAATGTTTTTACGTATTTCCATTAAAGCAGCACCATTGCTTGTACTTATAGTAAAATTCCATCTTTTCCTCACTGCTAGGCTTCAGGCTCTTTGTTCTGCTACCCCAGCTGTTCCTTTTGTTGGGAATTTTGTCTCCTCATGGCCTGTTCATCTACTAATGCTACTCAGTATCTTTTACTGGATGCTCTCCTTGTCTTCTGTCTGATTGGTACCCACATAGTTCCTGGGTACATGGTCTTTTCACTGGGATGCTCCTCTTTAAGCTGTATCACCTCTCTATGAACTGGTCTCCTCCACATTTCTTCAATCAATTACTATGTCTTATTTATCCCTTGTCCTCATTCTCATTCTCAGGATAGAACTTGTCATGTGATGGAGAGGACTTGGGTGCTCATCGATTGGCTATGAATATAGCATCCTTAATCTCACAGTGATGGGTTGAAAGTCACAAAAAAGAGGGTAACTTCTTCTTACAACAGGATAATTATGGACCCTGGGTCTGCTGCAGGAAGCCTCTGCCAGTGTTCCTGTTACCATCAAAGATACTGTTTTATTATTATTATTATTATTATTATTATTATTATTATTATTATTATTACCACCACCACCACCACCACCACCACTACTACTACTACTACTACTACCCAAGCTCACAGCTCTGTGATTACAAGATCCCCTCTGTCCTGATTTTCTAAGTTTACAGAGAATGATTGTATGGGTGAGAGCTTCACTCTAGCCCCTGACATATATATACCCAAAGAGTCTGGAAGGTTCAGGTGGAAGCTCCACTCCAACCCTCTTCCCCTAGAGTTGTTTCAGTCTGGACTCCACCTCTGAGAGAGCCCACCATCAGTAATTCCACCCCTGAGGACATTAGAAGTCCCCACCTCATGGGTTTCCCTTGCAATCTCCTCAACTTCCCCTGGTGATGTGGGATTCCCCTCTGTATGCTGTGACTATTATTGGTTGATAAAGAAACTGCTTTGAGCCTATAGCAGAGCAGGGAAAAACAGAACTAGGCAGGGAAGATTAAACTGAATGCTGGGAGAAAGAAGGCAGAGTTGGGGAGAAGCTATGGAGCCGCCGTCAGAGACAGACATGCCGAAACTTTGCTGGTAAGCCACAGTCATGTGACAATACACAGATTAATGGAGATGGGTTACTATAGGATATATGCATTAGCCAGAAACACACTTTAAACTATTGGACAAACAGTATTGCAAATAATATGGTTTCTGTGTGGTTATTTCAGATCTGAGCAGTCAGGAACGAATGAGTGGCCTCCTACAACAAATTGGAGCTTCAACATGTGCTAGCTAAATCTGCATAAAACCTGAGAGGGCTTGGAAAAAATTCTAGACACTAAAAAACAAAGTTTAGCCACATTTACTTTTTCAAATGGACTCTGCTTGTTGGTGGCATGCTTCAGCTCCTTTAAAAGAGGTCTTCCTGATTCAGTGGTATCAAAAAAAAAACTGAGTGGTTTTAAAATGGTGTGTTCCTGGGCCATGCTGCCAGCACTAACTCTTGCTCTTTCAGGAGGCCAAGCACTTGAATGAGGTTTGTAGGCAGTGTGCTGCAAGTTACTTGGTGGCAGCATGGACCAACTGGCTACCAGAGCTGAGGTGATGAGCGTGGCTCCCACCCAGCAGTCTCAGAGGCAGTGAATAGACTTCTGCCATGTTGGACTGGGAAAAACAAACAGGTAGGGTCATGTTTGCCCTAGCAATGCCACTGCTTAGGATTTTAAGAAGTGCTTAGCATTTTAAGAAGCCTTCCTAATCAGAAAATAATTACAGATACACAATAAAGACAGATTCAAACAATATAGACCTCTAAATTGGACTCAAGGTTGGATAAATGTATGTAGGCTTGGAAAGAGAAGAAAAAATTATAGAGTATTATAAATAGAAATCATTTTTAAAAAGTAAAACAAAGTCTTTAAAGAGACAGAGTACAGACAGTCAGAGATTAAAAGGAGTAAAGAAAAATAAGCCATGTAGAGATGGAATATATACAGAGAGTCTGGATTATGTGTATTATTGTGTTTTCTTTGAATTTTTTATTCCAGAGAGGTATTTGATTCTGGGGTCTGCTAAGATAAACCAACATAAAGGTATCTTGACTTTAAAATTGGTCTAAGGATTTGTTGCTTTGGAAAAGAGGTTCTGCTTTTGTTTCCACAGAAGATGAGAACCTGTGGATTTCTTCCAGACTAATGTGGTTTGATGGACCAAGACCCCCCAAAGGTCACCATGAACATCCTCCAAAATTACTTCACCCAATAAACAACAGAAAGTAGTTTGGAGAGAACTATGCCCAGATTCCCAAATATTGTTTATAAATGTTTGTTTACCTTTAAAGGGGGATATGCTATAGAGATGGATACTTTGCATTGGTTTATTGATACAAATTTAAGTTCAGTTTTGTTATATGTATATTTCTGATCTTGATTAAGGTATTGGGTTTGTGCAGCTTGTTTAAAAATGTAATGTATAAGAAATATTCATAGATAATCATCCGTAATAGTGAAGCTTATATTCATGGTAGTTAGGTTTTCTAGATATATAGAGATATATTTCAATTAGACTGTATTCTCCAACTCTTTCAAAGACCTTCAGAATATGGAATTAAAATTTTTTAAGGACTTAGGACTTTTCATGACAACGAGACACATCTGCTCCTGAAAGTACCAATTACTTCAAGAGGAAGATGTGCATTGAAGAGGCTCCTTATGGAATTTGCTAGCCATTTGAGCAAGAAGCTGCTCTTTCCCGGACTGCTTGATGTTATGCTATATGATCTGGAATGCAGGACCCACAGAAAAATGACTGCTAAAACTTCTTAAAGAAGGTGAAACAGTCCTTTGGAGTTCCTGCTTCATGAAAAAGTCTGCCAGACATTCTGCAGGACACAGAAGAGACTGAAAAGCTGACAATATAGGTAGAACTGTCTTTGAAATTTTCTACTTCATGTAAGAGTCTGGTGGATACTATGAGCCTATGAGCTGAAGATTGGATGCCCCAATAATACAGAAGAACTTTGGGTGACTGTCCAGACAGCAAGATGTCTCTGTCAATTTTAGAGTTTTGGAAGTTGCTTGCAATGTACTTCCTGTTTACTTAGGTAATATTATGTCCTTCTGGAGTCTTTGATGGAGTTGAAGAATATATAGTTATAGTTTTCTTTAGTTATGATAAAAGATAAAGTAGATACAAACATTGTAAATGTAATTCTTGTTTGATAAATGTTTTGTTATATGTAATTTTACTATGTCAAAGTTAAAACCTTCCTTTTTATTTAAACAGAAAAAAAAGAGGTGATGTGGGATTCCCCTCTGTATGCTGTGAATACCTTTGGTTGATAAAGAAACTGCTTTGATCCTATAGCAGAGCAGGGCAGAACAAAGCTATGTGGGGAAGACTAAACTGAATGCTGGGGAAAGAAGACAGATTCAGGGAGAAGCCACGGAGCTGCCATCAGAGACAGACATGCTGAAACTTTGCTGGCAAGCCACAGCCATGTGGCGATACACAGATTAATAGAAATGGGTTAAATTAAGATGTAAGAGTTAGCCAATAAGAAGCTAGAGCTAATGGGCCAAGCAGTGATTTAATTAATACAGTTTCTGTGTGATTATTTCAAGGCTAAGTGGCTGGGAACACATAAGCAAACTCCTACAACACCCTGGGCCCATCCAGAAATGCTTTGCTCAGAATAAACCTGGATTTATTAATTTGGTTTGGTTGACTTATTACATTAGCAATGGTGAATTCCCATTAACCAAGGATTCAAAACTTAACATTGACAATAAGAACAGAGAGGAACTGCCATAAATAGAAGACAACTGGAGTACACCCCATGGGCAAGGTTGGCAGGATTGCTTGCTGGAAGAGTGACACACCCAGGTGCTCAGAGAAGTCCTACAAACAAATAGTTCCTTCTAAATTTCTATTGACAGACCATTAAAGTTTATGAGAGCAAGCCATTAAAATGACCTCGAAAATGTCTGGTAACATACGCTGCCTATGGGTAGTCCTGAGGCTTAAAAATGCCAGAGGTCCATTGGTTTGTTCTATTCGCCTCCAACTGTCTAGATAGTAATTTTATACACATGCTATACAGATGGATTGTGCACAACAATATGTACCTACTGCAGTTGTTTAAATTCAACGTGAACTGTTTGGGCTCTGGGGACCTGGAATTGAGTGCACCCAGGCCGGTGGGAGGTCCCCTCCTTCATTTGACTGCCCAGAGCAAGGTAGGCCTTTGTCTGAGAGCTGCTTGGCCTGCAAGGGGACCTGAAAATCTGCAGGAGGATCCATCGTTCTTTGGGGTGAGTGAGGAGTGAGTGCCCTAACCGCGGCAGCTGCCCGGTGAGGGACCACCGACTCTCCACAACTCCCCCTGCCACCAGCACACTTCCTGCTCTTCCTGCAGGGGTTATTCTCCCCGGATACTGCCTCTCTCTCCCTGTCCCTTCCCAGCTTGCACCCAGAATCCTCCCCCCCTCCCCCTTCCTCATCCTCCCGTCTTTGGGGCCACAAAATCCCACAGCTCAGCCTGTTTGGGCTCTGGGGACCTGGAATTGAGTGCACCCAGGCCGGTGGGAGGTCCCCTCCTTCATTTGACTGCCCGGAGCAAGGTAGGCCTTTGTCTGAGAGCTGCTTGGCCTGCAAGGGGACCTGAAAATCTGCAGGAGGATTCATCGTTCTTTGGGGTGAGTGAGGAGTGAGTGCCCGAACCGCGGCAGCTGCCCGGAGAGGGACCACCGACTCTCCACAACCCCCCCCTGCCACCAGCACACTTCCTGCTCTTCCTGCAGGGGTTATTCTCCCCGGATACTGCCTCTCTCTCCCTGTCCCTTCCCAGCTTGTACCCAGAATCCTCCCCCCCTCCCCCTTCCTCATCCTCCCGTCTTTGGGGCCACAAAATCCCACAGCTCAGCCTGTTTGGGCTCTGGGGACCTGGAATTGAGTGCTCCCAGGCCGGTGGGAGGTCCCCTCCTTCATTTGACTGCCCGGAGCAAGGTAGGCCTTTGTCTGAGAGCTGCTTGGCCTGCAAGGGGACCTCACAGTCTGCAGAAGGATCCATCATTCTTTGGGGTGAGTGAGGAGTGAGTGCCCTAACCGCGGCAGCTGCCCGGTGAGGGACCACCGACTCTCCACAACTCCCCCTGCCACCAGCACACTTCCTGCTCTTCCTGCAGGGGTTATTCTCCCCGGATACTGCCTCTCTCTTCCTGTCCCTTCCCAGCTTGCACCCAGAATCCTCCCCCCCCTCCCCCTGCCTCATCCTCCCGTCTTTGGGGCCACAAAATCCCACAGCTCAGCCTGTTTGGGCTCTGGGGACCTGGAATTGAGTGCACCCAGGCCGGTGGGAGGTCCCCTCCTGCATTTGACTGCCCGGAGCAAGGTAGGCCTTTGTCTGAGAGCTGCTTGGCCTGCAAGGGGACCTGACAGTCTGCAGGAGGATCCATCATTCTTTGGGGAGGATCCATCATTCTTTGGGGACACCAAACACCTCCGCGCTCCTTTTGAAGGAAGAGATGGGCAGGCGCCAATGCAGGAGCTCCTCCAACAACATGAAAGGCAACATGACATCACCACAAGCCAGACATCCCGAAACAACAAGAATTGAACACCCTACCCCAGAAGATATAGAAGAAACCGACATTAAACAGTACTTTATAAAAATAATAGAGGACCTTAAACAGGAGGTAAAAAACTGCCATAAAGAAATGGAGATGACAAACAAAAAGGTAGACGAAATAAATAAATCTCTCAAAGATACCCAAGAAAAACAAGAAAAACAAGAAAAAGCAATCAAACAGGTAAGGGAAACAGTACAAGACCTGATAAATGAAATGGAGGTATTGAAGAAAACACAATCTGAGGGACGACTGGAAATGGAAACTCTGAGTAAACGAACAGAAACTTCAGAGACAAGTATTTCCAACCGAATACAAGAGATGGAAGAAAGAATCTCGGACTCTGAAGATACTATAGAAGAAATAAACTCACAGATTAAAGAACTAAACAAATCTAACAAATTCTTAACACAAAACATTCAGGAAATCTGGGACACCATGAAAAGACCAAACCTAAGAATAATTGGGGTAGAAGAAGGAGAAGAATTACAACTCAAAGGCCCAGAAAACATATTCAACAAAATTATAGAAGAAAACTTCCCCAACCTAAAGAAGGATGTTCCTATGAAGGTACAAGAAGCCTACAGAACACCAAATAGACTGGATCAAAAGAAAGCATCCCCACGCCATATAATAATCAAAACACAAAACATACAGAATAAAGAACAGATATTAAGAGCTGCAAAGGAAAAGGTCAAGTAACATATAAAGGGAAACCTATCAGAATTACACCTGATTTCTCAATGGAAACCATGAAAGCCAGAAGAGCTTGGATAGATGTGCTACAGACACTTAGGGAACATGGATGCAAGCCTAGACTATTATACCCAGCAAAGCTTGCATTCACCATTGATGGAGAAAACAAGATATTCCAGGACAAAAACAGATTTAAACAATACGCAGCCACAAATCCAGCCTTGCAGAAAGTAATAGAAGGAAAATCACAAACCAAGGAGTCCAACAACGCCGACAATAACTCAGGCATCTAGCGACCCTTCACCAGCACAACTAGAAGAAGGGAAACACACAAACTCTACTACTAAAAATGACTGAAGTTAACAACCACTGGTCATTAATATCACTTAATATCAATGGACTCAATTCACCTATAAAAAGGCACAGGCTAAGAGACTGGATACGAAAACAGAATCCAACATTTTGCTGTTTACAAGAAACACACCTCAACCACAAAGACAGGCACCTACTCAGAGTAAAGGGTTGGGAAAAGGTTTATCAAGCAAATGGCCCTAAGAAACAAGCGGGTGTGGCCATACTAATTTCCAACAAAGTTGACTTCAAACTAAAATCAATCAGAAGAGATGGAAAGGGACACTTTATACTCATAACAGGAAAAATCCTTCAGAATGAAGTCTCAATCCTGAATATCTATGCCCCTAATATAAAAGCTCCCACTTATGTAAAAGAAACACTTCTAGAACTCAAGGCAGCCATCAAACCACACACACTAATAGTTGGAGACTTCAACACTCCTCTCTCACCAATGGACAGGTCAATCAGACAGAAACCTAACAGAGAATTGAAAGACTTAATGGAGGTAATGAACCAAATGGACTTAACAGACATCTATAGAACATTCCACCCAAATAGGAAAGAATATACCTTCTTCTCTGCGGCTCATGGAACCTTTTCGAAAATTGACCATATACTTGGTAACAAAGCAAACTTCCACAGTTACAAAAAAATATTAGTAACCACCTGTGTCTTATCGGATCACCATGGATTAAAATTAGAATTCAACAACAATGCTACCCCCAGAAGGCCCACAAACTCATGGAAACTGAACAGTCAACTACTGACCCACACCTGGGTCAAGGAAGAAATAAAGAAAGAAATTAAAGTCTTTCTTGAATTTAATGAAAACAAAGACACAACATACTCAAACCTATGGGACACAATGAAAGCAGTGCTAAGAGGAAAGTTCATAGCACTAAGTGCCCACTTAAAGAAAACGGAGAAAGCACTCATTGGTGACTTAACAGCACACCTGAAAGCTCTGGAAAAAAAAGAAGCAGACTCACCTAGGAGAAGTAGAAGACTGGAAATAATCAAACTGAGGGCAGAAATCAACAAAATAGAAACACAGAAAACAATCCAAAGAATCAATGAAACAAGAAGCTGGTTCTTGGAGAAAATCAACAAGATTGACAAACCCTTAGCCAATCTAATCAAACGGCAGAGGGAGAACACGCAAATTAACAAGATCAGAAATGAAAAGGGGGACATAACCACAGACACAGAGGAAATTCAGAAAATCATTAGATCTTACTACAAAAGCCTGTATGCCACAAAATTGGAAAATGTAAAAGAAATGGACAGTTTTTTAGATAAATACCATATACCAAAGTTAAACCAGGACCAGGTAAATGCTCTAAATCGTCCTGTTAGTCGCGAAGAATTAGAAAATGTTATCAGAAACCTCCCTACCAAAAAGAGCCCAGGACCAGATGGTTTCAATGCGGAATTCTACCAGAACTTCCAAGAAGACCTAATACCTATACTCCTTAAGGTATTTCATAATATAGAAACACAAGAGTCACTGCCAAATTCCTTCTATGAAGCTACAGTTACCCTGATACCTAAACCACACAAAGACTCAACCAAGAAAGAGAATTACAGGCCAATCTCACTCATGAACATGGACGCAAAAATTCTCAATAAAATACTGGCAAACCGAATCCAAGAACACATTAGAAAAATTATCCATTACGATCAAGTAGGCTTCATCCCAGAGATGCAGGGCTGGTTCAACATACGAAAATCTATTAATGTAATCCATCATATAAACAAACTGAAGGAAAAAAACCATATGGTCATCTCATTAGATGCTGAAAAAGCATTTGACAAAATTCAGCACCCTTTTATGATAAAGGTCTTGGAGAGATTAGGGATACAAGGGTCATTCCTAAATATAATAAAAGCTATTTACAGCAAACCGACAGCTAACATCAAATTAAATGGAGAGAAACTCAAGGCTATCCCACTAAATTCAGGAACACGACAAGGCTGTCCACTCTCTCCTTATCTCTTCAATATAGTGCTTGAAGTTCTAGCAATAGCAATAAGACAACATAAGGGAATCAAGGGGATCCAATTTGGAAAGGAAGAAGTTAAACTTTCATTATTTGCAGATGATATGATAGTATACATAAGCGACCCCAAAAACTCCACCAAAGAACTCCTACAGCTGATAAACTCCTTCAGTAACGTGGCAGGATACAAGATCAACTCCAAAAAATCAGTCGCCCTCCTATACACAAAGGATAAGGAAGCAGAGAGGGAAATCAGAGAAGTATCACCTTTCACAATAGCCACAAATAGCATAAGATATCTGGGAGTATCGCTAACCAAGGAAGTGAAGGATTTATATGACAAGAACTTTAAGTCTTTGAAGAAAGAAATTGAAGAGGATACCAGAAAATGGAAGGATCTCCCCTGCTCGTGGATTGGGAGGATCAACATAGTAAAAATGGCAATTCTACCAAAAGCAATCTATAGATTCAATGCAATCCCAATCAAGGTCCCATTAAAATTCTTCACAGAGATTGAGAAGACAATAATCAACTTTATATGGAAAAACAAGAAACCCAGGATAGCCAAAAAAATCTTATACAATAAAGGTACTTCTGGAGGCATTACCATCCCTGACTTCAAACTCTATTACAGAGCTACAGTATTGAAAACGGCTTGGTATTGGCATAAGAACAGAGAAGTTGACCAATGGAATCGTATAGAAGACCCGGATCTTAAACCACAAACCTATGAACACCTGATTTTTGATAAAGGAGCCAAAAGTACACAATGGAAAAAAGAGGGCATCTTCAACAAATGGTGCTGGCATAACTGGATGTCAACCTGTAGAAGAATGAAAGTAGATCCATATCTATCACCATGCACAAAACTCAAGTCCAAATGGATTAAAGACCTCAATATTAATTTGAACACATTGAGATTGATAGAGGAGAAAGTGGGAAGTACTCTACAACAAATGGGCACAGGGAACCGTTTCCTATGCATAACCCCAGCTGCACAGACTTTAAGGGCAACATTGAATAAATGGGACCTCCTGAAGTTGAGCAGCTTCTGTAAAGCAAAGGACATTGTCACTAAGACACAAAGGCAGCCTACTGACTGGGAAAAGATCTTCACCAACCCTGCAACTGACAAAGGTCTGATCTCTAAAATATATAAGGAACTCAAGAGACTAGACGGTAAAATGCCAATTAACCCAATTAAAAAATGGGGCGAGGAACTGAACAGAGAATTCTCAACAGAAGAAGTTCGAATGGCCAAAAGACACTTAAGGTCATGCTCAACCTCCCTAGCTATCAGGGAAATGCAAATCAAAACAACTTTGAGATTTCATCTCACACCTGTCAGATTGGCTAAAATCCAAAACACCAATAATAACCTTTGCTGGAGAGGTTGTGGGGTAAGGGGCACACTCATCCATTGCTGGTGGGAATGCAAACTTGTGCAACCACTTTGGAAAGCAGTGTGGCGGTTTCTCAGGAAATTCGGGATCAACCTACCCCAGGACCCAGCAATTCCACTATTGGGAATCTACCCAAGAGATGCCCAATCATACAACAAAAGCATATGCTCATCTATGTTCATAGCAGCATTATTTGTAATAGCCAGATCCTGGAGACAGCCTAGATGCCCTTCAGTGGAAGAATGGATGAAGAAACTGTGGAATATATACATGCTAGAATACTACTCAGCGGTAAAAAACAATGACATCTTGAATTTTGCAGGCAAATGGATGGAAATAGAAAACACTATTCTGAGTGAGGTAACCCAGACCCATAAAGATGAACATGGGATGTACTCACTCATATTCGGTTTCTAGCCATGATTATAGGACATCGAGCCTATAAGTTTGGGATCCTTGAGAAGATAATAAGAAGGTGAACTCCCAAAAAAGATATAGTAATCCTCCTGGATATTGGAAGTAGACACGATCGCCAGGCAAAATTGGGAACTTGAGGGTTGGGCAAGACTGGGCCAAGGGAAGATGGGGAGAGAAAAGTGTGAAGGGGAGAGCGGGGGGAGCTCGGAGGAATGGGGTGCTTGGGATATAGGAAGGGTGGATATGAGAGCAGGGAAGCATATATCTGAATTTAAGGAGCTACCTGAGGGTTGTCAAGAGACTTGACCCTAGAGGGGTTCCCAGGTTTCCAGGGAGACGCCCCCAGTTAGTTCCTTGGGCAGCTGAGGAGAGGGAGCCTGAAAAGGCCAGTTCCTATAGCCATACTGATGAATTTCTTGCATATCACCATAGAACCTCCACCTGACGATAGATGAAGAAAATGACAGAGCCCCACCTTGGAGCACCGGACTGAGCTCCCAAGGTCCTGATGAGGAGCAGAAGGAGAGAGAACATGAGAAAGAAAGTCAGGACCGTGAGGGAACCTCCAGCTGGCGACAGATGGGGAAGGTGACTGAGCCCCACATTGGAGCACTGGACTGAGCTCCCAAGGTCCCGATGAGGAGCAGAAGGAGCGAGAACATGAGGGAGAAAGTCAGGAACGAGAGGGGTGCGTTCACTCATGGAGACGGTGGGACAGAACTAATGGGAGATCACCAACTCCAGTTGGAATGGGACTGATGGATCATGCGACCAAACCCGTCTCTCTGAGTGTGGCCAACAGCGGGGGCTGACTGAGAAGCAAAGGACAATGGCTCTGGGCTCTGATTCTTCTTCATGGACGGGCTCTGTGGGAGCCTTCTCAGCTTGGTCGATCACCTTCCTGGACCTGGGGGGAGTTGGGAGGACCTTGGTCTTAGCATAGAGTGGGGAACCCTGATGGCTCCTTGGCCTTGAGAGGGAGGGAGGGGAGGTATGGGTGGAGGGGAGGGGAGGGAAGGGGGAGAAGGAGGGGAGAGAAAAGGGAGAAGGAGGGGAGGGAGGGGGGAGGAGGAGGGAAGGAGATGGAAATTTTTAAATATAAAAAAAAATAAACCATGAGAAAAAAAAAAATAAATTCAACGTGAAGAAGTCAAAGAAAAGCTGCAGGAATCAGAACTGTCTGAAACTGGCCAGTCGCTCTCGGCTTGTAGCATTCAGTTGTACACGTGACTTTTACTGCAGTAGCTGTAGGCTTGTGAGGAATCTTAGCTAAAGAGCCTTTGTGCTGTTTCTCTTCTCTTTGAAGTCTGGGAATTCAGATGTCACAACAGCAGCCCAGGGAGAATGTTGTACTGTAGTTTAATACCGAGACCTTTGCTAATCTGCAGTGATCACAGTGAAGACTCCAAGTTATGTAATACAAATGACCGCACCAACAAAAATCACATCTGTGTTGTCCTTGGTTAATCAGGAGACTGCTCAGTCAAAAACCCTTTATTAATTGTGAAGGACCTTTGTACTCATTCTGTTAATGCTAAATCAGCTCACAGTTCAGCGCACGGCACTTCATGCACTAGGCAGGTGGGATCTCTATTGTCCATGTTCTGTATGGAATGGCCAGCCTGAAAAGAGGACTTCAAGGGTTAGGTGGGGCCATATCTCTTTTCTTAGCAGGGGATCACAATAAGGGACAATGCACATGTATTTTCAACAGCCCTTGCCAAGCTAGAGGTGATGGCTAGATTCTGAGGGGAATCAGAAATAACCTTCGTTCCTGCTCTTGTACTGTGTTATGGCAGGTAAGAACCATGAGCACTTATCCACAGACTTTTCAGAGAGTGCCTAGGTTTGAAATTAAGAACAAAAACTTCAAAATCTAAAATCACCCGTGCCTTTTCTTCTTAACATATGTTATGCTGTGGTATGTTGGAAAATGTTTTGTCTCCCCTCTTAGTAAACTTACGCACCAAACTTCCTTCCTTCTCATTGTTTTCTTCTCTCCTGACAATTGCTTCCTTGTGGCTCATCCACCAGCCTTTACAGAATTCACTACAGGGCTTTACTTTTTGGTCTTTGTATTTATTAAAAGGCCACTTAGGATAAATTCAGGAAAGCCTGATTTGGAATAAATTCATGCAAATACATTGACTACATTCTTGACCCTGACCTGGCAAGTTGGGCAATCAGGGGAGGAGATATGACCACAGTCTATAGGATGGGAGGAGATATGACCACAGTCTATAAGATGGGAGGAGATATGACCATATCCATTGGATGGGAGGAGATATGACCACATCCATTGGATGGGAGGAGATATGACGACTATCCATCCTCTAGGGAAGTAGAACTCACACTTTTCATTATCAAGAAGGAAACGTTTTTTGTTACAAATCCCACTGCTGAATGCTGCTGCTTTCAGAGTTTGGGAACCGAATGCTGAGTTTTCTACAGTTTAAATCTGGGAAAGACAAAGACAAAGATGGGTATGTGGACCAGTGGCCTAGCATTTTCCTCACGTGTATAAGGCCCTGGATTTGAACCATTGCAGGGAACAAAAGGCTATACAGCTGGGAAAGTGAGAAAAGGGTTTAGGAATGGGTGTGAGTGAACAAACAGCAGCTTACCGCATAGGAGCTGGCTCTGCTTATTAATGCAGGTGGTGGGGCTCTGAGGGCTAAGGACATGTCATATAACTGACAAGTAAAGGAGCTAGATGCATTATTATTAACACATGAGCCTGGCTTTTGAACCCTGTCTCATTGTAGATATTAGCAGTCTGTATTCTCTCTGCCTAAACACCTGACTCTGTCCACAAAGCACCATTGGGGAATTTTTAATTATATACCATGAGTTAGATATGTGTGTGTTGGTGTTTGGAGATGATCTACAGTTGTTATAGGTATGTATCAGGGTCTGATGACCACCATTGGGATGTTATAGAATATTGTTATAAAGGAAGCAATGGCTCATCTAGGTTTTAGGTGAGGCCGTCCAATGCTATACTTAGTTACTGGGACATGTACGTGTTCCTGAAGGGCAATTCCCAAAAATTGAACCTGGAAAAATAACTCCTTTGGCTTTTGGGCATTACTAAAAGTACTGGGTACTAAATGAATTTATTTAATAAGAGGCCTCTAGCTATCGGCAAAGAGAATAAAACCTTAATATTGGAAAAAGAAATAACATTTTGGCCGGAATTTAAAAAGTTACCCAAAGCCCCTCCATAGTAGTCTATAGCAGCTGAGTGGGCTTTTAATCAACGGATAGTGGCAGCATCAAGCTTTAAAGGCATTTCTTATTTGCCATGAAGGTCCATCTTTCCTTCAGAGAGTAGGACATTGTCCCTACAGTAATTTTTTCCCCTTTTGTGCGGGGAGCAAAGCCCTGTTTCTCCTGGAACACTGAGGTGGCTCTTTCCCAGTGCTGTTTTCCCACAGCTACTTCAGGCACGGCCCTTTGATGTTCCTTTCTCTATCCCGGGGTTCCTCTGAGTCTGTAGGTAGGTCTCTGTCTGGGAAATGCATTATTTCTAGGGTTCCAGTGATCCATCTAGCTTGTTCTTCTGTAAAAGTCTTTTCCCGTTGGCTTTTAGGACTCTATTTTTGTCTATGTTGTTGAGAGTCTCAAAAGCCAAACTTTAAAAAATTGCGTGGAACGTCTAGAGTTGCATCATCTTCCTTTCTCAGCTTCCCCCTGACATCTGGAGCAGACTGACTGATGAACTACACATCCAGCAATATTCTGAGTGCACCTAGGGGAAAGTCTTTCATTACAGCTAAACTCAGTAACGTTTTTGCCAGTGTTGTGTTTCTGCATCTCCCTTGGACTTGTGCTGTGTGCTTACACATTCTGATTCTCTTCTTACTACTCTTTTTTTCAACTTCCATTTTAGCTGTTTCTTTCTTTTAGGGTGAAAGCTACCACCTAAAATCTTATCTCATTGGCAAACTTTTCCAAAACTGTGTTTAATACCGATGGCTTTCTAGGACTTTTTGTTTTTAATTAAGTTTAAAACTCATGTTGCTTCCCCAGAGATGGCTTCTCTGTTTCCTGCCCCATTGTGGACATACTAATTCCTCAGTTTTCCTTTGTCCTTCATCAGTAATGTCTCTTGAATTGGCATTTTGGGTCCAAAGATTAAGCTTAACCTGTGGGAGGCAATAGAGCAGGTCGGTGCCTTTAAAATCTCAGATCTTTTTTTTTTTCTCTTTTCTTTTTGTAAAGCAAATATTTTGTGGCTAAATCTACTATTTGTCATTTTGAAGTTAGACTGTTGATTTACTATTTTCTCCATAGCATTAACTGATCTTTGATCCAAAAATATATTCTCCTAAAGATATTACTCCCAATATCAATAAAGTAGGAGGCACTAAGATCTCCGAGCCACAAAACCCACTCTGACAAGGTTCTAAACAGGTTGAGATGCACTAACGCTTGGGTTTAAAATGACCCTCTCCCTCTTTAGTCTTAAGTTGGACAAGATAAGAAATTTGAGAGATCCAATCTTGGTGAACAGGGAGATAGGAAATAACTCTCATACCTTAACATCATGATTACAATTTTATTTGATGTATATGGATGTTTTGTCAGCATGTACATCTATCTGTATACCAGAAGAGGTCATCTGACCCCTGAGACTACAGTTAGAGATGGTTTTGAGTACCATGTAGGTCCTGGGAATTGAACTCATGACCTTTGAAAGAGCAGCTAGTGTTCTTAACTGCTGAGCCATCTCTTCAGTTCAACAAATACAGTTTTAAGGTTATCCTAAAACTGTAAGATATTAGTATCCCTCTTTGGGATAAGATTTACTAGCACACCCCTTTCCATGACATACAGACTACACTAACTCGGAATGCTACTATGGCTTATTAATTGTCTCTCCTTCACTTTGCACTGCAGAAAGTAAATTTTACATAAAGAGTTTTGACATATATGCAATATTTTATATTAATAAAAATCTTGATAAAAATCTCATATTTATCATTTTCATATTCAAAATAGTTCTTTAAAAGTTCCCAAAACTATTTCTGGAAAAGAAACCCATAACAATTGATCTAACAGAAGAACTTTTTATATCACTTAGAGGTATTTTGATTAACATAAAGTATTTTTATGATCTCTTATTGTTTTTTACCAATTTTGACTATTGATAAAAATTAAATAAAATTTAATTTCCTTTCAGCATCCACTTTGGAAAAAATCTTTATCAAAATCTCTGTGGTCATTATAAATTATATAGCTAAATGAAGCTTTATCTTATGACACCACCAGATGATGTTTAAGTAAACGAGTTGTATTTGAAGCATTTTAACGTTTTATAAAACATTTGATAGACTCCAAATACCCCTTTATTAAAGTTAAGGAAATGAAGAGTACCTACGTTTATAAAGCAATTCATTTTTTAATATATTCCCAGAGCGCTCACAATGGACCAGAAATGAACAAGGCACAATAGAGAACTCGGGAAGTGCAGAATAAAATTAAGGAGTGCCAAGAAGGACAAGAAGAAGATGAAGTCAGGTAGGTGAAGTGCCAGGGGAGTGGGGAAGTTGGGAGACTTACCAACCGGTAGACAGACAAGACAATGGCAGTTGTGTGTAGATCTAAGACTAGCACATAACTGGCACTGTCATGACCGCTGCCATGTTTCGTATGTGTATTGACAGATTAGCTGTTTCTGGAGAAGTTCAAGTATCGTTGAGTTGCTGTGGGGTTCATCAAGGGTCTCAGGGACTGTGATTCCATCCCTTTTTTGGTCTTAGGCAGCTGTGGACAGGATTTGTAACCTCCTAGTTGAAGGAAGGCCTTCCTTGACAACCATAGGCAGGTACATGTACTGGTGTCAGGCATTTCCAACATACATGGTGATTGCCAGTGTGGATGATGGCATTAGCCAGACACACATTCTTGTGTCATGGGCTGCAGTGGCTCTAAAATGAGTGTGGCTATCATTGCCAGGTCCAGACATGCCATTGGCCAGCAAGCCTAAGGCATGAGGGAAGAAAGATTGGGTCTGGTGACCGTAGGCAGCCATCTGGGATCTCTGGCTGTGTGACTGCTGTCTCCAGGCACTTTGGGGGGAAAGAAAGGAAAGGAAAAGGAAGGAAAAATAAACCAGAGTAGAAAGTTCTCATGGGACTGGAACTGTCTTACCTCCTGGTTGGTTTACTAAGCTGTGGGTTTTGAAGTCTGCGATTTCCAGGTGATTTGGACAGACACTTGTCAAAGGCAGTTTATTAAGGAAGGTAGGCACTTTAGAGGGTGGCAGTGGACTGAGCTGGAGAAGTGTCAAAGGCTCAATGGTGCCTGTGCCTGTCAGGTCAGGACATCTTTGCTGCTTTCTGTTTAATTCTGAGCATGCTCCATTACACTCATGCTGGTGGGGAGGAGTTTTCCAGCAGGTTTCTTCTATATACTAATTCTGGCCTCACTGGTCACACAATGACTGGAGTCTCTAGCTGAGCCTCTGTCCCTTGTCCCCCTGCCTTTCTTCCTGCTTCTGAGTCTCCCCTTGCTGTTCTCCCTCCCTCCCTTGCTTTGTGCCTTTATTGAAGACTGTCTGCCAAGCCTTTAGATCTGCCCCTCTACCCAAGCACTTAGAGAGCTCACTGAATAAGTAAATATTTGTTGTCTGGCTCTGTCTTTCTGAACAGAGCTGAGAACAATGGATTTGCTTCTGAAGTACAAACTATTGTTCCCATTCCTCCATTCTGAAAGCATCAACATAGCAACTTTCAAAATGGGGTGGGGATGGGGGGGGGACTGGCTTTTTTAGTGGCAATAAACCACATAATTGGCAAACTTGTAATTTTTAGGGCAAAGTTGATTTCCAAAATGTACCTTATATCTCTGAATTCCAAAGCGCAGCACTCTTGCTGAAACTGGTTTCTGTCCAGGAAGAGATCATGTCAGTCCTGACTCTTGCTTTCTGGTCAGCTGCCCTTTCCAGCTCTACCCAAGCAAAAGTAGAGAACATGTGTCGCTTTCTGTATTGTGCCCCATCCTGTGAACACGTCAAAGAGGTGACAATGGCAGTGTGTGACCTCATAATATATTACTTTACTTTCATATGGAGCTATGTTTTGGAGGTCCTATGGCAAAAGCCTGCAGGTGTTTGAGGTGGTGATGACCGGGACCCAGGTTCAGCTTGCTTGACTAAGACATGAAGCAGGACTAGGCAACCAGGATGAGACGACAGCTCCTGACTCTGCTTAAAACAGTTAAAACTGCTGGTGAGGTTTGTCCATGCAGATTCTTTGTTGTCTTCCTGAGTAAACTCTTAGAAACCATCTTAGGAATGTTAGAGGAGGGTCCCTGTCCTGTCCTCTAGCCCTTTCCCAGGGCAGGCTCCTGGTTGTTCTGTCTCCTCTTTTCTAAACAAACTCCTTTTAGCAGCACAGCAAAGAACACCCCCTTCCCCCCATGCCCACCGAAGAGAACCAAGGAATAGCTTCATCTCCACTACACAGACGAGGAAGCCAATCTCAGCAGGAGAACAAGCTTCAGTGACTTCCTTCATTCAGATCACATTGCAGAGCCTGGGGACCACAAACCCAGGCTCCTGAATCACTGTGTAGTACAGCTGTCCTGGCACCCACACTCTGGAACACCCTAAGAAATGGCTCTCCATCTTGCCTCTTGGGGTAACATGAGCAGCCGCTGTTATGCCTAATCTGCAAAGTTCCCCAAAAGTCAACAGGGAGACTGAGTCCCCTATGTAAAAGCAAAGAACCCTTATTTTATGCAACTTTGCAAACCCAGTCTCTCCGTATGTTCAACGTATTGGAATAAACAGAGAGCCCCGAGCTCAGAGTTGGGTTTTTATAGTAGTAAAGTTGGGGGTGAGGGGTTTCTGAGGTTCGGGATCCCTGATTGGCTGACATTTGTCTAGGGATGTCCTGGTGAGTGTGCTGGAAGGTGATCCTATCTACAGCAGTTGGAACATTAGGCATTTCCTTTGGATGGTCTTTTTTTGGGTGGTGCTCAGGTAATCTTAGTTTATGGTCCTTCCTGCAACCAGGTATTACTTCATGGTAAACTATTGAGACACAGGCCTCCATTAAACTTATCAATGGCTGAGTCCTACTCTGGCAGGTGATAATGGTTGGAAGTAAAGAATTTCCTTTGGGTGATCTGTTCATATTTAGCTTAACATGGCTGGCTCCTACATTTTCCCCTTCACAAGCACTGATGACAGGACCCATCCTTGGGTCCTGCTTGTCCCTGGTTTTAAGGAGGTATGGAACTACTTAAATTAATAAATCCATTAATTGACAACTCTGGACCTATTTTTAGTATATCAACAGGCACTATAGGGAGTTATCTTGTCCCCCATGCCAGGGAGTTCCCCCTTGACTCAGCCTTTCAACCTATTTTGGGCAGGGAACACGGGACGACATGTTCCTTTCTGTAACTACTTCAAGTTGATATTGGGGTGTTGTTATCTTGGTCCAAGCAGGATGAAAGGCTAGCCAAAAGAAGGGAGGGAATTTAGGCAAACAGGGCACTCATCAGACTTCGTTGAAGGGGCAGGGAGTGTTCATGTCAGGTGAACTGGTCCACATAAGATTTTAGGAAATTTAGGGCTCGCCACCATTCAGAGCAGGTTGTAGTCAGCAACTGATGCTTAAATAGCTTCTGCCAGCCAGGTGAAAGCCTTATTGAGATAAGTTTAAACTAGGAACAAAAATTAAAATTTAGAAAAAGAGAAGATAACAACAGGAATAGACTCATAACAAAAGGAATAGACTTATAACTTTGAGTCACAGAAAAAAAAACTACAGATTTTGGTTAGAAGCATGTATATTTTTTCTGTTGTTCAGAGAACCAAGTATGGTAGCTTTAGAATGAGCTAACAAGTTGGCTATAGCTTTCTGGAAAAATCTGGATACTTTTTGCTATTATTAAGCTGGCATTATAACTTCTCTAGCCATTAATACTATCAGAGATCTCAGAAGAATAAATAAAGTATAACTGAGTACAGACCAAGTAGTTTCCGAATCAATTAAAAGTGACAAGGACCAGAGTCCATATATAGTTAGTCATACCCGGGTCTCCATAGCACTGGAGGCAGAAATATCCAGAACAACCAGGCCCATAGGGTGAACTTTTCTTTTTCTGTGGAAGAGGGACATGGAAAAGACTGACCTTATTTTATCTAGGCAAAAGTGGTGTAATCAATTTTCCAATGTCCTGCTGTTTGTCCACAGTCTGGACCAGGTCCTGGCAGCAAATGTTGCACTGGGGCATCTTGCCCCAAGGTCAGTGTCATCATAATCCAGGCAGAGACCTCATGGCGTCTCATAATCTCCTTTGGAGACATTGGGTTACTGCTAGGATCTTGGAGTCTCTGTCTAATATAATAAGCTTTTTAATCATTATTTTAAATGCCATATTCTACAGATCTCTGGAGTATGAGGGTTGCCTAGGTATGTCTGATTAGACAAACTTTGTTTCTCACTACTTGTTTTTAAGTTTGACTTTGAAATCATATACAGGGAACTAAATAAGGCTTATTCCTATAACTAATTATATTAGTACTTTAAAGATGACTAACTTGTATTTCCTAACAGTCTATAATAAGTTAACAGCTTTTACAAGACTAGAACTCCACACTCTGTAATGATTTTGAATTAAAGCTAATGAAGAAACGGAATTAGTCATTCTGAGAGTAAACATAGAACAAGTTTTTATCTAGCTGTTAATGCTGTCTCCTGGAAGGCAAGGAACAGGTACCAGGATGAAATGGGAACAGGAAGGAGTCTAAAAGTTAGCATTGCCCTAGGGCAAACTGAGACTAAGGTCTGCCGTCCTGCTAATCTATAGAACCCATCTTGGCAGGTGTGTTTCAAATGTGGTAGAACTGGTCACTGGGCCCAAGCATACCCTAATCCTCATCTTGGTCCTACAAGACCTTGTCCAAGATGCCATAGGGAAGGACATTGGGCAGTCAATTGTCCTTGAGTACATTGTGGCATGGAGACATCAAACCCAGAAAATTCCCAAGTTGACCTTTTAGGTCTGGCCATGGATGAGTGAGGCTTCCCAGGCTCCTTGGACCCGACCACAACCGTCATGTATAACAGGGAGCCAGGGGTAAACATCATGGTATCAGGACGGTCCCTCTCCTTTCTCTTGTACAACAGAGCCATACCAGTACTGAGGGAATTCTGGGGGTCTACCTCTCCTTCTAGTTTCCCTATTGTCAGGGTAGGGGGACACCCTTATCTACCTCAGTAGACCCCACCAGTTAACTGTGTTTTTTGGTGTATTTATCTCACTCATGCATTTTTAGTCATGCCAACCTGCCCGGTACATCTTATGGGAAGAGGTTTTTGTTTGTTTGTTTCGTTTTGTTTTTAGCAAAAGTAGAAGCTTCCATTTCATTTGTTCCTTCTATTCACCTTACCTCAGACTCACCAACAGCTCCTCTCCTCCTCCTTCTAGCCTCCCAACCTCCCAGCTCCAATGTGTCTTTTCCTCTACTAGTCTCTCAGGTAAACACCCAAGTCTGAGACACCCAAAACCCCTCTGTTGCTAAACACAATTCCCCCATCATTATCCAATTACAAGACCCTACTAAGGATATTACCCAAGCTCAGTACCTGCTCTCTCTCCAGACCTTCTAAGAAAAAAGCTACCTTGTCCCAACTCTTCTCCATTTAACACCTCCATACTTGCTGTTAAAAAAAATCTAATGGAACCTATTGCCTCGTTCAAGATCTCTGGCTCATTAACTTCACAGTGGTCCTTCTTCATCCTGTAGTGCTTCTTACACACTTCTCTCCACTATTCTCACAGGAACCTCCCACTTCCCAGTTCTAGATCTCAAGGATGCTTTTTTCTCTATTCCTCTCAGCTCTCAATTTCAAAATATCTTTGTCTTCACCTGGACTGACCCTGACACTCACCTCTCTACACAGCTCACCTGTACCATCCTTACCCAGGGTTTCCGGGAAAGCCCACACCTATTTGGTCAGGCTTTAGCTTCTGATATACTCTCACTGTCTCTCCCTAAGTCTAAACTCACACAGTATGTAGATAATATTTTACTTTGCAGTCCATCATTGGAGATCATCAAAACTGATACCTCTGCTCTTTTAAATTTCTTGTCCAAAAAGGGCTATAGAATCTCACCTTCTAAGGCCCAACTATCTACCTCTCACGTCATTTACTTGGGATTAACTATTACCCCAACCCAAAAAGCTATTATCCTAGACAGAAAGGAGCTAATTCAGTCCCTTGCAGTTCCTTCTACAAAAGAAGAGGTTTTATTGTTCCTAGGAATAGCTGGCTTCTTGCATTCCTGGATCCCTCCTTTTTCTCTTCTTGACCTCCACTTATACAAGGCAGCTCTTGGCTCTCTGCATGAGCCCCTTCTCCATCCTACACTAAACCCTTCCAGAGACTCCAACAAGCCCTTATCCAGGCCCCAGCTCTTCATCACCTAGATTTAACTCGTCCTTTCTCCCTCTATGTAACAGAGGAGGGATATGCTCTTGGGGTCCTAGGACATCAGCTGGGACCTTCCTTTGCACCTGTAGTATACCTGTCAAAGAAGCTGGACCTCACTACTCAGGGTGGGCACCCTGCATACATGCTTTAGTGGTCGCTGAGCTGATTCGTGAGTCAAAGAAACTAACCTTTGGATCACCCACCACTGTCTTCTCCCACCACAATCTGTCCCATCTCTTAACTTACAAAGGCTTACAAACCTGACCCTTTCCCAAGTTCTTTCTCTCCAGGTGGCACTAGTAGAGGATGCCACACTCACTTTCCAATGCTGCTCGCCCTTTAATATCACAAATCTTCTACCTCAACCTAACATTAATTATTTCTCATCTCACTCCTGCATAGAAACCTTAGAGGATCTGCTGCCCTACCTCTCACATATACAGAAGGGCAAACTGTCCCAGGTCACTTATACCTGGTGCACAGATGGCAGCTCCATTTTATGTGAAGGGACCTGTAGATCAGGCTATGCCATAGTGTCAGATACTGGGGTAGTGGAGGCACAGACACTCCCTGCCCATACCACTAATCAGCAGCCCTTACCTGTGCCTTCCAGTTAGCAAGGGGACAATCTTTAAATGTTTACGCAGACTCCAAATATGCCTTTCATATCCTCCTGTCCCACACAGATATCTGGAAGGAATGTGGGCTTATTACAACAAAAGGAGGATCCACAACTAACTCAGGTTACACTATGGACTTGTTAAAAGCCTCCCATCTCTCCAAAGCTATAAGAATTACTCATTATCAGTCTCATCAGACTGACAGTTCCATTATTTCCAAGGGAAATAACCAGGCTGACCAAGCAGCTAGAACAGCAGCATTCCAGAGCCCAAACCTACCTCAGTCACCTCAGGGGGTTCATACAGTACAGCCCACATTCTCACAGACACCCCCTGACACCCAGAAAATTCTGTCCTACCTACATCAGCGCTTTCATCATTATAGCAAAGCTCTGATTCATTTTGTCAAGGCTCACCTCCAACCCACCCCTGAGGACTTGAGAGTTCTTAAAAGCTATCACCGCATCTTATAAAATCTGTCAAAACTCAGATTCCAAGACCAAATATCGTAGCTTCCCTTTTCCCACCCACCAGACCAGGGGCTCCCTTCCAGGAACTAACTAGCAGCTGGATTTTACTCATATGCCCACAGTCAGATGAGTTAAATATCTCCTGGCCTTGGTGGACATCATGTCTGGGTGGATTGAAGCATTTCCCACCACTAACAAGGGGGCCCAGACAGTTTCCAATGTTCTTCTCCAAGAAATCATTCCCCGGTTTGGAATCCCAACGTCTCTTTTCTTGGATAATGGCTCAGAGTTTACTTCCCAGATTTCTCAAATTTTGTCTAAGGCTCTTAACATTCCCTGGCATTTTCATTTCCGATACCACCTTCAGTCTTCAGGGAAGGTAGAACGAACTAACCGTTCCTTTAAAAAATGTTCTTGTTAAGATGTCGCAGGAGCTTCACCTCGACTGGGGAAAACTTTTGTCTCTGGCCCTTCTTAGGCTTAAGGCTCTCCCAAAAAGCCCTCTTTTCATCTCGCCCTTTGAATTCCTGTATGGGCAGCCAGTTTTAACCCCCAGCCTCTCACACAAAACCTCTCCCCTTCCAGATCACCTGCTTACTCCACTGCTATCCCATCTTTGCTCCCTATTATGGGATTTTACTGACTACTCATTACCTCAAACAGTGTGCCAATTCATACTCAGTGCTGATGAACATATGGAATCAGGTACTATTCTCTCCCCCAGACCAACACCCCTCACCTGTTTCCCCTAAATGGCAGGGCCCCTTTTAAGTAATTTTTGTAACTCCCACAGCTGCCAAGCTCGAGGGAGTCTCTCATTGGATCCTCCTGTCCTACCTTAAACCTTTACTCTTTCAGCTCAAGATACATCCCCGTGTACTGTAACTCAAACAGGGCCCCGCTCCCTTACATTCCAGGGGGCACCAAGATCAGCCACTCCTCCAGTTCCAGAAATGTCTCATCACCATACCCTCCTGCACCCAAAACTCCACATACTCCCCCTCTTCTTCTTTCTCCTATCTGCCTTACCAACTTCTCTTTATCTCCAATGTAATGCTTAAATTGCCAGTTAACCACTCAGCTGTTACTACAGGGACCATCATTAAACATAGAGCCAGAGGTACCAGGGCTGTCAAAAACCCAGGTAGTAAGAAACATTAACGACTTTGGGGACATTCACAACCCCAAACTCCAAAACCTCACAAAACAGGCTTTACATAACAGGTTTATCACTGACTGCAGCAGTGACTCCTGGATGTTAAGGTAATACCATGATGCTAAAGAGGACAAGTGCCTTAAGATTTGCTTCAGGCAAAACATTAAGGGGGTCTAATGATTCCCCTTTTCAATAATTCCCACTTCTTTTCCTCCCCACTGTCTTCCATTCCAACACTGTATCATCATAATCATAAGCTTTTAATATGCTTAAAATTTATTTCTTTTCAAACTTTTTTTCATAAGCTCCAGGGAGCCCATTGGACATGTCTAAATGGCCCAGAGTCACCCAGAGTATCATTTAATTCTCCCCTTATCATTCTTGGTCTCAGGAACCCCTGGGAAATTTCCTCCTCCACCCCCCCAAAAAAACCCTCTATCTTTCATCTTGGGACTCTCCTCCCTTAATCACCGGGATCTAAAATTTTTTCCAGACATAATTTTCTGCCTTTCCAGTATCTTGTGAGGTCCAAGCTGCCAGGCAGCCTGTTCCACAAAGCCCAGAAAAAACAAAAATAATCAGCCACCCCAGGATATGGTCAAGCATCTCAACTCTCTGACACCCACAAAATCAGCAGGAAGCAGTCACAAGAGACCTTACAATGTCCCATTCCCACCTATTAAAGACCCAAAACTCCCCAAATTTTTATAATAAACAAAAGGGTAGAATGTAATGATTTCAGCCACAATAAGACTGATACTTCCGGGTTCTATGGACCATGTATGTGCAGACAAGCCCTCAGGCAGAAGTGCCTAATGGTCCCCAGGGATAGTAAAGGGCCCTGCATGACCCAAGCGCAGCGTGGATTACATCATGCACATATGACTCAGCTAAACCCTTGCACGCATGCGTAATTGCATCATTCATCATATGACTCAGCTAAGCCCTTGCACGCATGCATGGTTGCATCATCCATGTATAACTCAGCTAAGCCCTTGCACACATGTGTGAGCCCCATCATCTATGTATGACATAGCCATGTCAACCCCTGTGTGCATGTGCTAGGCAGCTTTTAAAAGCTAGATGTGCCATCTTCCTCTCCCTCTCGCTCTGCACACTGACTTCCCCAGGTCTGTACATGTCCCCTCTAATAAACTCTTAAGTGAGTTTGTTGTGTGTTCTGTGTTTCCTTCTCATTCACGCCAGGTAATTTCACTTAGGCCTCCAGTAAACTTATTGATGGCTGAGTCCTACTATGGCAGGTGATAGTGGTTGAAAGTAAAAGAACTTTCTTTGGGTGATCTGTTTGATCTGTTTATATTTAACTTATCATGGCTGGCTCCTGTACTGCTACTTCCTCAAAGATGTGAGGGTTTCAAAACTGATGAATAACTAGTGTCTATTCTATTTATTTAATGAAACCTGCCGAGAGAGAGAGAGAGAGAGAGAGAGAGAGAGAGAGAGAGAGAGAGAGAGAGAGAGAGAGAGAGATCTGAGAGTTTAATACATGAGCAGATGGTGCTTAGCTTTCCCATGAGGCTGCTTTCTAACTTTAAAGCTATAAAATATTCAAGGCTATTTTGAAAAATGACCTTTTAATCTCTTTATTCTTGAAGATCACATTCTCTCTCTTCTTGATAGTCCTTAGACGTAAGAATGGTTTCAGGAATTCAGGAGTGAGCTGGAATTCAGGTGGGAGTCTTTAGTTTGTATCTTGCAGATGCACTTGGAATAAACATCTAGTTGATGTGTTTTTCACTCTGGAAAATTAGGGTTTATTTCTCATCATTTTAGTGCAGCAGAATCACCAGATGTCTATATATATACAGATGCACACACACACACACACACACACACACACACACCCACCACGTGCATACATGTGTGTGGATACACACACACAGATACACTCATGCATGTACACACACACACACACACACACACACACACACACACACACACACACGCCTCTTCTCAGCTGAATAACCCGAAACTGGTGGGTACCACGTGGGTTAAATATCATCATGGCTGTGAGGCTCCCTGCATTACACAGCTTCCAGCCCTTCCTTTCATCCTGTTTGCTTCCCAAGGGAAAGGCTGGTCTGGATTTCTCTTGTTCTTGTTGACAAGGACAGTGTTCTGAAACCATGCAGACCCATTCTCTTGAACACTTCTCTGCCCTTCACTGTGTTCTAGCAATAACTAGCCTGATAGATAAGACATCGTAAAAGACACTTGTTTCCCTCTCCTCTGGTTCTGGCAATTTGATGGATCCCAAGAAATTAGAATTCCTCCGGGAATCTCCTACTGAGAGAAGAAAAATCCTATATCCTGAGCCAGTCAGAGAGGGAGCAGGTCTCTTGGAGGAGAGACTGAAGCAGACCAGTGAGGAGCTGGACCACACCCTGACTAGGATGCTTCACCATGCATATCTACAGCCCTCTCCTCAGTCCAAAATGTCACTCAGGGACCCTGAAAATGGACTGGGGTTTAGGATGGGGAATGTCACTGGATCTTTTTGTACCCTTTCCCAATGTGGTCACATTTTCTGCCTTCCTCTATTGATTTCACTCTTTTAATTAGCTTATTAAGGATGAAAGGAAGGGCCCCGTACGGTAAGGGTGTTAGAGCACAGGCTCTGACTCTCATAACCCCAGTCCTACCTCACCATCACTTTCTCTTCTTTTCCTTTGATGATATCTTTTATTTTTCCCATTTCTTTTCTTTTTAAGATTACAATTTAATCACAACATTTCTCCTTTCCTCTTCCTCCCTCCAAAGCCTGGCTGCCCTCCTTCAGATCCACGGCCTCTTAACAATAGCTACTACATAGATTTATGCATGTGGACACACATATATATTCCTAAATATAGCAGGTTCTGTCTGTATAATGCTATCTGTATGTATCTTTTCAGGGCTGACCATTGCACTGGACAACCAGATGGTGTACCCTCTTCCCTAGGGAATTTCACCTCTCCAACTCCCAGCTTTCCTCATTTGCCTATAGATCTTTATGTGGGGATGAGGACTTGGGGACTTTCCTCTGTCCAGTTTGGCATGTCCTTAGATGTCATCCTTGTTCTTCTCACATTTGGGTAGTCATGTTGGTGAGACTCTGTGGGTGTAGCTTCTGTCACTACCAGTAGACACAAATCACAATCGATCACAATCATTTCCATGTTGCTTGCTGACCATCTTGGAGAGGAAGTGCGCACCGTGACATTGTTCTCTGAATGCTTTCAGGAGTTCCCACACCACACCCTTCCTCAAGCCCACTTATCTTCTGCTCATTTTCATAAGACTACCCAAATGTGAGCTGAACAAGGTTGGCATCAAAGCACGTGCCAATCCGGAGAGAGGAAAGTCCCCGAGTCCTCATCCCTACAGAAAGAACATTTGCATCATGCATTCTCACTTAGGTCTGAGGCTGAACTCCCTCAGACACCTGTGTTAACTTAAAGAAGCAGTCGAGATGGAAATCTGTTGTCTCACATACCAGGAAACCAGAGGTGGGAAAGGCCATCCTGGAGGCTAACTGAACAGTTTGATCAGGGTTTTAAGTACATCCACTCTCTTTGACTATGGTGTTGGTAAAACGCCCTGACCCACTTCTTCCAACTTTGATAGCTTCTCAAGTTTCTTTGGTCACACTGAACAAGACAGAGTAAGACAGATCCTGCCGGGAGGTGGTGGCACACGCCTTTAATCCCAGCACTCAGAAGGCAGAGGCAGGTGGATCTCTGTGAGTTCGAGGTCAGCCTGGTCTACAAGAGCAAGTTCCAGGACAGGCTCCAAAGCTACAGAGAAACCCTGTCTTGAAAAGAACAAAACAACACAAAAAGACAGATCTTGCCCCACAGTCTAGGGCAATTGGCTCACAGGTCTCAGTCCACACTGCAATCCGTAACATTTCAGGAATAGAATTACTGTTAAGTCACCTCTGCAGCCCTGATTTCCCAAGAGGAACTAAGTCCCCCACATGTCACCGGTGCAACTCTGTGGGAGAGGGTGGGAGAGTGGCTGCGGAGGTGGCAGTTTTTATTTCTCGTACCAGAGGTTCTCAATACTGCTGCTCAGAATCACCTGGGCAGCTCAGAATCACAAGCTCTTCTCCAGCCAGCTGAGTCATGAATGAATGAATGAATGCATCTTGGAGTCAGTCTAGGCCCGTGGTTCCCAAACCCTGCTGTGTGCTAGATGTATTTTGAAACCATTAACCTCTCACTTAATGCCTGATTTAATCTCTAAGGAATTTGGGCACTGCCTGGTGAAGCAAAGTTGCAGGCAAGCTTGGGAGCCAATGTGTGCACATATTTATCTATCTTACATGCTTTTTAGTTTTTAAAACATTTTAAGGGAGTCTGAGCTTATTTTAGTTCAGAGAAGACACTGACCTAATTTCATAGGCTTGCCTATTTTTGACATTTCATGGCAATAGAATTTTAGACAGTACAATCAGCAGTCTGTATTTATGGTTCCACATCTGTGAACTCAATTAGTTGCAGGTAGAAAATACTAGAATAAAAGTTGTATCTGTACTGAACTTATTCAGACTAGAAAAAAATCACTATTACCTAACAATATAGAAGAAAAGCTATTTACGTAACATTGCTGTGTGTTACTAAGTTTCTTGTAAGTGATTTAAAATATTCAGAAGGATGTACATAATTTGTGGACAAATGCTATGTCACCTTATGTTTGTAGAAATTACATATAAGCACTACCTACCACAAGTTCAGTGCCAATGGAGGAAAGAGGATATCAGATCCCCTGTAACTGCAATTGCAGATAAATGTGAGCCCCCATGTGGGTGCTAGGAATTGAAACCAGGTCCTCTACAAGAGCAGCCAGTGCTTTAAGCTGTGGAACCACCTCCTTAGTCCCTGAGCTGCTTCTTGTAAGTCTTCACAGGTGGGCATACCCTATTCTCAACAATAATTCAAACAAGTCGTTGCTCTACTTCTATGACTTACTACAGCCTTGCTTCTGGTGCTTGGGCACCAGTCTTTGTGTGTACAAGGCTTTCTGGGACAGAGGCATAGAGGCCTTCCTGCTTGTGTTAACCTTTGTTGCTAAGAGATCTCTTCTTCGTCTCCCTCAAGACACTGCAAGTTCTGCAGCATACTTCTCATAACCTGTGTACCTGTGTACCTCAGTTAGATAACGCAGGGCCTGCGTTGCCTTCTCTAGGAAATACCTCCTGGGCACACACTGAGAACAGCTTTAGCTAGCTCTGGGCACAATAGAATCCAAGGATCTGCTGTCAGGGCTTTGTAATTAAGAGGCCTCTTCTATTATAACCCTCAAACTGCTCTTTGACTCTGATGTGATTAACTCTGACATGTCGGTAGCTGTGGGAGAGTAGAAAAGCATGGGCTCTTCATATAAGGAGAGACCCTCTAGCAACAGAAAAAAGGAGCATGTCTGGAAAGAAGATATTAAATGCATACATATTGAGAGCATCTGGCAAACTTCTTTGAAGTAGTAGGGAGATGTAAAAATTAGCACATGAATCAGGAATGCTCCGGTGATGGATCAAATTGAGCCTCTCCACACGGCTGGACTTCTCACCACAGAAGAAGAACAGTGTAGAAGGGAGCTGGAAATGCTTCAGTGCAGGGGGTGGGGTACAGTAGTGGGGGAGGCTTGATTTTCCTACAGACAAAAAGAAAAAATAGCCAGTTTTTCAGTGCGTTGGGTACCACTGCATCCCGGCAAAGTTGAGAGCAGTTGCTTTAGGATCGAAAGTCCAGGTCTCATTTTTAATGTGTCTTCTTGAGCAGAATCTGGTCTGAATGTCTTCATTCTGGGGTCCTAAGGAGATGGAGGGACAGAAACTCACCTAGTCAGGGCTTTTCTTTGGTGGTTTGTAACACAGACAAAGGAGTCATTTCCATCTCTGTTAGAATACAGAGGTCACGTGCCAAACGGTGCTACTCTTGCTTGGCTTCAGAGACGTGCCATATCACTGTCAGATTCTTTAGATACTATTACCTTCCTGACTCCAGGATAGCTGCTATGTGCCCTATAGCAGATAGGTGGAAGGTAGGGCATCTGTGCAGTTGCTGGCATTACCCTGCCCTGAGTTGTCCTGCAGGCGCCTGAGCTCCGCCAGGAGCTCCCAAGACTGGGATAGTTCAGAAGCACTGTGGGAGGGTGAAAGTCCTTGGAAACAGCCATCAGCCAATGCTGGGGATGAGTGATGGGGTTTTGAGGATGAACAGCCCAGCTACCTCACCTCTGAAGGGTGAAGAGTATCCCAAGATGCATCCTACAGACTTCCAGAATTTTCCAGGACATTGACCTCCCATGATCCACGGTGGCACCTGTGTGTTGGCGTGCTTTCTTGATTGACACTCTCCTCTGTGTCATATCCACAGTCCCCACTAATAGTGCTGGGCTAACCTTCTGGGTGCTTCTCACTGTCAATTCTTCATCTTAAGTCTTTTGGGAGCCTAGTCTACCAGGGGTGGTAGTTGAAGGGGAAATACACTTGGATGATGATGATGATGATGATGACAGATTATTTTATCATGAGTTCTAAGCCAATTCTCTTGGTGTGCATCTGATGGGGCTTGTCTTCTTTCCCCAGGTTCCCAGGATGGAGTCTCTCTCAATGCTGAAGTCACCCAGCCTGTGTATGATGCCTGCAGAAGTAAGTGTCATGCTGTAGAGGAACGCAACATTTTAATAAGCTTGCTTTGACACTCTCATTTGTCTTCTCAATTTTCTTGAGAGAACAAGGCCAAAAGCTTTATGCAAATCAGCTTCAAGGGTGGCTCCAGTCAGCAGAAGCTGTAGCTGAAATCTGCAAAATGTAGAGAGTTCTGCTGAGGACCCGGCAGTTTGCAGAGTTGAGCCTCTGGTAAGTCATCCTGCAGCCTCAGGCATACAGGCTTTCCCTGCAGAAAGGGGGAGAGAGGAAGAGAGGGAAAGGGGAGGAAGGCTTTAGTTTGGGGTTGTAGTAAATTCTCTTTTAGACATTCAGGATTCAGATCTTGTTGCTGTTCCCAAATGAAAGAGTGTACTGCTTCCTCCTAGGCCATCAATATAAAATGCTGTACAAAGGCTATTTAAGGGTTAGTGTTGTCTAACATTATGCTTTTTAATTATTATTTTTATCTTATATGTACAAATGTTTGTCTGCATGTGCAGCATGTAGATGCAGTGCCAGAGGAAGCCAGTAGAGGGTGCCAGACCTCCTGGAAGAGGAGTTACAGATGGGAGTGAGCTATGTGAATGCTGGGAATCAAACCTGGCTCCTCTGTAAGAGCTGCCAGTGCTCCTAACCTCTGAGCCATCTCTCCAGCCACAATAGCATGATTTTTAAAAAGAAAAGTCAGACCTTTTTATTTGATGCCTCTCTACTCCTGGCTTCTTCCCTGGCTTCCTCCTTCCTTCCTTCTTTCCTTCCTTCTTTCCTTCCTCCCTCCCTTCCTTCCTCCCTCCCTCCCTCCCTCCCTCCCTCCCTCCCTCCCTCCCTCCCTCCCTCCCTCCCTCCTCCCTTCTCCCTCCTTCTTTCCAACATTGCCTAGGCCAAAGCCAAACTTTTATTCTCTTCTGTTTTGTTTGAAAAAGTATTGTGGGTGTACTGATTCGACACACGGCTTGGGACTTCTAATGTCAACATTTAACTTGAGTCTATTTTGTAACCTGTAAGAAGAAAAATGAAGCTGGACTTGTACGTAGAGAACAGGCAACGTTCTTCTGCTTACAGTGTCTGCTGCTGGTCATTTGATACTACTAGCTCAGCCTGTGGAAGTGAGAAACCATCCCTGCTGCCAGCGGCCTTTCGTCTGAAGGAAGCTATGACCTACTCAGCATGTATTTGGTCTAAGTTATGGCAGGAAAGAGAATTTACTGGAAAGAGCAAGTGCAACGGTGACTTCTGTGGAATATATGATTGGCCAAGACCTATGAGAGCATAAAGTCATGGCCTGGAGTCTGGCTGCTCCCGTGAGCCCGCAGTCTCCCCTCCGCCTGCTTCTCATTTATTTTCTCTCCCCCTCCCTCTGCCCTTTGCATTCTCTGTTTCCTTCTTTCCATACCCTTCTCCTCCCCGACAAAGTGGCTTTGTGTTTCTGGCTTTTGCCATTGTGTTCCTCACAAAGACAACCAACTTCTCTCTGTTACTCTTCATCTCTCTGTTTTCTAGTGAAGCCATAAACCTTGCTGCCTTGAGCTGAGTCTTGTCCCAAATTCCCAGGAGAACAATAGATTGATCCAACTCTAGCTGGTGCCAGCTTCTGTTCCTGTGATTTGAATTTGAATGTCTGCCCTCGCATATTGGGTGTGGCCCCCAGATAGCCGTGCTCTCTTGGCAGGTTCTGGACACTTCAGGGCATAGGGCCAAGCTAGAGGAAGTAAGATACTAGGGGTAGGTACCTGGGAATGTATCTCTGGACTGTTCCCACATCCCTGTGCCATTCCTGTTTCCTTCTCAAATTTCTGGCCTAATTGAGTATGCTGTGTATTCCTTTGCTGTATGTTCCTTCTGCCACAAATGTCTTTCTAAATGCATGGCACCAACTGGCCACCTCCTGAGCCAAAATGAATCTTTCTTCTATGTGGTTTCTCTCAGATATTTGATTATAGTGTAACAAAGTAGCTAAAATAAGTGTTAGAGGCTGGGTAGGGGTAGGGTCACACTATTTGCAGCATCTAGGGACTCATTAGTGGTGAAAGATCAGGTGTAAGTTTTCACAGAAACATTGTAATCAGAGAGATCCTCACTCCTTTAGCAAAGCCTTCCAAGCCCTTGTTAGGCAGCTTGCATAGCACTGGTCCGGCCTTGGTTAGTAACAGTTAATAAGGTGTACTCATCTTTATGTATCTTGCCGACGTTGTTTTCCCTTGAGAAGGGGGAAATGAAAAATAAATGAACGGAGCAATTGGATGTGACAGTGAGTGTCAGGGAAGAGAGGGCGCTGTGACTGTGACTGGAGTGTGGGAGACCCGTGGCTGCAGGTGGAGCGGGGTCAGAAGACCTTCTATGCGGCTGGCATTCGAGAAGGAGACAGAGAATCATGTATGGATTTATGTTTTAGACAAATGACTGGCAGCGTGGAGGAAGGCAGTGCCACCGCCACTGTCTCAGGAAGCAAACTCACTAGAGCAATTTGCTAGCAAAGACATGAGCTTCCTGGGTCACACATTAATGTGACCTTGTCATCTTCCACCTGCCTTTTCAGACTGGCCTCTTGGAGAAGTCACAGTCAGCTGTTATAGTCACTCTTAGTGTTGGTGACGGGTTTGTCCTCAGGGTATGTTCCTAGAGTGAAAGGGGCCATGTACGACTAAAATTCGGGTTTGCACCAGTAACTTTGACTCCAATATGACCTATAGGGAAGTGTGCCTGTGTACCTATCTTTTAACTGGCCCCCAGAATTTAGCAGTGGGGTTGCCAAGCCCTAACTATGCTCTCCTATTTTATCTGAAGCTACAAAACACATCTTTAAAAATTAATTTCTCTCCCTCTCTCCAGGATAACAGATTCTGGGATCTTCCTCTGTAGCAACCATCTGTCATATAGTAGAAACCCTCAAATGACCACCACAACTGCTTCCTGCATACCCTCGTTACATGTAAAATGTCACACATACTCTATTTTTAACCACAGTCCTTAGAAATCACATATGGACAAGTCGGGGTCCTTTGAAAAAGGGGGGAGCCTGGCGTTGGACTGCAGCCAACAGTTCTTTTCACCAAGCTGTGACCAAAATACCTCGCAGAACAACTTATTCATCCTTAAGATTTCTTATTTTTGTGTGGCTACAAGAATTTATGAGCGCCGTGTGTCTGAAGGAAACCGGCGGCTAGAAGAGTTTAATGGATATCCTGGAACTGGAATTACAAGCGAGACACCTTGTGAGTGCTGAGGGCTGACCCTGTGTCCTCTGCCAGAGCAGTGAGTACCGAGTACCCTAACTAGCAAGCCACCTCTTCAGCCCAGAGAGACTATTTCAAAGTGGACGGATGTGCTCTGGCTGCTGTTTCAGAGAGTTCAGGGCATAGATGGTCGACCCACACACTTCAGCAAACCTCATGGAAGGGTCAGAGTGTGGCAGACAGAAAGCAGAGACGTTACAGGAGGAGTCCACAGAGATACACATCTGTTAGAAGCAAATTCAGGGTCTCAAAGAAAAGGGCCACCGATCCGATTGACATTTCTAGGAAGTACAAACATAACTCTTGATCAAGAGGGTGTGTTCACGAAGAGGGACCTCTCCTAGACAGGACCTTGGGTTTTAGTCTCAGGAAGGTGGGGACTGTCTTTTCCCCACTGGCTGGGGTCTCACCTAACGGCCTTACTCAGTTGGCTTAGTCTGAAGAGAACGTGGTGCTTTGGAAACGAAGGAGGAAGGGGAAAGGAGGCTCCAAGGGAAAAAGAGTCAATGCTCCAGGCTACCAAATTCCTAGGATAGGGAAGTGGGGATTTGAGTTAAAAAGGTTGTACTGTGTAGGGAGATAAAAACAAACCCCTTATCCTAAACACATTTTTAAATCGTTTTTGGTAGAAAAGACTCGTGCTTAATATTTCTTATACAGCCCAAAGAACTCAGCCTGGGTGAGCTGCCTCCTCCAGCTAGGTCTCACCTACCTTTAACCACTATTCAACACTCTTCCCGACCCCCTCCCAATAAAAACTCATCATATTGCAAATCCACCAGAGTCCTGATCATCTAATTTCCTCCTGAAATGCTCTCTCAGTCCTACCCGGAGCTGTGCTTCACTACGCGGACTCCCCGTGCGTTTTTTAATCCAATCAAGTTGGCAGAAAAGATTAATCAAAGTTCTATGTATATAGCAGTCTGGTACCATTCAGAAATCTTCCAGTAGATGGCAATGAAGTTCCATCTAACTTCTATGGGGTCCCTTGTCCCAGTAAAGTATGCATTGGATTTTTTTTTTCAATGGTTGGAGCGGAAAATATGTCTAGGCGAAGGAATGAGTTTCCCCCTCTAGTCTGCGCTGAGGGGGGCTTATCAGTTAGTGGTGCTACAAGCTTACGTCTTAGCAGTTTAGTTATCGTGGAAAAACCAAACTGACATTTCTGAGAATATTTTGAAGGATGCAAAATCCACCCAGAATGAATAGGTATCTGAACAAAGGGTGTGTGGTCCAGTCTATGAAGGATAAGAAAAGAATTGCAGCAGAGAAGTCTATCAAGGCTGCTAAACCTGGCCTTCCCTATATGCCTGCCCTCTGGAAAGACGTGGCTGTAATGAGACCCTGCCCAGAAGTCCCTCTGAGTTGAGCTCTGGGACATTTTGTTTCCTAGTGAGCTGCAGTGAGGACTCTGCTGTAGAATTGTGCTGACAGGCTCTGGCTGCCACGGAGCTAGTGTAAGGCAGAGTGTCACCTGCTATCAAAGTTTCCACGTGCACAGTCTGGATTTGATTGTGAGTTCAGACAGAAGTCGCCAGCATTTTTTTAGTGAATTTGTCTTGGTTCCCAAGTTTTCGGTGGGAGGCTGAGAGGGAAGAATTCAGTTCAATGGGGCCTTACCTGGCACCTTCATTTACCTGGCACCTTCAGTGCTGGGCCAAGGAGAGGAGCGCAGTGTTTAGAAGGAAAGGGGGCGTTGGGCACAGAGGTTCGACTCTGAGAGAACCAGCTTGGTAGGGTCCGGAGCAGGGGGTACCATCCCCCGCGTGCTGGGGTGGGGCGGAATGGGTTTGATAAATACTTTGAGAGTGAGCAGGCAGAGCGGAGGCTCCTCCCGGCTTTCCCTTAGGAAGTTTCCTAGTTGTAAGGGAATACAACCAAAGGGTATTTGAGAACCTGGCGGGGAGCAGGAAGCTCCCGCTGGATAAGTGATTAAACCTCACAGTCAGAGGCTGAGCACTTCTCACTCCCGAAGACAACACAGAAAGGTGGGAGTTGGGGTTCCTGGGTCCCGCTGGAAAGTCAACTCCATAGAGTGTCTGCATACACTCGGCCCATCTCACCCATTAAGTTCCAGGCTCCATTTCCTCAGAACATTCTTTAATGGGACTGTCTGGGAGCGCATATGGACCTCACACGGCTATCTGCGTGGTTGAGGTCCGCTGAGGTCTGTGAGTCCCACAGGATGGGAGGGCTCCTCCATTTCTCTTTTATTTGAAGCCCATCGGAGCATCGGCCTCGCTGTACTTTATAAAGAAATTAACTGAGAATTCTTAGAGTTAAACATTTCATTCAACCTTAAAACTGCCCTATACAACAATATCTTTAAAATTCCATGTACATTTCTCTTTCCCTAACATGAAACATACCTGTCTAGACTGTTTCGTTCAAGTTCTGTACCTCGTGTTGTTTTTATCGTGTTGTATCTCATGTGTTTTTAATTCTGAACTTCTCTCTCTCTCTCTCTCTCTCTCTCTCTCTCTCTCTCTCTCTCTCTCTCTCTCTCTCTCTCTCTCGTCATTTAAGGCAGGGGTTTCTCTGTAACTTTGGAGCCTGTCCTGGAACTAGCTCTTATAGACCAGGCTGGCCTTGAACTCACAGAGGTCTGCCTGCCTCTGCCTCCCCAGAGCTGGGATTAAAGGTGTGTGCAGCCACGGCCCAGCTGACTTCTCTCTTGATGCTACATCTCATCTTTCTTTCTTGTCTTTTAAAACGTTCAAGATAAGTTACAAGAAAAGAAAATCCCCAAATTTCTTCCCTAATTTCAGAGCATCAAATTTTGCAGGCGAAGTTGCCCTACTCCATTTCACAATCTTCAGGGTGGATGGAGACTTTGAAACATCCTAGACCATAAATCAGGTCACATCCCAATCAATGTGGTCTGGATTTCCCGGACCTCAGAGTCTTTATTTAATGAAGCTTCCCAGCGGAGACCAGTTTGTATCTGGTTCTGAGAACTGCTGTGCTGAGGTCACCCTGAGCACACGACTCCGCCAGACACCTGTCAGGGAACTCTGACTGCTGTGCCTGTGGAGTCTGGCAGTGGGAACGGCTGAGCTCTGCTCTGTGACCAGCTACTGTTTTCCTTCAGTGTGTCTTGGTGCGGACTTGCAAATGCAATGATAAAACAAAGAATTTATTCCATTCTTTTGTGTTTGGGCTATGTGAGGCAGAAACAAAGGCACCAGGAGCCCCCTCCACACACTGTCTTGATGTTGGTTTATGCCAAGCCTTATGGTGGCTGTATGAAGTGGGCAAGGGTATACAGAAGGAAAATGTATCAGGATGTATCAGGATGTGCAGTGTTGGGGAGCTGTACTCAAGGTCACATGCCCGCACCAGTTCCCAACCTTCTATCTGTTTTGCTGTTTTTCTGGTACTCTACTTTTTCTCTCTCATATGTAGACTGTCTTGAAAGGTTAGATGATAGCCATTCTGTTTAGTGGAAGACCGCCATTCCCATGGCCATTAGCACTCATTACCTAAAGCTTTCCAATGGCACACACACACACACACACACACACACACACACACAAATACAGAGAGAGAGAGAGAGAGAGAGAGAGAGAGAGAGAGAGAGAGAGAGAATTACCCTATATCTCTCCTTGTCCTGGAACTTACTGTAGACTAGGCTGGCCTCAGACTCACAGATATCTGCCTGCACCTGTCTCTTGAGTGCTAGGATTAAAGGCCCATACTTTCACACCTGACTGGCACACACTTGTATTTGCTGACCATTGTGCTGGCTAGAATTTTTTTTTGTCAGTTTAACACAAGGTAGAATTATCAGGGAAGGAGAACCTCAATTGAGACATTACACCATTGGATTATCAGTAGGCAAGTCGATAGGTGATGGAGGACTTTCATTGGTTAATTAATAAAGAAACTGCTTGGCCCAATAGGTCAGAACATAGGTGGGTGGAGTAGACAGAACGGGATGCTGGGAGAGAGAAGGCAGACGCTTCAGGCAGTCACCATAGTCAGTCACCATGCTTCTCCTTTCCAAGACAGACGCAGGTTAAGATCTCTCCTGGTAAGTGACCACCTTGTGGTGCTACACAGATTACTAAATATGGGTTAAAGGAAGATGTGAGAATTAACCAAAAAGAGGCTGAAACTAATGGGCCAGGCAGTGTTTAAAAGAATACAGTTTCCGTGTAATTATTTCGTGTGTAAAGCTAGCCGGGTGGCGGGACGCAGCCCCACCGCTCCATCTACAGATAGGGCATTTTCTTTATTAATAATTGATGTGGAAAGACCCAGGCCATTGGGAGCTGTACCACCCTGGGTAAGTGATCCTGGGTGGTATAAGAAAACAGACTGAGCAAGCCAGAAAGCAGCATTTCTCCATAGCCTGTGCATGAGTTCTTACCTCTAGTTTCCTCCTGCCTTGGCTTCCCTTGACAGTGGATGTCTTAGTTAGGGCAATTGCTACGAAGAGATACCATGTTTGCATGGCCACCACGGTAACTCTTATAAAGGAAAACATTTAATTGGGTGGCTTACAGCACCAGAGGTTTAGTCCATTATCATCATGGGAGGCCACGGCAACAGGAAGTAAACTGTCTGCCATTCTAGACATAGGTTGAGCAAAGGAGACCTAAAGCCCACCCCCACAGTGACACACTTCCTCCTACAAGGCCATACCTAACTCCAACAAAGTCATACCTCCTAGTAGTGTCAATCCCTTTGGAGGCTGTTTTCTTTTAAACCACCATAGTGGGCTATATTACTTAAGACAAATAAACCCTTTTCTCATAGTATTATAACCCAACAATAGAAACCTTAACTAAGCCAACCAAACTAGGCCTGGTGAGAGTTAGAGGAAATTTTTAAATAATTTTGGAGAAAAGATAACCCTGTAAACATCCACAGGAGAGTATGCATGCTTACACTGTGCCGAGAGACGGTAAATCTAGGCAAGTTGGTCACCTCTGTCACCAGATACCCAAGAGAACATGTGAAGGAAAAAAGACTTGTTCTGACTCAGTTTCAGGAGGTTCAACCCACGGCTGCTGGGTGTCATGCATTTAGAAGGATCAACATGGCAGTGGAAACACATACTAGAGAAGCTTCTTCAGCGCCTGGTAGACATGGAGCAGAGAGAGGTAGGGGTGGGAGAATATTAAACACCTGCCCGCAGTGATTCATCCAGTCAACCATGCTAGGGTTTGCTCAAAGCTTTAGCTACATTTCCAGATAATGCCACCTGTTAGCCTTTGATACATGAACCTGTGGGCACTCTTGAGACTCCAACCATTAGGTACATTAAACTGCATGTCTGATTCCCCAACACCCAACCAGTTCATCTGTCAATATCTTCTCTAGACAAGCGCCTGTACCTTTGAAAGGGGTGTATATAAGGTTGCTCATCACTGCGCTGTTTGAGATAATGAAAAATTGGGAATGAGTTAAATGTTTATTAGTAGTAGATTTATTAGACATATAATGTTAAATAATTGCAAAGTTACTATGTAATTCTTCATACAAATTAGTAATAGTAGATGCATTTAAATGTAATATCATGGAAAGATTTCTAAGATAAATTGTAGAAAACAAAGAAGGCTGTGAGACTGAAGGACTAACTTTAAATCATTTCAATGACGTAAAATAAAGTGGCACATACATGTAAATACATAGAAAAAAGTCCAGGAGAGTATAGCGATTTGAAAAGAATCATTATTGCTGAAATGGGAGGAGGGGACTTGAGCTTGGGGCTGTGATTAAAGAGGGTCTTCACTAAAAGTCAACTATTATTTTACAAATGGATGTGCTCATCCATAGATGAGTCCTTTGGCACATGGGCACAAGGGTGGCTTGGTTTTGTTTGAAGTCACAAGGAGTAAAATTGTGCCATTTGCAGGAAGATACAATGAGCTGGAGATGGTAAGTGAAACAAACCACACTCGGGAAGACAATTGCACCCTCCCACCACACACATATGTGGAAATTGGGAGATATAAAAGTAAAGCAGTGGAAGTAGGAGAAGGGGGAGGGGCTTAGGTTAATAGAGGGCGAATGTGATCAAGTCTGATATATTCCTATATTAAAGAATGGTCGTGAGTGACTTCACTTTGTACTCTACAGACTCTACAGTCATACAAACCTCTAAAGCACGGTGATTTACAGTTTCTTTTAAAAACAAGTGAACCTGGGACTGGAGAGAGGGTTCAGCAGTTAAGAGTACTTGCTGTGTGGGGTGTGGTTATATACTCCTTTAATCTCACAGAGGCTGGCAGATCTCTGTGAGTATCAAGCCAGCCAGGGTTACATAGTGAGACCTTGTCTCAAAAACCAAAATCATGCTGAGCGGTGGTAGCACAAGCCTTTAATCCCAGCACTCGGGGAGTCAGAGGCAGGTGGAGCTCTGTGAGTTCGAGACCTGTCTGATCTACAGAGTGAGTGCCAGGACAGGCTCCAAAGCAACACAAAGAAACCCTGTCTAGAAAAACAAACAAAAACAAACAAACAAAACCCCAAATCAAACCAAACTAACAAAAGAGCACTGACTGTTCTCCCAGAGGACCTGAGTTCTTCTCCCAGCACTGACAGGACAGTTCACAACTATCTGGAATGGTAATCCCAGGGTCCAGTACCCTCTTCTGGCCTCCCCAGGCTCCAGGCACACAGATGATGCACAGACATACATGTGGGCAAAACACCCAACAAAAAAAATTTAAAAACTAAAAGCAAGTGAGCCATCATCATGCCAGTCTGACTGTGGCATCGCCTCTTGAGAAGTGGGGTTCTTACAGGACCCGCATCATCCTCCCTCGTAGTAGGCACTTCCCAGATCTAACTTGGTTCAAGCACTATCAAGTCATACTTAAGAGGATCAGGGACAGTCTTTTGATTGTCACTATTTTAGCAAAAAGTCAAGTATGGTGCAGAAAGGCAGATGACCCTTGACTCTTTCAGAGTGTCCTTCACCAGTGTTCTTGGCCTGCTTTTGTTTTCCAGGAAGGTTGGATGGGAACTGAACCGGGGCTCTTGTTCAGCCTGTTGTAAGCCATGTTGTACCACGAGGGACTGGAGGGCATTGTTTATGCTGTGGGTTTGTGTGAACTAAACTTTGGTCAGGGCTCCAGTGATTCACGGTAGGGTCACCAGGAGAGAGGATCTTTTTGATTCTTACTGTGCCTTCGGGGCCACCACCCATCTTCTTCCCTCCATGAATGTGCTGCTGGCTTCCTTCTGCTTGTTACTCCAGGTCAGAGTCTCCGTTATGTGTGCTATTCATTGATTTGACAAACATTTTTTTTTTGAGAGCAGAGAAGTCTTGACTGCTTTAGTCAACTGGTGTATATTTTAAACGCTGTTTTAGTGTTTAGCATACAGTTGGTGCACAGTAAATATTTGCTGAATGACTCAATGAAATATTTATTGAATTTCCACTATGTTCAAGGAACATGCAGTGAAGACACAGTAATGATTGCAGACACTTCCTTGCCCAGGGGAGACCAGTATTATATAAGAGAGGTGAGCAACCTTCAGCAAGAGAGACCAGCACAAGGCACTGACGTTTGTACCATGTGGGTTGGTGCATGCTTGTTATCTCAGTAGTGGGGAGGCCGCAACAGGAGGACCAGGAGTTTGAGGCTAGCCTTAGCAACACAGTGTTTCTCTTTTCTTCTTTTTCCTGGGCCATGCTTTCTTTTCAAGAAGATTCTCTGTAGGCTTCAGTGGCTTTCAGACACTGTCTGTATCCCCAGACCCGCGGCCCTGAAACAGGATGGTGCCCTCTGATGTGTGAGAAAGCAGTTCCTTGATTTAGTTTATTCTGTTTACATCAGTCCTGTCTGATGTCCCAAGACTGTGCCTAGCACGTCTTTCCAGTCAGTCACAGAGCCTGGAGGGACTGTGTCCAGCACAAAGGTTGGTAAGTGCCTAGTGATTAAATAGAACCCAGGTCACAGAGCTTGATGACCCTATGATGGACGTTTTGCTCCTGAATTAATCAGTGGCCTGTGAGCCATTCGAAATATAGGTCCACATTTCAACTTCAGAGAGATTCCATGAACTGCAAAATGACTCCATGAATGATTTGTGTGCCCCCCCATCACCAGGTTGCAAAAGGAGAGTGTGGTAAGAGGCATTCCTGAGGAGATGTGACCACAGACACCTATGTGGCATTGACCGACCTGTGCTGTCTTTTGTATTTTCCATTCTTTCTATCTTGCAAACACTCACGGGTTTTCTTATTCTCTTTAGTATGTTCAAGAGACTGAGATTTAGGGGAGGCTGGATGGTATGACAACCATCAGTGACATGTTCTATGGCCTCCTGAGATGTGTGGGGGACTCGGCCCTCCCCTTACTTCCTCCCGGCTCTGGCTTTGTCACCATCACTGACTGTCCGTCATCAACTTTTTCGTTATTACAAAATCCTGGGAAAGAGGTACTGATATCTTTGCTTATTAGTCTCCGTGGTTATTGATGAGGACTTGATGAAATATCTTTTTGCATTGTGCATGCGAGTCGAATTGTCAGAATAAATCTCAACAAGTTGTTTTCCTATATCCCGGAAGGACATTGCATGTCATCCTGTGTGGAAAATACAGAGGCAGGGGGTTTTAAATCTCACTACCTTCACTAAGCCAACATCTTACAGGCAATCTCTTATAGGTGAAAAATAGGCCATCGTGTTAAATGGTCCTTAAGGGAAGGAGAAGGAAGCCACTGACAGTGCTCAGGCAAACTTGCCTGCTAGCAAAGGCCGGAAAGCTAGAGGGTAAATAGTGGGATAGGTAGTTATTGTTATTTGTTTGTCTGGTGATGCCAGAGGATAAACTCAGGGCTTCCTGATTTCAAATCTTGAGGTCTGCTACTAAGCCACATCCCAGCCCTAAGCTAATTAAGTTTAGAAAGGCATTCTACTACCACTGAGCCACATCCTTAACCACTCAATGGTACATAGGAAACAAGAACTCTATGACTGGGCCAGGCTGTTAGCCCCAGGAAACTCCACTTGGATGTTCAGCCCTTTTTCTGCTTCCTATCACTGAGATGCGCTTTGTTTGAAAGGCTTCTTCTCAGCTTCTTCCTCAGTCCCATAATTTTTCTGAGTTTAACTAATTTGTTAGTGAGCCTCACAGAACTCAGGGAAACATTAATTTACATTTCCTGGTTTAGTATATTAATAAGATGTGGAATGTAGGCCACATTCAAGAAAGGACGAGGGCAAAAAGGACAGTTGAGAGTTTGGGTGTTGAGGCAGGGCAATAGCGCCAGCACAGCAAGTGCTCGCAAACTCACAACGGATAAGCAAAATTGGCCAAAATAACCTGACAGCAGACCAAAAACATGGTAACTAATGATGTGCACTCCTAGCCAATCACAACACGCCAGCAGAGACTGACAGCTTCAAAAGGACCAACCAAAAAAACGTTTCTGCGACAACTTAATTTCCCTAACCCTGTAAAAACCCCCAATCTTTTTACAATAAAGAGGTCTGTACTGGAATCTCTCGGAGTCTGTGCCATTGCCTCTGTGTCTTCTCACCCCCTGCCCTGCCAGGAAACGGGGACTGCACAACAGGCAGCCACGATAAGCCCGCAACAACTACAACTGGCACCCAACATGGATGGACCTTTTCCTTCTGTTCGTTTTTTGGGTCCTACTTACCCTCTTTTGGGGATTTTTCTTGCTTGCTTGCTGCCCCAGCTGCTGTCCTTATACCGACTCTCTGCAGGCATCTTGAGATCACCTCTCTGGCTGTTTTCCATGAGTTGACTGCTATTTTCATTTTCGAAGCCCTTGGTGAGTTGGGGTTTTCTTTCCTATCCCTATATTTCCTTTTCTTCCCCCCTGTTTGTCCTTCTAGTTAGGATCTCTCCATCATGATCAGTTCCTGGTAACTCCACATAAAGGCCGACCACCCAGAAGGGAGAACTAATAAAGGACCCTTCAACGGGTCTTTTTCACCTGGAGACACTGTGTAAACATATGGTTACCGCCTAGCAAACCTTGGAAGTCCCTCACTACAAGCAGCAAGCTCAATCTGCAAACACTACTTTCCTTTCCATTCTTGTCCTCTGGGTGGACTTCCAAGCAGCCTGAGAGCAATTGATGACTTTTGCCTGGGGCCACTCTGAGATAGTCTGAAGGCTCTCTTGCTTTACAAGGAGTCCTGACTTCTCTTAGGAGTTTGGACTGTTGGACTTCCTCTCCTAGTCTCTCTTTTCAACTGATCCAGTTAATTGACCATCTATTAAAGGCCATCAGGAGGGTGGCAGGTCTCTTCATTCACAGAAAGGTTTTGGTTGTTCAACTGCTGTTGAATCTCCTTTCCCTTCTGGGATTGGAATATTCTCCTCAGATGGCAGCTACTTCCACTAGCTTGATCCTGGAGCTAAGTACGGGAACCGAGATGAAGTTGTTGCCACTCATCCTGTATCTTCTGGCCTTTTGATGCTCCTCCACACAGGCTCTTCCTGGGGTCCATTATTAATGGTGTCCCTTTCCCGGAGGATGGGGCCTTCCCTTCAATGCCAGTGCTGCCACCACCCCTTCCCTGAAGTTGGCAAGAGTTCTGTGAGTCCCTTGTGAGGGCTACTGCCACCCATAATATGCAGAACCTGGAACAGAAGCAGCCTTTTCTGGCTGTTTTTCTGAACTGTTCCTGTAGCACTTCAAAGCTGAGGTGGCCAGGGCCTCAGGGTCACTCTCTCCAGCGGTCTGGGCCCCATTAAGCCCTGGTATGGAGATTGCACCACCACAAGACTTGACCCTTGAAAGCTGCAGGGTGGGCGGATGCCTGGCTGTGTTGGGTCCATCTCGATCTTCTGAGGACCTTTCTTCCTCAGTCCCTTCCTCCTCTACAATGTCCTCAAAGCTGAAGCCCAAGAACCGCTTTTCTCTCTGCTCAGTGGGTCACTCAGTCAGAGGTTCTGTAGGAGGCATCCTGCAGTAATGAGGGGCTGTAGGCTCTTCCTCTCTAGCTAGGACTCTGGAGCCCATATCAGGTCTTCTAGTCCTAGGTGGGAACAGCAACTCCAACTCCTCTGGTAGTGCTGGGACAGTTGGTAGGGGTTTGGCTAGTGAGGGCACATCCCCTGGGGAGAGATGGACTCACCACTTTGAGAGGCTGAGACTGAGTCATGGAGGGGGAACCTTGAAAGACAGAGCAGGAATGGTACAGAGAGAAGAGCTGCTCAGTTTTATGGGGGCTGAAGAAGCTGCCCCTGATGCAGCAGGAGTGGGTCGTGGAGGAGGGGCAGCTGTGCTGACCTCAGGGGAGGAGGGCAGCCTCAGTGGCAGAAGTGTCAACTACTGCTCCGAAGAGAAGAAAGAGGAAGTCACTTGGAGTACCTCATACCACCCAAGGCATCCAGGCCCCAACTCAGCATTCCCTGTTCTGCTGTCCCTGATGTCCACACAACCACAGCCCTAGAGATGCCATTTGTGGTTAAAGTAGAAGGACCTTCAGAGTACATTCTGGAGACAACTGATGTACTTTATGTGAAGGCCTGGGTGTCTGACATCCAGGAGTGCCTAAGTCCAGGACCCTGCCCTGCTATCGGCCCCCATTCCATGACCTTCCCTGGCCCCTGGGACCTCCTCCTTCCTTACAAAGGATAACACAGACAGCCTGGAGTTATCCTGCCTGAATCATTCAGAGAGTCTGCCCAGCCAAAATCTCATGCTGGGACCCATGTAATTACCGCCTGTCACAGGGATTATGGGGGCCTTTCCGACTGGCTGTCAGCATACTTCTCCACTAGTTCTGTCTCCATTGCTGCCTCCCACTTTGAGTCAATAGAACCGTTTCCCCTGGAACTGCCCCCCCCCCCACATATTCCCACTGAGGAGTAGTCCCCAGTGAGGACAGTTCATTTTCTTTCAACCCCCTCCCTTCCCCTGGATACTCCAGAAGCAGCCAAAGGGTTATTTCTTTTATAGAGGGAGTCAGGGGGTGCTGAGGGGGATCAGCCCCTCTCAGGATATCCTTGGTTCCATGGCATACTTTCGACTCAAGTCTGTCCAGTTAGTGCTGGAAGGAGGCACGGGCTCACATGGTGTCTTCCTGGTATGTCACAGTGAGACAAGATGTGGTGAATATGTCTTCACTTTCAACTTCCAGGGCAAGGCCAAGCACCTCTGTTTGTCACGGAATGAGGAGGGTCAGTGCCGGGTCCAACATCTGTGGTTTCAGTCCATTTTTGATATGCTTGAGTACTTCGAGGTTCAGCCCATCCCTGTGGAGTCCGGAGGCTCCAGTAATGTTGTCCTTGTCAGCTATGTGCCTTCTTAGTAGCAGCAGGGCTGGGAGCAGGCTGGGAGCCATGCAGGGGTGTGTGAGGGTGACAGATGCTACTCCAATTCTCCTTATTTTGAGCAAATACTCAGACAATGGGCCATGCAGCTTTAAACACATTATGACTGGTACTCATGTTAAAGGTGGTTCTTGACCCCTCGGTTTTCCTCCAGTGGCGCTCAGCCTGTGATGATGAAGCAGAGATCCAAGCCCATACAAACTTACAATTTGGACTTAATGTCACCCTCGACATGCTTACTGGCTGTGCACAATATACTGATCCTGTATCACAATCCATAATTGGCCTACATGCCTATTTCCAACAAGTGTCTGACCTAGCCTTCAAGGCCCTCAAACTTTGTGCACCCTATGATAGGGTAGGTTATTTCTGCCATCTTATCCAGCAGGCTGTGGAACTACTTCCTGAATTTTTGACCCATGTTCACCAATGCTGTTGAAAAGTGCATCCCATCTGGCCCTACCAAGGATATTCTTATAAAACAGCTAACCTGGGCAGAGGGCTCAATACCACCTGTAATTACATCACCTGTAATGTCATTGTACCTGTTAGAAATGAGATTATTCATAAGTGGGTCTTTGCTGCCTGTAATATTGACACACAGAATGGGCTCATTTCCCCCCTTATGGCTTCCATCAATGCCTTGGTCAATGCCAAACTTGACAAGGATGATAATTCTAGCCCACCAGACCATACTTAACTGGGGATGTGGACAGTCTGGCCACTTACATAGGGATTGTTCCAGGGCTCGCCCAAAGACCTAATGCCCCAAATGCCAAAAGGGTTATCATTGGACATGAGACCGTAGAAGCTCCCACCAGTTCCTGATATGAATGATAGGCTAGACAGTCATTTCATACACTTGGTGCATGAAGGTAAGTAAAGCCTTGGTTTGCAATGGTTAAGGTGAACTGGTTCTCATCTACTAGGCAGATCTCTTCGTTTTCAGAAGCATAGTAGATATCATTTGAAAGGATTGGCCCAATACTTTTGATCGCTCTGCTGAGGTTACTTGAACAGCAGTAGAACCAACCTTAACAGAGACTTTGGTGTCTTTGTGAGCTAGTTTGAGAGCATTGCGGAACACCTTTAGGTTTAGAAGACAGCAGGAAGATTCTGTTGCTCATGCTCTATGTGCTCAGTCAGCTTGCCAGTACAGTCTATGAAAATAAGTCATTTGCTGCCCTTCAGGCCAGTCAGTAGCCTCTTGTGGTACTTGGTGTATTCCCTGACCCAGCAGCTGCAGTTATAGGTATAGACTGCAGAGACATTGTTGTAAGCAAAGCCAGGAAAAACAACAAACCACTTAGACAGGAAGTCTGTTTTAAAGTGATGGCTAGGTTCAGTATGGGCACACTGGATAATAATTTCCCTCAGGACAGATGACTTTCTGCTCTCCCCCTTTTAAAATTAAAAATAAAAAATTGTGTCATGCTACTCTTAAGCCATTGGAAATGACCCAATCAGAACCCATAAATATTTTCTCAGATAGCCACTATGCCACACAAGCATGCAAAACACTATCTTTTGCAAAATTAAAGTCCCCAAAAGAATCCATCTCCAAAACTATGCAAACTATTTCAAGACTTATTACAGTCCAGAGGATACACCTGGCACATATCCCATATCAGATTGCATACAGGGCTGCCAGGAATGCTAGCAACAGGCAACCACAGAGTAGACCACCCAATTATGACTATGGCAGTGTCTTTGCCTTTGCTGGAACAAGCCAGGCTCCTCCATCAGCAATTTCATTTGTCCCCTCAAAATTTGCACAAGGTTTTACCTGATTTACCCCTTGTCCAGCTGTAAGCATTTAATCAGAACCTACGCAACGAGTTGAGCCATTGGATTTGTCTACCATATTCTTTGGCCAATTATGGTATCACATGCTAGACCCCTCTAAACTTGTTGCATGGTGCCTTATGGGGTGGTGGTGGTAGTAGCTTCAATATTTCTGTTTAAGTGTCTCCTACAGCTAAGATTCTGATAGCAGTGGGTGAACAAGGCAAGACTCCAGGTGTTAATGGCTATGGAGCACACTGGACCAAAACCTTCAAGGGAGGTGGTCTATGCATGGCTAATGCAGATACAGAAGGCCATTTAAAACCCTAGTTCTCCTAAAAGTCTCCCCTTGCTTCTGACTTCTTGGGATCCTCCAGGGATACAACCCTTTGAGGACTAGTTTCAAAGATGGGTAAGAGCCTGTCTGGCAGGCCAACCTAAGACAGGCACAGCCCAAAATGCTGCAGGGTCCCTGAGGTGTGGTTATAAAAATTCATAACTCCCACTAGGTCTCCCAATAAAACTAAAATAAAAAGGGTGAGATGAGGCAGGGTGATAGCACAAGCAAGCACATGCAAGCTCACAATAAATAAGCAAAATAGGCCAAACAACCTGTCAGCAGTCATTCCTGCAGCAGCTTAAGTTCCCTAACCCTATAAAACCCCCAACCTTTTTTACAATAAAGAGTTCTGTATTGGAATCTCTCAGAGTCTGTGCTGTTGCCTTCGTATCATCTCAGCCTCTGCCCCCCCCCCCCCAGGAAATTGGGATCGCACAACAGGCAGCAGCAACAAAGCCCACAGCAACTACAGGGTGTGAGCACTCCCCGTGCTGCAGTCCGAGCACCTTTAGTCTCCACTGTGCTTTTCATCCTTGTCCAGGAGACTGGGGGCACTGGGGGTCCTATGGTTTAGGAAGTGTTGGTGTGAGTGTGCAGAATTTGGATCTCCTTTGTAAAGAAGCTGGAAGAACACTTGGTAACTAATGGCCGAAAGCAGAGATTTTAATTTTTTTTTTCTAATTTTAATTTGAAATAAACTTTCCTGAGATGGAAAGACATTTAGCCAAGCAAATAATAATACACATCTGTAGTCCTGGCATAGGCTGAGGTGGAAGGATCATGAGTTTGAGGTCAGGCCTGGGCTACGACTCAGGACCATGTCCCCCAAAATGAACAAACAACTGAGCAAACAAAAACCAACAAAGCAATAAAGAAAAGAAAATCTGTTGGAGCAGGCCTGGCAACAATAACACCACCAGCTGCTTTGTGTGTCCTCCACTGCCACCACCAGCCCTGAAGAGTGGGAGCCCCTGTGGCTAGTGGTCAGCACCACTGAGTGCCAACAACTTGACCAGTGGTTCCTAGAGAAGCTGGGTCACATGACCTGCACCTGGGGCGTCAAGGGGACAGGAATGTCTTGCAATTAAGGTACTTTAAAATAAACATGCCAGTTTTGGTCTTTTTCATAGGCTGGCGCCCCCTTTCTGTGGAATTGTATTTTAAAAATACATTAATTCCTACTAGTCTCTTATTTCCCACATAAGAAAATTTAAATAACTTGTAAAATGCCGAGAAACAAAAATACAATTTAATAATCCACCCACCATCCCACCACGGGGAAAATGCAGTAGCACTGCTGTTGTTTCCTGTCTCCTTCCTCTTCCTCCTCCTCTGATTGCTGTCTTCCTCCCATCTTTGCCTCCTCCCCCCCCACCTCCACCCCACCCCCTTGGATTGAATTACCAAACCCGAGGTTAGGAAGAAATAACTTGGAAGAGATATGATTGAAGGGGACTTTGTAATTTTATTTAATATAAAGAAGCAACACTTAAAGTGAAAATGCTGACTAACTAAACAAGATTTACGTAACAGGACTGGGATGTAGTTCAGCAAGGTATTTAAGGCCTGGGCTCCACCCCCAGGACTGGGAGGGGGAAAAAAAAAACCAGACAAGCTTAAAAAAGCAGCAGCAGCAACAACAACAATGACAAGAAAAGCCCTCACTTCTTTTGTGATATACCTGTGATCTAAGATCATGGGTTTCAGGTTAGTCAGGCTTACTGGACAAGATCCTGAGTGGCTGGGTCATGGGGTGGGTTCAGAAGAGTTCTGTGGGAGAGGGAATTCCCAGGCTGGAAGGCTGTGCTGTGGAATTCCCAGAAGGATGTGTCTGAGGGAAGAACAAAGACCGCTGCTCTCCGCAGGTGGTCAGGGAAGCACATTTTCCATCAGAAAAGAAACAGGCTTTTGTTAGCCGGAAAAGCAGCGGAAGTGAGAGGAGGAAGGCCGTAATGAAGCAAACTGAGCTTATCGCCTTTGCCCAGAGGAACGTATGATCAACAACACTTGGAATTCTCATAAGAAATTGCTTGGCAGTGGAGAGAAGGGATTGTAGATAAACATGTATGATATATAAACATGTTTTTGTGACACACCTGTGGGCATCGAATGGCGCTGGGAGAGGGGAGGGGACGGGGTGCGCAGCTACACTGTTGTGAGCAATAATGCAGAAGGCCCAACACCGTGCTCCGTTCTTACCATCACTATTGCCCATTACTTCTGTAGGCGCAGCAGGGGCGGTCACATAAGTTTGGGGAGATGAATTTTTGATGGACTCCAAAGTTATTTTGTGGCAAATCTCAAATATGGTGAGCATAATGTGTAATTTATTCTTCTCGGAAGAACACTGTAGATGCTCATACCTAATTTACATGCACAGCAAGATCGTGTGTCTTGATTACCGGGAGTGGAGAAGGAGAGACTGGCGTGCTTCTGAAAGCGTTAAAATGCTCTGAAGACAGGTTCTGAAGCCAGCCACAGGCATGAACAATGGTGTGCGTTCCAATAATCAATAGCAAATGACCCATGAATTCAAGCTGCTTTCTTAGAGAGCTCATAATGGGTTTTATCCCTTTCCTTTACAGCTCATTAACAAGCTGTGTTTGAAAATAGGCTTGAACTGGGCGGCTCCTTTACAAGAAGGATATGAATTTGCATGTCTGAGTGCTAAATGTGAGTGCTGGGCCCCATGCAGGGTGTCTCAGAGCTTCTGAGGGTGACAGTGGGATCCCATGCCAGATCCAGCCCTCCTGTGTGGACACACCAAGCAGAGTACTTAAAAGCAAGTGAATTTGTCTCCAATGCTTAACAATCAGATTTCATATAAAAAAAAAATAAATTTTAGGTTTCTTTGCAAAAATATGGAAAACTGACCACCTTGTGTTTAGACGGGGTGCAGAGTGACTGTGTCTCTTCTGAGCAAGCATGGGTACTCCAGCCTGCTCTTAGCTCTGTCCACCACCCCCACCCCATGCTCCTGGATTCTGTGGCTCTTAATCTTTGTGCCCCTCCTCCATCTCTATCAGCTATTCCCTCCATTCCTTTTATTCCCACCCCCTGTCCTATTTCTGAGGGCAGAATTTTGCTCCCCATGAACTCCCACACTGCAAACCAGAATGCGACAGGCTCCTGACTCACTGCCAGGCTCCATGCTCAAGCAAGGCATAGCTAAGGAAACTGGAAATGATCAATAGTATCCAGGAGCAACCTGGCCCTGCCCCTTGGGCACAGTCACCCTTCTGCATATGGCAAGCAGGTGCAAAGACCCCCTTAAGAGACAAGCTCCACCCACTCAAGATCTCTCTCTCTCTCTCTCTCTCTCTCTCTCTCTCTCTCTCTCTCTCTCTCTTTCTCTCTCTCTTTGAGTGTGTGTGTGTGTGTGTGTGTATCCCTTCCCTTCCTCCCCCATCCCTTCTGAACTCTGTTTTGAGAACTTGGCTGACCCTCTTGCTCATCAAGGATAGTCTTTGCTGGGTCAGGGGCATATGCAATACGGCTGGGAGCAAGGATGTGAAAATCCCATGTTATGATTCTGACTGTGACTTCTGGGCTCTCTGTTTCCTTGTTTTGTTTTCGTAGAAAGAAATGCAGTGGTTGGTGCACACCTTTAATCCCAGCAGTCAGGAGGCAGAGGTAGGCAGAGCTCTGTGAGTTTGAGGCCAGCCTGGTTTACAGAGAGAGTTCCAGGACAGCTAGAACTGTTACGCAGAGAAACCCTGTCTCAGAAAAAAAAATAAGCAGAGAGAAGTCTTAACTAGTAGTTACATATTCTGTCTGGTTTTCTGGGTCTTCATGGCAGGTTTGAAAAAAAAAAAAAAACTAAGGAATAAATTCAGGAGAATCAAGAAGAAATGAACTGAGGTAGAAGGAATTGCTTGAGGAGAAGAGGGAGAAATGGGGGAAGTAGAGAGGAAAGATAGAAAAGAATCGAAGAGAAGAGACAGTAGGGATGAAAAGGGGGAGAGAAAGGCAGAGGAAGCAATGAATGAACAAATGAATGAATGAATGAATGAACAGAGAGAGGGAGGATGAACGAGTGAGCAAGCGAGCTGCAGATTGCAAATAAATAAATCACAGGGAAAGAGAATTGACTTCTGCCGGTTTGAATTCTGCCCTGCAGGCAATTTAGTCTCCTTGGCAATGGGGGCACAGTAATGGCGGTGGGGACAGCTGGCCTCAGGGAGCAAAGCAGTCAGGCCCGGGCTAAGGCAGGTGTGGTGGGATGGCAGTCTCCGTACTTGGTCCACCTTCACCCTCCCAAGGCAGGAATCAACTCTGAGAGGACCTCCTCTGGCTGCCTTAGTGAGGGACTTGCCCAAATTGAACAAAGATGGTCTCTTGTAGTTTCCTGGGGTCCCTAGAGCTGTCATTTCCATAGTTCAGCCCATTCTTGCACCAAACTATATTCTGTGGCTTGAAAGCTGGTTGGGGGAGTATTAGCTCAAGGTTCCTTTGGGCAAAAATAACGAACTTGTTCCCTGAATGATGTCAGTAAATGCAAGAGGTAATGTCCTTAGAACTAACACGTTGTATTGAAATACATTTATGAGCATATTAAAAGGGCAATGGAGTAGCATGTGCTTCTCCATTAATACATTTTAATCGTGGCCCTAACAGGCATCACAACTGCAAGACGATGAATGTGGTACCCACATCTACTGGGATGCAATGTGGAAGCACTAGGGCTGTGAGGACCCTCATCACAAGCGTCACAGATATCATTATGGAAAGGCCTTACAACTCCAATTCAGTTGCAAGTTAGTAAATATAAACATGGAATTTTCCATCCAGGCTCACACTCTCTGGGTTCTAAGGTGGACCTCACGTCTGTCAAACTTACATTAGGCACCCTCCTGCATCTCCACACCACCTCTTGTCTTTGCTAACTTTGCCCCAATTTTCTGATCTTCTGGTAGCTTATCTGTGACTATGTTAAATTCCTTCTAATTGTTTTCATATCCATTGTCTTAGCTGCTTGCAAGGCTCTTCCAACCCTTTACCAAGCCTTTGGCCCTTCACCTTTCTGCTCACTTCCTTCAGGCAGCCTCCCCTAGGATCCCTGATGAGATAATCAATTCCTGTTTTGTTTGCTTCAGAGTGTAGTGCCTCTCCTTCATATTACTCATAGTTTATAACTAAGAATCAAGCACATAAATGCTCAGAGAGCCACATATCTACCCAAAAAGATGCTAAGTCCCACCGGGCCCCTTTTGTAAACCCAGAGCTGAAACGCCAATCACCTAGCAGAGACCAATAACGCTTATAGAATGGATGGGTGAATGCACAACGGGCTGAGACCTCTCGTCCTAAGTCAGCACTTGGCTCTGTGCCTGATACACGGTGGGTGTGGGTACAGAGACAGCTGAGAGAATGGAAAGCTAGCTGGCTGCTCACAAGGTTGAAGGTTGGGGTGAAACTCAACATATATGTAAGGCTTCAGCCTGACCCTCAAACCCTGCTGAGACATGGTTCAGCAATCGGGTGACCTTTCTGGGGCCGTTGTTCAGTTCACCTGACCTTCTTTCAGTTTGCTTCCATCTGCTTTGTGCTGTCTAGTCTGAAAGCAGCTGATTTAGGGGTTGAGTCTTAAGCACTTGGTTGTGTCGAACCCCTGGGCTAGGTCACCATCAGAGCCTCCCCTTGTTGGGTTAGGTGTCTTGAGGAGCTAGGGCTGGGTTAGGATGTGAGGCTGGCTCTTCTAAGCTGGAAGAGCTACCTCCGCTTTGAAAGTCCCTGCAGGACTTGATCTCTCTTGATCGCTTGCTTTTACTTTATTTATGTGTTTTCATATCCATTGTCTTAGCTGCTTGCAAGGCTCTTCCAACCTTAAATTTATGACCTTAAATTTTTATCTATTCATTTATTTATTTGATTATTTATTTATTTACGTGTGTGTGTGCGCGCGCGTGCATGCGTGCGTGCGCCACAATGTACATGTGGAGATCATAGAATAATCCTATTGAGCTGAGTCTCTCCTTCTTTTATGTGAGCTTCAGGGATTAAACTCAGGGATTAATGAGATTTGCCCTGCCAGCGCTATATCCACTGAACTATCTTGTAAGCCTTGTTTATGAGTTCTTCCGATTTCTAAGCAACTGTGGCCTCTGATGCTTCTGCGTTGTGATGATTATGATTTCCAGATGGTGAGGCAGAGAGGCTGCGGTGGGGGTGAAAGGATGATCCTGATCCTGCACCAGGAGGAGAGGTGAAGACAAGTGTCTGAGACGCCCACATCCTGTCCTCTTCCTTCCCAGGATGTCCGGTGGCTTTCGGGCAGCATCCTGACCTTTGCCTGCCAAGGAAAAAGTCAAACTAGTGAAACGAAGGTAGAAATCTAATATTCATGAGGTCTGATTGCTTACAAATAGATCGTGTCTTAAAATACAGGGTGTCAGAACTGCAGAAGCTTTTGATAAATATGCATGTTTGCAGGCCCAACCGAATAGGGCAGTGAGCTTGTTGAATAATTCCGCATGAAGATTTGGAAGGACCAGTTACAGCTGGTTAGCATCAGACATGGGACCGGATGACATGAGACCACCAGGATAATTATATGTGGCCTACAGCCTATGTGAACCCCCTCACAGATCCTAGGGACTCAAGACAGGGACAGGCTTTATTCAGAAGCACCGAAAACCCCTAAATCATTATTTACCTTTCGGTACTTGGAGTTTGAACCACTTTCGCTAAGTGCTAATTAAGGAATCCACAAAGCCTGCTGAGGGCTGATTAGGTACCGGTGGAATAAAAAGTTCTTCCTCATAAATGGCAGATAAACTAGATATTAAATAAAACATGGCAGACTAGAAATTGACTATCACTAACCCTTAGCTTGCATTTCGGCAAAGAGGTGTGCATGGGCCTGTATGTGTGTGTGTGTGTGTGTGTGTGTGCGCGCGCGCGCGCGCGCGCATACGTTTATGTGTGTGGTGTATGTGTGTGTACACTGTGGGTGTGTCCATCCATGTGGCATGTGTGTTTCTCTTATTTAAGTTTTTTTTTTTTTTTAGAGAAAATGCTAAGGAAATGTATTTAAATTAGTTGTTTTCTCTCAATACTTTCTCTTATGAAACCAAAGATATTCTACTAAAATCCTTTCTATTAATTAAAATCGCATCTTGTATTAAAAGGTATTTAATCTTGTATTAAAAGCACAGTTTAATCCACTGCTGGTGGCTTAAGTTCCTCCTCAGATATGTGTAAGTAATGTTTCTGAAAGTAACCACTTCACTGTTTCCTAAGTGTTCTCCACCTGTGGGTCATGACCGCCTTGGGGCTGAAAGACTCTTTCACAGGGGTTGTCTGGAGACCAGCAGAAAACACAGATATTTACATTACGATAACAGTAACAAAATAACAGTTATGAAGTAGCAATTAACATAATTTTATGGTTGAGGTCAGCACAACATGAAGAACTGTATTAAAGGTCACAGCATGAGGAAGATTGACAACCACTGGGATCTAAATGCTTTCTTTCTTTTTTCCTTTTTTTCCTCTTTTTTTGTTTTTTTTTTTTTTCTTTTTTCTTCAAGACAGGGTTTCTCTGTGCATCTCTGGCTGTCCTGGAACTTGCTCTGTGGACCAGATGGGGCTCGAACTCAGGGATCTGCCTGCCTCTGCCTCCAGAGTGCTGGGTGTAAGCCACCGCACCAGGATCAAATACTTTCTTTAAATGCTCGTTGGCCAAAGGCAAGGAGATTGACAGCTTCTACTGCTAGATGCAGCAGACCTAAGAATCAGAATGACGTGACGTCTACTGTTTCACTCTCAATGCAGAGAAATGGGGGGCGGGGGGAGGAGAACACGGCGAGGAGGATGCCAAGCTCCACGCCGAGGGAGACACATCTCTGGGCATTCCATTTTTTTCTTTCTTTCTTTCTTTTTTAAATATTTATTTATTTATTATGTATACAATATTCTTTCTGTGTTATGCCTGAAGGCCAGAAGAGGGCACCAGACCCCATTACATATGGTTGTGAGCCACCATGTGGTTGCTGGGAATTGAACTCAGGACCTTTGGAAGAGCAGACACTGCTCTTAACCTCTGAGCCATCTCTCCAGCCCTTTTTTTTCTTTCTTATAGCCTTCCAGACTCCAGTATTTGTCTCCTACCAATTAATCCTAAAAGGAGTGATTAAATGATATGTAAATCCATCTCTTGTCATACCCATTTCCTTAAAGCAAAACCTTTTCAGGACTAAATTCTGGACTCTCCAAGGTCCCTTGTCCTCTTACCTCCTGACCATCACTGCCACCACCAACCATTGCTCAACGGTGCTTTTCCCAGGCCTCCAGCCTCCTGTGTGCCCAGGACTTTGCTCTTGGAGGCTTTGCTTCCATTTCCTGGCCTCCTCTCCCTCCCCCGCCCACCCCGATTCACTGCTAGATCCTAAATATCCTGTCGGGAAAATCTCTGTTGTAAGAGAGGCAAAATTTTACCTCCAATTTTATAGGGCTTGGTTTTTTCATTTTCTCTGGGTCTGAAAGCTAAATCAGTGTTAGAGCTACAGGTGGAAAACACAGAGATTCACTTAGTTCAGCGATACTCAGCTTTCCTAATGCTGAGTCCCTTTAATACAGTTGCTCATGTGGTGGTGATACCCCCACCCATAAAATTATTTCACTGCTACTTTATAACTGTAATTTTCCACTGTTATGACTCATAATGCAAACATCTAATATGCAGGATATCTGCTATGCAATCCCTGTGAAAGCGTCATTCAGTCTCAAAAGGGGTCACTACCCACAGGTTGAGAACCGTTGACTTAGGGCAAACGTTATATGACCCAGCAGACTTAACAGGCGACTTCATGTGCGAACAGAGAGTTATAATGAGAACTGACAAGACCTGGGCTGCCGTGGAAAGATGAAGTTTCATCTAACACGACCCGCGTACACAGATTTCCTGTGACTTCTGCTTTCCGTGTCCTTGACAGCAAGAAAACCATGGTCCTTCTGGGATAGGGGACAGATTTCACAATCTTCTTTTTTTTTTTTTTTTATTTTTAACTCAAAATAATCAGCACCCTAGAGGGGCATATTTTGGAGTGGCATGTTCTGAATTTCTTTATCAGGAAATCACTTATTTATGCTTAGGGTCACCACAGTCCAGACAGACATTCCCCAGAACATACCAGTAGCTAAGATGTTGGGGTTATTACTTCATTAACTGAGGGAGACTATCTACCACCAGTGGGGCAGTTCCGTAAGAGGTTGTTAGAGGAACAGGAGAACAAAACCTTTACTAAAGTTTGGATCTTGGTAATTTGTGAGAAAACATAAGACAGCATATATTCTGGAATAGATACTGAGAGAAAGCAGGGATGCTTTAAGACCCACTTTCTCACTAACTCTAACTGGCTGAGAGGGAAGGCTAAGCTGAGGGCAGAGCTGTCATGGCTGCTGCAGTAGCAGCCATGCATTTCAGCCAGCAGAGGATGGTGGGTGTCGTGTGCCTCTCATTTAGGATCTTGTCAGATGCTATTGCTATGAGATATTGGATAGGTGTCCCATGAGAGCGCTGTGGTCTCTCTGCGAGCATAAGACTGTCCCCAGATGTCAGGAACCCCATTTTGTGTCACATACACCTCATATTTTAATGCCACAGTCCTTTATGTCACATTTTCCCCTTCCCCCAAGTCTACCAGGTCTCCAAGACCATGGTATATTAGTTTGCTTTCTGTCGATGTGATAAACACCACGTCCTAAAGTAGCTCAGGGAGGGAAGAGTTTATTTCCTCGTACAACTTCCACATCATAAGCCAACATTGAAGGACATGAGGGTGGGAGCTCAAGGCTGCCATCCGGAGGCAGGAACTGAAGCAGAGACCATGAAGGAGCGCTGCTTACTGCTCTGCTCTCTATGGTGCTCAACTTGTTTTCCCACATCAATCATCAGCCTAGAAAATGCTCCACAGGCCTGGTTACAGGACACTCTGCTAGGGCATTTCTCAGCTGGCGTTCTCGCTCCCACACGACTCTAGCTTGTGCCAACTTGGTAAGAACTAGCGAGCACACAGGGCTCAGCTTGATTCATGCCCAACCCCCTTTTAAGAACAGACACAACCTAGTGATGCACACACATAATCCCAGCCCTCAGGGCACTGAGCAAGAGGAGGTTTGCAGGGTTAGGGACAGCTTTGGCCTACAAAGTAAGACTGTGTCTTAAAAATAAAGCACTCAGGCATAGTGGTACACAGCTTTAATCCCGGTACTCAGGAGGCAGAGACAGGGAGATTTCTGAGTTCGAGGTTAGCCTGGTCTTCAGAGAGAGTTCCAGGACAGCCAGGCACACAGAGAAACCCTGTCTTGAGAAACCAAAAGCCAAGCCGAAACAATGGAGACATACTTGTACAATTAAGTCTGAAGATGGGTGAGAAACACTTTCCTAGACTTTAAGGATCCTTACTTCTCTAAATTGCCTGTGGCTCTGGGAGCTCAGCGCAGCAGCCCACATTTGTCACCTCTGCTTGCCACGCATCTGCACTTGCTTTTCAGTCCCTTGAGAACTGAGTCATGAGCTTGACGTCATTGGCCTCTGCAGCCCTGTGATGTCTAGCTGGTTTTGGCCAATGGGAAACACATCAGTTTATGTAGGGGAATACAGAACAAGGGATTGAGATCCTGAAGATAGAAGTGGTCCACAGCTTTGGTTTCTCTGTGAGACAGTTTCTCTCCAGGTTCTAGAGAATGCCCGCCCCCTTTCTCTTTACCAGAACCCTTCAGGCTTCCCCTTGCTCAACTCCCCCGAGTGTACCATTTGCGAGGCATCTATTTCCAGTGTGTTTCTAGTACCTATTGGTGTGGAAAGGTACTAGAAGGATCACATCAGCTCTGGGAGAAGTTTCTGAGCTCAAGTTTCCCGGTTTCTAGTTGAATGATGTTTTCTTTGACCTGATTAATGTAGATTTATTTCATGGAACCATCAGCTCCAGAAGCTTCTTTTGTTCTAGACTGGTGTTTTCTGAACTGTGGAGCTACGGGACTGATTCAAAGTGCCATGACCCAGCATTAAGAGGGAAATGGAACAGAAACAATCGGAGAGCATCACCTACAGTACAGTTGATGTGGCTTCACTAAAGTCTGTCTTCAGCTATCTTTGTGAGCATACATGAGTGCATCTGTGTGTGTCTTCCTCTCTCTGTGTGTCTGTGTGTCTGAGTGTAACTCTCTATGTGTGTGTGTCTCTCTCTGTGTATATATGTTTGCCTATATGTATGTGTCTGGGTATCTGTATCACTGTCTGTGTGTGTGTGCGTGCATGTGTGTGTATGCATGTGTGTGTCTGAGTGTGTCTGGGTGTCTCTATGCATGTGTGTCTCTGTATGTGCACATGTGAGAGTGTATCTGAGTAGGTGTCTATGTGTCTGTGTATGTATGTATGTATGTATGTGCCTATGCATGTGTGTGTGAGTGTATAGCACTCTAATGTGGCATGCATTTATTACTGTGGGCCACAGTTCCAAGAGTTTCAGAGCTGCTGCTCTGTAGAGAGCAGTGAAGCTCCTAGAGACCTAAGTTAGTGGTCAGCTCCTGCACCCTGTCCTCCAATGCTCACTATCTTTTGTGTAAGTTATTTTTCTAGTTGCTGTGACAAACCACTTGAAAGAGGAAAGGTCTATTTCTGTACATTCCTGGTTCAGAGTGTACAGTCTGTTATGGGGGGGGGGGGGAAACAAGATGGTAGGAGTGGTAGGGGTTTGCAGCCCAGTATGTTACAGTAATGATGAGTACGCAGAGAGACACTGGGTTGGAAGTGGGGCTGGGCTAGCGCTGTCTGAGTCCCGTCCGCATCTAGTGGTCCACCTCCACACCCAGGCCTCCTGCTGGAGGATAGACAAACAGCCCCTCAGTGGTGGGTCATGTGCCGAATATTGCACATTCACACCACAACACACTGTAAAGACATTCATTCTGCAAACTTCCCAAATGCCAGGGACCAGAGGACTCCCTTATTGTAGACAGTCTGTCTGAAGACTGTAAGTGAGAGAAGAGCTTGTTAGAGAGCTGAGATGGAGAGGAAAAGCAGACATTGTCTCCAGGTGATCCACTGGTGACAGGGGCCCTCAGGGAAAGCAGCTGGTTACTTAGGAGGGGCCAGACCAGTAGGACCTCCAGGCTGCTGGCTCAGGTTCCTTGCATGTGCACTGAACTGAACAGGTGTGAGGTTGTGCTCCAAACTTTGGAATCCTGGGTAGCAGTTCAAGGTCAACCCACAGTAGTTCAGCTCCTAGCCAAAGGCTACTGAATGAATGGAGGGCTCTAGCTATTCTAGTGTGTCTTCCTTTAAGCATGCAGCCGGGCCATGGTGGTGCATGCCTTTAATCCCAGTGCTCAGGAGGCAGAAGCAGGCAGATCCTTGTGAGTTCGAGAGGCTAGCCTGGTCTACAGAGCAAGCTCCAAAGTTGAAGAGAAACCCTGCCTCGACAAAGAAACAAACAAACAAAGAAAACTTGTTCTTGTGGAAAATAATGGGTTTTGAATGAATCAGAAATAGGTACTGGTTTATGACTTGGTCATATGTTACTTAGCTCTCTGAACTGTGGTTGCAAAGTCCAGAAACCATCATATTTCCTGGCATTGTCATGGGTATTAATGGCATAGTTCACAAAGTCCAAAGTGGCCCACCACAATGGACAATTTGCCAGTCTTCTTTTTCTTCCTTATTTTGTAGAAGTTCCTTCACAGCTTTTCAACTGCTGCTTTTCTATCGTCTGCTTGCATGCCTCCAGGGCGGGATGGCTACCACCTTGTCCATCAACTCTAAGGATTTGGCGCTTACTGCTCCCGGGACAGTTTTACCGACCAGAAGGAGCCTGCACTGGGGAATGGTGAAATAGAGGAGTGGAGCTTCAAAGAATTAAAAAGCAAAAGATTTTTCAGATACCCACAACCTTCTCAAATGAACAGGAGTGAAGGATCGGCCCACATCTGCTCCCATGCATTTCCCAGCCATCTCTCCAGTTCCCTCCCCAGTCCTTGGTGATAACACACAGCAGGGATCCCTCACCATCTTAGCCTGGACTTCTCTTTGGAACTTTGTAAGCATTATGTGGTCCATTTGTAGCAATAAGGTAAGATTTATCTTTCTGGGAAATGTGGGACTTTCTTGAGGACAACAGTTAACAGTGACAATCTTTATGTCCAATATTTTCCCAGAGAGAGTAGAAAAATAAGATCACTAAATGGTTAGTGAGCATTAAGGGGCCTTCAGGCCCATAAAACAGTTTAAGACAGTGTACTGAGCTGTTTCTTTGGGAATGACTGAATGACTAAGGAAGAGACATGAGGTTGGGCCAGCCTACCAAGTGTCCTTCCCCTTTCCCTGAGACACAGTTGACATCCAGCCTGGAGTCACCTCCCTAACACACACAGAGTGAGGCCAGAGTCAGCATGGAGCAGGAGTAGGGCATGTTCTCCGTCTGATTACAGGGTGGAATTCTGCTCCAGGGGCCAGTACCCTTGGGTAAGCTATAGTCATGGCAAAGATGTATACAGCTCTAAATTTCTGTCATTAGCTCCCAAGGCATTCTGAAGACACTCTGGCCTTCCAGACCTCTTCCAGCCCTTGTTGTTAGATTGATACTGCTAAAGCCCAAACTCTGCTGTAGTGATTGGTCTATTCCACACCTAGAGAGGAGCAAAGCTAAGTAACAATCTGTCCAAGGTTGACCCAAGTGGAAGGAAACAGATCTATAAGCTCTAGGTTTCCTGACCGTGTCAGGGATCTGGGTCTTCCTTAAGTCCACTCTCTCCAGAGTAGTGGTGTGCTAGGCTGCTCTCTGGACTGAGCTACTGGCCCAGAACAAACAGGAATCCTAACTGTGGGGAGTCCTTTTCCAAGACAAAAGGGAAGTTTTCTCTACAATAAAATGACCCAAGGACTGTAAAACATTTGTGGAAATACTTGGTTTCTGTAGGCCAAGGCTAATGGACAGGAATGAAGAGAGGTGGCTTCTTATGGCTGATGCAGGTGAAGTTTTGTCTTCATAAGAGGTGGGAGATGGATCATCAGGTGTAGGGGCCTGGGGTGGCAGGTATATAGGGAAGTAGGATGTGGGGATGTTAGGGTGCGGCTAGAGGTCAGAGCACGGTGTGGTGGTTTGAAAGAAAATGGTCACCAAATGGGGTGGCATTATTAGGAGGTGTGGCTTTGTTGGAGTAGGTGTGGTCTTGTGGGGGAAGTGTGTCACTGTGGAAGCAGGCTTTGAGGTTTCAAATATATTTAAGCCAAGCATAGGGAGGCAGACTGTTGGGACCATTTGGAGTCCTAACCTCGAGCTGCTCTTCCTCACTAGTGACCTTTTCTTGTCCTTTTGATTTGAGCTTCTGAGAGCTGTGTCAAAGTTGTTTGCCAACCCTGCTTCCTGAGCACGCATTGCCCTGGCCTTGACGGATGATCAGGCAATGAGGTCTTCACCTGTTGGCCCACCTGGTTGGTTAGGTATAAAACCTCCGTGGTGCTGTTCAATAAAGGGCTTCTTCTACCAGCAGCTTGAGAGGTGTATGCGTGTTCAATCCTGGTTTCGGTTCCAGGCTGTGCAGGTGTGGCAGCAGACCACTTTCCATTGCCTGCAAGTCAAGATGTAACATTCTCAGCTACTTCTCCAGCCCCATGGCTGCCTGCATACCACCATGTTTCCTGCCATGTAAACCTCTGAAAACATAAGCTACCCCCAATTAATTGCTTTTCCTTTATAAGAGTTTTTGGGGTCATGGTGTCTCTTCACAGCAATAGAAACCCTAATAAGGCCAGGCAGTGGTGGTGCATGCCTTTAATCCCAGTACTTGGGAGGCAGATGCAGGCGGGTCTCTGCGAGTTCGAGGCCAGCCTGGTCTACAAGAGCTAGTTTTCCAGGACAGGCTTCAAAACTACAAAAAAAAAACAAAAAACAAAAAAACAAAAAAAAAAACCCTAATTAAGACAGATGGGTTGGGAATGTGGAGTATGAAGTGGAGGGGTATGGTGAAGGGGTATATGAGGTGGAGGGGTATTAGGGCGAAGGGAAACAAGGGTACATGGGGTGTGGGAGTATAGAAGTTTGGGTACGGAATTAGGGATACAGGGTATGGAATGCTATAGGGTCAGGGGGTCAGAAAGTTGTTGGGGGTTGGCTGTTGGGCAGGTGTGATGGGGGTAGTGGGGCGGGGAGTGTAAGAATGTGTATTGTGGTATATGTGGGTGAAGGATTTAGGGACTGTGGGTGGGGGTAAAGGAGTGGCAGTGGCAGGATAGGGGTTGGAGAAATGGGGGACTAAGGGATGTGTGTGGCGAGGATGTTGGGTGTGGAGTTGTGGGATGTTGGGGTGTGACTTGTATGGGTGTGGGATAGAGGCAGAGGAGCGGTAGGATGGTGTGGGGGCATTGGGCTGAGAGGGTGAAGGGAGAATTTAGGTCAGAGGTATAGGAAGTGGGGAGTTTATGTGTCACGTGGGTGTGAGGAAGTTTGGAAACTGTGGGGTAGGAGAGTGTTGGGAGAGACAGTAGAAAAAGGGGGGGGTGACGGTGGTGTGGGTGGTGGGTGTTAAGTGTAAGATTTTGTGGGTGAGGGGTATGTGGGAGTAGGGGCTCAGGTCCTTCTCTTCTTCCCTCCCTCATACTTATTCCTCCCTGCTGTCTCCTCCTCTTTTTCCTCCTCCTTATCTTCTGGAGACAGGTTTTTGTCACCCAGTCCAGGCTGTCCCAGTGAGCATCAGCAGGTCCAATTTGCAAGTTTTCTTCTTGCTCCTCTTGTGAACTGTTAAGCTAACTGGATGTGCTCCATCCTCTGGCCTCTCCCAAAGGCATCTCGCGTTCCCCACCAGCCTTGCTTGCGTAAATCCACTCCGCATTTGCCAGGTGAACAGGGCACTTAGAGACAAGTGCAGTTCAATCGCTGTGACTTTCTAGAAAAGCCGAGCTTGGAATCTTGTGATGCTTTTCCAAGTTTATCATCCAGGAAGGAAATGAGAGAAGACACAGTGTCTACTGAGAACAGATCCAGCACCGTCACAGGTACGCTGGCGGCAGGCTGTTACCCATTTCCCACAGTCACAATCCCATTGTGCCACTCCCGTTCTTAGGGAAACAGGCAATATATGTTAGAACACTGAGTGCTAGAGCGGAGACAGAAGGTGTTTGTGTATTTGTGAGTGAAGCCTGGCTCTCCAATACGACTTGCTGATTTGGGGACGGTAGATGCTGAGGAAACAAGACCTGTGAGTAATAGATTACAAACTGTAGCGGGTGGTTCCAAAATGGAGGTGTGGAGTCTTAGCCTTCAGTCACCTGAAGGGAGACTCAAGGAGTTTGGATAAGCAAGGCTTGTTCTAGGTGACATTAGCTTTCTTTGGAGCCTCTGACATTCTCACTGGAATTCCGGTGGCCCGTAAGCTTCTGTGAGGTTTTGTTTGTTGGTTGGGTTAGTTTGTTTTTTCAGTACTGGAAATTGGACCTCAAAGCCTCACACAAGCTAGGGAATCACTCTCACTGGGGCGCACTCCCAGCTCTTCCGTAAACGTTCTTAAAGCGTCATAAACACGGTAACAAAGAACTAGACACTTCGCCCTGTGCTTCCATTTTTTGACTTATTATGACTTTCTAGGATCTAGTGTCACCCTAAGTCAGCAGCAAGGCCCAAAGACAAAGACTTCATCTCCCTCATCTTGCAGCCTTTTTTTTTTTTTTTTTTTTTTTTTTTTTTTTTGCTAATCCATGACATTTCTTCAGCCTCCTTCCCTCTGGTCCCTTGTTAATAATCCTTCCTTCACTTCTGGAAGGCAGCGCTAGTGTTAGAGTAATTGGTGAGTTTAAAATAAATTCAATATTCAAATGGTGTCCAAGCGAGTTAAATCAGTCTCTCGGGGGGAGGGGGAGTCAGATATGGCTAACACATCTTACAGACTCTATGTTGAGTTCGGAGGGGGGGCGTGCCACACAATGGGGACAGACCACCAAGGGCTAATAAACCAGAAGCAAACTTCATTCCAGAAACCAGAATCCAGGAAAAATTAAAATAAAAAATCTTCATGGGGCACAAAAAGTTTATCAGCTAGCTGAGACCACAGCCAGAGATGGTTTTTATAAGGTTGTGGCAGAGGCCAGTTTCTGAACCCACTTTTTTTAATAGTAGGGGCACCAAGCATGAACAAAGGAATTTTTGCAATTTCAAGATAAAACTCAGATACAGAGTGTTTTACTTTAAATTTCCATTAACAGAATTTTTCAGTTAAACTAGTGTTTGCACTTAATCTATTGTCTTTCTTGGTACTTCCAGGTGGTGGTTACTGAAGCCCTGTGGTCTCCCCATTGATGCTGCCAGTTTCCCATATCAGAGACAATGCATAACCCAGAGGTCATATATCTATTTTCTAAAAGTTGACTCAGCTCCTATCCGTAAGCTAGCTCTCAGTTTGCAGAGAGATGCTTTGGCCTTGTAAACAGAGCTATGGGTTGTAAAGTGGAATAACCCACTGTTAATAGTTAATCATTAAGCTACTGAAAAAGCTGCTAATAGTTTGTTTTAATTCTCCTAGGCTTACAACTTTATATTTCTTTATTTCTACATTCTATTTCTGGAATCTACATTTTTATATTCTTATTCTTGGACCCTTCAACTATAGTTCTGGGAGTCTAAAGTGCCTTAAATGATCTGTTTGAGTTGTCATAAAACATGGCAGGTGGAAAGGGCAGGATTTGGGGATCAGCCCCACCCCATCTGAGAGTGGAAGAGGCCCCATGCCATGCATGTTGTGAATCAGCCAGAAAAGAGAAACAGTCCATGGATCCTGCACTTTAGGAGAGGAGAAGCCAGAGAAGCTGGAGGAGCAGGCTCCGCCCTTAGGAGCTTCTGTGTCTCCCCAGGAGGCGATGGGGGACCTGGGAAAGGCACAGCAGGCAGAACAGGCTCTTTCTAAACTCATTTCAGAGGCGCTCAAGTGTTCACTGCTTTTTTTATGAAAACTCCAGTTCTCATTAAAATGACTTGTTGAAAATTACAATCTTTTGTCAAGCATATCTAAAAAGTGACCTTTCTTCATTGTGAATGCTATATAAATCTCCCTTTCCTAGGCTGTGGGCTGCACACTTGGGACAAGTTTTAATATTAAAAAAAGGACTAGATATTGCTTTCAAAGTTCTTTAATTGCCTAAATTAATAATGCTCCACCTCCAGCTCCTGTAAGGGACAAATGAATTTGAATCTCTCTAAAGGACAGAATCTCCAGCTCTTTTATTCTGACTGCTTTTTGCATTCCTTATAGAAACTAAAATGATCTAGAAGGTCACCTCTCTGATCTGCTCCACCCCTTAAACTCTACACCCCCCTCCCCGCGGCCCCCCCCCCCATCTCTATCCCTTTCTCTACCCTATGCCTAGGAGGGATGGGTTGGAACAAGAAAACAGAAGCAAAGTTACTGCTGTTTCTCCACACCAAGACTGGCCATGTCTCCCCACCCCATCCCCCAGACTAGATATTGTTTGTTATGGTAAACTTCTGGCTTCATCCCAAGAAACAATTGGCCTCAGGGAAATTACAATCAAGCCAGAACACAGGCACTTCATATTTTACTGTTAAATAAGCCACTCAGCCTTAGCCTCACCATTTTGCAGACTCTTTTTCAAAATATCTGACTTTTTTTTTTTTTTAAATGTAGCACCTTGGCTCCAATGCCATAAAACCACTCAGAGCCACCACATTTACAACAACAATAACAACAAAACATTGTATTTAGTTTCCTTGTGGGAAGGCAGAGGACACTTTTTTAAAAAGATGTTTAAGATACTCAGGTTAAAGAAAACTGTAGAGTTATTGAATTTGAACTGTATGTCCATTTGCAGAATACACAGATGGAATCTTTGCTAAAATGGGTAATTAGGCTGGTGAAACAAGTTGACTTGTGCCATTTAATGGGCAAATTCATTGCCTTAATGACCAAAACGACTGGTACAATGGACTACCTCTTTATTCTTTCAAGAACAGCATGGCCAAGAGATCTTTCAGATGTCTTTATGTGCTGAACGGCCTGGGCCTTTGAGAAATACTTATTTGAAATTATCATAAGCTCCAAAAAACTTACCAGTGCAAAAAAGCAGCAGCAATTAAATGCTCATCTGTAGGCTCTAGTAAATTTTTTCACTCTGGAAAATAATAAAACAGATTTTTTCCCCAAGTAATAGTGCCCCAAAGAGGCTTAGTGATATTATTTCTTATAGGTATGTAGCTTAAGTATGTTTCTTATCTTAAATGTGATGTTAGAGTAACAAGATTATAGAAAATGGCATAACATGATTGGTAGAGGTGTGGTTTTGTTAAATTGCAGCATACTAAATTGAGTATCATCTAAAAGTCTTGAAAAACTAGCAATGATTTCTCAGTGTGAGTTTTGAGTGGGTGGGAAAAGGTAGCTGAAGGAGGTCACACATGGCTGAGGTATGGCCTGTATGACAGTCTTGACCAATGAGCAGCAGGCAGAAATGTCAAAGCCTTTGTACTCAGACCCATGATTTGAATGTCTCAGCTTTTTCACTGTGGTAGCAGGGGTGGCTATCATATGATCACAAGTGTGAAAAGATAAAAGAGGAGAGTCCTATCTGGAGTGTTCCCCAGCAGAATTGCCTTGCCATGTGCATGAGCAAGAAATCAACCTTTAGTTTTGCTGGAGACAGAGTCTTGTATAATCTAAGTTTGCCTTGAACTCAGGATCCTTCTGCCTCAGAACTTTCCTCCTAGGCTCAGAAACTTTTGGATTTTTGGACATTTCACACTTAGTTTATCACCTTAGAATAGCCTAAGCTATCCTGAATATAATAATAATGATTTAAAAAATTTCTTCTTTTTTTTTTAATTATGTGTATGTATGTGGATATGTGTAGATCAGGGTAGGTACCAAAGGAGTCCAGGAGAGGGCATCAGATACCTTGGAGCTAGAGTTACAGGTGGTTGTGAGGCACCTTACATGCATGCTAGGATCCGAACTCAGGTCCTTGGAAAGAGCTGTACATGCTCTTAACCACTGAGCCATCTCACCAACCCCTAACAAATAATTTTATTGCAACAGCATTGTGAGAAGGCTGATGTATCCCCAAACTCTCTTCCTACAGTACCCTGTGTTTTCCTTATTGTAAGAAAGCAAGTAAGCAGTGTCTGCAGAAGCTCCTGTGAGAGCCTGGATAGGAAGTGTTCTTTCTGAGCTCCCCCTTTGGTCCCCTGTTGGTGGGGCTATTTTGGGAGGTTGTGGAAACTTTATAAGATAGACTTAGCTGGAGGAAGTTTGTCTCTGGAAATAGGATTTTGGTGACATCTTATCCCTTCCCCACCCCTGCTGTCTCTGTTTCCTGTCTCCCAAGAAATAATTGTGGCCTCCTTCATGGACTCATCTCACTCACTACAGCCACCATGATGTTATTTCCACACGAGGAGCTGAGCAATGGGGGACGAGGGAAAGCAAAAGAAACTTTCTTCCTTTAAGTTGTTTATGTCAGGAATCCTGCCACAAAAGTAACAAAGACAAGCATGTATGACAAGCATTCAGATACAAGGCTTTCTCATTTGCTGCACCATCCCTGCTAAATTACTTACGTTCTTTGAGGCTCTCTTCCCTCACTATAGGCGAAGGCTAATAACAGAAGTGTCATTTAGAGATCATTTTCGTAATGCACTCAGAAGTGCACCTTGAATGCACACACAGATGGCTGCTTGTATCATTATATTTGGGAAGAAAGAAGGAAAAAAGCACAAAGAGTTGCGATGAGTTGTAGGGAAAAGAAGGAAATGAAAGATTCCTGTCTCTAGTGGAGTGTTATTAGTCCTCACAGTCCAACCTCAGGACTGAAGCAAGAATGCAAGGGCCCCTGGCTTAGTAAGGTTTTCACTGCTGTGATAAATGCCATGACCAAAGCAACCTGGGGAAGCGGGGTTGGGGGAGAGACCTATTTCAGCTTATAGATTCCAGGGAAGTCAGGGAAGGGACGCAAGGGAGGAGGAACCTGGAGGCATGAACTGAAGCAGCCAGCTGTAGAGAAGCGCTGCTTATTGGCTTGCCCTTCACAGCTCGCTCAGTCTGCTTTCTTATACAACTCAGTACCAGCTGTCCAGGGGTGGCAGTGCCTTCAGGGAGCTGGACATTCTCACATCAATCATTAGGCAAGAAAATACTCCACAAACTTGCCTGGTGGAGTAATTTTCTCACCTGAGGTTCTGTCTTCCCAGGTAACTCTAGCAGTGGAAAGTAGACACACACACACACACACACACACACACACACACACACACACACACAAAAAAAAAAACAAAAAAAAACCAAGCAAACCAGCTCTCCACAGAAGTGTGGTCTGGGAGGATGCTCCCTGCCTATGCAGTGTCTAAAGGCTACTGCTGGTATAAGGATCTCTGCTCAGCAGCAACTGGACAGAAAGACCAAGAAATAAAATATTCTTTCCTGTGTATTTTAATGAGATGGGTGGTGAGCAGCTGGTCCCTTGCTAAGTATAACAGAGGGCATTCCTGCAGGCTATTGTTACTAAACTCTATGTTCACAGAGACCTTGGAGATGGGGACAGACAGATGGTTTCTTCCTTGTCAATTGCCTTGACACTTTTGTGAAGCAAGAAGCTGAGATCCACACTTGGCAGGGAACTTTACAGTCCTGCTTGCTTCTAGTTACTTCTAAGCTGGTGTGAGGAGGGGTGGTAGAAGGGGTGGGTTGATTGTCTTTCTTGGGGGTCCTGTCTGGACCTGCAGCTGGGTGTTTCTCCAGAGCCCACAAGCTCACACCCTATTGTAAGGCTGCAATGTAATTTTCAGAGACAAGCGTAACCTCATGTACCTCTGCATTAGCAGGAAGTGATCGAAATCAGACTGGGACCTTGCTGCTCACTGGTGTTGGGGATGAGATAGGCAGGCCTTGTCTTTCTTGCGTGCTAAACCCTATTACTCCACAGGCATAAATGATGTGGTGGTTTTGAAGTGGTAGCATCTGTCTGATGGGAGGGAAAACTACGTTGGGCACCTTATTGGTCACATGGAGGTGATCTGAGAGGGTTTCCTGTCACACTCAGCCACTGGGTGAGATCTCCGTCTTGCTGTGAAGAGGTTATTGGGAGGGCTATTTACAAATAGTAAACGAATCTGAACAATAAACCTGCATTTATGAGACCTTAAACTTGAAAAGGGCTTTATACTTTTACTGTTACTTTATGCTCAAATACACACATGAGAACTCCAAACATTTGGTGTTGATTTTCTGGACACCAAAAAAGGCTTTGTGTGAAGCACTAAGCTTGCAGCTGGGCCATTCAATCAGGATCAATGACCGTATCATGCTTCTGTTATACTCTTACATCTATGAAGGCTAGGGGCTAGATGATGAACATTCCAGGCAGATAGTGTGCATTTTAGGATGGTTGTCACCATCCTTGCCCTCTTCACACTAGATGCTGTAGTGATGAGCTGTGGCGCCCAATGTGGGGCTCGAACCCACGACCCTGAGATTAAGAGTCTCATGCTCTACCGATTGAGCTAGCGGGCCTGGGTCTTCCCGGAGTCGGGTTGCTTGGGAATGCAGCCCAAAGCAGGTGGTAAACTAAGGCTAAATACTGGCACAAGACCGATAGTCAACAAGTACCGTAAGGGAAAGTTGAAAAGAACTTTGAAGAGAGAGTTCAAGAGGGCATGAAACCGTTAAGAGGTAGCCTGTGGACAGTGTGAGGCCGGTAGCGGCTCCCAGCCCAAGACGAGGTGGAGCCAGCCGCCAGGTCAGACATGCTGAATCTTTCCCGGTAAGATACCACTCGTGGTGTTACATAGATTATTAGATATGGGTTAGTCAAGATGTGAGTAAGAGGCTAAAACTAATGGGCCAGGTGATGGAGGAGTGTCTATGTGTTACTTTCATTATTAATAAAGAAAACTGCCTTGGCCCTTTAAGAGACAGAAAATTAGGTAGGTGGAGTAAACAGAACAGAATTGTGGGAACAAGGAAGTAGAGTTGGGGAGACACTTCAGGCAGTCTCCATAGGAGTCTCCATGCTGCTCCTCTCCAAGATGGACGCAGGTTAAGATCTCTCCTGGTAAGCCACACCTCGTGGTGCTACCCAGATTACTAAATATGGGTTAAAGGAAGATGTGAGAATTAACTAATAAGAGGCTGAAACTATGGGCCAGGCAGTGTTTAAATGAATACAGTTTCCGTGTAATTATTTTGGGTAAAGATAGCCGGGTGGCGGGACACAGCCCGCCGCTTCACACTACAGATTGGCGCTCCAACGTGGTGCTAAATCCACTTAAAAACCTTGCCCGCTTGGGATCGGAAAGAAAGTACTCTGAGACCATGCCAATGGCTCACTGCTCCCTGCCTGCACCTGGGCAGATGGCGGAATCAGGCTTAGGCGAGCGGGACAGCATTTGCGGATTCCTGCCGCCATAGAGAGAGAGATGTTTTCAGACTGCGCAGTGCTCTGCGTGTCAGATTTGGCTGTAACTTGGATGAAAAGAGTTTCTGTGCTGCACGCTCAGTCTCAGAATTAAACTGCTGAGTGCGGCTCCAATGTCGACTGCTGTGTGCCTGAAACTGTGTGCGGCTCAGGGACACCAAATGACTGAGACAGGAGCGGCTCTGGTTCTGCTCCGCCATGCTGAACTGTGCTGATCTCAGGCAGGATCTATTGTAATTACCATGATAACAGCGCAGTTAAGGTTTAGACTTGGCTGGAAACAGGCAGTACCGTATTACCTCTACGTGGCGCAACTTAAGTTTTTAAGAAGTGCTTAACCTTTTAAGAAGTGCTCCTGGATATTAAAAAATTGCAGATTCACAACAGGACAGATTCAGACATAAAAGACTTTTAAATGAGTCACAGTGTTGGATGAATGTATGTAGGCTTGAGAGAGAGAGAAGAAAATATAAAAAATAAAGTTAATGCTTGAAAAAAGGGGTAAAGTCTTTAAAGAGACAGAATAAAGTAAAGTGATAGAGTGAAAATAAGCCACGTAAAAATGGAAAATTCACAGAGAGTCTGGATTATGTATTTTATTGTGTTTTCTTTGATTTTTTTGACTGTAAAGGAGCTAAGTACAGAGAGACATTTCATTATATGGGCTGCCAGTCTAGACCAGAATGGACATCTTAATGGTATGACTTCAGGATTTGGATCTAAGAACATGATGCTTTGGAAAAGAGTTTCTTCTTTTGTTTTCACAGAGGACGAGACTCTGTGGATTGCTTCTATCCCAATATGGTATGATAGACCACGCCCTCCTGAAAGGTTGCTGTGAACATCTTCAAAAAATTACTTCACTCAACTGCCAACTGAGAGGAACCTAGCACACAGGTTACACCATGAAAGACCTAAATAACAGCGCCCCCATTCAGCAGGAAGCAGTTTGGAGAGAAAAAACTGCGCCCATTTTCCCAAATATTGCTTATAAATGTTCTTTTACATTTAAAGGGGGAGATGATATAGATATGAATTTGCATTGGTATAGATTTTAAGGTCAATTTTGTTATATGTATATGTATTTCTGATCTTGATTAAGCTATTGTGATGGTGTAGTTCATTTAAGAATGTAATGTATAATTAGGAAATATAGGTTAATGGATAATCATTGATAATAGTTAAGCGTGTAGTCATGTTATTAGATTTTCTAGATATGTAGAGATATATTTCAGTTAGATAGACATTCTTCATATCTTTCAAAGACTGCAGAATATGGCATTTAATGTTTTAATAACTTAGGGTTTTTCATGACAATGAGACACGTCTGCTCCTGGCAGCACCAATCTATTTCAAGAGGAAGATGGGCATCGAAGAGGCTACTTATGGAGTTTGTTAGCCATTTGGGCAAGAAACTGCTCTTGGCTGGACTGTTCCATAAACTGGACACAAAGAACCCACAGAGAGAGGACTGCTGAACTTGCCTAAAGGTGAGATGGTCTTTCGGGGTTCCTGATTCATGAAAGAGTCTGCGAGACGTTCTGCAGGACACAGCAGAAAGTGACTGAACTGTCTTTGGAATTTCCTGCTTCATGAAAAAGTCTGCTGGACACTATGGGCCTGAAGGCTGAAGATGGATGCCCCAACGGTACAGAGGAACTTTGGGTGACTGTCTAGGCAGCGAGTTGTCTCTGTCATTTCTAGAGTTTGAAAGTTACTTACTTCTTGTTTACTTAGGTAGTCTTATATCCTTCTGGAGTCTTTGATGGAGTTGAAGAATGGTTCAATAGTTATAGTTTTCCTTAGTTATGATAAAAGATAAAATAGATTTAAATATTGTAACTGTAATTCTTGCTTGATAACTGTTTTGTTACATGTAATTTTACTATGTTAAAGCCTTTCTTTTTTGTTTAAACAGAAAAAGGGGAAATGATGGAGGAGTGTCTATGTGTTACTTTCATTATTAATAAAGAAAACTGCCTTGGCCCTTTAAGAGACAGAAAATTAGGTAGGTGGAGTAAACAGAACAGAATTGTGGGAACAAGGAAGTAGAGTTGGGGAGACACTTCAGGCAGTCTCCATAGGAGTCTCCATGCTGCTCCTCTCCAAGATGGACGCAGGTTAAGATCTCTCCTGGTAAGCCACACCTCGTGGTGCTACCCAGATTACTAAATATGGGTTAAAGGAAGATGTGAGAATTAACTAATAAGAGGCTGAAACTATGGGCCAGGCAGTGTTTAAATGAATACAGTTTCCGTGTAATTATTTTGGGTAAAGATAGCCGGGTGGCGGGACACAGCCCGCCGCTTCACACTACAGCCAGGCAGTGTTTAAATGAATACAATTTGTGTGTTGTTATTTCAGGTAAAGCTAGCCGGTGGCTGGGAGCCGGGTGGCGGGAAGCCGGCCCACAGCTCATCACTACAAGATGCCAATGGCACACCTCCCTCCAACAGTCCCCGAGACATCCCTTGAGCGTGTGAGCTTCTTGTCTGGGTAATGCCACTGGGAGATGTGGGTCATTTTTTTTTTCTGTGATCACCTGTCTGCCACTGAGAGTTACTGGGGACAGACAGTTTTCTTTACCAAAGATTGTGACGTAGTCAATTTTACTAAGCCCTTTTTGTAGTGACTGCTGAGATGATGGTGTCCCTGTTACATCCTTGGCAACTGCTAGTCATTTCTTGCACAGATGTGGGTGTTTTTAAAACTACATCCCAGGGGCGTGGAAATGCTATAGCAATATGGTGGCAGGCCAAACAAAAGAAAGGGAGGAAAGTGACCGCTCTGTTAGTCTGTTGAGATAAAGGGGCCCTTGAGCCTGGTCTGTCAGGTTTCTCAAGTTCTCAACCACTTCATTTATCTTCTGTCCTTTACATCCGGGGGAGAGTTGAGACAGGGTTTCTCTATGTAGCATGAGTGTCCTGAAACTTGCTATGTAGACCAGGCTGGCCTTGAAGTCACAGAGATCCATCTGCCTCTGCCTCCCAAGTGCTGGGATTAAAGATGGCGCCACCACACCTGGCCAAGCTCTCTCTCCATTTTAACAGCACCATGTTTCGGAGTATAAATTCCGAATATTAAACTGCCTGGGTCCAAATCCTGGCAGACCAGCTCTTTACCTTGATGTGAATATCTCATTTCCTACCACACTTATTGTAGTAGCTAATTTTGATTATCAGCTTGATGGAATTTAGAATCACCACTGAAATAGATGTATAGGAGAGATGTTCTAGACTAGACTAATTGAAGTGGGAAGACTCACTAAGGGTGGGCGGCACTATGAGCTAGACTGGCGTCCCAGATATAATACAATGAATCCTGGCTCAGGAGCAGTGACCGTCTCTGCTTCCTGACTGCATAGACAATGTGAGCAGTGTCTCAGGCTCCTTCTCTTGTGACTTCTTCCCTGTCACAGTGGACAGAACCCTCAAACTGTGAACCAAAACAAAACCCTCCTCTCCTTAAGTTGCTTTTGAATTCCTCAGCAATTAGATAAGCAACTAATACACTCACGAAAACCAGGAGTCTCTTCACTCCTGATTCTGTTAGTTCTTGGCAGAATCTGATGGAGAAAAGACTAGTTTCTGCTTCTGTAGAGACTGGAGGGCAGCTGGCTAAAGACTGCACCATGATCATGGTTCTGAAGCCATGATCAGTATGGTACCCACATCCTTTCTAGCCCCAGTGAACAATCTTCAGCCTCTGTGCTTCTCTGCTTCTCTTGGCCACACTTGTGTTCTCCTGCTAACTTGCCTTTGGGGCTTTGCTCACCGAATGCCAGAAGCCATGGTCTTGAGAATTATTCCTCTCGCCCTGGCAATGTTGGTTATAAAAAGGTCTCAGTTACTTTATTATAAATCTAAATTAGAATACATTTCAGATTGGAGGGCCTGGGTTCTAAGACAGGTCAGACAGAAGCCACTGAAACAATCTTCCTGCTGAGCTGAAGAGCCTCTGGGAGAGTGGAAACTCCGGCGATGCAAAAATCAAAGTGAATGCATCTCTTTTTGTCCCTTCCTGCTATTTACATAAAACAGCAAGTGGCCCACCATACTGGCTCCACTTCGACCATTCCTGGCCTTTTATACCCACATTCCTTCTGGACACATCTCTGTCTACAGCGTCCTGTCCTGAGGAATGTGCTTGGCCCTGTTCCCCTCACTGCTATGACAGATGTGCTTTGGGTAATTGGGGTATAAGCCACCCACCTCTCCCCTCAGCAAATAAACATCAGCAAGCTCTCTGTTGAAGCCCAAGCTGGGTCTGATCGGCATGTCTACAATCCCAGCACTCTGGAGGCTAAAGCAGGATGGTGGAGAGCTTGAAGTCAGCCTTGGTTACAGAGGGAGATCTCATCTCTGGAAATGAAGGGAGGGAGCTTGTGGGAATCTTCACTAAATAGAGAAAAATAAGTCCTCCCCACACCCTGGGGTGGGGGACAACCTTGAGGACCTCTCAGGATGCTACTAAGTGTATACCAGGTTTGACATTCACCTGGTTCTCAAGATACAGAAGACAGCTGTTATTCATCATCACTATTCTGTTCCTGCATGTTTATTGACTTGAACTTCGAACACTTGGCTCCTTTTGGCTAAACCTCTCAGGTGCAAAGTCCAGTTCCTCACAACCTCCCACTGTGCAGCAGGTATTGAGTGACACCCAATGTGGGCCATAGCAGTGACTGGCACTTCTCTCCTCAGAGAGGTGGAAGGGAACTGAGTTTTTGGCCAGTGGTAATGGTGATAAAACCAGCTACCCACAAACAATCCCAACTGGGCCCGGTGTGGGTCACACATCGCAACTTTTGGACTAAGTTGCCAACATAAAAGCCGGAGGTCTTCACACAACATCCAAGTTCCTGTGTCTTAAGAAAGATGGTGACACCGGGTCTGGCTTCCCCATCAAATCAGAGTCCAGCTGCTTCCTCAAGTCCAATCACACGCCTGCCTGTTGACCAGTCTCTGTAAGGCACCATCATGTTACGCCTGACAATCTCTGCCTGTTGGGTTCCTCCTGGAGGCTATAAGCAGAGGCAAAGCTGAATCGTGACAGCACAGGTTCAGCAGCCATGCTGCCTGAGTTCTAATCTCTGCTGTCTGACTTTGGGGTAATGACTTTCTGTGTCATAGACTTCTTATCTGTAAGTTATCCAGCCTTGGAGTTGTTGAGGAGAATAAATGTATTACTATGTTCAAACAGCTTTGGATTTGGTCTGGTACATATTGCCTTTAAATACTACCACGCCATTACCGTGGTCATTTCCCTGCCCTGTTCATACCGTGGTTGCCATTTGGCAGCCATTTGGCATCAGTGTCTCTTCTTGGACTCTGTCAGATCTGCTAGGAATGATGGATGGTACTTGCTGAGCTACATCCAAGGTCCTGGGGAGAAAAATGACCATCTTTCCAGGTTCAAATACGGATACCTCATGTGTACATGCCTCAGGGACTTTAAAGCGTGGAACTGATCTGTAGAAACGGAGGAAATATCCACCATGAGGGTTCAGATAAAAACAACATAAAAGCCAAAATGTGGCTCCTACTGGCTTTCTTCCAGAAAGATCAAAGTAAAAGAAGCTTCTTGGGAGTGGGCAGCACCCTTCCTCACAGCTCTGCCACCTCCTTCGGCGTCAGAATGAAAATTCAGTATCAGCTTATAAAGAAAGAGCAACATTTACTGGCAGTTTGTTCCTTGCTATTCCAGCAGCGTCCCCTCCTCGGGCATTCGCCTCGTTTTGTCTGCCCAGTCTGTGTATGTTCTCCAGGCAGTGATGCACAACGGTCTATGCACTCCAACTTGACTGTAGCCAGGCGCCGTTTATAGGTTTGACTTTCAGCTGACCATGGCGGGGCGTCTGGAGGCAATTATAGCCAACACCTGCTGTATCTGTGCTTTGGCTGGGCAGTGACGGGTCCCCAGCCTCTGGTACTAAGTGTGTCATCAGCCATCCGCTCAGAACAATAAAGGTCCCTCCATTTCCTGATATCTGCAAGCGCTCAAGGCACTTTTCTCTGAGAACCTCAAATTATTGCTGCTTCTTTTATGAACTGGGAAGAAAAATGCAGGTGATGGTTGCTGGTGATATTAAACAAGCAAGTTTAAACCACTTCCCGGAGCATATTGTGTAAGTTCAAGGTATTAGAACAGAGAGAAACTACTGATCTAAAATCACATCTAGTCTGAACAGAGGGAATGTCTGTTGCAATGGGCATCCAAGACAGAGGCTGGAGAAATAACGTAGGTTTTATAGTAGTGTTGTCTACCTGGAATGTGTCTTGCTGAAGTTTGATTATTTTATTTTATTTTATTTTTTATTTTCGAGACAGGGTTTCTCTGTAGTTATTGGTGCCTTTCCTGGAACTAGCTCTTGCAGACCAGGCTGGCCTCCAACTCATAGAGATCCTCCTGCTTCAGTTTCCCAAGTGCTGGGATTAAAGATGTGTGCCACCACTGACCGACTAGTTTGAAATGTTTTGCTTTGGTTTTTGCTGGTTGCTGTTCAAATCTCCATTTTCACGTGTTAGTTTAATGGTTCGCCAGACCACTGAGGGACTCTGGGAGGGAGGGCTTGGACTGACCGCAGGAAATCATGTGTACAGTACTTTCTGTCTCTTGAAATCAGGGAAGGCTCAAAGCTGTTCCTTGTAATGACAGCTCCAGGCTTCCACTTCTGGGCCTCAGCAACCTGAGTCCTAAGAGGCACATAGAGCATAAGGTACCTTAAAGAGATCAGGTCACTTGACTCCCACCCTACACAGCTGTTTTGTTTGCACCCCGGTTTATTTGCTTTCTGATTCTATGCACATGGCCAGATGGGGTGGAAGCCCCTATGTGGACAGCTTGGGGCGGCATTAGGCAGAGAGTAAGCACATGTGTTCCCCAGGCCAGATCAGCTGGACAGTAAGGACTTAACAGCTGGGAGACTTCAGGGCAGTTCTGAACGGTCAGAGACCAAAGTACTCTGGGGCCCACGGTTTATGTTGCATAGATTGCTTAGCTTCAGCATAAGGATTGGGCTAAGAATATTTAAAAACAAGCTGGGTTTGGGAATCTGCTCTGGTTTAATGACCTCAAAGACTCACCTCACCCACAGACTTGATGATGCTCGATGCTCGATACACAGCAGGAAAGGCCGTACATGACCTTCCTTGTTCCTCTCTTCCAGTTTGCAGAGACTTTTTTTTTTTCCTCTGTAGCTTTGGAGCCTGTCCTGGAACTAGCTTTTGTAGACCAGGCTGGCCTTGCACTCACATAGAACTGCCTGCTTCAGTCTCCCAAGTGCTGGGATTAAAGGCATGAGTCACCACTGTCCAGCCCAGTTTGCAGAGACTTTGAAGGGGCCACGTAGACTTGAAGTTAGATCAAGTAAAAAGAATGCCCAGCTCAGATCTCCTGAGTTAAATTGGGAACGTGAGGGACACAGAAGAGTTTAGAAGGGGAGAGGGGAGGAAGGGAAGGGAGCAGAGACAAATGTAAAGTGCAATAAAAGCAAGAAAAAAAAAAGAAAAGAAAAGAAAAAGGGATGCCCAGTTCTCACGATGATGCCTTCTTTTGTAGGGAGCCTTGGTTTCTTATGACAAAACTCAGAGCTGTGAGGTCTATCAGCCTGCATCCTCCGCCCTTGGTTGGTCCTTGCCCTTCTCTCTGGATGAACTTGTGAGGCAAGCTCTGTACCTGCTTGGTTCTGATTCAGTCCCAGGTTGTTTTCCTTCCTGTCAGACATTTTTCTTAAAATCTTTCCATGTCCTGGATGCCCAGTTTCCACTTTTCAGTCTCAGGTCTCTACTTCTCGGTCTCCTGCAAACTCCAGTGCCAGCTGAACCAGTAAAGCTGGGGTAACAGTGAGTGCCGGGGACTCGGCCCCTGGTGAGCCGCACCCATTACCTGGCTGGACTAGTTTCATCTCAGCATGTCCGCCCAGGAGCATGGGCTCCAGCTAGCAATGAATCTAGGTCGTGATGTGAATCCTCCCAAAATAAAAATGAATTCAATGTTGGATGAATGCCAGATCAAGCAAAACAAAGATGTTTTTTGTCAGGTTTTCAGCTTTCAGTTTCTGTTGCAGACATTAGAGGAGTTGAAGGGAGAACCATGATCCAAAGGGCTGTAGAGGAGATGGAGTGGCAGGAGAATTGTTCTACAGTGGCCTCGACAGGCGCTGTTCCAGGGAGAAGATGGGGACAGCTCGGAAACAGTGAAAGAAAGGACCTGGGGATGGAAAATGCGACTGAGGCGGATTCTTTCCGTTCTGTCGCAGATAAACGGAGCAGGACACTAGTTAGATGATGAGGGAGAGAGTTTGGTCAGTGATGAGGAAAAGCCCCGTGCGAGTTGGGCTGGTACGGGTCTGCAGAGGTGACTGGGTACCCTTAAGGGAGAACGAGAGAGAAGGGAGGGGGTAAGACTGATCTCAGGTGAGTCAAGAAGTGAGAAGTTACAGAAATCAGGCAGGGTACCAGTTATGGTTTGAATGTAAAATACTCTCCTGGAGGCTCATGTGCTGTACCCATGCTCTCTACCTGGTGATGATGTTTTGGCAGGGGGTGGAGTCTGTAATGGGTTGTACCTGATCAAAGGGGATAGGACCCCCCCGGTATACAACATCCCTGGCCTCTTCCAGCCATGGCCTCTGTCCATGTCCTTCCTGTTATGTCTGGCATTAGCTTCCTCTGCCATAGTCTCTTCCTGCCTTGATGTTCCCTCCGAGTTCACCTATGGACTGAACCTTCTGAGACGCTGTGTAAAAACCAAACTTTTCTCTCTTCGGTTGTTCTGCCAGATATTTGGTCATGCTAACAAAAAAAACCACAACTGATACAGGATGTATGATGGACTTGGAGTTTGGGGTGGCAACCAGCCACCTTAGAAACTTCCTGAGTTTGGAGGAAGGGCAAGGAAGGCAACAGTTTGATACTGGCCCCGGTGTGTACTTCTCCCTTGACCTTTGGCTCATGAATGCTTCCAGGGTCAAGAACAATGTCCGAAACTATCAGGCTTGTGGATGCTTTCTCACCTGGCGCTAGCTCTTGTAAACTCGTGCTTTGTTCCCATAATGCATTCCTGCTTTCATTTTGGAGGCATCCGCCAAACCCAGGCACTTTTTGCAAAGACAAGATGGTGTGTCTGTACCACCAAGAGCAGGTGGTTTCAGGATGATGGATCTGAGATTCCATGGGAAACAAATCTGTTACCTTCCACGGTGCACAAAACATGCTGTCACTGCCGGGCCTCATGATCATCCTTCAGTTTCCTAAATTACTTCACTGCTGCTTTCTTAATTAAGACCCATTAACTTGTCATATATTGATAACAGGGATGACCCTGAAATAGGTGGATAAATTAAAGCTCGCTCCCATTCTGGGCTTTTATATGAACGCGTTAATTATTTTTGTCATTAGGGAGAGGGATGGAGGGATGGAGAAGTAACAAACAGATTTTGACAAAGTATTGGTGTTTACAGCTGGAAACTCAGTGTGTGTCAGCTGTAATCCATCACCTTTTAATTTTGGTCTGTTCCCAGGGACGAGGCCAGGAGTTCTTGTGCTAATAGCCCCCATCATAAAGGCTAATGCAGGACGCGGAGCACCCGTCTTTAGCAGTAGCAGCCACACACTGGCATTCATACAAGACCAGGCCTAGGATCCAAATGGAATTGGTTTGAATGCACATGGTTGGCGATTGAGGGGTGCCTTGGTGTCAGCACAGAACACCCCCAGACCCCAAATTCTCAGCACAAAGGAGATTTATTTCCCCAGAGGGACAAGTGACTGGGAAGGGGGGCTGGGAGGAGGAGAAGTGCTGCCTCTGGATTGGAAAAAGACAGCAGGTGTCTCTGAACAAGAATGCTTTTTTAAAGAGGACAGGGGAAGTCTGTGCTAGGGTGAGCTGGTAAGTCCTGATTGGACAGGTTAGCCAGTGTAGCCAAATAATGAATTTTGATGGCTGGACCTTGGTGTTTTGATGGCTGGACCTTGGAATTTTAGACAGGCATAAGGAAGAGGCCAACTAAGGGAAGAGACCTTTAGGAGTGTAATCTAACTGTTTAGCAAGGGAGAGGGAAGGCAGGAGATAAGACCTTCCTGTGTTGTGTTTGCCATGCTCAGGGCTATTAGACAGCCCTTCAGTTATGGCAATAGTTTTTGAAAAATCAGATGATTGAGAACCATTTTAATGATATTTTTTTTTTTTGTTTTTTTTTTTTGTTTTTCGAGACAGGGTTTCTCTGTGGCTTTGGAGCCTGTCCTGGAACTAGCTCTTGTAGACCAGGCTGGCCTCGAACTCACAGAGATCCGCCTGCCTCTGCCTCCCGAGTGCTGGGATTAAAGGCGTGCGCCACCACCGCCCGGCCGAGAACCATTTTAAAATACAGAAATTTGACATGAAAGTCTGAATATCTGGTTTCTGAAAAAATATCCTCAGGTCTGATATTACCAGGCCCGTCTTCCTGGAAGGCAGTAAGAGTTCATCATGGCTGCCCCTTGGAGGAATCTAACACGCTGTCCCCTTCTTCCCTGTTGTCTGTCCAACAATGATGCTGAGTGAAAGGTCTGCTTGTCATTATTTTTATGCTGGCTTTGTGAGCTCTTTATAGTAGGGGAGAAATGAAAAGATTTCCAATGTGTATATCTATAAGAAGTGGAAGAAATACAGACTAAGATGGGTCAGGTCCTCAGCCCCTCAAGGAAACAGTGATAGAGAGGAAGTCTGGCAGTCTGCTCCATGAAGCCATGAAAGGACAGGCCTGATGGAGCCCATTGGATGTAGCTGAACAGAGTTTTCTGTTTGTTTCCTCAGCTAGGAATCTCTACTTTCTAGGCAATGTGGCCATGTGGCAATGAATTGTTAATCCCAAAGATGGGAGGAGAAAGAACACATCATTGTGACCAAATTAATTAAAGCAAACAATTAATTAAAGCAAACAATTAAATAAAGCAAGCTTTTTTATTCCATGTACAAGGGCTGTCCCCCCACCCCCGCCCAAGGCAGGGTTCGAGAGGTCAGCCTTAGACATGAGGAAGATAAGGCTTTTATAGCTCAGGGGCAGGTAGGCGTTCAGGTGGATCTTCACCCCAGCCCCTGGCATCCATATATCCAAACCATATATCCAAAGAATCTGGAATGTTTGGGTGGAAGAGTCATCCCAACTCCCCTCCCCCATCTCTCTCCAAACCCTGCTGCATCTCAGAAAGCCTCATCAAATGATGACTCCTCCCCAGAGATGCTCAAGACGACTCCCATAGGGCACTTAAACTGCCCCCCAGAAAACAGACATGTGGCTTTCCGGTCTTCCTTTCCTGTCTCCTCTTTGGGGTACTGGAAAATCATCCAGGAGCACTGTATCCATTTAATCTGGACTTTTTCTAATTTGGTTTGACTTGGTCTGATTTGGACTGCTGAGTTGGCAGAGAGACTTATTGAGGTACAGAGAATTATGCTCTATATCTCAAGACCACAACTGAAAACTAGGGACTGAAATATTCCTTTTAATCTTCTTGCCTCTACTAACATTGGTAAGCTATAATTGATTGGGTAAATTGTATGGCCAAATTTATCTTATTTGTCTTATTTAGACATACCTGACAGGTAATGGTTCCCTAATCCTCAGACTCCTTTACAGATCTGAGAGTATGGTATTTTAAAAAAAGCTTCTTATGATAGAGAGACATGCCAGCTCCTGAATCATCCTGTACCTCAACCAAGAAGATGGATGGCCAAAGAACTTCCACCTGGGGGCTTGCTTTGAATGTGGCAAAGCCAGCCACACAGCAAAAAGCTGCCTTTCACCTTATCAGATACCTGGACCCTGTCTGGACTGTACGACAGACACTGGGGGAATCCGTTCCATCCTGCCAAGACTGGTAGACTCATCCCTGCCCCCCCCTCCCCCAGGAAAATCTGTCAGGCCTCCTGGGCTTAGCAACTAAAGGCAAGTACTGCTTATGAGATTGGTATTTGCCAAAGGCCATGAAGAGACTTGGGGTTTGCCTGGGAAGCTGGAAAATTTGTCTCAGTTCTGCTCCTTTTCTTATTCCTCTTAGATCTGTCTGATGGAGTTTGATGATTAGGGTACTGGTCGCTCATTAGTTTTTTATTTAAGTTTCCTGCTAAAAGTACGGTCAGGCGTGCCTCTTTCACAGGCGTTATTGTCCAGGATTAACAAGTTTCAGATGTAACTTCAGAGGTTCAAAAGTTTTTAATTTCCTCTAATTGTCTTTTGAAACGTTCATGCCTTTTAACCTAAAGTCATAGCCTTTTGCTATGACACCCAGATATAAATCTGTTCCAATTGTTCTACAGACACCTGCAGGTTCCTGTATAGGTCCACCCCTCCTGCCAGACTCGTGCCAAGGACAACCTGCAGAGGGTTCTCCAGGTGATGCTAGCACCTGCACCAGCTCCTGGGATTTGACCATTGTTACCACCTTTCCAGGCCCAAATGGGCATCTACCAGCAACTGAAATCTGGCTTTAAAGGGCACATCTGCTCTCATGTCTCACTCATTCACCCTTCCTCTCCTGGACAACCAGGGCACTTCTCCCGTCCTTTCATCCTGGCAGTTGTCACCCTTCCCATGGCTAACCCTGTTCACAGGGGCTGATGAAAATGATCTATTTTTTTTTCTCCTAACAACCTGTGTTCTCAGCTCTCTCAAGGAACAGATGCCTGACGTCTCAAGGATATTAGTTAACTGGATGCCTCTTTACTCACACCTCCCGCTGAGCGTGAGCCCACCAGCTCCCAACTCTTCCTCTTCCCACATCATCCCATGCCCACAGGAAGTAGCTAGATTTGAACCGGCACCCTTATACACAAGGAGTCTGGGATGTTCAGGTGGAAGCTCCATCCCAAGTCCTCTCCCCCATCTCTCTCCAAACCCTGTTGCATCTCAGAAAGCCCATCAAATGATGACCTCTCCCGCAGAGATGCTCAAGACCACTCCCACAGGGTATTTATACTGTCCCCCAGAAAACATATGTGGTTTTCCAGTCTTTTTTTCCCATCTCTTCTCTGGGGGGACTGGAAAATCACCCAGGAGTGTTTATCCATTAAACCTGGGCTTTTTGTAATTCAGTTTGATTTGGTCTAATTTGGATTGTTGCATCAGCAGAGAGGCTTATGGGGGTGCAGAAACTTTTCAGAAGGGGTCTCCAAATTGAGGATTTGGAAGGCAAAATTGGCAAAGTTACAGGAGCAGAACATGTGCATAACAAGTAAATCATAATGATCTCCGGAAACAAAGACATAATTGCAAGGTGGTTGTAACAACAGGTAACCATAACAAGGTAGCTATTACAACTCCTTTGAAACATGTGTTGCTTTTATTAGTTAATGAGTAAAGAAACTGCTTTGGACCTATAGCAGGGCAGAACTTAGGTAGGCGGAGAAGATGGAACTGAATGCTGGGAGAAAGAAGGGCGGAGTCAGAGAGACGCCATGGAGCCATCGCCAGAGTCAGATATGCTGAAACTTTACCTGGTAAGCCACAGTCACGTGTCAATATACAGATTAATAAAAATGGGTTAAATAAATGAGTTAGCCAATAAGAAGCTGGAGCTAATAGGACAACTGGTGATTTAATTAATACAGTTTTGTGTGATTATTTCGGGGCTAAGCAGCTGGGAACCAACAAGCGGGCCCCTTCTCCAACAAAGGTAGGGTTGCAAGATAGTTATTAACTTTTTGAAACAAAGACGTGAGTGCCATTGTACTGCCAGTGGCAGTACAGAACCATTTGTTACAGGTTACAGGTGGGGCATAACCCAATCTTTGAGAAACAAAGGTTCAGTCATAAACAGGAATGAACCTAGTTTGTTACCATAAGATGGCTTTTAAGACTAAGGTTGAGGCAGGCTGGTTCATCAGAATCCAGAAATAAGATTCCAGAAAGCATGGGTGTTGCAAAATGGTGTGAGTGGGACATTGGCTGGTCCCTTGGTGGGTGAGGACCGTGCATGAGAGACTTTTGCGGCAGGTTCAGTTTACTGAATGGTATTTATTGGGTATTCATTTCATGCCTGCTGTGTAGCCAGGCCACAGTTTTTGCCCCGCCCCCCTGTGTGATAAAGAATATTGACAATTGCATAAAACCAAACACCACAGCCTCCAGGATCATGGGTCTCCAGGATTCCAAATGTCTAGATGAGAAAATAAGCGCTTCCTGAAAGGAATGCCAGAAAGAGGGTTCTTTTGACTGGGAAATCCAGGAAGACTTATTGGAGGCAGGTTCTTATTTTCTGCTCGGAAGGCCCATGTCTTGGATTATCTGGATGAGGGTGAAACCTCTAGGTTTTCATTTCTACAAATAAAATGTTCTTACAGGGCTATAGAAGTATATTCTGAAAGTCTTGCCTTTGGGATGCTCTGGCTGTAGAGGAAGTAGCCCTGGAGAGTGTAACGAGGTCACCAAAGCAGTGACAATGGTGGATCTGAGTCTGAGAAACAACAAACACCTCAGCATAAAAATATGTCAGAATTCAGCTGCTACTCTGGCCTTACAACCTTGCAGCAATCTTTCTTCTCAACAGAGTGTAATAGGCACCCCGCCGAGACATTGTGAATTTCTAGCTAACAGACGTCCAGGGAAGTGAGGTTACATCGAAGTTGGTGGTCGCCACACAGTCTTCTTTCCTTCCATGCCTGCTTCCTGCAGAACCTGGCTGCAGGCTTGTGCCGCACAACCTCCCCCATCCTCTGAAAGACTTAAGAGACATTTATATCTGGCATGTGGGACCTGAACTCTCTTCTGAGGGCCCCACCATGCTGTTGTCTGTCTGTCTGTCCACGGTGTTAATAGTTCTGCTAATGAAATCCATTTCCAAACAATGAATCTCAGTGTCCTCTGGCACCAGCCCCCTGACCTTTCACCCAGCCCGTGACTGCAGGGCTCTGTCCTATTTTTGTGTGGCTGAAGGAACCTAGAGCCCTTCTACTTTAGCTGAGTGCTTTTCTACAGAGCTACCTTCCCAGCCCTGCAGTCCTCTCTGAAGGCCTCCGAGTACCTTTTAAAGGGTTACAGAACAGGATTGATTCTTGCCTGAGGTTGTTTGGTAGAGGCCTTCAGGCTGGGCAGTTGTGACTAACACAGTCCTCCCCAAACCCCCTTTTAACCTCCCATTGAGGAGACTAAAAGACACCTTAGCCACAGGCAGTTGGAACCAAGGAAGAGGTGTGGGAATCTGGCAATAGCTGGACTCTTCTTATTGAAGGCATGGGCTGTTTCCCTCCCAGAGATGTGACTTTCAATCTCCTGCTTCATTTTCCAGGCAGCTTTGAGTTCTAAGCCTTTTGTCTGGTTCAGGAACAAAGGGCTGGACTGGGGATTGCTACATGATCAAAAGCTTGGGTTTCATGAATGAGGCTTGATCACTAGCACCAAAAAAAAAAAAAAAAAAAGGATTGTCCTAGATATCACAAAAAGAAACAGGCAGCAGTTACAGTATAAGCTCATTCTGAGAGTTTGTTCTTGTCCCCTCTATCCAGGTGCTTCTGAAGGTCAAGAAAATAGTGGTTGAGAGGCAGGGCCTAGGGGCTCTGGTGCTAACCAACCGGGGGCTGCCCGCTGCACCTCCTTATCCATAGCTTTCCATTGTGTAGCTAACTGGTGTCTTTAATTGCTAGCTGACACCTCTGGGTCAATAAGAGAATTCTTCAAACAGCTTTGTGATTTGCACTGTTGTTAAAGACATCAGATGAAATTAATGATGATCATGCAAACAACAATAACTTGTTCTCTAGATACAGAGTGGCCTGGGGATGGTTCATATTAAAATAAGGAGCCAAGATATGGAGTTTCCTATTTCTGATGTATATCTTGTCCTTTCCCTTCTGTTATGTAACAGTGACAGGCCACTATTATTTTGGAAATCAGAACAGAATCAACTGTTCTAAAAATCGACAGGAAGAAATCATCAGAGCTTTAGGAGCTGACAAGATGGCCCAGCAGGTAAAGGTACCTGCTGCCAAGTTTGAGAAGTGTTTGATCGCTAAAACCTGCAGGGGTAGAAGGGGAACCAACTCCCACATGTTGTTTGTGTATCCCGTAACACAAGGATACCCCCTACAATGATAAATAAATAAAAGAAATCAGGACCCCAGCCTGTTTCATTGGCATGATTTGAAATTCCCCAAATAACCCGATGCCACCAAATCAGTTGTTTTTCTTATAAGGAAAGTAATTTTGACGTGACCAGTGTGGTTTTGTTTTAGTCTCTGCTCTCTTCAACCCTTCTGTCTCCCAAATCCATTGCCTTTTGTGATGATGCTGTCTGTATTCCTGGCCTTATTGGTTGAAGAACTGGTAGGTGGAGACAGCAGGGCAGGAAGCAAGCCTTTTATTTAGAGGAATTGAACGTTTGCACACAGAATACCAATGTAGCATCGCTAGTGGGCTTTTTGTGTGGCACTGTTTCTGGGAAGATGTAAACAAATGTCTACTGTCTTGAAACAGGGAGCTGACAATGGACAAAAGTAAAGATGCTGCCTAAGCCCTCGTATGTGAATCAACAAATTTATTGGGGTTACTTACAGGGGTATGGGTGAAGGGTTACTTATAGGAGCAGAGATGATGACTCACAAAAGCTGGAACTCTGAAGCTCACCACACAACCCACAGGCAGCTTGGCAGGTTGGACCTTGCCCTGTACAAGTAGCTCAGTTGCCTTCTGTGCCTTCTCGGCAATTCATTTGGTCTGAGCTCCTTCAAGGTAGATCAACTGGTCTCCCGGTGGCTCTCAGCAGTCAGTACTGACTATACACTTGGGAAGGTTGTTTCCTAATTTTCTGAGAAATTACCATATTGATATCCAAAGGGGCTGTACCAGCTTTCACTCCCACCAGCAATGCAGGAGTGTTCCCTTTACCCCACAACCTCTCCAGCATAAGTTGTCATCAGTGTTTTTGATCTTGGCCAATCTTACAGGTGTATGATGGAATCTCAGCATTGTTTGGATTTGCATTTCTCTGATGACTAAGGATGTTGAGCATTTCCTTCAGTGTCTTTCAGCCATTTTAGATTCCTCTGTTGAGAGTTCTCTGTTTAAGTCTGTACTCCATTTTTTTTTATTGGATTATTTGTTCTTTTAATGACCAATTTCTTGAGTACTTTGTATATTTTAGAGATAAGACCTTTTGTCTAATGTGGGGTTGGTGAAGATTTTTTTCCCATTCTATAGGCTGTCATTTTTGTCTTGTTGACCATGTCCTTCGTTTTATAGAATCTTTTCAGTTTCAGGAGGTCCCACTTTTAATTGTTTCTCTCAGTGTCTGTGCTGCTGGGGTTATATTTAAGAAGTTGTCTCCTGTGCCAATGTATTCAAGTGTACTTCCCATCTCTTCTATGAGGTTTAGTGTGGCTGTCTTTATGTTAAAGTCTTTGATCCATTTGGACTTGAGTTTTGTGCATGGTGATAGATATGGATCTATTTTTATTCTTCTACATGTTGATATCCAGTTATGCCAGCACCATTTGTTAAATATGTTTTCTTTTCTCCACTTGATATTTTTTGCTTCTTTGTCAAAAATCAGGGGTTCAAAGGTATGTGAATTAATATCCAGGTCTTCGATTCAATTCCATTAGTCCTCTTGTCTGTTTTTATGCCAATACCAGGCTGTTTTCAGTACTGCAGCTCTGTAGTAGAGTTTGAAGTCAGGGATTGTGATGCCTCCAGAAGTTCTTTTATTGTACAGGATTGATTTGGCTATCCTGGGTCTTTTTGAATTTCCATGTAAAGTTGAGTACCATTCTTTCAAGTTCTGTGAAGAATTTTGCTGGGATTTTGGTGGGCATTGCATTAAATCTGTAGATTTTCTTTTTGGTAAGATTACCATTTTTACTATGTTAATTCTACCTACCCAAGAGCCTGGAATCTTTCCACTTTCTGGTGTCTTCTTCAATTTCTTTCTTCAAAGATTTAAAGTTCTTGTCATACAAGTCTTCCATTTGTTTGGTTAGAGTTACTCTGAGATATTATGCTATTTGTGGCTGTTGTGAAAGGTGATATTTTTTCCAATTTCTTTCTTCGCCCATTTGTCATCTGTGTAAAGGAGGGCTACTGATTTTTTTTTGAGTTAATCTTGTATCCTGCTACATTACTGAAAGTATTTATGAGTTGTAGAAGTTCCTTGGTAGAATTTTTGGGGTTGCTTATGTAAACTACCATATCATCAGCAAATAGTGAGAGTTTGACTTCTTCTTTTCTGATTTGTATCTTCTTGATCTCCTTTTGTTGTCTTATTGCTATAGCTAGGACCTCATGAACTATATTGAATAGAAAGAGCAGACAACCTTGTCTTGTTCCTGATTTCAGTGGGATCCCTGGGAGTTTCTCTCCATTTAGTTTGATGTTGGCTGTTGGCTTGCTGTATATTGACTTTATTATGTTTAGGTATGTTCCTTGTATCCCTGCTCTCTCCAAGACCTTTATCATGAAGGGATGTTGTATTTTCTCAAAAACTTTTTTGGCATCTAATGAGATGATCATGTGGTTTTTATTTTTCAGTTTGTTTATATGGTGGATTATGATGACAGATTTTTGTATGTTGAACCATTCCTGCATCTGTGGTATGAAGCCGACTTGTCATGGTGGATGATGGTTCTGATGTGTTCTTGGATTTGATTTGCCAGTATTTTATTTAGTATTTTTGCATCAATGTTCATGAGTGAGATTGGTCTGTAATTCTCTTTCTTAGTAATATCTTTATGTGCTTTGTGTATCTGGGTAATTGTAGCCTCATAAAAAGAGTTTAACAATGTTCCTTCTATTTCTATTGTGTGGAATAATTTGAGGAGTATTGGTATTGGTTCTTGTTTGAAAAGCTTGTAGAATTCTGAGCTGAAACTACCTGGTCCTGGGCTTTATTGGTTGGTAGACTTTTGATGACTGTTTCTATTTCTTTAGCAGTTATAGGTCTGTTTAATTTGCTTATCTGGTCTTGATTTAATTTTGGTAAGTGATTTTTATCCAGAAAGTTGTCCATTTCCTTTAAGTTTTCCAATTTTGTAGAGTACAGGTTTTTGAAACATGACCTGATGATTCTCTGTATTTCCTCCATGTCTGTTGTTATGTTCCCCTTTTCATTTCTGATTTTGTTAATTTGGATATTCTCTCTGCCTTTTGATTAGTTTGGATAAAGGTCTGTCTATTTTGTTGATTTGCTTGAAGAACCAACTCTTTGTCTTATTGACAAAGAGTTTGTATTGTTTTCTTTGTTTCTATTTTGTTGATTTCAGCTCTCAATTTGATTATTTCCTGATGTCTAGTTTTCTAGAGTGAGTTTGCTTCTTTTTGTTCTAAAGTTTTCAAATGTTCTGTTAATTCACTAGTGTGGGATTTTTCCAGCTTCTTTATGTAGGCATTTAGTGCTATGAACTTTCCTCTTAACATTGCTTTCATTATGTCCCATAAATTTGGGTATGCTGTGTGGTCATTTTCATTGAATTTTAGGAAGTCTTTAATTTCTCCCTTTATTTCTCCTAATGTAGCCCAGGTTGGCCTTGAATTAATGATCTGTTGCTGAATTTACCCTCCTGTATGCTGAGATTTCATGTCTTAACTCAAAGACAACAAAAGCAAGTGGAGTTAAGTCTATAGTCCCAGAACATAGTAGGACCAGAGAAAGGGAAAAAAAAAAACTAAACTAAAAATCTAAATGGAAACATCAGGACAATGGCAGGATTGGGGGTGGGGGTTGGGGTGAAAGTAGGGACAGGGCACTAACTAAACTGACTTGACAGGATTTTTGCTGAAGGCAGGCTGCGGTGATAGAATATGGGAAGTGGGAATAGCGAGGTTGGAAGACTGTCTCCATAGTTAATCAACTGGAGTGTCCCTAAGAACTAAACCAATCAAGTCAAAGAGAGAACCAAAGGTCTAGGACTACTTAAAGAGAACTCAGGAAAGAACCTTTGTCCTCCCTGGTTACCTTCTCCAGCTCTTCAACCATTCTTGGAGTAAGGAATTGAGAAGCTTCTTGCAAGGTGTAAGCACACTCTTGAAGGTTTCTCAAGTGAGAACTGTGTAGCGGGATTCTGGACAGTTCATTTTATGGGGAAACTTCCATGCAGGGGAAAAGTGTTAGTGAGTTTAAGGAAGGGAAAAAGGGCAGGAAAGTTCAGCAGTGTGTGGTTGCACAGGATAGGCGTTCCTCTCTATCAGTTACTTTCTGTTGCTGTGAGTGAAGCACCATGACCGAAGCAACTCGTAATAGGAAGCGTTTACTTCAAAGTAGGATTCCAGAGGGCTGAGTTCTTCACTCTCATGGCAACTGAGAGCTCACATCTTGAACCCTAAGTAGGAAGTTCAAAGATTAGGTCCGGCATTTGGCTTTTGAAACCTCAAAGCTCATCCCCAGAAACATACTTCCTCCAGCAAGGCCACACCTATCACACTTACTCAACCAGCAGCATCAACTGGGAACCAAGTATCCAAATGCCAGAAACTATGGGGGATTATCTCACTGAACCTCCCCTGTTTTGCCTTCTGTTGGGTTATTCATGGCATGGTATCAGATGCACAATGCAAATGTAATTTTTGCAAAGCACTCTGAGGCACAGGATGGTGTCGTGATGCAGCTGAGGACAGTTAGTGGCCATCTTGATGGAGGCTGGTATGTGCTTTAAGCCTGACTTCTGAGAAGTCACATGGTTTCCTGCTGTGATACACAGCTCTCCAAGGGCTTTAAGCAGCAATTTGTTTTCTTTCGTTCTGCTGGGCCTGTCCAGCTGTCCCAAAGATAACAAAGTTAGGCTGCCTTACAGGTATGACCTCCCTTTGGAAGCAGCTGCCTTGCACTATGTGGGAACCCTCGGAAAAAATCTGCATTATAATGCATGACAGCTGGAAAATATTTTCCAGGTAATCCTAATGAGTGACTCTGTGGGTAGAAGCTTAGGAACTTATAGAAGACCTGGGCCCTCTTGGTGTTTCTGAAATTCTCTCTGTGAGGGGACACCAGCGTGTTCATAGTAAGCAGGCAGAGAGGCTGCTAGGCCCAGGGGTTAAACCCTTCATAAATGTGATTACCTTCTCTTCAGGAGTCCACGAATTTGAAATAGGTTGATATTCTTTATTCACAGCCATGGGCAGAGCTATTATGTTCCTTTTTTTATTTTCCTTTACTCTATATTCTTGGAAAAATTCCTTCTTATATAGTTGAGAAATGCATACTTAAGGAACAGTGAGTTGGGGGCTGAGAATGGCACAGGGAGGGAACCAGCCCTCATTTTGAAAGATTGGTTGAGGTTTCCATTTGTTTTATTCTCTTATTTGCTCATTTATGAGACAGATTCTTGCATATAGTCTAGACTGTCCAGGAACTATTGTGTAGCTCGGGAAATCCTGGAATTTATGAGTGTCCTGCCTCAGCCTCCACAGTGCTAGGACTATAGGCCTAGGCCACCATAACTGACTACCCCCATCTAGTTTTTATAGAGGCTCACACTTGCAATTTGAAAAAAGATCTAGATATAGGACACCATGATCATACCGATAATGTTAGTACACTATGTATGATAAAAATAATGAAACACAGAAAAACACTATATATACAGAAAAGCTGAAAGCCAGATAGGGTAATAAAACCCAAAGTCAGATATCGGGGTTCAAGCTGAAAGATAAGAGAAGCAAAGCATCAGCCACTAGAGAACTCTGACCTCTACAAAATCTTCAGATTGAAAAGGGAATGAGTTCCTGTCTCACCCCACTTTATACTTATCTCTAGTGCTGGGATTAAAGGTGTGCACCACCATCTCGCAGCCTCTATGGCTGACTAGTGTGGCTGCTGGGATTAAAGGTGTGTGTCACCACTGCCTGGCCTGTAACAGCTGATCAGTGTGGCTAGTTTTGCACTCTGATCTTCAGGCAAGCTTTGTTTATTAAAACACAAATAAAACATCGCTATATCTCCTAAGACATGTGAAGCAGCTTACTACAGGTAGCAGAGAGAATTTGATGATGTTCATGGCCATGACCTCTTTCTCATATGAGTCCCAATAGATTGAGGCAAAAAGAAGGCTCCTCTTTGGTTGAATATAGCTAAATGATATTGAAATAAATAAAACCCTAACTAAGATATGAGGTAACATTTCAGACACTTTGATTTTTTTTTATTTTTTTTATATTTTTAAGACATCATGTAGAGAACATATGATTTGTTTTGAAGGTGACCTGAATGAGGATGACTTCTGGAACACTTAAACATTTTCTCCTTCTGTTTTTCTCTGACTTTTCTTTCTATGCTTTTCCCTTTTGTTTTTTCCTTTCTTTCTTTTTCTTTCTAAGAATGATCTTACTCATCTCCTTGGCTGTGCATCTTTCTTAGGCCCCTCCCCAAATTTTGGCCATCCCTGAACTTTAGGAGACAATGAGCTGATGTTCCTGGGAGAAGGATGGGGAAGCAGGGTAGTTTTTGAGAAGCCACTGGAGCTGAAGGAAAGGCTAGGACAGATTAGATCTGAGGAAGCTTCTCATTCCTTCAGGAGCCCTTTATTCAATCAACTGTGAAGCACCTGGGGGCAGGAGAGTGGGAGTTGCCATGGTGGCTGTGATGGTTGATCCCAGTTGTTAACTTTATTGGACTGTGGGATACCTAGGAGATCCATGAAGCACAGCTCTGGGTGTTTCCAGAGACAGTTGTCTCAGTAGTATTCTGATCTAATTAGAGGTTCAATCCACTGATGGTTTAAAGTTAGAATAGGCTGTTAGGAAGTGACTGATATGCAGAAAATCGGATTGGAGGAAATAGATCACTAAAAGATGTCTCTGTTTCTATTCTGCTTCGCTTCCAGTCTACCATACAACATGAACTGCTCTGTCACTTCCTCCCATCCGCAATTCACTGATCACTCTGATAAGCAAAACCACAACACATCTTTATTTCATTAAGTTGCTTTGGTCAGGTGCTTGGTCATAGAAATGGGGGCAGTAACTAACACAAAGGCCAATGCCGAAATCGCTGGCCTCACAGCATCTCACAGACCAGCACAAGTCCCATTCATCCTAGTAATCAACATACCCAGCTAACACAGCCCTGCAGTTGGAGCACATCAGGAAAACGGCAAGGAGGTGGTCACTGTTCAATATAGTGGAAAACAGCTGTGGAAATAATAATTCCATACTCATGGTGACTGTCACTGGAATGGTGTGGAGAAGACAACCAGAATTCTCAACTGTTCTTTACAAAGGGACAATGGAGAAGCACGCCAGCTGTTAAATAATTTCTTTTCCTGGGTAACAAATCTCGAGAAAGCTCTTGGTTACTATTGACACAGTAAGAACAGAGGATTCTAGGAAAACTCCGTATATACTCATGTGTGCATGTGTGTGTGTGTGTGCGTGCGTGTGTGTGTGTGTGTGTGTTGAAAGAAAGCAGGTCAGGCAGCATGATCTGGGGCAGGAGGGGAGACTTAGTAAGAGCGCAGATCTACAAAGCAGACTTCATGACATCTCAGAACACTTCCAAGTGTCTTGGAGGAAAATAAAAAAATCAGACTTTACCCAAACAAAGCTATACAAAACAGATAGACTGTGTCTCCTCGTCTTAGGAAAGCCAATCAATCAACAGACAGTCGTTTTTTTTCTTCATTAATATAAACATTTATTTAAGACAATTTTTCCTTACTGAGCATTTGTATTTTCTAGAAAATTTCTTTATGCTTTTATTCACCCCAAGTCCTTTTTGAATCTTTTTTGTTTTGCTTTTTGATTTGATATCCAACAAAATTTATTAATTCCTTTAGTAATTGTTTTCTATTTGATTTTAATGAGCTATACATTTTTCTCTGCTCTTCTCCCTTCCTCTCCCTTCTCCTTCAACCCTCTCCCAGGATTCCCATGCTCCCAATTTACTCAGGATATCTTGAAGAGACAGTGTTTTGTGCATATGTTCTGGACTCTGCTCGACACTGGTAATGATGAAGGTAGCAAGAGATGAGTGGACAGATAACTCCCCGGTGGGGTGCCAACTGTAGAGCTAGCAGGAGTCAAATGAGGGTCTCTCTGAAGCAGACTTCCCTTCCAGGCTGTTAAGACTCTTGGTAATATTCTGTCTCCAGTAGGATTCTTATTCTACACTTCTCCAAGAATGGAGTAGGCAGATAACAAAGAGTGCAAATAGGAGGCACTTTACTCCCAATTCAGGATTAACAACTTGAAATGGGCTGAAACAACATTAAACAGATTGCTGTGTAGGATTTTCCAGTTCCAACAGAACATGGTTGAACTCCTCATGGGAGCAGGATGCTACTGGAGAGCTGTTAACAGCTCTGGAGTTCTTGGAGGGCTTTGCAGTGCCTACCACTGATGTTACTAATAAAAGTCCCATCTCTAGCATGTCTAGGGGGCTGGAAGAAACTGCAGGAATGAATTCTTCTGTGCAGTTGAATCAATTCTTGGGGGCCTGAGGCAGCAATGGGTACCCCTTCCTGTAGCTGCATAGGGCAGAATCCTTAGCTACAGGAACTTCCAAGAAATCTGTCCCAGGAGAGTTTTTGAAGTCAATCTTCCTTCTTCAGTGAGTGAGTGTGCTGGGAGTCAGACTCTAAAGCCTTTGGGCTTCTGAAGAAAGCATCCCCTTTGGGGATGAAGGTGGGGCTCCTAGCTGGAAACAGAAGGCAGGCTTTCTAACCTTCCTTCTAGTCCATTCTCTTTCAGCTTCTGGAGAAGCTTTGGCTCTGAAGCCCCCAAAATGTCCAAATTTATAAACATACCAGCTTGCCAGCTGAACCCTTAGTTAAATGTAGATACGCAAATAAGGTCACAACTAAGACCAATCAGAGAAGACCTGTCAAATTTGCATGGGTAGGGAAGAACCTAGGCCTACTAAAAGTTCCTAAAAGTTCTCTATCAGATTTACAGGCCTCTGTCTCTGTAGAGGTGGAGAAAACCATTAGAAAGTTTCTGTCCAGGCTCACTGAAGACCTTTGCTAGAGACCTTCACTAGCAGCCGCTGTTGGAAAACTCTCCTTTAAGTGGGGTTTTACCTTTAAGTTACCATCAGTAACCTAGAGACGCAGGACAAGTCATCACCAGTCACCAGGATGTGGCACATTCCCACTGTTGCCATGAGTCTTGTGTCCTCCCTATGCACACGTGCTGTCTCCCCCTTATAAAAAATAAGTGCCTTTCTCTCCCCACTCCCTTTTCCTTCCACCCTCGCTCAGAGGCAGCATCTGTGCCTCCCTCCAATAAACCTCTCAGATAAGATCTGTTGCGTGGTGTGACTTTGTGGAGCTCCTTGGCTACAACTCACCTAGGTGCTGTCCACTGCTTGAATCATTACATCCATCAGCATCGTGCTGTCTGCTCCTCCTTATACTGTCAGTGCAGGCTAACCAGCCAGTGTAAAGTCACCCTGCCCTGTTCCCGAACCCAGGACTTGGAAGTCCCTACCCCCAAGACTCAGGGTTAACAGTCAAGCAATACTTCTAGCCACACTGTACTTTTCCACTAACCCACTGTGCATGCTCCAAAAACATTATAAAGCCCATCTTATCTGCTCAGGCCACTGCTGTCTCTGTTACCGCTCAGAGGCAGCTGCCATTTTGTGTTTCTTCCCTGAAAAAAAAAAAATCTCTGTGAGTTTTTTTGTGTGTGTGTCATGTGAGTTTGCAATATTCCTTGGCTCCTGATGGTCAAGATACCTTGAGCCAGACAATCCTTTTCTAACCTAAATCCTAGCCTGTCTGCTGTAAGAAGGCAATGCACTGGGGTCCCATCCACCTCTAACAAGAGACTTGAAAGCTCAGAGGGGAGTTGGCTTCATCTAGGGTTTCACTAGGACTGAACCACCTCTTTAGACTCTCAGTTCTGATTTCCTCTGTAGTGACACTATTCTTAAGCAAACTTTTTTTTTTTTTTTTTTTTTTTTTTTTTTTTTGTCAGACCGGCTACCAGCAGCTTCAGAGTGTTTTCCAGAAGAGAAAGAGGCATTTGTGTCCTAAGAGCCAATATCCTGACTTTTTTTTTGTCTGCCTGAATTGTAAGTTCATATTTCTAAAGCCTCATTAATATAGCACCTCGCATGCACTCACATATTGTACGCCAGTGACACCTGCATGGACATACATGATTGCCAGGTTCTTCTCTCAGCTGTGTCATCAAAAGTTTTTGTTTCGTTCTCAACGTTCCAGCAGCATAGGTGTTATTATTGTAATCATTTTATTAACACGGCGATTGAACAATGTTTCCAAAGTTGCTCTGTTAGCAATCTAACAAGATCAACTATATGGCTTATTCATCCTTTCCCTTTCAGATAAAAATAATAATTATTAAAGCAGCACATTAGAGAAGAGATTACCACACTGCAGGCCTCTGCCCTCTTCAAACTGAATATTTTAAATGTTGTCATTAAAGCTCTCAGAGTTGTTCAGATCTCCTTAATCTCCAAATAGCAGAGCCCCTGATGATCCCAATGAGAAGCCAACCTGTCTCTGAGCCCATAAGTTGTACAATGTGTGATGCCCTTGATAGACATCCACAGGTGTATCCTTATACAATGTGTAACATACAACATACAATGGAAACAATACACAGCACACAAAATACACAATGTGTGTGCAATACATGTACAACACAAAACAACATAACACATAGCACACATGTAACACACATTAAACACACATAATATATACAAAACACATAAAATACACAGTAAGCAATACACACACTAAACAAATACACAACAAACATACAACACACAAACATATAACATATAACACAATGCACACATAATACACAAACACTTATAAGAAGCAACATAGATAGCACATAGTATAACACATGCCACACACAACACAGAAAAGCAGCACATTTAGTACATACAATACATATGGCATTGAACACACTAACCACATAGAATATATTCACACATACAATACACAAATACAACACATTCAACACTTCTCAAAACAGCACACATGAACTAACAAAATACAGAGAATACACACAGCACATGCAATATGCATCATACTCAGGACACATACTACGTAATACATACACACACCACACAGTGAACAAGATACAGCATACACAAGACACAACATACAATGCAGACCCAACATAAAAGATACAAGACACATATACCCTTACTATGGAGTCCATGCTAGGAAACAGTTTCCTTTTTTACATAAAGACAAAAGCTTCTTCCAGAAAAAGAGAGCATAAATGCTTTCCCAATCCAAATCTAAAGCTGCACACCATGGCTTACAGCATTAGACGTGGAAGCCTTTAATCTAGAGGCAAAAGACAGGAAATGAAATGAAAGAGAATAGATTAACAGTGTCTTTTTAGATTCCAGTCATCTGGTAAAAGGATCAGGGAGCTGTGGTCCAGTTCTGCCCTATCATTAATGGGGAAGAGATTGCTCATTTCCTGTGATTTGGAGTAGTAATTGGGTGCTGGTTCTTTGCTCCCAGTTCCTTGCAGTTGGATTTTGTGCTGCTCTTTGAGAACATGGATAATAATGTTGCTGTTATTGCAAACCATCCTGGTTCCTCGCTGTTTGTTTTGCTTGTGGAGTACTCAATGAAGCTGAAGCTCAGTTGGTAATCAGCTGTAATGAGAGAGAGCAGGGGCACAGAAGGAACACATAGGGCCCTGCAGCTCTGAGTCTGCCCTGGGTTTATCTGAAAGCAGGGATTAGATGGAGAATATGAGGGTGACATGAGGGTGACGAGGAGGTGACTGTCGTGATGGCTTGGATTGTGGTCTCCTGAAACACGGTATGTTGAAGTCCTAACTCCTTGTACCCATCATATGGCCTTAATTGGAAAGAGGATCATTTATTGCAAATGGAACCTGGGGTTCTGTCATACTGGAATAGGATAGGTAGCTAATTCAATAAGACTTATATCCTAACAGGAAAATGGCCATGTGAAGAATACCAGATGGGGATGTGGCAGCAATTGGAATTATGCCACAGCAATTACAGCACACACAATACACCAGGCAGAATGCACACATTAAGGGCTACCAGCGTACCATTGGAAAGCTAAGAGGAGGCAGGAAAGGCTCCTCTCAAGGTCTTTTTACCCGCCAGCAGGAAGGATTTATTTTGGCTCCTTATTTCAGAAGTTTTTGAATGCATATTTATCATGCCAAGAAGAGAGCAGAGAAGCTCACACCACAGCCAATAGGAAGCAGCAAGGAGCAGACTCGCGCTAGCACGCCCTACCTTTTCCCATTTTACTTCATTGGGGCAGAGGGTCAGCCAACAGGATGGTGCTGTTCCTAGTCAGGGTAGATTGTCCCCTGAATTCTGAAAAAGTCCTCACAGATACACTCAGAGGTAGACTTTATTAGTCCCTAGATGCTTCTCAATCCAATCAAGACTGACCAGCAGAATACCTTCTTACTTTATCTAACTCTACCACGTGCCATATTCTGCCTCTGGTTCTCACAACAGACCATACATTTCTTCCTCAGTCCTCCAAAACCTCTATGGTTAATTTTGATCAGCTCCACCCTCTGATACAAAACAAACTTTATTGTCAGAATGCAATCAAAATATCATACAACAGACTGTGGCAGTTTCCTGCTCAAAGCCACCTAGAAACCCAGTGACTTCTGGGGCTTTGCATAGCTTGGATCCAGCCATTTAATCCAATGGCTCTGCCAGTGCCCTCCCACAGATACAGTGCTCGCTCTAATCAAACCGCCCTCCTTTCTACAAATACACCACCACTCTATACAGTAACATTTATGCGCCCACCTAGACCCCAACCTGGAAGTGCCTTTCTATGTGAATGACAGATTAAGGGTGCTACACAGGCCACCCTCACCTGAAAAAGTTTCCCTTTGAAATGTAAAAGTATTTTTTTTTTTTTCCAGCACCGTTGTTGAAGCCCTGATCCCCAAAAGGTGACTGACTGGATGACAGATGGGCTAAGTTCATTAGTCGATTGATAAACTGTTTCGTTCATAGCTGGGTGGACAATTAGGATGTGGGGCCTAGTGAGACGAGTGTATCACCAAGGTGATAGCTTAAAGGGGTCTATTTTTGTCTTTGTCCCTCACCCCCTTTCCTCCTCCTTCTTCCCTTCCTAAAGGCCATGTGGGCACCTTTGCCCAGCTCCCTGCTGTGCCTCATCTCAGGCTCTGAAACACAGGAGCCAATTAAGCATGAACTCCTTTAAGTTGTCCCTTTTGAGTATTTTGTTACAGGGCAGAAAGCTGGTGGGAACACCCAACAAGCACCACTCCTCCTTCTCTTTATTAAGCATCTGACTTTCACTGGGGACCCACTTCTCTATAATGGGTCTCGGATTGCTGTGAGAGATTCATAATAAGGCTTTAGCCATATCAGCATCTAGTCATATCAGCCCAAGGCTTAGGAAGTTAAAACAAACAAACAAACAAACAAACAACAACAACAACAAAAACAACAACAAAAACCAACCCACAAGATTATGTAGGCTGTTTATGTGTTGCAGGCAGGGTCTAATTTTAAATACACATTTGGTAGTTGTCCTAGACATTGAGCAGGGTAGGCAAGTTTGATTACAAGAGCAGAAACAACAGTTAGTCTTAACCTGATTTCTATGGCAACTAGTGTGGTTACTGGTATTAAACGTATGTGTTACCACTGCCTGGTCTGTAAGGCTGACCAGTGGGGCTGTTTTCTCTCTGATCTTCAGGCAAGCTTTATGTATTGAAATACAAATGAAGTGCCACTGCATATGTTATGGGTTCTCTTTGAATGAACATTTGATATGAACAGTTCTGCAAAGTCCTTTTACAACACAGGTTAGCCCAGTGCCTGGTAGCAAGCCTTGCTGGTCTCTGTATAATATTTACAGTTTGGGACAGTGGCCTCTAGATCAACATTCTATACCTTATATCAATATACTCCGCAGCATTCTCTCACTCTAATGAGAGCCCAATGAAATACCATTCTGTGCAGGCATTTGCTCCTGCTCTTCACAAGCATTCAGTGAGTCACCTGCTTAACTCACTCCCCCTTTCCTAGCTCAGACTCCTCAGTAATGGAGAAAACCAGTCCCAAATTTTCTGTAACTCTTTTGTCTCCGGCAGATGTGGCCCTCCCGCCCACTACACTAAGTATTGCCAGTTTCTTGCAAGGCACCTGTAAAATAAGAAGTCTAACTAGACTGGACAGCAAGATCAGGGACAGCACCAATATCTAGCATGGGACTGTTAACACTGGTTGCTCAGAAGAAGAGTATTCAGATAGTGATAATTATTATGACTCTCCTTATATACAATGATTAAGGATTGAGCCTATCTGGAAACTACATGTGCTACAATATTGAAGCATATGGTATGCTGTCAGGTATTACAACACTAAAAAATCAAACTTATGAATATATCATCAGTTAGACAGGGCACAGCCTGACTGACTCAAGCTGAAATACAATTTAATAAAAGAATAATGGATATGGGGATCATATTAAAATATATCTATAAGCCATTTGGGGACTGAGGATCAAGCTGAACCACATACTAAGACTGTACCTCAAAAGCAGTTGCAGGGAAGGGTACCAAGATGGGGTCCCACAGATGGCTTCCTATACATATTAATACTGAGCATGACCTTCATCATGATGAAAACTACTGCCTTGGGAAATCTTTCTTTCTAGAACTGGCAAGAGTTCCAGAGACAGGAGTTCCCTGGTCTACATGTTTGTAAAGGAGCTTCTGATTGGTGGCGAGTCCACATGGTAGTGCCCTGGCTGAAAAGTCAGAAAAAGATAGATGTGGGCTTGTGCAATGTCCACAGTGATACTCAGTTCTCCTTTCATGAAGTAGAAAAATGCAGAAGAGAAAGACTTCCTAGAATGCAGTGTGCCCATCCAGAATAACACACATGGATTACATAGTCATAAGAAGGGGCACTTATAAGCCTTTGTTTGATTAGTTGATCAGCTGATGGCAAGGGCAAATTTTTATTTATATTTTTGTTGCTATTCTCATAGTGTTTTATAGCAAGACTACTTTTAAAATGGCTTACAATGAGATACAAGAAAAAAGAGGAGGAGTCAAAGAAAGAGGAGGGGGAGGAAGAGGAAGAGGAAGAGGAAGAAGGAGGAGGAAGAGGAGGAGGAGGAGGAGGAAGAGGAGGAGGAGGAGGAGGAAGACAGATTCCTGAGTCTCAGAGCCCAGCAGCAAACCAGCAGAAGCCAGAGATCTAAAATGTTTGTTTATTCAAAACTTCTGTCAAAAGGTTTTAAGGAAACGACATCCAAGAGTCAGAAAGAATAGGAAATTGGGAAAATATGTCAAATATTTTTCCTTAGTCTCAAATACTGAAAAGTTAACTGAAATGGGTCTCTTTAATCACAAACACAGCAGCAAACGCCCCCAAGAGACACACAGCAGCTTACAGTGTGTACTTAGAGCAGTGTATCCTGGAGTGAGCAGATGCCTCCCAGAATCAAGAAGAAACTCAGCTCCATTGTCCTGTGTAAACTCTGGGGACCTTGGGGTCAAACTCCATTAACTCTGTATCCTGGTTTGCATTACCAAACAACAGGTCAGGTCAACCCTCTGCCAATATCGAAGTTTACTTCCTCAGTGGCCTGTGAAGATGGCATGCCTCCTTCAGGCAGTCACCCCACTAGAAAGTGGTATTTAGACTCACCCTTTCTTCACCAGTATGAATGCCTGACAACTCAGTAGAGTCTGCATTCTCAGAAGCAAGATTTATTCTTTGGCTTGTAAGCACTGTGTGAACATCTGCTAGACGACAGTCACTTTTAGAGATGTACCAGAGTTAGGTAGGGTATGTGTGTGACAGGCTACAGATTCTGGGCTTCTCAAACTGACTTTGAAACCGAGGCAGAACTGACTGAACAAAACAAAACTGACTTGCCCATGGCTAACATGAGCTGGGGTGGGGGTTGGGGGGTACACGGGGACCGGGCCTCAGATCCTTTCCCATTAGAAAGTTTCTAGGTCTGTAAGAAAGCGAAACTTGAAAGTTCCAAACGGGGACCAGTAATGGTCTTTATCAGAGAACTGTGGCCAGATTTGAGTGGATAATTGAATGAGTTTGGTGGGTTAGAGCTTGCTAAAAAGGAGCGTTTACAACCCATTTTTAAATTTGGTTTGAATTTGGAATGACAGGCAGGACTGGTGGGATATATTATCCTATCCTGCTGCCTGAGGCGTGCCCCAGATTTTTAGGAAAGAAGAAAATATGCACAATGTTAGGAGGGAGGGTGGGGGAATCATAAAGTTAGAGGAAACATGAGAGGTTCTCAGAACAGGAACCTCCGTGACTTTGTGATCTGGCAGGTGAGATGCTCTCCGGGCTTCTGGGATCAAGAGAGAGAGCCTCTGAGGCAGACCCAGACACACACGTTAACCTTGTCCTGTAGAATCTGGCTGAATGGATGGCAGCCATCAAATGGCAAAAGGTGTCTCAGCATGAAGATCAGAGAGTCTGGGAGGAAGAGGTCAGCGGAAGATGGATTGAGAGGACTGGAGAAGAGCAGAGGATGGAGTCCAGCTGGGTTTACATAGTGCATCAATAAAAGCCCAAGAACTGAAATCCTGTCCACAGGACTTACACTACTCACAGAGGCAGAGGCCACAGAGACCAGAGGTTTCAGGTCTAAACAGTGAGCTTAGAGGGTTTCCAGGTTGCTGAAGGAGTGACCCTGAGGGAAGCAGAAGGAAGGTTTTCTGACCTAAAGACTAGAAGGGTCCTGGCTTTCATTACTATAGATAAAGAAACAGAGACATATACACAATTATATATATATATATATATATATATATATATATATATACACACACACACACACACACATACATACATACACATATATAAATAATACACATACACACATGTATAATTTTATACTCACACAGATGTAATTGATTTTTCATTACAGACAGGTGTAGCTCTTCTTGTTGTGGAACTAGCTCTGTAGACCAGGCTGACATTAAAATCAAGGATCTGCCTGCCTCTAACCCCCAAGTGCTAGCGTTTCCCACTATGTTGTACTATTTTTGATACCTGGGCATACTGTTCCTGCAAGTGGAGCAGGGCGGTCAGGCTAGGGCTAAGTAATTCTTTATGGCTAGGGGCTAAGACATTCTTTATGGCTAGGGCCTATTAGCCCAGCACAGCTTGACTTAGTTCCTCATGGCCTAAGCCATTACCCGACAATATTTAGGAATATATATATATATATGTATATATATATATACACACACACAAATACATATGTACATATATGTATCTAACAACAATTGATGTTGAAAGAGCAAGGAGGAGTATTTGGGAGGATTTAGAGAGAGGCAAGGGGAAATGATATGATTATATTATAATCTCAAAAATAAAAGAAATAATCTGCTCCCAAAACAAACAACAATAGCAAAATAACACACACCCCCAAATAAGCCACAAAGAAATGAAAACTTACTGTCTATGGCTGGAGACAAAACAAACCAAACCAAAAACAACAAAAACAACACCTTTCACTGAGCTTACTATGTTCCTCTTTCTTCTCTCGTCCCAGGGGTCTTAACTGACTCCCTCTCTTCCTTCCACCCTCCTTTTCTCCTTCCCTCTCCCCTTTATTCTTCCCCTCATTTCATCCTTCCCTTCTTCCTTTTATCCTTCCCTCTTTTGCTAGTTTGGATGAGAATGGCCCCCATAGGCTCACATATTTGAATGTTTGGTGTTCAGTTAGTAAAACTGTTTAGGAAGGATTAGGAGGTGTGGCCTTATTAGAGAAGGTGTGTCACTGGGGCTGGGCTTTGTGGTTTCAAAACCCATGCCGGACACAGTCAGACTGTCTCTGCCTCCTGTCTGTCAGTCAGAATATAAGCTCTCAGTTTCCACTCCAGCTCCATGCTGGCATGCTGCCACACTCCTCACCTGATGATCATGGAGTCATCCTCTGAAACTAAGCAAACCCCAGTTACATGCTTTCTCCCATAAAGTACCCTGGTCATGGTGACTCATCACAGCATAGAACAGTAACTAAGACACCTCCCTTCCTTCTTTCCTTCTTTAGTTTCTTAATGGGGTCTTATTATACAGCTTGACTGGTCTCAGACTCCTGATTCTCCTGCCTCAGCCTCCTATGGGCTGGAATAGACTGCATGCCGACCTCTTGCTGTGTCTCCAGAATCTCATGGTTTCTTCCACATTGGGGAAACCCTATACTGCTAGCCTAACCCACTGCAATGGGAAGCAGGACGGTCTAGGGCAGCACACAGATCCAGATGCGTCAGCCACCAAGACTCCCCTCCTTGGCTCTTTAAGAATTGTCCAAAGAGTAGAAGTCAGAGTCTGAAAAGTTTTGTAGGTCTGTAAACCAGCCATCCATCTTCCCACCCTTATCAGAGCCTTTCCAGGAAGAGTAAAGCCCATGTTTCATTAACGCATAGATTATCTCTAATGCCTTACTGCATTCTGTAAACCTGTAATCCTGGGAAATGTGAGAAGAGGCAATCATAGTCCATAGCTGAACCAGTCCTGGCCAACCAGCCCACATGAGGAGGATTTGGCTTCCTGATGCCAGACGAGTCTTCCTTGTGACGGGCCAAATGGAGAACATGACCCATCTAAAGGCACTGTTAGCCTGTGTAACCAAGGAAAGTGTTTTCACAAGTGACCTTTACCTGGCAGTCACAGTTTATCATCCCTGACCAGACACTTTCCCTGACACTGCCCTCCTTGGGAACTTTCCTTTCATAAACATAAGCCATGGGAGTCATCACTCAGAGGTCCAAGGATTGTGCAGAGGCACCCAGCATCCAGTGTGCCTTTGCCTTCTCTGTCTCTGTCATTTCTTGAAGACGCCCATCAAACTAATTGCAGGATAAGGCAAGAAATCACATTGCACTTTACAATGGGCTAATTAGGTAAATATGTCGGAAAGTGCTCCCCATAGGACCATTTCTTGGTTGCGCTGTTGGTAATCAGCACTTGTCTGCCGTGTGTCAGAACATCAGAAGCAAAGCCACTCACTTTCGTCATTATGTCATACTACTGAAATGAGTTGAGTGGCGCGTGGGGAATACCCGGCCCCCATGATTCCTGCAGTTCTTGGAAGAGTTATATTGTGTCTAGGAATATGAATTAAGTATTGATCTTCTGAGCATCGCAAGCAGATGTAGAAGCATCAGCGAGACCCTTCTATTTTTCTATACAGAGTTTCTTGGCTCAGATTAGCTGTTTGTGGGCCAGTGGGATCAGCTCTGGAAGACCCCACCATGGCCTCCTCTGACTGACTCTGTGGTCACCTGTAGGCAGCTGATGGTGAGTAGACTGATAGTCAAAGTTGGTGGCTCTACGTTTCAGAAAGAAGGCAAAGCCACTTGTCTTTGATGTAGTTGGAGCGGAAAGTATCCATAACCCCGAGGTTAGTCACTTCCTGCTGAGCAGACCATGAAGGGTGCAGGGGGAAATGAGGGTGAAGAAGTCCCTGGGCTTGATGGTGGATGCTGGATACACTTACAGAGTGAGAGCCGGCACAGGACATCGGGCTTGTGCTGACCATTGCAGTGTTTGGCAATCAACAGCATCCGCCTCATTTCTGTGCAGTGAAATTCATGGGCCATGTGATGTGGGCTGAAGAATTAGGTTTGGAAACGAGCAAGACTGGGCAGTTTCCAGATGCCCAAGGAGAGGAGATCGTGGTCACTGTCACATAGCCATCACCTCTCACACTCTGTCACCACACTGGACGCTAGAGTTTCTTCTGGATTCTATATATTTCAAAACAAACCCTGGGAAAATCATCAGACGGGGAGCTTGTGTCATACACTCACTCCCTGACTGGAGCTTCTTGTTTATCACAGCAGAAGACAAGATACTCGGCTTTTTGTCTCGTGGACATTATACGACTACCAAAGGAAATTCTGGTGCTTTTAAGAAAGAGTACAGACATTAAACAGCCTGAAATGAGTTGGTTTAGTGGAGAGAATTCTGGGCTAATGTGGTTTTGGCTCACACTAAGATGTTCTATAAAGATTGATCCAGCCCTCCGCTCGGCCTGAGTGCTCCCATACTGTCCTTTATAGTTGTCACTGGTCACATGAGGTTATTAAAATTTAACTGAAATGAGAAATAGAAGTTGCAGGCAGTTCTGTTACTCTGCAATGCACTGCCACTGTAGTCTAAGAAGTTAACTTTTTTTTTCTGAAAACAAAACAAAACCTAGAAAACAAAATGTTCGGTTTCTCCGCTGTACTAGCCATCTTCTATGTTCCTAGAGCCACACATGTGTACACACCACCTTAATGGCTAGTGGAAATACTGAACCCCTCTCCCCTTTTCTTAACCTCAGAATGGTACTTCTATGATGTGTTTTCTGTTTGCAGCACTAGGAACTGAACCAGACTTTGTGCTGTAGGCAAGTGCTCCACCCTGGAGGAACAGTTGGAGTGCCCCCTGGCTTTTCTCCTTCCGTTTGTGCTCTTATAAAACTTTATTTAAAAATACAAATGACAAAATAGGTTTGTCCAACTCTAGTCTAAAGCATAAATCAACAAGATAGGGAGTCTGAACCCTTTTATTTTTTTCTCTTGTGGTATTTTAAATTTGCTTGTTTAAAATATTACACATTTTGAAACTGAAATTTTGTCTTCTATTATTTTTTAAATTATATTTTATTAATTCCTTGAGAACTTTATACAATGTATTTTGATCATATTCATGCCCCTATGCACCAACTTCTCTCAGATTCACTCCACCAACTTCATATTCTTCTATTTTTACAATGTAAAACCAATTGAGTCCAACGTCTGTTGCCCAGATAGTCTTGGGTTTCCAATCCTTTTTTAGACACAGACTTACCAAATTTCCCTGGCAGACATTGGACTTGTAATATTTCTGAGCCTCCTATGAATTTGAGACTACAGGCCAGTGCCTCCACATGTGGCTTGATTTTTCCCCTCCCCTTCCCAATTTAAAACTTCATTTTATAAGGCATCAGCTCTAAACACATCTTTTTCACCCTCTGTCCATGGAAGAGACTGTAAGGGGTGTAAAAAAGGAGAAAGTGGATCTTGTCTTGTGTTCACGTTTGCAGATGGTGATAAAAATATAGCTAGAGGAACACAGGATTCATAATGCAATGTGCTCTGCTGTCAGTTAGAGCAGGGGTGCTTGGCTTTGTGCAGAAACTGAAGCAGAATGGAAAAAGGCAATAGGTTTGTTGGATTGGTGAGCTAATTGTGTTTTTCATTTGATTTTCATTACTGATGTTAAAATTATTGGGTCTGAAATATCCATTTCTTGAAAACAAAGTTGGTTACTGTAGCTTAAGTAGGGTGCTGGGGGTATTTGTAGGTAACAATTTCTTTTGAGGGTCGCAATTTTATTTAGTCATTTACTTTTAGTGTGTCATATGTGCCTGCATGAGTTTACGTGCACTGTGTGTACACAGGTGCCTGCTTAGGCCAGAGGGCACCAGTTCACCTGGGACTGGACCTGTAAGTGATTGTGTACAACTTGATGTGGGTTCCGGGAATCGAACCTGGGTCCTCTGGAAGAGCAGCTAATTCTAACCCACTAAGTCATTGCTCCAGCTCCTTAGGATCACTGTTTAATTGGTCTCATGAGCTCAGTTTCTCAACAGTCTCCCAGGATTCAAGGTAGAGATTTATCTTTAAAACTTTTGTCAGAACTGAGTAAAATACTCATTTCAAACCAGTTACTTTCAATTTTAAATGGAAGGAGCTCGAGGCTCACTATAGTCGAGTGACCTACTTTTGAGTGTCACCAGCTAAGTGAAGAGTGAGGATGACATTCCCCTCCTTGTCACATTTCTGATTCAGTGCTAAATCCAGAATTGTCCTGCCCTCTGTCTCTAGAAATGCCTGTGACCTCTGTGCCCTTATGTGCCGGCTGCCAGCGGTCGGAGGGGTTAGGAAATAACCACAATAGTCCTTTTATAATTACTCAGTTTTAATACAAGGGGAGATAAGGGAACTTACAGAACCAAGGGTCCAGCGGAGCAGAAGGTACGCGGGGGAGAGCAAAGAACGGGGCTCCTTCCGGCGCCCCGATCCTATTTAAGGGGAATGCTACCCCGCTGGAGCAGCCACGCCCCTGAACGCAGGGATTGGGCCAGCTGCCCCAACACCCTTATTAAGGGTGTCTGGATCCAGTGGAGGGAAAGGTTATGTTTTTAGTTACTCTTTTTGTGGGTGAAGTGAAATACTGACCAAAGCAACTTAAAGAAGGCATGACAGCTGGTCACATTGTACCCACTGGCAGGAAGCAGAGAGAGGCAAATGCTGGCACTCAGCTCCTGGTCTCCCTTTTATTCAGATGGCCAGGTTCCCATGGAATGGTACCATCTACATTTAGGGTGGGTCTCCACCTCAGTTAACCCACTCTAGATAACCCATTTACAGACATGCCCAGAGACTGGCCTCTTCAATGATTATAGATCCTGTCAAGTTGAGGATTAACAAAACCCATAGCACTGACAGAATATAGAGGCTCCCAGAATTAGAGCAGGTTGATGTGTAAGCCTGATCATGCAGGGGCCAACGGTGCTGATCAGGAAGGTGGGAGGCTGCAGGACTGGGGGATGGGTGGGATTAGGTCTGTGGGGCACAGATTCTCTTCACCACAGTCAGACAGGGATGTCATTCTCTCAACAACAAGGACCCTGGGAGCCATTTGTAGGTAGCACTATTTCCCAATCTCATTTTAAAGCTGTTTCTTATTCCTGGAGCAGTGCAAAGAACTGCCCTAAAGGCAGTGAGACATGACACACTGTGGGCAATTGCTTAATTTGATTAATCTAATTTATAGCCTTCATATATGATAAGGGCCTTAGGACACAGAAGAGACAATACGATGGTTCCATCAGTGTCAGTGTGCACATGTGCATTCTTATTGAATTCCTGTGTTCTCATTGTCATGGCAACCCTATCACATTCATATAGTCTTTGTGCCATAGCTGTATAGCTAGGAAATACCCAGTAAAATGTAGGCTACCATATTAGAGGGACAAAGGGATGAAAATATATTAAGATAAATGAGCTGTCTATCTATCTGTCTGTCTATCTATCTATCTATCTATCTATCTATCTATCTATCTATCATCTATCTATCTATTATCTATCTATCATCTATCTATCTATCTATCTATCTATCTATCTATCTATCTATCTATCTATCTATCTATCATCTATCTATCTATCATCTATCTATCTATCTATCATCTATCTATCTATCTATCTATCTATCTATCTATCTATCTATCTATCTATGGCAAAGCACACTGTACTGTACTCAGGCCTAATCCTTTGGATATGAATCTGCTGAGTTGATGCCGACATGAATAAAGCCACTTACTGAAACAAGTTTCCATGTCCTCTGTCTCAGGTGCCCAATACAGGGAAATCTTGGTCCATATCTTGGTGGTATGTTGTTGGAAGGTGGGGGTGAGGGTGGAGGTGGGGGTGGGGGTATGCTATAAGCTATATCCTCAGGAACCACAACCCTCCTCCCCTGGAAAAAAAAATCTAAAGAATCTATTTAAAATAAACACTAGCATTTCATAATAAATGAAAGATTTGACGTTTTAAGAAATGCACTTTTTAATGTAGTGTGTGTGTGTGTGTGTGTGTGTGTGTGTGTGTGTGTCACTATGAAGGCATGCAAAATGTCAGATGATAGTGTCCTGGAGTTGGCTCCCTCCTTCTTGGGATCAAAAGGTGGACAGGATTGGTGACAGTCACCTTTACTCACAACCATCTTGCCTGCCCTTGTTTATTTATCTTAGACTTAATTCAATCTTCATTTTAGCAAGCAATCTTGCATAAAAGAGCAAATCAGTCTTTTGAAAACCTAATTACAGAGTAATTGGTCTTAAGATAAATGAGCTCTGCTAACATATCTAATAAATTCCCAGTTTCTCAAGGCCTTCTGTGGACACCTTTCTCTCAGGAGGCTTGCACCTGGCTAAGCCATCACTGTATTCCTTCTGTGGGCTCCTGGCCTCCTTTTTGGATGCTTTCCCTGGCTGTGATCGATTTGCATTGCATTTGCATGACAGGCAGTTGTCTTGTCTGACAAGCTACAAGCTTGTTATTTGACTGATTTAGTTGGCCTGAGACATAGCTTTGAAGTGGTATAGGGGACTCCAGTAGAACTAATTTTAAAAGCAGGACAGTTAGGGTCTGTAGAGATGGCCCAGTGGTTCTTCCAGAGGACACAGGTTTGATTTCTAGCACCCACGTGGAGGTCCACAACCATCTGTAATCCAGTCCCAAGGGATCCAGCACTCTCTCCTGTCTTCCTCATGCACTGCACGCACATGGTACATAAGCATACTTGCAGACAAAGCATCCATGTACATAAAAATAGAAGTGGAAAAAGTTATGAAAAGTAGGATCATTATCAAAGAATGGACAGTTTGCTTCCATATATAGTCTCACAAACACACAAAGAGCACCCCCCAACACACACACATACCAAGATCATGTCCCCTTTGTGTCTCAGTGACACTGATTGGGCAGAACATTTCCAGCTGCCATAAAGGGTGACATCAGGATCACAAGACTCCAAGTATGAATTACAACAATGTAAGTTCTTTCTTCCTCCTCGTGTACTGCCATGGCATCTTGTCACTCTGGTATTTCTTGTAAAACCCCTGAGGCACCAGCCCTGACCCAGGCCATAGTATGAGAAAGCCCAGGCTGGTCAAGTGAGGAGGACCATCATGGTGCTTCAGGCTAGTAAGACTGTGGGCTTGCATGTGTCCAGAAACATCTGAACACATACTCTTGATGCACTTGTGGTTTGATAGAAAATAGCCCCCAAAGGGAGAGGCACTATTAGGAGATATGGCCTTATTGAAGTAGGTCTGGTCTTACTGGAGGAAGTATATCACTGTGGAGTTAGGCTTTGAGGTCTCATTTATGCTCAAGATACCGCCCAGCATCTCAGACCACTTCCTGTTGCTTGAACAAGATGTAAAACTCTTGCTCCTTCTCCAGCACCATGTCTGTCTACATGCTGCCATGTCCAACCATGATGATAATGGACTAAACCTCTGGAGCTGCAAGCCAGCACCTCAATTAAATGTTTTCCTTTCTAAGAGTTGCCATGGTCATGGTATCTCTTCACAGAAATAGAAACTCCAACCAAGAGAGAAGTTGGTGGCCGAGGTAGGTATCGCTGTGATAGGCCAGACCATGTTTTTGTTTGAAAAAATGTAGACCTTGGAACTATGGATTAGAAAAGCAGTTGAATGCTGCTTAATGGGCTTTACGAATAAAAGCATGGAAGACGGTAGTGCTGAGGGCGATTTGAACTGTAGGGGGTTAACTCAAGAAGATTCAGAGATGAATATTAATATGTGGCCTAGAGATCATTCTTGTGATATTTTAGTGAAATAAAATTTGCTTTTTGTCCTTGTCTGAGGAGTCTGCCCGAGGCTAAAGTGTAGAGTTTTAGATTAATTCCACTGGCAGAGGAAATCACAAAACAGCCTAGTAGAGATTCTGTCCTGTGGTTACTAGTGTTCACGCTTATAAAGATCTAGAATGAAAATAAACAAACTGAACAAGACGAAAAATACAAAGATGTGGAACAGTTTGAGGAGAAAAGGAGGACCAAGAAGTGGAATGGAACAATCTCCTGTGTTCAAGGAGACAAGAAATGGAATGATTGAAATAAATGATATTGAATTTGTTTCAAATTCAGTGGCTCTGATTCAGCAAGCCACAACAGTTAAAGACAGAGATATTAGAACATTTTTGCATAGTATCTATGTGTCTGAAAAGGGAGCAATGCTACAGGCTGTTAAGTAAGCTCTACGTTACCCAGTTCCAGAAACATGATTCCTGTTGAAGGATGTGGGTCAAAGAATCCCAGTCTATCTCCAAGTTAAACCAATTATATTTTCTTTATTATGGGGCAAACTCATGAAACAGGAATGAGAAGTCCAACCTCAGTTGTGTAGTGCAGGAACCACAGAGAGAGAACCCTGGGTGGGGTGGCAGCTTTTCTCAGGTACCCAAAAGGTTACACCCTAACATGGTCCCACCTCTTAAAAATTATTGGCTGACAGAGATTCCCCATCACTTCCCCCTTTTGTCTAAATAAGAGAGTTCCAAACCCAATACAACTTATTTACACTAAGAACAGATATCAAGTATAAAATCAAGGATTTTATATCAAGGATTACAACCAACATATACAATATTAAGCAAGGAACACATGCTAAATGTTTAACAAACGTTCTATTCTAAAGAGTCTAAGTCTTGCATTGGAAATGGCTTGGCTAAATCATAAGAAGAAGGTAACTACGATCATCTAATATTTAATCCCATCAAAGGCCTGAGAAGGGAAATAATATTACTCGAGTAGGCTGTAGGCCCATATTTCTGTATAATGTGGCTACTAGGCACAATAGCCATAGGCCCGATCTAAGGTGGTCAAGTAGCTCTGAAAACAAGCTGTCTCTGACTAACAAAAATCAGGATGTTTGGTGCTCCTTTCCTTTGTAATTTGGAGGATATCATATAGAGATGCTAATTCAGGCCTACGTGACAGCTAGCATACTCGGCAAACAGGTACATGTGGACATGACAAAAGGTCATTCACCTGGTTGCCTAGCAGACAACCTAATGTATTTTCCTGCTCAATTGATGTGATGGTATATAGGCTGTTTGGATAATAAAAGAGAGTGATCATCAGGAGATCGTTAGGAGAAAAGACCCTGAGATGCCCTTCAATGATGACCGTGTAAGTTGTGTCTGATTATTCCTTGCGACTCCATACCAGTCTGGTTAGGGAAGATAATTTTCTGTGTTGGAGCAACACGGGCTTCAACAGTAGGCAAGAAGTGTAATCAAGCAACTTTCAAAATGTGCAGTATGTGACAGAGAGAACTGGCTACCTGAGCAATCACCCAAAGTCTCATTTGCAATATTGAAGCAACCAACTTTGGGGTTCCTGCTTCATGAAAGAGTCTGCTAGACATTCTGCAGGACACAGAAGAAAGTGACTGACAAACTGACAATACAGTCAAAACTGTCTTTGAAATTTCCTGCTTCATGGAAAAGTCTACTAGAAACTATGGACCTGTAGCCTGAAGATGGATGCCCCAACAGTACAGAAGAACTTTGGGTGACTGTCCAGGTAGTGAGATGTCTCTGTCAATTCTAGAGTTTTGGAAGTTGTTTACAATACACTTCCTGTTTACTTAGGTAATATTATATCCTTCTGGAGTCTTTGATGGAGTTGAAGAATATATAGTTATAGTTTTCCTTAGTTATAATAAAAAATAAAGTAGATATAAATATTGTAACTATAATTCTTACTTGATACCTGTTTTGTTATATGTAATTTTACTATGTTTAAGTTAAAACCTTCCTTTTTATTTAGACAGAAAAAGAGAGGTGATATTGAATTCCCCTCTGTATGCTGTGAATACCATTGGTTAATAAAGAACCTGTTTTGGGTGTGGCTGGGCAGAATAGAGGTGGGGGAAACTAAACTGAATGCTAGGAGAAAGAAGGCAAAGTCAGCGATGCCATGTAGCTCTGCCAGAGACAGATACCAGATGGAACCTTGCTCATAAGCCACAGTCATGTGGTAATACACAGATAAATAGAAATCGGTTAAATTAAGATGTAAGAGCTAGCCAATAAGAAGCTAGAGCTAATAGACCAAGCAGTGATTTAGTTAATACAGTTTCTGTGTGATTATTTCTGGTCTGGGCAGCCAGCAATAAATGAACAGCCTCCTACAACAGATCCTGAATTTAATTATGATTTGGGGTGTCTTTTGGAACTATAAACGACTTGTATTAACAAAAAAAAAAGAAACGGAATAAAGGGAGTGGTGACCTCGGGGCAAGATCCTATCCTGCTAAGTTTCCAATGTGTGAAATGGGGAGCTCACCAAATCCAGCTGGACCGGGATTGAATGAGCATGTGATCAAGCCAGACTCTCTGAATGTGGCTGACAATGGGGGCTGACTGAGAAGCCATTGATAAAGGAAGTGTAAATTTTTGAATGGGAAAATAAATAAATAAATAAATGAATGAATGAATGAATGAATGAAAAGCTTAGAGACATGTGTGGTGGTAAACAGCACAGGAAAGGCAGAGGCCAGTGGACCTCTGAGCTTGAGGCCAGCCTGGTCTACAGAACAAATTCCAGAGCAGCCAAACTCAACCAGTGAAGGAAACCATGGAAACCAGAAAGCTGGTGAAGATGTGAATGAATAGCAGTGCCATGTTCCAGCCCCCCAGTAAGCAGTGGAACTTGGGAGCTTTGGCCATGTAGATCTGGAATTAAGAACAGAAGAAACGGGCTGTGGAATTTCCCTCCAAGACTAAGGAAACCGGATGTAGCCAGGTATGTGGTGTGGGAAGACCTTCTATATATGTGTTGCTTTTATTGGCTAATGAATAAAGAAGATGCTTAGGCCTATGACAGGGCAGAGTAGAGCAAGGTGGGATTCTAAGCAAAGATAGAGGAAAAAAGAAGGTGGAGTCAGAGAGATGCCATGAAGCTGCCTAAGGAGACAGATGCCCCAGAACCTTACTGGTAGGTCATAGCCTCATGGTGATACACAGATTAATAGAAATGGGTTAATTTAAGATGTAAGAGTTAGTTAAGAAGCCTAAGCTATTGGCCGAGCACTGTTGTAATTAGAACAGTTTCTGTGTGATTTCTCAGGTCTGAGCAACCAGGGAAGGAATGAGCAGTCTCCACCTACAGGCATATGTCAGGGATGTCCCTGAATAGCGACCAAGAGATACCTTTGCATGAAGCTGTGAAGATGAAGCCTGGATTGCCTTGGAGATCCCAAGATGGAGATTCCAGAGCCATGAGGAGAGCTGCTAACAGGGAGTAAGACCAGCCCAAGGAGAAAAAAGTATGTTGCAGTCAACAAAACTGAAAGAAGTTGGAGATCTGAAGAACATTTTGACTTCAGATAATGAAGATTCAGAATTTGGAATTTGCCCATATGGTTTTTGCTTTGCTTTGGTCCAGTGTTTCCTCACTGTGCTCTGTTCTCTATGTTTGGGAAAGGAAATACACATCCTGTGCTATTATATGTTGGAAGTATGTGATCTGCTTTCTGTTTTTGATTTTACAGGTGATTACAGTTAAGAGGTTGCATGAATCTCAGAAAAAAAAAACTTGGAACTTCAGATTTTAAATAAGTTTGGGACTGTTATAGACTATGGGGACTTTTGAAGTTGGACTAAACTGAATGCATTTTTGCATTATTAATATGGTTGGAAGCCTTTGTGGGCCAGGAAGCAGAATGTGGAGGTTTAAAAGAAAATGCCCCCCAAATGGGTGGCACTATGAGGAGGTGTGGCCTTGTTGGAATGGTCTGGTCCTGTTGGAGGAAGTGTGTCACTGTGGAGGCAGGCTTTGAGGTCTCATATACTCTCAACATATCTCCCAGTATCTCAAACCACTCCCTGCTTGATACCTGCCTAAGATATAGAACTCTCAGCTACCTCTCCAGCACCAAATCTGCCTACATGCCACCATGTCTCACCATGGTGATAATTGGCTGAACCTCTGAACTCTAAGTGAGCCACCCCGATTAAATGTTTTCCTTTATGAGAGTTGCCATGGTCATGGAGTCTCTTCATAGCATTGGAACCCTAGATGAGACAGTACCCTTTCCCAAGGTTATATCAGCAGTAATAAGTACTGGCCAGGAAACTCATATGCTCACTCAAGATGCTAGCAAGTTCTCCAGAAATCTCCACAGATGTAGTTTTTGTGAGTCATCACTAGTGCTGGGGTGGGCTTCTAATGCAGACACCTTCTAGTAACTCGTGCTCTGGAAGCAACCCCACTAGACCCTCTGATTCATTAAGCCAGAGACTTGGATAAAATAAGGTTTTTTTTTGACCTGCCATGGTGTCTTGTCTAAGGTGAAGAGATGTGAGTTCTCATTTAAACAGAGGTCTGGTAACAGCATGCTCAGTTGGGGCCAGTGGTATCAGCACAGACATTTTGATTAAAGGGCTGAAGAGATGGCTCAGCAGTTGAGAGCACTTGCTGACTTTTCAAGGGTCTTTTTTTCTAATAATTTTTATTACTTTATAAATAATACTGTTCAAAATTTCAATTTCCTCTCCTCCTCTCTTCCCTCCCGCTCCCCCACTCACCCTTCCCCCATTTCCCTCCAGTCCTCAGAGAGGGCAGGGTATCCTGACTGGGACTGAATGAACATGGTATCAAACTGGACCCTCTGAATATGGCTCACAATTAAGGCAGACTGAGAAGCCAATGATAATGGCACTGGGATTTGTCTCTACTGCATGTAGTGGCTTTTTGGGATCCTATTGTACTTAGATGCATACCTTCCTAAGCCTGGATGGAGCTGGGAGGGCCTTGGACTTCAAGGGTCTTGAGTTCAGTTTCTGGCACTCATGTTGGGTGGCTCACAACTGTGTGTAACTCCAGTTGCAGGGATCCAACACCTTTGTCTTCTGTTGTCACCTATACACACACATATATTAAAATAATAAAAATATGTTTTGTTTTAATCTGAGTGGAAGGGAGAAAGGAAGAAGGGAAAGAAGGTAGAAAGGAAGGTAGGTTTTTAAGTTAAAACTTAAGGAGAAGGGGTGGGGAGATTTCTCAGCAGGTCAAGGACTTGCCACACAAGTGTGAGAACCAGAGTTAGAATCCTTAGCATTCATATCAAAGCTAGGCAAGTGTTGTAGACTTCTGTAATCCTAATACTTCAGAGGCAGAGAATGGAGATTCACAGAGCAAACTGGCTTGGGACACTACCCAAATACATGAGTTCTTGGGTTTAAATGAGAGATCCTTTCTCAATTCAGACTGTGGACAGCTGTTGAGGAGGGCATCTGATATCGATCTCCGGCCTTCACACATAAACAAACACACAAGTGAAGAAAAATACACACACACACAAACACACACAATATTTATGATATACACTACAATAAACACTACATACACACAATTACATATACACCATATACACACAGAAACACACACAGTATACACACACTACACATTACCGTATACACATGACGCACAAACACACACTATACATGCACAAACCACTCACATACTATGCACACACTATATACACATACTACACAGACAAACATACTTTATACATGCTTCACCCACACATAACTAACACACATAGACATACAGACATATACATACAATATCTACATACTACACATACACTTTTCACACATACCATACACATACTATATATACACATTATACCATACTGAACATATACCACACACATAAACACACATATACAATCAACACACTATACATACACATTCTACACATAGACTATACAGACAAACATACTACACATATACTATACACACATGCTACATATGTACAAGCTATACCATACTCTACATAGACCACACACACCCCCACACACTTTACACACACTCTCACTACACATACACTCGTACACACATACACACTATACACACAAACTACACAGACAAACATGTACAAACACATAGACAGACAGACAGACAGACAGACAGACACACACACACACAGAGTAGAATTTAGCATAATGGCACCTGACTGTAATCCCAGGTTATCAGAGAAAAGAGATCTCTATCTGGAGGTCAGCAAGGTCTTTAATGAAACCCTGTGTCACAGCAAACACCCCCCCCCAACAAGACCCTTGCGGGTGAAAATCAAACTTAGTGCTTTTTTTTTTTTTTTTTTTTTTTTTTTTTTTTTTTTTTTGAGACAGGGTTTCTCTGCAGCTTTAGAGCCTGTCCTGGAGCTAGCTCTTGTAGACCAGGCTGGTCTCGAACTCACAGAGATCCGCCTGCCTCTGCCTCCCGAGTGCTGGGATTAAAGGCGTGTGCCACCACCGCCCGGCTTAGTGCTCTTTAAATGCAACAAACGACCTGTTTCCTGTAGTCTTCCTTAGGGCTTCTCATGAAGTCCTCATCTCCGACCCTTCTTTATAGAGGAGCTGGAAAGTGGCCTCTGTTGGACTGTGGAGTAATTCTCAGCTCCCATAGCGAATCTCCAGTCCTCCCGGGGACTCTGGAGCTTGTGTTGGGGGCAAACTGTGCCTTGAAAACCTTTCCAATGGTGGCACTGCTCGTTGTCCTTTGTACCCCTCATTGGCAAGAAAGGGGCTTGCTTTGGAATTTTAATGAAGCATTTCAACAATGAATTGCCAAAGGAGGTCTCAGAGAGAAGGCAAAAATAAAATTCTCCTACCTGGAAACAGTTGCCCTTCTGTAAGAGAGCCCAGTTGTTTGTGGCGATCACCTACAGTATAACGTATATTCAAGTACCCAATTAATTTCTAATTCACGAGAGATTATGAAAGGACTGTCAGCCCAGGGAATAAAATTAGCTCAGTGGGGGTATCCTTTTTTTTTTTTTTTTTTTTTTTTAAGAGAAAATTTGTGTTGTTATTTCTGCTGTTTCCCAAACAAAGTCCTGGATGTGGGCCAGGGATTGCCAGTAGGAGTGTGGTAGGGGCAGCAATAATGGGTAAGGAGTGGGCACTAGTTTGCATATTTGATCTGTTAACTGAGCTGGAGGATAATTAAAAGGCTCCCTTCAGATTGTCTGCTTGAGTGCTGCTGAGGCAGGAGATTGATGGCCGTGCATGGTGGCTGCCGAGATAACAATCAGCCAGGTTTGAGGGCTCAGGCATCTCTTGGAAAACAGAAATCTTTGTGCTCTGGTCTCTTCTGCTGCATTAGTAAACACTTTGTTTCTTTGTTTCTTTGTTTCTTCCTTCCTTCCTTCCTTCCTTCCTTCCTTCCTTCCTTCACCTCGTTCATGGACTAATGGGGGGTTGAGGCTCTAGAGATGTTTCCCTCGCTCCTCCATCCCTCCCTGCTCTCTCTCTCTCTTCTTTCTTTCTTCCTCTCTCTCTCTCTTTCTTTCTCTCTCTCTCTCTCTCTCTTTCTTTCTTTCTTTCTTTCTTTCTTTCTTTCTTTCTTTCTTTCTTTTCTTTCTCTACTGATCAGGACAAGTATAGCGAACATTTTCTAGTCTTTCTACAGAGTCCTCGAAACTTTTCTTGCATTCTTTCTTGTCCTACAAAAATAAAATCTGAAAAGTATGATGCTGGTGAAGATGGTTTCCAAGAGCTTTAGAAGAAGAACGAGGCTGAGATTAGAGAAGACACAAAGAACGAGGATGGGTGGGTTTGTGAGCAGGTTTTAACCCACTGGCCACCCAGATGACACTGTAGGATACACCTGGGAATTGTTCCCCACAAGGGTAAGGACCTGTCATTCTTACTGATCAACTTCCTGGTATCACTGGCCCTCTAGGTGAGGGCAGCACACAGTTCAGTGACCAGAGAGTCCTCCCTACCCTCAGGACAGATAGAGGCAGGAGGCTGAATATTTGCCTCTGTCCTCTGGGCTAGACAGAGAGGGCAGAAGACATAGTAACACGTAGACATGGGGCCTGCACAGGGATCATGGTCCCTTGCTCCTCTTGCTGGATGGTCCTCCTCATGTTCATGTATCTACCATTGCTCATGTATAGACTGAGATGGTGACAGCTCCCCAAAGGGGACATTTCTGGTTTGTCCATTGCTTCACTCTTTCTGGGCACTACTTCATACCTCTTGTGCTGTTTCTCCTGACCACATGGGTTCTTTGTGTGTTCCTGCCTCCTGGCTGGGTGTTGGTTCAGAGGTGAATACAGCCCTAAGGTGGGCTAGTCAAGGCACTTACTTGTGAACTGATACCTGGGACTAAGGAAGAGGCAGCAACACAGGAAGCTACAGGGTTGATAGCCAGTATCCATTAGGTGGAGTGATATTCTGGGCAAGCTTCTCTGAAGTCAGAGAGTGGAGGAACCCTAGCCTTAAAGAGGAAGACAGACAAGGGATGTCAAGTGATGGTTCTTAGAGGCCAACACCCCTCCTCATCCTCCTTTCTCATATACATCCAACTTTCCTACTAATAAGTGAGGGAGAGAAGCAGAAATACAAGTTGAATGAAAACTGTCCTTGCAGTGCTTTTAAAAGAAACAAGATATAAAGTACTTGTGGAAAACTGAAGGTGTTAGTTGAGTGGCAATATACTTGACATTAAAAATATTTTATTTTATGTATGAATATTTTCTTCATATCTGTATGTACATCGCGTGTGTTCTTAGTTCCTGAGGAGACCAGAAGAAGGCATCTGACCTCCTGAAACTGGAACTACAGATGGTTATGAGGCACCATGTTGTTCTAGTCCAGGGTTGGCTCGCTCCATGATTTTGGGACTGTGGTGAGGCAGAAGGACATGGCAGAAAAGTGGATAAGAGAGGAGGGGGAGGGTGTCAAGACAAGATAAGGCCCATAGTAGCCTAGTTCTTCCGAAGTTGCCGTAACGTCCCCAAACAGCACCACAGGCTGAGGGACAGGAAAAAAAAAGAAGCGTGGTTAGTCAACACACCTTGGCAGGAACATTGTAGGCCAAAGTCCCAGCCTGTGTCAAGGTTTCATGGAACAGCTAGGTAGCCAGTGTGGCTGAGCCAACTGTAAAGAGAGGATTCAGGCAAACAGCACAAATGACCGGGTCATGCAGGGCGTTATTGACCCTTGAAAGACTTTGGCTTCCACTTTAAAGGAGATGGGAGCCTTTGTACTTGCATAGGAAAAAAAAAACCCCTTACCTGCCTGTATGAACCATCACAGGGAGGTGAGGCTGGAGCAGAGAGGTCAGTGAGGAGCCCCTAGCAGTAGCTGAGGCAAGAGAGCATGATGCTCTAGATCAGGTGGTGGGAAGCACCACACAGGGTGTATTTTGGAAAGGAGGGTCAATGGTACTTGCTAGAGGATTGGATGTGAGTGTGAACATAAAGAGTACCAGGAAGGGCTGGGCTGTAGCTAAGTGGTAAAGCACTTGTCTTGTTTACATGAGGTCATGGGTTTGAATCCCCTGAAAGGTACTTTTTTTTTTTTTTAAACCTGAAATGCCTTAAGAGATGAATTTTGCTCAGTGGAGCAGAAGAAACTTCAGGTAGATTGGGCTCTAGAAAGCTTAGCATTGACTTCATTAGCACAGATGAATGTTGCTTAATTCCTGACCTTGTCTCAAGGTTTTATTTTTTTTAAAGTATAGAAATATATTGTTCAATAATGTATCTTAAAGGGAGAAAAATAGCCATTTTACAAAGGAGTTTAAACTGAGTCTTGAAACGCAGGGAGTCAGGAAGAGGCAGCATGTGACTGTTATCTGGCACTTGAAGGTAGAGTCAGGGGAGATCTCTGTGAGGACAAGGCTAGTCTGGTCTACATAGCCAGCCCAGGGTTAAATATAGCAGCATATTGTTTCAAAGACAAGAAATGAATACAAATGTGGAGCCAATGAGTTGACTTAGCAGGTGAAGGTGCTTGCTGTGTGGCTTAGAGTTCATATCACTGTGGTAAAACGCCATGGCCAAAGCAACTTTGGGGAGGCAAGGTTTTACTTTATCTCACAGTTTATAGTTCATACACCAAGGCAGGAACTCAAAGCAGGAAGCTGGGGGCAGAAAATAATGCAACGGCCATAGAGGAATGCTGACTGCTCGCTGGCCTGGCAGCTTTCTCAGCCAGCTTTCTTCTACAGTCCAGGACCCCTTGCCTAGGGGTGGCATAGCTCTCCTTGAACTGGGCCCTTTGACATCAATCATCAGTCAACGAAGTGTACCTCAGACTTGTCTATAGGCAAATCTTAGAGAGGCATTTTCTCCATTGAGATTCCTTCTTCCCAGATGACCCCAGCTTGTACCAAGCTGGTGTAAAAACTAGCAGCATACTGTGCAAACTTGATGAATTGAGTTTGATCCCTGGAGCCCACAAGGTAGGAAGAGAGAAGAAAATCCAGGAATTTGTTCCCTCTGACCTCCATGTGCCTGCTGTGGTATGGTATGCTTGTATTCACACACACACACACACACACACACACACACACACACACACACACTAATAATAATAATAATAATAATAATAATAAACTTTAAAATAATGGATATAACATACCCCTTTAGCATTTTCAGAGAGTCAATTTTAGAAAGAATTTCCAAAACATGTTTGTTATATCAATGTCTGCTGCACACCACGCCCGTGTCTGCGTTTGATGCGCTTTTACCGAGTTACCAAGCTTCAGGCAAGGGGCTGGAGGTTAAAAAACACAGACACACACAGACAGAGAGACAGCGACATGGATCATCCTTGAATTCCCCAAGAATGCCCCCTTTATTGTGTTCAGGGGCAGATTATATAGAGATAGCCACACCCCAGCCAAACCCACCAGAAACCACTCTCCTGCCATCAGGAACTCCTGAAGGTCTCGTGCTCAGAACAGCTGTAGGCACTCAGATCAGGGGATTACAAGAAATTCAGGATCTGGGGGTCTCACTGCTCCCAACAAATGTCAGTCATGGAAAGTGAAGATGAAACCCTATGACATGTTGTAAGAGCTGGAGTCCTGGATGCTTCAGTGCCCTGTAACCTTGTAGGCAGATTTAATGTTTTTCTACTCTGGAGTGTTCTAGTGGTGTGTCTATGGTGATGTTGTACACAAGTCCCAGGTGATTTTCACATGGGGAAAAGAAACTTGTCAGGGGTTTGGCTAAAGAGGCTTATGTGTCCCAGATAGCCAGAAGTGGGACCCTGGACACCTTAGAAATGTAGAATCCAAAGATGGGCAAGTTTGCAAATAACTCTGGATTTGTCATACTTTAGTTACTACCCGACTGTTGCCTAGCATGGAAACATAGCAGTCACTCCATACATGAAGATGAGCAAGTGAACAAATCTTGCAACAGGCACAGAGCCTCAGCCTTTCATCCTTGGCGTCTACACCCAGTCCTTCGCTGTCCTCAGGCTGAGCTGCCAACTGCACTGTTTTATTGGTCCCACTCAGCTGTGGTCATTATGGATTCTGTTCTGGTGGTCCCCTTAGCTGCACCACTCGGGAGCGCTCTGGACAACAAGCAATACAGAACAGAACTGAAACCCTTTCCTGTAGGGGCGAGCAGGGCAGCGATTATGAGACTGCTCACTGGGAGCCTTCAAGGAACTGGGCATTTCTGGCTTCTGTTCTCCCATTGGGAACAGGCTGTATTTTTGTCTTTAAACTTCGAGCCTTGTGTTTCAAGATGACAGCGCCACTTCTGGCAATGGTGTGTTCATTCTAAACAGTGTGGAAGAAGAGACAAAACAGCAGCCAGATTTTTTTTTTTTTTCAAAAAAAGAAAAACTTTTGCCAGAAACCTGAAGCTCATTTCTTTTACTAAGAACGGGAAAGGATTACTTTTAGCCATCACGTTGCTACTTCTAACAAAAGCAAAGTTCTGTCAACAAGTAAAGGAAAGACATAGGTATAGAGTAGCCAACTGCTAGATTCATTACACCAGCTATCCTGGTGGCATTATCAGTGTCTGTGTTTTCTACTCTGGTCTTTGTTGGACACCCAAACCTACCATGTTAATATAAGACAAGTAAAGACTTTTTGACAGTCAGTTTAACTGGCAGTAGCCATGGGAGGCAGGGAAGTTGTATTCCTTTGATTTAAGTTTCTTCTGCTAAGAACCAGGCCTTCCCCTTGATATGAAGCCCCTGTACTCATGCCAAAGAGTGCTGTATAGCTCATTAAGGGCTCCTTTCAGCTGCCAAGACTCTTCATCAAAGTATCCTTGACAAATTTTAATTTTAGTAAAAGTAATTGGCCTAATATGAATCAGACTGATGGCCAGCTTTCAGAGCAGCTTCTAATAGTCCATAATATCCATGCTACCCAGGGGACAGAAGATGACATCGCCAAAGATAATTATTACAGGATGTAGGAGCTAATAGTGGGGGCTAATTAAAGGTCTTGTTTCATGTGTATTTCCTGCTTAAAGGAAGGAGACAGGGAGCTCCCCAGGGACTATATAGGCTTCTCGGAAAGGTGACTTCTCTGAGCAATTTAAGATGACTTCAGAATTTTCACTTAACTCAGAACATGGGTAAGCCCACGAACTGGAGATCGGTAGATAGGCAAACGTAGAAGAAGCTGGCAGCTTAATTAGAGGAAAAAGGCTAAGATGAAAAGTGGCATATTGTATTATTAAAAGCCTCGCTTTGGAGAAAGACTTCAGAATAGATTCCGACTCCAGCCTTGACACAAGTTTTAAGACCTGTGTTAACTTATTTAACCCTTTGCAGATAGTTGGTTCCCCAGTCTAGAAACAGGAGGCAACATTAGATGCCTTCTTACAACTGAGGCAGAGTTTGCAAAACAAATGCAAAGTTCACACCCCAGAGCTTGGCAAATACAAATGAACCCGCTCTGATACTTTCTTCCCAAGCTTGTTGCTATATAGCCAGCAACTGGGAAGCTAGGGCTGCCCACCCATCTCTGCCTTCTATCTCTGGTATCTATTACACATGAGTTAAATACATGGGTGATTTCATAACCGAGAAGCTGGGAGATGTACTGGAACAGGTAGGCAGGGATAAATGAAGAACTCTTTATAAGACCTGGCGTAGCCTGGGTTAGCTGCGTAGCCCATAGCTATGAAGGATGGACCAAAAGCCAGACTACACTTTTTACAAGCTGAGCTTCCAAACCACTCCTGGAGTTCATCCATTACGAACAGCAGCATGGGATGGAGACAGGGTCCCTGCATCTAATATAATCCCCATCATGTCTGGCAGGGTTTGAGACATACATTTTTCATAGCCACTGGTGAGGGCTTCTGACCACAGGCAGGTAGAGACACAGCCGAAGCTATTGTGATGTAGCTGGACCAAGTGTGTGGCTCATGAGCTTATTCCTAGAAGTATCTGGAGATGACATTGAGATGCCTATGGTTTTTGGAAGTGTAATCGTCTTTCAATCAAGTGACCAACTTAATTGTACCAGGTTGTTTACTCTTGTCCACAGACTGGTATAGCTCTCTGGCACTGGGATCACACTTCCATTGGTCTTCACACTAGCCACAGTGCAATTAAATACCAGAACGAGAGCATGTATACCTTCAAATGAGAAACGCATGTATAACTACTCACCCCAAATCAAGTAGCCAGCAGTTGTTCAACAAATGGCATCCGAAGGATCACATTTTGAGTTTTAGTGGAGGCGTTACGGTTTGAATGTGAAATCCTCCAGCATTAGCCACTCAATTTTTAGTTGATGGCTCTCTCTGGGGGAGTTGGGGAACATTTAAGAGGTGGAGTCAGTTGGAGGAAGTAACTCACGGGGAGAAGGATATTTGGGGATATTTTGGTCCTCTGCCACGTGTTCCTGATGCAACGGTTTCTGCTCAGGTGCATGGGGCCAAGCAACTGTAGGTTGTTCGCTTTGGAAACATGAGCCACAGTAAATATTTCTTCATTGAACTTGTTTATTTCAAGTACTTGCAAGTAGTTGGGGGTCACAGTAATATAGAAAACAACTAAAGCAAAGCAAAGAGTATCAGGAACTTGGGGAAATATTTACTTATTTATGTGTTCATTTAGCAAGAATTTACTTTCTATCCTACTTGAAGGGGTGTGTGCATATACCTGTGCACACACACACTTGTAAACACACACATACACACACAGGAACAGGCATGATCGAATCATATACATCCTGCTTCTTCAGGACATATTCCAATGGGAAACTTTGGATATACATTAGCAAATTAAAAGGAAGGGGGCTGCTGGAGCTGTACCAGAGAGACACACGATCATGGTGGGAACACAGGAAAAGGTCTACTGTGGTTCTGGAGGGAGGAAGAGCGTTGGGACCATCGACAAACCTACTTCTCTGATTGTTATGGCGGTAAGGGTTGGCATACTAGTTTCAGAGGACTGGAAATTTGTTTTATCATCTTGTTAAAGGGAGGGAGAGGAAGAGGGACCACTGAGGGAAGGACAGACTGAGATTTAACTTCTGAACCTATCTTAGGAGGACAGAAAGCGGAGGTTATGTAGACAGAGTGAAGAGTGGCAGGTGCCATGTTGTGGGAGAAGACACAAGGCTGTCCTTTACAAAAACATAAGTCTCATGAAAAGCATGCTCATTCACCTTTTCACAGTGTTTGGCCCCAACCCTCTAACTCTCTGTCCCCAGAACCTGTGGTTGTATGCACCATGGCACAAGGAATGAATGGATTTTCTATCATTTTTTCTTAAGGTATATTTTTAATCGTGTGTCTGTGTGAGTGTATGCCATGTGTGTGTATGCCCACGAAGGCCAGAGGTGTTGGGTTTCGTGGAACTGAAGCCATCTCTCTAGCTCCTTTTCTGCTTCTTTTGATGAAAACATTTTAAATATCATCGTTTGTGTATTTTCATACAATCTCCTTTGTTGTTGTTAAGTTCGAGACTCTGTGGTCTAGGCTAGACCTAAACTCATGACATACTTCTTGCCTCAGTTTCCAATTTGTTGTTATTACAAGTGAGAGGCTTTTTAATGTCTGTTGTTGACCTTCTGGGTGTTGTGAAAAGCCAGTGGGTGGAGAATGGGAGTGTTTAGCAGTTGCACACGATGCTAGAATCTGCCTGTCCTTGTGTCTCCTGCTCCCTGCCTCTAGATTCACACTTTATGAGGTGCTCTAGGCACAGACAGAAGGTGAAATGAGCTAGAAGCCCAGATTCACCTCTGACCAAAGAGTCAATAAATCATATACCTGTATCCTCTCCACCAAGATTTTCTTTCAAATGAAGTGCATGACCAATGTCTAAATGGGAGTCTCTCAAGGCTGAATGGCTTAATGGCAGACACTGGCTAGTCTGTAATCCAAAAACTATCACCATCCCCAGTGGCTTTACAGCCAGAAATACACTTCTAACAACTCTGACCAGTAACTACTTCCCATAAGCAATTCCTCTCTCCACCTATTTCTCTTGGACCAAAGCTGGCATCAAAAGGCCAGTTACAAAGCAATGATTTGGCTCATGAATTTTTAATTTCTTCCTTGATCTTAACTTGGAACTGTTAGGGACATATCCTCTCTCTCTCCAGGACCCAGTTTTCCCTCTAACAGTTTCCTTAGGCCAGACTCAGAGCCCCTACCAGGGAAGTCCTCTCCGTGAGAGAGAGAGAGACTCATCCATGCCTGCCCCATGACTGAGTAGCAACCAGAGAGACAGCCTCTTGACTTCACTTGTGATGCGGTTAGGGTCATATGGGGACACTCAGAAGTGGTGCTGTGACCCTTCTTGTGAAGCCAGTCCAGAGCTAGGCGGACATCTTCCCAAATAGCCACAGATGGTCTCTGTTATGGAACATGCCCAGAGACTCCTCTGGTGATAATCAAGCAGTCTTAGCTGCTAAAGGCCGTTTGCCCACTCCTAGATCCTTGTCGCTCTGCTTCCCTGGCACCTTCCCAGGGCCAATGAAGCATAGACGGGGACTCTGAGCCTGGCTGCACTTTCTCTCACAGAGAAGCGACAATTTGCATCCACAGTGATTTATTCTGACAAAATATTTTATTTCTGATTAAGGTGTAGCAATTTGTAAGTCTGTATGTTGAGAGATGAGGGAGTGAATGAATTAGGCAGTTTGGGTAAGAAATACAATCATAGCGCAGGAGCGAGCTGAAATTCTTTAAAGTCCTATCCCAAGATACAAATCTTCATTCAGTCTTCCCTATCCACTGAAAATTAACTGTAGTTTTCTCGACAACGTGTGTAAAAGGCAAAGTCTGTGTCTTAGCCAGACTGGTTCAGGTATTAATTTTTAAAAAGGGCTTTCCAATTGCTTGAGGGCTTTCTCTGGAGATCCTACCTCACTTTTTCCCCTTTTCTTTTAAAAGTTGAGACAGGGTCTCACGATGGTACTCAGGAAAATCATTCAAAGAGATGCAATAATCTGAGAGCAATAATCCTCCTGCCTCAGCTGGGACGATAGGCAGGCATCACTGTGCCCCGGTCAGAGTTTGCTCTATGTTGCACTTTGGAAAACCCGGTGAGAGAGAAAGCATCTCATAGACAGCTCGCAGTGGGATGCCTCCTGGACTGCCTCTCATCATGTGCAAAGGGATCCTTCTGGCCTTTGTGTCGCTGCTGACAAGCTCACGCTTCGTCCCTGTCTCCTGCCCTCAATGTTCTGTTCATGCACCCTTGTTTCCTGAAATCACTCGTGAATAATATTTTAATTCATAAATCCATATTTCAGGATCTGTTTCCAAAAAAAACATGGATGTAAATTCTATAAAGATTAAGAGTTCAGGAAATTGTATCAAAGTTGCCCTAAGACAATCTTGTGAAATTTATACTATGGTGTGGGGCAGACTTTTGGCCATAAGGAATAGGTTCTTAGCAATTTGTTACATTTGATCATTAAAGTGGCAAAGGACATGATTCATTTCAGAAATCCATGTGTCTTGACAGCCCACACTGGCACCCTGGGTTAGGTGAGCCATCCATTTATGTTTAGTCACTGATACTGCCCCTTGTAACCTGCTTGTCAAGACACTATTCGTTATTGTCTTCTGTAGACAATGGAGACCAAAGAGAAGTGAGGGATGGAGGATCCGTCTCCCTAGATTGTAGTGAGGAGCTGCGGGCTGCGTTCCTGCCGCCTGGCTTTTGGCCTCCTGGCTAGTTTATGCCCCGGGCTCCCACACGGCTAGCATCACACCTGAAATAACAACACACAAATTGGATTAATTTAAACACTTCCTGGCCCATTAGTTCCAGCCTCTTACTCACATCTTGATTAACCCATATTTAATAATCTGTGTAGCACCATGAAGTGGTGCCTTACAGGGAAGATTCTAGCGTATGTCCATCTTGGGCCGGAGCTTCATTGCGTCTGTCTCCCTGAGGAGAGGCATGGCAGACTGACTAACTTAGGAGAGGTGTGGCATCTGACTGAGCCATCTACCTCACTTCCTTCTTCCTGTTCTGTCTACTCCACCCACCTAAGGGCTGGCCAAGGCAGTTTCTTTATTAACGAATGAGATCGACACAAACAGAAGACTCTCCCACATCACTAGATTTCCTGGAAAAGAAAAGGATTAAATTGGCAGCCTGGAGCAATGACCAAAAGCAAATACTTATACTGTCCCTCTCAGATGAATTCTCCATAGTAGGTTAGAATCTTCTCTGTGAAAATTAAGACAAGATTATCTTTAATTCTTACCCAACTCAGATCTCCAGCCCTGGTTAATTGATAGCAATTTTGAATTTTCTGGTAGTCAGAGATGATGTCTTGTCATAAGAGCAATGAAGTAACACAATATTTGTGTAGTTTATTCTATAACACAATGGCTATGGTTAATATATTTATGGCTTACTTTGACTTAAATGCAGGCAATATGATATTAAATATCATCATATATCACATATTGATCCAGATATAGATGGGCACTTGGGTTCTTCCAATTTTCATCATTAACTACAGCAAGCATCTTACTGGATGTATTTTGAGCTTGGTATTTATAAGAAAGAAAAACAGTTGTATGTGGGAAGACTGAGCTGAAAGATACAAACTTGAACAAGAGTACTAGATAGAGTCAAACCGCCACCCAGTCTTGGTTACAACACTGTTGTCTACAATGACATAGTGAGCTGGTTATTTGTTATTACCAATTTGACATGAACTGCATTCTTTGAAGGAGGTAGAACCTCAGTTCAGGAACTGCCCATATCAGATTTGTCTGTGGGAAATTCTGTGGGGCATTTTATTGATGTTAATTGATGTGGGGAGCTTATCCCACAGTGGGCAGTGCCACTCCTGGGGAGGTGGTTCTAGGTTGTACAGGAAAACTGGATGAGCATGAGCTGGAGAAAACCTGTAAGCAGCATTTCTCCATGTTTGTGCTCCAAGCTCTTATCTTCAAGTACTGTCCTGGTTTCCCTGGATGACAGACTTTAACACAGAAGATGGAAATGGCTCTTTCTTCTTGCTCTAGATTGCTTTCTGTGTTTGTGGCAAAAAAAAAAAAAAAAAAAAAAAACTATGACCAAAAAGTAATGTGGAAAAAAAAGATTAATTTCATCTTTCAACTTCCAGTTCTTGATCAAGGGACACTAAGGCAGGAGCCTAGAGGCAGGAACTGAATGAAGAAGAGACCATGAAAGAACACTGTTTACTGACTCAATACTGAACTCATGTTCAGTTAACTTTCTTTTACAGACCAGATCCATTTGCCTAGGGATGGTGCTGTCCATAGTGGGCTGGGCCTTTCTTCAACAATCAATTAGCCACAAAATGCTCCACAGACATGCCCATGCCAATCGGATAGAGACATTTCCTCAATTGAGGTTCTGTCTCTCCAAGTGTGTCAAGGTGACAACTTAAGTTAACTATAATACCTTCCCAAATGCTTTTGGTTATGGTGTTTACTATAGAAACAAAAAACTAAACCAAATTAGGTCAAATAGGCTTCGGGTTGGGGGTTAGAATATAGTGTAATGTGTAACAAAAAAACAATATTGCATCATGTTTTAATTTTGTCCTTGAAAGTGAGTTCCACTTGCCATTATTTAATTTGATTAGCTTTTTTCTTCTGTTAGTGTATTTTCTTTGTTTTGTAAAAAACATGTGCTTCGTAGGTTGCAAACACAAGTATTTAATAAACAAATATGCAACATTTGACAATATACAGTAATTTAATAGATGTTTGATATTATTAATACTGCTTTTAATTCTATAAAGATGTATTTTTGTTAGTTTGATTTTTGTTTTTTCAAGACAGGGTTTCTCTGTGTAGGCCTGGCTGTCCTGGAACTCTCTCTGTAAACCAGGCTGACCTGAAACTCAAAGATCCATCTGCCTCTCCCTTCTGAGACTTGGGATTTAAGGTGTTTGTCACCACCATTTGGCTAAGATCTATTTTACATATGACTGTATCTGAGTATTTGCATATGTGTATGTAATGGTATACATGTACACACGTGTGCTGCACACAGATACCAATGACAGTGTTAGATCTTTCAGACATCTGACTTCCTATAGAAATCCAAACACTTCTCCTTAGGACTGTTCAATCAACATTGTTAACCATTGAGCATTCTCCAGCCTTCCCACAAATGCCCCAGAGATCCCTAGTCTCCACATCCTTGACAACACTTACCTTCAGGGCTTCCCAACAGGTACGAAGCGGTATGTCATGGTTTTTAGTTTTCATTTTCCTGTTGATTGAGGAAGTTGAACCATTTTTACTCCCCAGATCATTTCTAGTCATTCTTCTTTGGAGAAATATCTTTTCAGTTTCTTTAGTATGCAGTGGTTAATTCTGTTAGCCTAACAGGAAATAGAAACGAGTTAAAAAAAAAAAAACCTCTAAAAATGCCTATGAGGGAGATTTTGATAGTACTAATTAAGGTGGAAGATCCACTCTATCCGTAGTCACTATTAATCCATGAGCTGAGGTCCCAGACTGAATAAAAATGAGGTGAGCCAAGCATCGGAACTCATCCCTTTCTGCCTTCTGACTGTGTATAATGTGACAGGCTGTCTCAAGCTCTCATTGTCATGACTCCTCCCCCATAATGGACTGTGTCACTTCAAACTTTAAACCCAAATGAACCTTTCATTCTCAGATTCCATTTGCTTTGTCACAATCATGAGGGAAAGTAACCCAGGCAGTAAACTGGTCCTGAGGAGTGGGACCATTACTGTGATAAACCTGACGCCATGGTTCATAGACCTTTTGAACTGGTTCTCGGGAAGAATGTGGGAGAGTTTGGAATTCCAAGCTAGAAAGCCCTAGAATGTTGCAAACAAAACTAAATGGGCCATTCTGACTGGAGTTCGAAAGACCAAAATGCAGGAAGAAATTTAGACTACTGGAAGTCTAGCTTGTAAGGTTTCAGAGGGTAATAAGGACTCCCTTGAGAGATGGGAGTCACACCTGGCAAAGAATCTTAGTTCTTTCCAAACTCGAAGAGGGTGAGTTAAAACCTAATGCACTGATTTGTTCCATGGAAGAAATCTCGACAAGATGGCTAACATCCAGGCTGGTTTTGCTGCTCTTACTCAGGTCTGTGCCGAAAGGAATCTAGAGAATGAATAAAAGGATATGAAGAATGTGCTCTTTGGAGGCAAAAGGAGGGTTAGAAATATTTGTTTTATTTGTGTGTGTGTGTGTGTGTGTGTGTGTGTGCGCGTGCGTGCGTGTGTGCATGAAGCTGTCTGCAGAAGTCAACAACTGCCTCATGTGTGTTGGGAATCAAACTTAGTTTCAGTCCCATACATGAACATGCCATTAACCATGGAGCCATCTATCTAGCCTCAAGCAGAAGTTTAAAGCTTTAGACAAAGTTAATTCAGAGGAAAAAAATATATTTTGTTAAAGGGCAAGACTCCACACACTAAAGGTTCCTTCTTAAATAGAGGAAAAGAAAAAGTACAAGTTCATTGGAAAAGAAAGACCTTGAACTGAGAATGTTCCTGAAGGAAGTAGTTGCCAGAAAACAAGTGCCTTGAAATGTATTTCTTCACGGTTAGCCTGGTAGGAGCACAGGAGTCCCGGAAGCTGTGGTTTAACCAGGTCAGACTACATCTCACACTGGTTGTAGAATTTGATATTCATGTCCATGTCCTCCTGTCTTTACAGACATGACAGGTGAAAGAGTAAAAGATCATCAAGACTCATTCCAAGAATCCAAAAGGCCACTGAAGCAATGTGCAGGAGGATTTCATTTCCTGTAAGGAGGCCCTAAGAGGACATGCTTGGTCTGATGGCTTAAGCTGCAATGGAGGCCCTAGGATATTGGATCTGCCAAAAGAAAGGAAAATAATATTCACAGAGAGAAAGGGTCTGGGTGCTTCAAGTAAGTGTCTAGAGTTTCCCAAGTCCTTGGAAGCCCAGACGATTCCATTGCAAGCTCCAGATACCTGTCATGGATCTTCAGAATGTGACTTTTCTTGATAACTATTGGTCATGCTTTAGTAAATTCTTTCTCTGCTATACTTTCATTCTTCTCTTCTGTCTTAGGGGGAGATGCTCTGCGGTACAGCATGCTCCTCAACACAGTGGGGGAGAAGTCAGATGAGCAAGCAGTTGTGAGAAAGGAGGAGAACACCAAAGATCTAAAGGTTGCTCCTATCATCCAGTCTCACTCACAATAACCACGCAACTCCCACATAAATATTAATCCACCAACGAGGAAGTCTTGCTAGGCCCTGCCTCCCAGCACAGTTGTATTGAGGATTGAGTTTCCAACATACAAACTTCAAACACCAAATGCTAAAGGTGCAGGCAGTTCTAGCCCCCCAAACCCCACTGACCTGCATTTTCCTTTTTCTACTGAACATATTCCTGCCTCACCTTGAGAATGAAAAACCCAAGTTTACCCAATTTCAGGAATCTGCCTCTAATCTTTGTAAGAACGAATCCAGAGACAGAAGAGGCAGGATAAGTGTTACAGATTCTGAATGGATTTGTTTCTCAAATTTCCCAAAGGGCAGAGTTGTTTATGGTGGTGAACCCTCATCCCATTTCCATAGGACAGCAAGGTGCTCTCTCAGGATCAGGGGCCCCTTGTAGCCTTTCTAACTAGGCTGGCTTCTTTGGGGAAAGCCTGGTGAGATCTTGTGTGTGACGCTCGCGATATAGCCACCCTTTTTTCAGCAGAGCAAGGACAACTGCGCCATATGTTTGCTTTCTTTATTAATAACATGCTCCCATTTCAGATGGATATTATGTCACATTAGCCTAATTATGTATGACAGCTAATTTTCTGAGTGCTAGGCAAGCATTTAGAGACTTTATTTTTAAATTGTGAAGAACACTCAAAGTATTGGTATGCGGCCCTTGAAGCAGGAGTGGGGAGGAAACATGGTAAGATGTGGGGCTTTTAATCTGGTTGATTTTTAGAAGGTAACCTCTAAAACAGGAGAATTACTGTTGCCCATGTTCAGGAATCTCACTGGGGACATTCCTGAAAGAACTCCTATTATTCAATAATTTACTCCCCATTTTCTCTTTGTATAATTAATGTTCCATTTCTTGATGACCTGTCAGGATACTTTTCACATCAGCCACCTTAAATGTGACCTTGAGACTTTAGCTAACAGTTCTAGGAGGTGCTGAAGACTTTAGGACTCGATTCAACCTAGCAAAGACCTATGTGGGTCAACTTGCTGTGCTGACTTGCATTTGCCTTCTTTTCCATAGTCTGGGCCTTAAGGTTCCAGTTCTGTTCTGGTCACTGTATCTCACCACCATAGTGATTTCCCCATAATGCCCCTATGGTCACTCATGGCTTCCTTCTCTTGTTGCCTCTACATAGCCAGACAACCAGGAGCTCTCATCAGGAGCATCAGAGAATTGGGATGGGGTCATTCTTAGTTATGTAGTTATTATATTAATTTCTTATTTTTGTTCCTGTGATAAAATACTATGATTAAAGGCAAGTTAGGGAGGAAAATGTTGATTTTGGTTTACAGTTCCAGAGGAAGACTCCATAATGGTGACGAAAGCCTAGCAGCAAATGATAGGAGCAGGAAGTGAAGAGCTCACATCTCAACCACACATCTGTGCACTCAAGTGAGGAAGTGGGGTGAGGCTGTACTCTCAAAGCCTCCTCTAGTGATGTTCTTTCTCCAGCAATACTCCTATTTGCACTGCAAAGGACCAAGTGTTTAAATATTTACTCCTATTAGGGGAATTTATCATTCAAGTCCCCATAGACAGTGAAGGATGTTCAGTGTTCCTAAATGCCAATACTGTACACCAATCATGCCCTTATGTGTTTTCAAATGTTTCCTGAGGGTAATTCCACCATCTCTATTAAAAATTCTTGCAGGGAGCCGATTTGCCGGCCACCATCACAAGATGGCGCCGAGCTCCTGCAGCGCTGAGTGAACAACTCCATATTAGGCAAGGTTCTAGACAGAACCTCCCGCAGGCACCACCCTGTGTCTGCTCTCCCTATATAAGCGGCTGCCTTTTAGTTCTCAGGGCCCCTCGCTTCCTGCTCTCCCTTTAACCAAGAGGCTCCAATAAAGCGTGATTTGAGAAGAATCCTCGACTTGGTGGTCGTTCTTCCCTGCTGGGCAGGGGGGTTCGCTGCAAATTCTTATTAAAATTATTAAAATTTTGTGGCAAAAATTTTAGTGTCCATATTATTATTGATTAAAAAGCTCTTAACTGATAAAGACAAATATTTCCATGACTCAACACTTTATTTAGACTAATTCCCAGTTATTCAAAATGACCTTCAAGAATTGCTTTTTTTCCCCTGTTGATGGTGATCTAGCCTTTTTGACCTTGAATTCAAAGCTGGTGAGTGCCCATTTTCTATATGCTGTGTCCTCTGCTTGGATTCTCATCCTGTTTCTCTCTCCCGATCTTTATGATTGCATGACAGACCTCATTTAGACACTAAAGAGTCAAAAAGGATCACACAAAAATACAGAGAACAAACAACAAAACATCCTTTGTTTCCAAGACCAGTTTGGAAATGGTCAGGAGAAGGCCCTTGAAATTAAATTTTATAGATGTCAGACTGGCTGGACCAGGTGTCACCCTTCCTTGCCAAAACTCAAATAAGAACTTAACCTGTCCATCACCCCCATCCAGGGATAGCCAAGGTCCATCTTCCAACGGAAGAGGGTGGGAGACAAAATAGACTTTTTACCTTGACACAGTTGCTAGAGTGTGGGTTTTTCCAGAGGTAGATAGGGAATGGTTTATAATAAGTGAAGTATGAATTTAACTAAAAAGCTGGGTTCGGTTACAGAAAGTTCCTTTTTTTTTTTTTTTTTTGTATTCAGTGTTGTGATTAAAAAAAAATTCTTGATAGAATAGTGGTGATGTTACTAACAAAATTATCTTGAGTGGGTTTCATAAGCATAATCATGTATGCCCAGGCCTGATCTCTGGATGCCCCCCTGCTTGTCAAGCCTTGGAATAATACTGCAGTGTCTAGGAGAGATTTGACATTTACACAAAATAACATGAAGCCTGCCAGCTTTGAATCCAAGCACCTGTTTGCCTGTTGAGATTATGTGTCTCTAGATGCAGATCCAGTATCTACAGATAGCCTAAGTCCCCTTAGGCCATCAGGAACTCAGAGACTCTTAACATTCCTCCCCAGTGTTGCTCCCCTGAGCCATGGGCACAGGGTCACAGGAGTTGGATGAGTTTCTAAAGGCCTTTCTGGAAGATAAGTTTGAGAACTCTAGACGCTGGCTGGTTGTCGCTCTTACCTGAAGCCTGAAGGTGTGGTGCTGGCATCGTCCTGCTAACTTAGAGACCTCAAGGGGACTCATAAGCACTAAAGCACTTGCTATAACTCATGGGGCTGAATAGAACATTACCCTGCATAGACTTAGTCCCACTGGCCCAATCAGGCAGCATGAGCTTGTCAGAAAGCTGATTCTAGTTCAAATTTTACATCCCCATTTTCAAGACTATTTCTAACTTGAGTTTGAAGGATGGCTAATATTCACGGTCAACTCACCAAGAAGAGGCTCTACTGAACATCTGTATGCTGGGTACAGTGTTAACTAATCATATATAGAGTTTTGGAAGTTGCTTACAATGCACTTCCTGTTTACTTAGGTAATATATCCTTCTGGAGCCTTTTATGGAGTTGAAGGATAGATAGTTATAGTTTTCCTTAGTTATTATAAAAGATAAAGTAGATATTAATATTGTAACTATAATTATTGCTTGATACTTGTCTTGTTATATGTAATTTTACTATGTTAAATTTAAAACCTTCCTTTTTATTTAAACAGAAAAGGGAAGGGTGATGTGGGATTTTCCTCTGTATGCTGTGAATATGATTGGTTGATGAATAAAGAATCTGCCTTGGCCTGTAATAGGATAGAATAGAATTAGGTGGAGAAAACTAAACTGAATGCTGGGAGAAAGAAGGCAGAGTTAAGAGAAACCATGAAGCCCCACTAGAGATAGATGTTGCCAGTCTGAACCTTGTCTGTAAGCCACAAGAACGTGGCAATACACAGATTAATAGAAATGGGTTAAATTAAGATGTAAGCACTAGCCAATAAGAAACTAGAGCTAATAGGCCAAGCAGTGATTTAAGGAACACAGTTTCTGAGTGGCTGGAACGAACAAGCAACCTCCTACAACAGAGCTGTGACCCTTGTGCCCTGTTCTTATTGTCATAGTTATGGCCATCTTGCATGTACATACATGCCAGCGTTGTTTAAAGTGTTTTATGACTGAAGGGAGCTCTGTAGATGAATGTAGCATGTTCCAGAAGATATACAAAGAAAACTCCACATCATGGCAGAGCATGGCAGTAATTCTAGACCAGTCTGGTCTAGAATATGTAGTGAGAACATGTATGAAAAAGTCAACACTGCCCATCAAACATGGGCTGGTCAGAAGGTGTAGTGGTTAGAAGGGCTTGCCACACAAACCTGATGACTTAAATTTTTCCTCTGGGATTCACAAAAAGCCAGAGGAAGTGGCTTATATTTGTAATCCTGGCACTCCGATTATCAAATGAGAGGTACCTGCCTGGAAACTCACAATCCAACTAGCCTGGAGTATCTAGGGTGGCAGAAATATGAGAGACCCTGCCTCAGCCTAGTGGAAGAAAAAAGCTAGCTCTGAAAAGTTGTCATCCAACCTTAATAGGCATACTGTGGATGTGTTCACCAGTGCTTGTTCACACACACACACACACACACACACACACACACACACACACACACACACACAAACACACACACTATACATATACACACAAAAAAAATTAAAGAAAGTTTTAAAAACCCATACGTTTTTGGGTGTGATGGAAAATTAGAAGACCCAGAGAGACCAGATAATACACATTAACTTTCTCCCTGCAGGAATCAACAGCTGTAAAAGAGTTTATGAAGGCAGGCAAGAGCTCGCTAAGAAAACGGACCTGAGCAGCTGCAAATCCATGCCCAGATGCTTGAGTGACTCCAGTTAGGCAGGCTGGAAAGCGATTCCTGTCATATACACTGGCTTTACAGGAACACTTAGCTGGCCACCCATGGGGCTCATCAGAATGCTGAGTCAAAGACAGAATGAAGGAGAAAACAGATCTACACGTTTGTGGTAGAAAGTTATGATCTAAAATACACCGGAGCAATACACACACCAAATATGGTTTCATAGATTTGAACAGGATTTGTAAATTGCACCTCCCTCTTCATCCTGCAGTGTGCTATGTAGAACATCAAAGGGAGGGAAATAATTCAATCCTCTCCACCCCCTCATACAAAAGAAAGAAATACTGGTGCAACTTTTAAATAACTTTCATTAAATTTGTTGATAATTTCATACATGTATATAGTGCAATCTGTAACTCCCTACCCTCTTTAATTCCCCTGCCCCCATACAAGTCTCTTTCCATATTCATGTCTTTTTTAAAAGATCCATTGAGTTTACCTAGGAAGATCTGTGTGACTGTGGGTTCGGATCTATCCATTGGCACCCAATGGGCTTGTCAATGGATATACAAGGTTTACATATAAACGTTGCTTTCCCCACACAATCCCTTAGAGGCCCAGAGTTTAGCAAAGATAAGGACGTTATCAGACCCTTCCTGACTCTTGATTGACACAATCTCCTGTAGAGCCACTGCAGGCAGCTGTCTCTGCTGTTGAGGTTGACACTGCATTGGCTGCAGCTTGTACAGGAGACAGCATTTCAAAGCCCTTCTCCACATCTCTGGCCCTTACATTGTTTATGTCCCCTCCTCAGCTGGGATTCCTGGGCCTTAGGGGTGGTGACGACGTAAATATTCTGTTTAGGGATCCGCGCTCAGTCATCACTTATCCCGGGCTCTTTGAGCAGCAGGACACCTCTGCATTCTCTGCCATTCATTGAAGAGAAAATCTTCTCTGATTAAGGTTGAGAGTAGCATTTGAATATGATTATAAACCAAAGCATTTAGAAGGCGGTTTGGTACCGTGACAATTTAGCTTAGCAACTGATAAATTTGCCCCTAGAACTTAAAACCTCCTCAGCCATATGGCTACTTCATTCTTCGTTTGGTTGACCCTCCCTCCCATTTCCATTATCACCCCACCCTCATCCCTGCTTAATATTCCATTTCCTTCGAAATTCTCCTTCTTTGTTTTTATATCATTTATTTTAGGTTAGCCCCTGAAGGTGCTGCCCAACCCAATGACCCTTTTTTTGATTTTCTGGGTACTACAGGTACTCCAGGTTAAACATACAAATCTATAGATTTTAACCTACAATTTACTTATGAGCTATCTGGGGTTGAGTTTTATGCAGGGCGAGAGATAAGGGTTCAGTCTCATTCTCCTATATGTTGATACTCAGTTTATCTAATACCAATATTTTTAATCTAATGTACTTTTATTACATTGTCTTTTGTTGTTATTATTTTGGTCATTTAAAATAAATATTTTTTATTTTGAAAATCTCTTACTCTTGCATAAATATCTTGTTTTAGGTTTTGTGTTGCTTTGTTAGGTTTTATGGTTATTCTGTGTACTCTAAATGGAAAGCAGTTGAAGCTTTGGGCCCAACAGGCATTGTCAGACTGAGACAACCAGCTAGATTAGGGGCTCCTGGGCTGGGAAGATCCTTCTAGTCTAAAGCTTAGTCTCTCTGCTTCTTCTACCACCACCCCCAAGCCTGAAGGAGGTGGAATGTGCAGGCAGTAGAAAAGTTCTTTTGAAAAACTGGGTCCTGTAAGATGCCAGTGACTTTAAAGCAAGATCTGAAGACTTTTAAAGCTAGTGACATCCATTTAAGCTAGAAATTACCCCTTGTCAGGAGCTGGGTGAAGCAAGTCTTTGGTATGGATTAACCTTAAGAATGTTTCATTAAAATCTCTGCAGAGCTGGCAGGGGGAGGTGACGTGCTGACTTGACTCATACCTTCTCCAGAGGTGACAGGCCTGTCCTTTCTGCCACAGACTGTATCTACAATGTCTCTTGCTTTCAGCTTCAATTATAGGGTTGGCATGTCGACTTGACTTTAATTCTGAATAACCTCCTTGAGACTGGGAAGACTGTGGTCAACTCTGCCTGAAGTCTTGTTAGGTCTGTCAGAGCTGACACCCTTGGAAGCTGTCACACTGAGGAGTGTCATCTTTGTCTCTGGACTTTTGCATAGAACTTGGGCTTTGCAGAGCCTTGATTCACAACTATGTTCTCAGTTTTACCTATGTGAATAAAAAATGGGATCCTAGAACCGAGAATCGGAGATGAAGTGTACACTTTACTCAGTGAAGGTCAAGATGTGCTTTTCCCATCACCTAACAGCAGCCAGGATGACAGGTGCTCCCTCCTTTCCCTGAGCTGTTTCTGCCTGCCTGCCTAGGAGATTGCACAAGGCTGTGAACCATGGCAGATGAATCTTATATTGGCATTGTGAGCCTTAAAGCTGAATGAAAGAGAATGTCTTCCTTTTGGACTCTCCTGAACTAGAAACCTTGTTCTTAAACAAATATCAACTGCGTGGCATGGGAACAGATATGGGAGAAGTGATATTGGAAAGAAAAGTAGATTGTAGAGAGTGGGCTGTTAAGCCAATACCACAGTGAATCCCCGAAACAAATTCATTAGGGGTAGATGCTAAAAAAGCATAGAACAGAAGTCAGAATCATGTCTTCCAGAAGGAAAGGATTCTGGGTTATTCATCCATCAGCTCTGGAGTGTCATTGCTAGTCCTTCAACATTTATAACTGCAGGACAATCACTTCAGGGTCCCAGCTTAAAGATTAAGAGGTAGAGAATGGCTGGGCAGTGGTGGCACACACCTTTAATCCCAGCACTTGGAAGGCAGAGGCAGGTGGCTCTTTGTGACTTCAAGGCCAGCCCGGTCTACAGAGCGAGTTTCAAGACAGACTCCAAAGCTACAGAGAAACTTTGTCTCGAAAAACCAAAAAAAGTAGAGAATTGTTGTCTTTATTCCTTAAAAATGAACCTGACAAGAAAAGGAAGAAGTCAAAGTATTCTTATGTACAGATTATATAGTCTATACATAGAAGACCCTAGAGAGAACACCAGGAAACTCTTAGAGCTCATAAACAGCTTCAACAAAGTAGCAGAATACAAAATAACAAACAAAATCAGAAGCCTTCCTCCATCTGAATATATATTCCAGTAACAAATACACTATGAAGGAAGCCAGAATACCATCCTATTTATGAGTGCCTAAAAATGAAAATACCTTGTAATAAACTCGAGGCCTCTATGAAGAAAACATAAAAATGCCAAGGAAAGAATTGGAAGACGGCACTAGAAGGCAGCAAGCTCTCTGATGCTCGTGGAATGGATGGGATATGGTAAGAATAGCTACGCTGTGAAAAGCTGTATACACATATTCACTGGACTACCCATCAAAATTCCAATGTCATTCTTTACAAATCTCATGAAAGCATTAAAGACCCTAGATACACAAATTAATCCTAAGAAAAATAGACTAATGCTCGAGTGATCAGCATTATCAGTTATCAAGACACCTACATGATTCCAAATTACAAAACTGTAGCAATAAAGCCAGCTTGGTACTGACACAAAACAGACATATAACTCAATAGAATAAAACAGAGGATGGGAACATGTATCTCCATACCTATAGACACCTTATTTTTTATGTTGATGCCAAAAATATCCATTGTAGAGAAGGGCCAAAGAGCCTTCTTCAATAAATGGTTCTGGGAAGAATAAAAACAAATCTCTATTTCCCACCTCATAGAATCAACTACAAATGAATCAAATTTCTTAATGTAAGACATGAAATGCTGACGCTATTAGAGGAAGAGAAGTAGGGGAAAGATTTCATAATGTAGCCATATGCAAACATTTTCTGAAAAAAAAAAACTCTAGTTGCTCAGAAGATAACACCAACAACTGACGGACAGGACTTTGTGTTTCCTGTACAGCTAAGGAAACAATCAGGGGATGCCCTACAGAATGGGAGAACATCTTTGTTATCCTTACAATAAGACAAAGGACTGAGATCAGACAAGAAATCAAACAAGAACATTTTCAAAAGATGCAGTAGTAATCGCTGATAAACGTACAAAATCCTTAATGGCCATCAAAAGAATAAAGATCAAGACTGCATTGAGAAGGGTGCTCATTAGGAAGACAAGTAACAAATGCTGGGGAAGTTGTGGACGAAAAAGAATTCCTCTGCACTGCCTGTGAGAGTATAAACTGGTCCACCCACGGTAGAAACCAGTATTGAAGTTCCTCAAGACACTATTGTTTATATGACCCAGTTGTCCCACTCCTGGGTGTTTATCCAAAGAGCTATAGGCTGGTACATCACAGAGACACACGCACATCAACATTGCTACATCACCGTGGAACTAACCTGGCTGTCTGTCTAGCAGAGGACTAGAGAAACAAATGTGGCACAAATACAAAATGGAATTTCTTTCAACCATAAAGAACAAAATTATGCCATTTGTCAGAAATTAGATACGCCTGGAGATAATCATATTAAGAGAAGTTAGGGGTGGAAGTGGCTGTAGGAAGGCTTCCGACCCTGCCAAAGGATTCTAGTTCAGTTCCCAACACCGACATTAGGTGTTTACAACTGCCTATCGCTATAGCTCTAGGGGGTCTGATGCTTTCTTCTGATCTCTGCGGGCACTCACATATGTACTGCCCACACACAAATAGCTAAATAAAAGTGTAAACAATAGAGTATTTTGCAAGAGAATTTTAATGTAGTCATCACTGAAGCTTTGGTATGGGACTTGTCACGTGACAATCGCCTCCCCCCACACGAATTTTTAGTGTGTTTAAATGTATAAGAAGATTAAAGCAGGGCTGGAGAGATGGCTCAGAGGTTAAGAGCATTGCCTGCTCTTCCAAAGGTCCTGAGTTCAATTCCCAGCAACCACATGGTGGCTCACAACCATCTGTAATGGGGTCTACTGCCCTCTTCTGGCCTGCAGGCATACACACAGACAAAATATTGTATACATAATAAATAAATATTTATTTAAAAAAAAGAAGATTAAAGCATGGGATCAGTTTTATCTAGTCTGACTGACTAGAGCTGGTTCTACCGGGTTTTCATTCTCCCCCACCCCTAAAAAAATATCCTAGTCATGCTTGTTCAAATAAAAGATATGAATACATACCATATATCTTATTATATCCAAAACGTCACGAGAATGACACTCCAGCCAGTTGCAATACAAAGGCTTGAACCCAGGGTTGTCAGCAAGGAAGCCTCACTCTCCTCTGTATTTCTAAAGTACAAACCAGAGGGAAACTGCAGGCCAGTGAGGTTAGAGATCACTAGATTGTCTGTGTGGGTGCGTCTCAAGTGGATAAAGCCTTCCTTTATCATGCACAAATAAAGCCCACCACCTGTACAGTTTTTTTCCTTCCTTCCCTCCTTCCTTCCTTCCTTTTTTTTTTTTTTTTTTTTTTGAGACAGGGTTTCTCAGTGTAGCCTTGGCTGTCCTAGAACTTGCTCTGTAGACCAGGCTGGCCTCAAACTCACAGAGATCCATCTGCCACTGCCTCCCAAATGCTAGGATTAAAGGTGTGCACCACCACCACCTAGCCACCTGTGTGGTTTTTAATAATGACTTTAACTTTTCCAGGAGAGGAGGAACAGTGATTTTTTTTAAGGAGGAAAAGTCTATATAAAAAATAATAAACATAAAAGCCTTTTGAGCCTTTTTGTCTTTTTATTAACTCTTCCAGTAGATTCCCTGGCTCCCAAATGCCTAGGAAGCTAATAAAATTATCTGGCTCTGCTTCCAAGGATTGTTGATCTTTATTTCATGATCATTAAACAATTTTTCATGACGGACTGTGCAAAGAGCTCCAGCGTTGCTGATATATATACACACACACACACACACACACACACACACACACACACATATATATATATATATATATATATATATATATATATATATCCAGTAAAGATGTTCGTTAACAATGCAACCTAAAGACTGTAGTGCGAGGGAATTAGAGCCAAATGGAACGTCATGTTTCATATGAAAATAAATCCTTTCTGGATGTGGGCTTCTCAGGTGGATGGAAACCTAGATTTGAGTACCCTTCAAACAGAATGCTTTTTCAGACCCAGAGGAGATAGTTCTGGATTCTTTTTCTGGACAAAACAGTGACCAGCTGTAATTACAGGTTTGAACCTCTGAGAAGACCAGCTCAGAGAGAACCAATGTCCTTCGGCTAGTAAGTCTACTAACAGATGGACAAATTCCATCTGTGTGTGTGTGTGTGTGTGTGTGTGTGTGCTAGTGCGTGTGTGTGTGTGTGTTTGTGTGTATATGTGTGTGTGTGTGTGTGTATTAGAGAGAGAGAGGTGCCTGGAAGGAGGGTATGAGGAGTGAATCTACCTTTCACAGAGATCTAGGACCAAGGAGGAAGCAGATTTGGGTCCTCGGGTTAGATGTTGGATCAAGTCCTAACGTTATGGCTTTCTACATGTCTACTCAACTTCAGGAAAGTCATTTAACCACTAGTAACATTAATTTTCTTATTTTTAGTAGCAATAGTCCTGAATCCCTATATCATCAGGGCTAGAATTGTGTTTTTACTGTCTTTAGAGATGTTGTATAAGCTGGCGTTGCCTATCCGGTATAAAACATTCCTTTTGTTAATGTGTGTTCTTCCATCCCTTCAACGAAACAGTGACTGGAACAGAAGAAAAGGCTGACATGTATTCTGACCTTTGTCATTTTCTAGTACGTGGGTATTGCTGGCCCACCATCTTGTATTATTCCATTAGTGGGTAGGCTGAGCATGTTATATGGGAGCCCTAGTTTTTAAAAATATCAAATCACTTGGCAACAAGTAATTGCACAAAGATTTCAAACATAATCTTGCCTCCTTTCATCTTCATCTTGAGTTATCATAGAATAGAGGCTGCTGATGTTGGCAGAAGCGTACCTCTTGTCACCTCAGCCTTGTGCCTCTTGCTGCTTCCCGTACCTGGCATCTGAGACTGGACATCACTTTCATTATTATCCTGCTGCCTCTGCTGCTGCCTTTATCCTCCCCGACCTCTGGGTTGTCCATGTTTCCTTCCTGGCTTGGCATCTTTATAGACCCCCAAATATATGGTGTTCTTTAAGGTCACAGCTGACTTTAAAACTCTGCCCTTCTGTCTGGAATGAGCCCCCTGCTGCCCTCTTGAAGACCTGGAGCCTGGCATGATGGCTTTGGTGCCCTGTTTTTGGAGCAAGTGGCAGCATCCTGCTGGTGTGTCTTCTAAAGGCACCTGCTCCACTTTTGTAAGCGGCTGGTTTAAAGCATGAGAACCAGAGGAATGAACCAGACAGGGGCACCCACCTGGCTTAAATCTTTGTAAGCTAAACAGCGCTACCTCAATTCAGTTTTGAAGGAAGAAGGGCCTTATTATGTCACATGCTAACCCAGAAGACTAGAGTCAGGTGACCTCTTGGTCTAGGAGCTTAATGAATCTCATTTCTTTCCAATACATGAACATTCTTTTATCTTGGTGACAAGATCGAATTACACTGTGGCAAGACAGCTGCCAGTAATTTACCTGTGCTGCTGTTTCAGGGTCATGATGGGTTGAAAAAAATGATGAGCTCTCTTCCCAAAGACACACAAAGGCCTCATTTCCACTCTCTCACTCTTCCGGGGCCAGACTGGTCCTGTAACCAGTTTCTGAGACCTAGGAGAATGTCTCCTGGGCCGGCCAATCCACTGTCCTTTTGAGGCAGGATGGAGATGTTAGAGTTGAAGAAACTGCTAGTCAAGAGAAAAAAACCTCTGGGCTGGGTGGAGACCGGCATTCAGCTGGTTTGGGTCAATCACTAACTAAGGGACCATCCTTTGGAAGGTGGTGTAGTGAGCTACTGAACTATAGTTTTGCCATTACATGAAAACATTCCTCAGGAGACTTTAATTGCTAAAACGAGCTAAGGTGAAAACTGGTCACTTAGACCAACCATACATTCCTATGGCAAATTGCTCTTTGGATGAGCTGTAAATTCCTAAACAATGTGACTCTGACCTAAAACTTAGCTACCTGACCACTTAACTGCTGTCTCTCTGCTTCTGTAATCAATACTTACTTGCTGCAGATGTCCCACATCACAGAATTGTGTCCTTGCCTTTAGAAACATGAATAAACTGGGAGTTGATGCTGCTCCCTGCCGCTCTGCTCGATACTGTCCTACCGGCAGCAATAAACAGAAACTCCACTGGACTCATCCAGGAATCTTGGGAGATTTTTTTTCTTCAGGTACCCCAGTAACGGTGGGGTCACTTTAAGTCACGCTAAAGACATGGGTGGAATAGTTTATTCTTTAAGAGTTTGTATTTCTTATTTTCAGAATCCCCACCCCTTGAAAGAGTTTGCCTGCTTTTCTGAAAATCCAAACTTTTCCTTGTCTTCTTCTCTCTCTTTTTTTAAAGATTTATTTATTTGTCTGGATGTATATCTATGTGAGGGTGTTGAATTTCCTGGAATTGGAGCTATAGATAGTTGTGAGTTGCCATGTGGGTGCTGGGAACTGAACTCAGGACCTTTGGAAGAGCAGCCAGTGCTCTTAACTGCTGAGCCATTTCTCCAGCCCCTCTTCTTTTTCTTTTAAAAGCATACTTTCCCTAACAGTTTTGATGCTCTCACCCCAACATTTGGGGTATTTTTATTCTTCCTCTAAAATCCCCCACCCCCACCGCACCTTATGGCCTGTCCGCCATATGTTGTGACCTCAATGTCAGCTTAAGTAGCATAACCTGTTTTTTCTCCTCCCCGTTCTCCTCCCAACAGCTGTTGAAGTTTACAACTTACCAGACCCGGGGTTTTTCCTTTAAATTCTAATAAAATTATCCTTGTACTTTCATTTTTAAATTGAAGTCCATTTTTAGATTATTTTATTCTTGAGACCAAGAACAGCAAATGAGAACTTTCATTTTCTGTGTATCAGAAAGAAAAGGAAATCAAAGTTACACTGTTAATCCCAAAGATAGGAGGAAAAAGATCACTGACCCAAATCATCATGATCAGATTAATTAAAGCAAGCAATTAATTAAAGCAAGCTTTTTTGTATACACGGAGTGCCTCCCCCTAAGGCAGGGTTTGAGAGGTCAACAAGCATTGGATATGAGGAAGACAAGGCTTATACTGCTCAGAGGTAAGAAGCTTCCAAAAAATATTTGGTGGGCAAAATAAATGGGGTTATAGGAACAGAATATAAGCAAGGCAAGTTAATCCCTCCTGAAAAAAAAAAAAAAAAACCGTGGCTGCAAGGTGGGCATAACAGTAGGTAGACATAACAATCCTTTTTCAACAAATGTAGTGTTGCAAGATGGTTATAAACAACCTTTTGAAACAAAGGCAGGGCTTCCATTCCTGGAACAGGCAGTACCAAACCATTTGTAGTTAAGGTTACAGGTAGGGCATAGCCCAATCCTTAAGAAACAGATTTAATCTTAAACAGGAATGAACCTAGTTTGTCTTGAACCTGTTCAGGAATGAACAATGAGATGACTTTTAAATGAGATGACTAAAATGGTGGCAGGCTGGCTCGCCAGGAAGAAAAGAGTTGAACTCTTTCTAGTTTTGGTCTAAGCCTCCTGCTGTGACTCAAGAATTTCTACAGAACTGTCTGAACCTGTGGTGAGAGAGCTGTCTCCCACATAGACAGTATTCCTATTTTCCCGGAGATATTTTAAAGAAAACTGTTAACAGTAATTAAATAGACAGTATTCCTATTTTCCCAGAGATATTTTAAAGAAAACTGTTAAAGTAATTAAATAATCATGCATGAAGCCAAATTCATGTCTTAACCCTTGAGACCATGCAGTAAAGAAAGAATATATTCTGATCACGGTTTCCCTAGCTCATCTCCTGCTATATCCTCTCAGTATTCCCACCAATCCAATTCCATGCCGTCTTTCTCTCTATCTCTTTAGAAAACAAACTAGTAAATTAAAAAATAAAAGAGCAAACAAACTAGAACAAACAAAACAAAAAAAATGGGGGCAAACCACAAGAAACAAGCACACACAAACAAAACCCATAAAAACACAAAATCAGTACCCATAATGTATAATCAAAAGACCAGTAAGATTAAAAACAAAACAAAACAACAACAACAACAACAACAACAAAACAAAAAACAAAGCAGTATTAGTCAAAAATATAAAGTCGATAAAAACACCGTTGAGTTCATTTCTGTCGGCCATCTGCTGCTGGGCTTCTGGCTTATAAAGTATGGTTTATATATCCAAAGAGACTTCACTGAAGAAAACTGAGTTTTTCCTTTGCAAGCAGCTGTCAGTTGGAGACAGCGTCTTGGTTAGGCATGGATCAGGGTCAGCACTGGGACTGTCCGACTTAGACCTGTGAAGGCCCTGTGCACACTACCGTAGTCTCTGTGAGTCCATAAATGCATCCATCTTGCTGTGACTGGAAGACACACTGCTTCCTTGATGTCCTCCATCCCCTCTGGCTCTTTTTTTTTTTTTTTCTTTTTTTCTTTTTTTGGTTTTTCGAGACAGGGTCTCTCTGCAGCTTTTTTAGAGCCTGTCCTGGAACTAGCTCTTGTAGACCAGGCTGGCCTCGAACTCAGAGATCCGCCTGCCTCTGCCTCCCGAGTGCTGGGATTAAAGGCCCTCTGGCTCTTATAATCTTTCTGCTTCCTCTTCCCCAGGGTTCACTGAGCCCTGGGAAGAGAGATTTGATGAAGTCATTCCATTTAGGACTGAGGGTTCCAAAGCCTCCCAGTCTTTGTACATTGTCCAGTTGTGATTCTCTGTATGCGTTCCCATGTACTGTAGGAGGAAACCTCTCTGATGATGGCCAAGTTCCAATGTGCACTAACCTGATACTGTTCTCATGGGCTCTTGAGAGAGCTGGGGGGTGGTGCAGACCAGGCTCTCCTAGTATCCTGACAGAAATCTAAACCTTAGTTTCGGTTCACTAAAATGGGACAGAGCTAAAGAGACAGCCCTCAGAAAAACCACAGCTTTCTGTTAGCTCAGCAGGCACCCTAGGGCCCCTTCTGCTGTCTTGGCAGGCCCCCACAGGTCCTTTGCTGGCTCAGTAGGTGCCCCTCCTTGGTCTCCTGATAACTAAAGATAGCTTTCCGAACCCTGATGCTGGAAGGTTCCTAACCACTAGGACCTTCCACCAATCAACGCCATACTAATCTTTCCTCTACCAACCAGCCTCGATTTAATCCCTCCTCACTGGGATTCCCCCAACTTCGCTTAAAAGGAGCTTGTGACCTTCTCTGGGGGCTCACCAAGTGTCACCCCAATGTTGGAATTAATAAAGTGCTCTTGTTATTGCATACATGGATGTTGGTCTTCTTAGGGGGTTTCTTTCAGACCCGAAGACTTTAACCTTTGTCCCTTCGTGCATGTTGTTTGTAACATTTCTTTCAGACACAGGCATTTTCATCTCAAGACTGAGATGTAAATAATAATGATAATAATACTAATAAGGGAAGGTGCCAGGCCTGTCTGACAGGAGTGGGTGTACTCTGAAGAGAAACTTGTGCTTTCCTCTTTGGCTAGCTGATTGCTGGAAGACTGGACCCCAAGAAATTAGAATTTTCCCAGGAATCTCCTGCTGGGAGTGGGATCTTCAGAAGACAAGCAAAAGCAGGGGAAGGATAGGTTGGGTCCTGAACGAATGTGTGAAGTATATGGAGCCTAGCTTTCTTGTGGTTGTTTTAGGAGATTCCCTCCCCACCCCAGGATTATAGGATAGATTAAAGAGAAAGAACAGGAAGGTGAAGATGCAGAAGGTTAAAACCATAGCAGAGTCCATGGGGGCGGTGCAAAAAATGATGGAATTGAGGGACAGATTTCAAAACTGGGTGTTATTAGTAAAATACAAGGGGAGAGATTTCTTTCTCAGTTGCATGAGAACACTATCAGATTCAAAAGAAACTCAAAACAAGTGGCCAACTGTGGTGTCTATTAGCATCCCAAAGAGCACACTGGGCTCCAGGCCCTCAGCAAGTACCTGTTACAGAGTGGTGCTGGCATCCTGGTTCCTCTCAGGCTCTCTCACTTCAGCCTCTACCCGAAACCTCTCCACCTAAGTGCTTTCCTTCCCTTGGGTTTTGATTGACATATAACCCTAACACAGCCATTTGGACCATGTGGTTCTCTTGGTTCTCTTTGCCATATCCTCTCTTGATCCTCTCTCTGTGTCTTCTCTCTCTCTCTCTCTCTCTCTCTCTCTCTCTCTCTCTCTCTCTCTCTCTCTCTCTCTCTCTCTCTCTCTCTCTCTCTCTCTCTCTGTTTCTCTCGTGTTTCTCACCCCCCTCCCTTTCATGGCCTGGCTTAGTCTGTTGGCCAAGTTTAGCCTACTACTTTCTCTGCCTTCTATGGACTCTTCCAGATTCCTCTGGCTGTACTCTCCTTCATATCTGTAATAAAATAAAAACCTTTCTCTCAGCCATACCTAGGAGTAGGCATGTCCTCATTTCATTCAAACATGAAGATGATTGAAGCCTTATAGCTTTGGTAGATAAACAATGATTTTCTACCTCATGGCTTCAGATCCCCCCCCCCCACCCCGCCGAGAGTCACAGTGTTTTCTAGGGTCCAGTGTTATTTCCCCTGATCCCTTGAAGGGATCACACAGAGTCAGAGAGGGAGACACACACATTTTCAATTAAATGGACTGTCTGCTTTTATCCTTTGCTGGAAATAATCCTCGTGAGTTTGGCAGACAAAAGCAGCAGGCTCTTGAAAATGAAGGAAGTCAAATGCTTGAAGCCTACCTAGTATGCTGGTGTTCTAAGCTGGAACAAGCTGACAGCTCTTGGGATGTTTGCATTGTGTGTTGGGAGCTGTGAAACAGAGTTTCACATCCAAGGCCCAACCGTTTTCCTTGATGAAATCTGCGAACTTCTGAAAGCAATCCAGTCCAAGGGACCAGGTAACAGCAGTTCAAAAGTCAAAGTGGCTCTGCTGAGTTCAAAAGGGTCCTCCACTGATGCTAAGTTGATTCAGGCCTAGAGGTTTTGGAACATTGTTGGTAAGCACTTTGTATTTTTTTAAAAATATTATCTCACCTGAGTCCTAATTCTGTTTGAATATATAAGTAGAATAAGGGAATTACAAAACTTTGCATTCCTAATTTGTGCTGTTTCTTTTTCTTTTTTTTTGTAAGATATGTACATCACAAACAAGAAAAGAAACACCCAGAAGAGAAGGGAACATTGACCATGTGACTTAGAATGCAGAGAGTGGAGAGGAACTCAGAGTGTCTGAATGAACCTCTTGTTGATGCAAGAATTCCTCCACAATCCTGTGTGATGTGTGATATAAACCAGTGTGGTAAGGTTTATAATCCCCGCACTTGAGAGGTTGAGAGACCAAACAGGATTTCATAGTGAGTTTTAGACTACCTCCCCCACCACCACATACACATACAGAAAAACAAAACAAAAGGAAACAAATCTTTTCTTCCCCAGTCTCAGTGGGAGGTTTTTCAGCAGAAGCTCAGCTCTTAAGTTGGTGATGGAGGACACTCACTGCTTTGATCTGGTTCTGTATTTCTTAAAGCCCCCAGGTTTCTATGCTGCTTTATGCAAATGGATTTCAGTTGCCTTGCAAGTGACTCCTTCCATGCTTCTGAATCACATGGGATGGCTGACTCCTTATTCTGACCCAATCTATCCACACCAGAAAGCCCACCCTGTGTGATAGTTTCAAATCATTGTGATATAACGCCGGTGTAATCAGCTTGATGGGTGAAAAGCCCTACTGCGGTTTACAGTTTCCGTTCATGGTCAGTGGGCCTGAGATAGGCTGAACATCATGGCCAAGCAGCAAGCATGTGCCGGAAAACAGTCAAATCATAAAGACAGGAAGCAGGAAGGAGGGGGGCAGGCTTGGGAAAAGATGTGCCCTTCAAGAGGTATAACCCCAGTGATAATTCCTGATGAAACTTAAAATTTGGCTTAAACATTAACAAAGACTAATGTTGCTGTCATATTCAATGTATCAAGTCTGAAGTGAAGGATTTGGACAATTTCAACAGGATAGAACTAGAAGGGAACATTTTCTGCATTATTCCATATTTCTCCTGACTGCATAATTATGGAGTAGATAAATATGAAATGTGTGCTGGCTATTCTTGGTTGTCAACTTGACTACAGCTGGAATTAACTAAGGCCCAGATGATTGGGCACACCTATGAGGGATTTTTTTTTCTTTATTAATCATTTGAAGTGAGACAACCCACTTCTAGTCTGCATCTTTGAGGTGGGAATATCCACCTTTAATCTGGACCACACCCTGCTGTTAGCAGTCTATGTATAAGAAATAGAAGTAGAAAGTTTTGGTCTTTTCCTGCTTTTTCATGCTTTCTCTAGTAAGTCTATTCCTTCACCGGCATTAGAGCCTCCTGATTTAGGATTCCACCATATACTGAAGACCAGCAGAAACATCCAGCCTCATGAACTGAACAGCTACTGGATTCTTGGCTCTTACACTCATAGGCAGCTATTGTTGGACTAGCTTGACAGTCTATAAACCATTTTAATAAATCCTCTTTATATATATACATATATATATATATATTCATTCTGCAAGTTCAGTCCCTCTAGAAAACTCTGACTAATACATTACTTAGTACATTACTAAGGACTTTCTATACTTTTACCAAAAGGGCCATTCCTTTATCCATCCATCCATCCATCCATCCATCCATCCATCCACCCACAAGTTCACATAACTAGATCAACAAATGTGTAGACTCTAATTTACCACATGCATTCCTAAAAACATTCCCTTCACTTTGAGCATCTGAGGGAAGACCCCACTTTTTAAATTCCAGGTAAGATCTGAAAAGAAATTTTCCTGAAACTCCTCCTCCATGTTTCATGGGCATCTCAAAAAAGCATGGACAAAATAAGACTCAAAATTTCTTCCCTACAATTCTCTCTTTCAGAGGCAGGCATGATGTCATACTCTTTTGGTTCCAATACTTGAGTGGCTGAGGTAGGAGGATCAGCCTGGTCCAGCATAATACTGTCTCAGAAAAATGACAACAAACCCCTTCTCTGATGTGAGGGACCAGGTCTGCTTCACCCTTGCTGAACTTGAACAGCCTGGGGCATGGACAGCATGTGTGCCCATCTGAAGGAAAAAAAAGTTGGTTCATTCCCAAGGGAGAGTTTGATTGGTCAGATACCTTATGGGTAGCTCAAACTCAATTCACCTTTCATTTATACAACCCTTGACCCTCAAGTTCCTGGTCAGGCCTCTCTCTGAATTTCTCCCCTTAAGTGATCTCTGTAGTTTCAAAACGACATAATATGGGAAGTAAGGCTAAATATTTTAGGATAGCAAAAAATTATGCCTTATTCTTGCGGAAGACTGATCCTTGGGTCATGTGATGGGTGCTCTGTGGCTTTACGGTGCCTTAACCATCACTTCACCATAGCCCCTCCATTAGTAACAAGCCAACGCGCCCAGTCCAGTCATATGATATTACAGATGGGCGTGGGTTAGAAGTTGAAGTCAAAGTGAAGCATTTTCCATGTGTCTGCAAGAGCTATTTCAATACTTCAAGCATGAAATGCTATGGCCAATATTAAAAAGGGGGTGGCACTTGGGAGGCAGAGACAGGTAGATTTCTGAGTTCAAGGCCAGCCTGGTCTACAGAGCGAGTTCCAAGATAGCCAGAGCTACGCAGAGAAACCCTGTCACACACTCCCTGCCAAGAAGAGGTGCCTCAGTGTTACAGCATATGGGTTCACTGAGTTAGGTCTGCTGCAGCCAGAGAGGCAGATTCCACAGATGCTTTGTATTGGTTCCATAAGAAGATGATCCTAGTTATGGCTTCTGTGGAGGATGTAGACTATGTGAAATCGACTCAGTTATGAACTTTAATGTTCCAACAACTCTGCCAGCAAGTTATGCTGACCAGCATCTATTCACACAGCGCTTAATTTCTACACTCTGTGGTGCTGTATAACAATTGTTGGGGACACAGAAATTTCAGATTTTATGTGGGTGTTGATGTTTTACGTAGTGATATAAATAGCTAATGATTAGCATATGAGCAACTCTGAGATTGTGTCCTTAGCTGAACAAGAAGACTATTTATGTGGGAAGCAGGTATACCTGGTCCTAACTGCTGAGAGATGGGATCTGCATCCTTGCCCCATCTCCATCATAAAAGCGTTATGTGAAGCAAATTGGGGAGGTAGCCCAAATTGTGGCATTGAAGACAGATTGCATAGGTCTAGGACAGGCATATAGGAAAGAGTCACCACCTCTAACCAAAATGGTTCTGACATGATCTAATTCTTGGTAATCAGGCATTATGTGGCTGGGCATACCTCAGATGTCTTAGTTTGCTTTCTAGTGCTATGATAAACACCTTCACCAAAAGCAGCTTGAGAAGAAAAGGGTCTATTTCACCTTATAGCCTTTAATTCATTATTGAGTGAAGTCAGGCCAAGAACTCAAGGCAGGAGCTCGGAGGCAGAAACTGAAGCAGGGCCCTTGAAGGACCACTGCTTACTGACTTACTCCTTCTCACTTGCTCAGCCTATTTTCTTATACACCCCAGGACCACTTGCCCAGGGATGGCACCACCCCAGTAGGCTGGACACTCCCATATCTGTCATCAATCAAGAACATGTCCTATCGTTTATCCACAGGCCATTCCTCTGGGGGCTTTTCCTCAGTCAAGGTTTCCTCTTCTCAGATATCCCCAGCTTGTGTAAAGTTGATAAAAACTAACCAACACACCACTTGGACTTGTGGGGTTATAAGGAGGCACCGACTTGACTGATTTGACTTTTGAGTAAAATATAGTGTTGCTAAAAATTCTTCTGTAAAACAAGCAAACAGAATCCTGTTGTGTGTATACACCAAATCTTTCTAATCTATTTGCGTATAGCTAGGCACCTGGCTGTTGTGAATACTGCAACAGCAAACTTTTACACACACACACACACACACACACACACACACACACACACACACACGAGGAGGGGAAGAGAGGGAGAGGGAGCCTTTCTCGGTGCAAGAGCTGAAAAGTTGAAACCTTCTGAATAGTATCCTCTGGAACTTGTGATCCAGATGCTGAATTTGCTTTTCCACTCAAATTTTATCTTTTTTGACTCTGGCAAACTTTCACACTTGTAAGCGATCTGCATCTAGAGGAAGTGGTCATGAATTTCTACACTGCCACACTTAATTAAAGTTTTTCATTGCTCATATTTGGCGGAAAAGCTGGAAAAGTTTCTTAGTCATCCCACTGAAAAAGTGATGACAGCACTCTTTTATAGCATTTATGGGATTTTATTTATATTTTATGCAAAACAAAGTAGCCAGTATAATTAGACAGTAATTTGTAACTTCCAACATAAACATGTTGGAGCAGAGGTAGAGAGAGCTAGTGCTAATTAGAGAGCTGTTAGAGAAAATATATACGTGGTAACAGACTGACAAGATACACCAAACAGCAGGCTGTTTATAAGTCCATGCTGCTTTTAAATTCTATTTTGTTTAGTAGTCTTTAGACAACTTTTAAGAGGGGTTAGCCTCATGACTTTATGTGCAGTTAATTTCTCTAATTCCCACCAAACTCTGCAACGTTTGCTAATGCCATGATAAGGCAAATTATCAGGATGGCATTCTGACCGTGTCTTTTGTTGTCCCATAACACCAGAGAGAATGATAATCTTGAGCATTATTTAATAATTTTGCTCTTAGCAATAAAAAGCATGTTAATCAACGGCTCTTCAAGAACACTTGCAATGATCATTTATTCAAACAATGAAAGGTAGGAAAGCCCGAGAGAGGGGGTGGATCCCCACTCCGCAGGGCTCTTGCTAAGCCTCTGCACTTGACCTCCAGCTTCATCAGCAGCGATAGTGTAGAAAATGTAGACACGGGCAAAGGGGTGACTTTCAGTTGAATAGGTTTTCTTTCTTTTTTCCTTTTCCTTCTTTTTTATTTTTCTCCTTCCTTCCTTCCTTCCTCCCTCCCTCCCTCCCTCCCTCCCTCCCTCCCTCCCTCCCTCCCTCCCTCCCTCCCTCCCTCCTCCCTCTCTTCCTCTCTTCCTTTTTCCTTTCCTCCTTCCTTCCATCCTTCCTTCCTTCTAAGGATGATCTTGGACCCTTACCTCCTGCTGCCACCTCCCAAGTGCAGGCGTGGACCATCATGCTTGTCAGAAAGAACAAAATTTCTTACGGGGAAAGGAGATGAGTCCCAATGCATGTGTGTTTTAAATTTTATTTCTTTGTTTCTGATTTTTGTTTGCAAGATTGTGGATTGAACCCAGGGCTTTGGCTATACTAGCAAGCCTGAATCAAGTCCAAGATAAAATAAAGATAAGTTTATATGTCTATAAAGGAAGAAACAGTAAGCAATGCTGGTTTTAAAATATTAGTCAAGACTTACATGATAGTTTTTGACATGCAGCCATTTCTAGTGTAAAACGCAGAGACTCTCAGTACATCCACAATGTTCTGTAATCGTGAGCAATATCTACATCTGGAACAGCTTCAGCCACCCAGAAAGCAACCCCACACCCGTTAAACAGTCACTACTATTCCTCTTCAGCCCTAGTCACGTACTCACTCTATAGCTGGTTACGTTCATATGTATGTAACTGAAATACGTGGCCTCTTCCAGTTAGGATCTGTTTTCAAGGTTCTCTCATGTTAGCACGTCTCAAGCTTTTATTATTTCCTTCTGCAGTTTTAATTATGCCTGAACAATAGTCTGTGGAAAGGATATGCTCCATTTTGTTGGCCATCAGTTAATGGATGTGGATGTTCAACTTTTCTTCTCTCCTTCCCTCTGTCCTTTCTTCCCTTCCTTCTCTTCTTCCCTCCATTCTCCCTCCTCCTCCCTCCTCCCTCTACAATATTTTCTGAAGAACTGGGCATGGGACTCAGGTCATTTCAACCCCACGTAAGTTCTCTACCACTGTGTCACATCCCCAGCTCCTTGAGAGCATTTTCTAAGATGAAGTCTCATGTCAAGCTGCTCTTCAACTCCTCCACATAACACATCCTTCTTCTTCAGCCTTCTGCGTGCTAATCACTGTATTAAGCTTCCACTTCTTGTATGATATCAGTAAAGCTACATGCTCTATGCATACGTGTTTTCAGCTCTCTGTGGTATATACCTAACAGCAGACTGCTGGGTCAGTGGGAATTGCATGTTCCTATCTGATGAACTGCCAAGACTTCTTCCTCCTGGTGGCTGAAGCAGTTCATATTTGCATCATGAGTATGGGAACCCAGTTTTCTCCACAGTTCCAGCAGTTGCTGTTGTCTGTGGTGTTCTAAATTAGAGTGATCCTCAAGGGTATAGAGTGACATCTCACAGTACTTTTGATTTGTATCCCCTAGTGACTGAAGATGTTGAGATAAGCATTTTTTTTTTCATGTCAGGTGCTTGGTGCTCATATCTTTTTCCTCTGTGGAGTAAAGTCCTCTTAACTGTATCACCCACTTTTAAGTTCCCTATTTCTTATCACAATTTACGATTGCTTTATCCTCTTCCCTTGTTACCCCTTCCTCATCCTCCTTTCTTCTTCTTCTTTCTCTCCTTCTTCCCTCCCCCCTTTTCCTCCTCCTTTCCCCCTTTCCTCTTCTTCACCTCCTTTTCCCTTCATTTTCTACTTTCCCCTCTTCCTCTTCCTTCTCTTTATTCAAAGCAGACTCTCATTTTATGTAGCCTTGGATAGTGGACTTTGAACTCACCATGCAGAGGAAGAGCAAGCTTGAAGTTGTTGCTCTTGCCAAGATTACAGGCACATGCCACCACATCCATCAAAAAAAAAAAAAAAAAGGAAAAAAGGAAGCAAAACAACTGGATCTTACAGTGTAGTCAAGATTGGCCTCAAACTCACATAGCACCACACTGACTTGAAGGCACATAGAGATAAAAAATATTGAAGTGTAACCATCCACTTTTATTGATTATTCTGTTCTCTGACTCCATCACTAAGTCCAAGGTCGTGTTTCATTCTAAGGGTCTTAAATTTTCAGCTGTTATATTTAGGTCTTTGATCCTTCTTGAGTTAACTTTTATACATACCTTTGGGATGGTTTTTGCTACTTTATACAACATCAAGTCCTCCAGGCTCATTCAATTATCATAAACAGCAGGGTTCTTTTGTTATGACACAAAAGAATGACATTTCTCTGCATGTACTACCCACATCTTTTCTTTTTTTATGTTATGTGTGTACATTTGTATGAGTGTGTGTACATATGTTTGTGCGCATGTTTGTGTGAGTGCAGGCCTGTGCCACAACACAAATGTTGAGGTCAGAGGACAACATTTGGGGTCAATAGTCTTAGTAGTCACCTTCAACCTTGTTGAGACAGGGTCTCTTCCTTGTTCACTATGAGTATTCAGGGATTCTTCTGTATCTGCCTTTCACTGTATCTTAAATCCTATTTTTTTTTCTGATTCAGAATCTTAGGAAAGTCTCTTTTAATATTCCACCAGACTCTGAACATGGATCCTGGTTATTGCAGAGTTATTTCCTCTGAAGTGAAAACATTTCTTCCTGAAGTAAGGTTCAAAAAACCCAAGAAGCTCATGAAATTTATAACAATCACCAAGTGAGTGTACTAAAAATTTACTGGGGTTTACAGAGACCCTTCAATGGAGCTTCAGGGATTTCAAGCTGTCACCCATGGTGACATGTTTGTTTGTTTTACTACTGTTTTGATTCATTCATCTTGGACCACGTTTCTATAAGTAACATCAGTATTGTAGCATGAATTCTAATTGGTCTTGATAAATAAAAATCCAGAGTCAGACTGAGAGATCCAGGCCTCAGCAGAACTGTAGCCAAAGCACAAAGACCTGAGCAGGAGGCAGCCCCACTCAGTCAGTGAAATGTGACTGCCCCTGACCTCCACTGATCTGAGCAGGAGACAGCCCCACCCAGTCAATGAGAAACGACTGCCTCTGAACTCTCTGTGATCTTAGCCCTAGCCACAGGACCCATGAACATCTCACACCATAGGGAGGTCAATCAGAAATGGACAAACAAATTCAGGTGTCCTCTTGCTGAAACAACCATGTTGCAACTTCTCTAGACCCAGAACAGCCAATCAGCTCAGTCTAAATACCCCTAGCAGGGACTCAAGTCAATCCCCAAACTGTTACGATGCAGTTTTGGAGAGCTTGAGTCTGTAGTTATGCAGGTTTGGAATTCCCCAAGCTCCTTCCCCCTTTTTGCCTGGCCACTATAAAAATCCCTGTCCTGCACTGCTGAGGTCTCTCTTGCTCTGCTCCTGCTGCTGCTGCTTTGGACAGACAGAGAGGCCTGAGTTAACTTGCAAAAAAGACTGTTTGCTTTTACATCAGATTTGATCTCTTAGTATTTTGGGTTTCTGGACTTTGGGCATAACAGAATATTATTGGGTGAAAGCTGAAAGACCAGAGCAGCAGTGCAGCCAGCCACTAGAGAGTTCTTACCTCTATCAATGCTCAGGCCAAAGGAGCAATCCTGTCTCTACAAACCGTCAGACTGAATACTGTCTCTATGAAACCTCAGACTGCATCCTCAGACTACATCTGAGCTCCTCCCACCTTATATTCCTCTTCCCGGCCAGCGATATCTCTTCCTGTCTCCACCTCCCTAGTTCTGGGATTAAAGGTATGTAACCCCCAAGTACTACGATTAAAGTGCTTGGTGCCTTAAACTCACAGAGATCCATCTGCTTCTCTCTCACAAGTGCTGGCATTAAAGGTGTGTGCCACCACTGCCTGGCCTCTCTGGCTAGCTAATGGCTTAACTCTGCGCTCTGATCTTCAGCAAACTTTGTTTTTTAGATTAAAAGCAAAATATCACCACCATTTTTTTGGTCAGCTATTGTAATGAATAGACATTTGTTCACACCTTTCCTAGAAAAGTTAAAGCAGCGTTGAAGGGGTAAGTTGTGAATGCTGAGGTCTTCAGTCTTTAGAATGTTAACTTTTATATTCCTCATGGTAGTTTGAATGAAAAAATGTCCTCCATAGTCCCAGGCATTTGAACACTTGGTCCCCAGTTGGTGATGGTGTCCTGGGGAAGTTTAGGTGTACAGCCTTGATGGAGAAAATATATCACTTGGGAGTGAGCTTTAAGATCAAAAACCTTTTGTAGCTGTCAGTTCACTCTCTCTACTTCATGATTGCATATGAAGATGTGATGTTTCAGCTTCCTTCTGCTGCCATGTCTCCTGGCTATAATGGAGGAGTATCGAAGGTCCATCTGGAACCAAATAAACTCTTTCTTCTGTAATTGCTTTGGCCATAGTGTTTTATACAGCACTATAGAGGAACTAATACGTTCCTGTTTTCATTTTCAAAGCTCAATGTGATGCTCTGTGACGTCTGCCATGACTGTTGGGTGTGTGTGGGTGTATGTTTGTACATATGCACCTGTACATGTGCACGTCCATCTCTGGGTGGGAAACAATGGACTCTGCATCCTGGCTTCTGCTCTCTGCTTCTGCATGCAGCAAAGAGGACTTCTCTTTTTCTCACTCTTTGCTGATAAAAATATTCTTTGTAGGATCAGAGTGAAAATTCCTGATAATGGTCCAGTTACCTCCACGACCCCTTAGAATATATTCTCCAGTCTCTGCCTTTTGTGCCCCAAGCTCATTAACGGGGATTGACCTGCCTGCTGATGCTGGATTTGACTGGTGTGAAGTACTAGAAAAAAATCAATAGATGGAAGAAAGAGGGAGAAGGGATAAATGTAATGCCCTTCCTCACTTCTTGCCCATGCTCATGTTCTGGTAGCTGCATGTTCCTCCACCTGCAGCACCTGACAGTCCTGGGACTCCTAGTATCAGTCCCCTTTCTTTCCAGTCCTCGGGAGTGGTAAGAGCTCTTGGTTCTCTCCAGTTTCCCGGTGGCTCAATCGATCTTTCTTCCCCTCTAGCTTATCTCCATATCTCTAATCAATTCAATGATTGGGAATATTGGGACAAGTTATTTCCTGCTGGCTGCCTGACACAAGCAGCTGTGAATAACAATAGGAATTCAAGCATGGCAGCACACACCTAGAATTCCAGCACTCCAGAGGTTTAGGGAGTAGTGTTGCAAGTTTGAAACCAGCCTGGTCTATATCCTGAGTTCAGGTCTTTAACCTGCACAGCAAGGCCCTATGTCACTCAAACAGAGCAAATCCAACAAAATAAATATGAAGGGAAAATGGGCATCAAACTATTTCCAATCAATGTGTTGTGCAAGCAGTTTTCCATAAAATTAAAGTCTCCTGTCTTAGAGAGAAGCTCACTAAGAAACAGAATGTTGCAGGAAAGGTGAAACAAGGGGCCATCTTAAGACGGGATGGATGTTTACAAGGAGGTCCTAAAGGAAGGGTAAACATCCTATCCCTCAGGAAAGTTCACCAAGCTCAAGAAGTAGGCAACTCAGTGGCTTCAGGAACTCCTTAAAACCTACTGGATTTACTAGACCCCCTCTGTCCTCAAACATATAAGAAGAAGTAAAACTTGCTGGGAGACTCTCAGAACAGCTGAGCTGCCTGAAAGAGACTTAGAACAACTAAACTACCTGGAAAGGACACTCTGCAACCTGTTGAGCTGCTGTAGGCTATAAGATATGCTCCAGGTTTCTAATTTTGATGAGCTATTACCCATGCTGGGATGAGTTTTTGTTAAGTCTTTGAGTCATTTCCGTTCCTGTAAGTAACCTCAATAAAATGTTTTGGTTCATCAAGTTGGACTTTGGGAGTATCTGTGCTTTGGTCTGTCATCAGTTCCCTATTAGATATTTATTCACATCTCCCCAGAAATAGTGTCACACACAAGTGTCACTTACATTCCTCCGTCCTGGATTTCTGATCCTAGTGTGAGTTAGTTTTTGTAGCAGATATATGTAGTAGGAGGCCGCTTGATCGTTTCCTGGCCACCCAGACTCCCAAAATAACCACACAGAAACTATGTTAATTAAATCACTGTTTGGCCTATTAGCTCTAACTTCTTATTGACTAGCTTTTACATCTTAGTTCAATCCATTTCCATTATTTTATATTTTACCACGAGGCTGTGGCTTACCAGCAAGGTTCTGCATGTCTGTTTCCGGTGGCGGCTACATGGTTTCTCCTTGACTCTGCCTTTCTTCCAGCATTCAGTTTAGTTTTCCCTGCCTAACTCTACTCTACCCTATCACAGGCCTAAGACGGTTTCTTTATTAACCAATGGTATTCACAGCATACAGAGGGGAATCCATATATATATATATATATATATATATATATATATATATATACACACACACACACACATACACACACACACAAACATATTATCCTTCATACATGAGAATTAGTTTCCAGAATGTCTGGCATTCTATATGTGTGTTTCACCTCTGTTGTTAAACCACATTATAGAAATAACTCTTAAAATGTCTACAGTGGAAAAATTTCCTCTTTACGGTCTCTGAGCCAAACCTAAGGAAATTTATGGGTTTGTTTGGTTATGTAGATTTCATGAAAAAGGAAATGGACTTAGTAGAAGCATAGACCAAATGCTTCTAGGTCCAGCTTTCTAGGATGAAATATCTGCTTTCACTGAAGTCTGCTGTTGCTGTCTCTTCATCAAAGGAAGGACTGGAGGCTCTTTCCAGAGGACATCCTTCAGTTAAGAGACCTCTCTACTCAAAAACATCTGTATGAGTGGGAGGATATGACTGTGTGGTAGAGTGTTTGCCTCTGATGCTCAAGGCATACATACCCCTGTTCTGCAGGCTGCATTTTATGCCCTATTCTTTCCATGTCCTATTTACTCATCAAACTCTCCTCTGAACACACCCCACTCTATTCCTGCTTCCTGTAAAGCCTTCCACTATTACTGCTGACCCAAGTTTCCTGACATTTTAACCTTTTCTCAAGTGCCCAATTATTGGCACTTCTAAAAAAAAAGCCTGTCATATTAGCTCATTTTATTTTATTCATGATAGATGTCATGGCTAGATTTATGTCAACTTGACACAAGCTAGACACATCTGAGGGGAGGGAGTATCAATTGAGAAAATGCCACCATAAGATCTGGCTATAGGCAAGCCTATATCACCTTTTCTTAATTGGTTATTAATGGGGAAAGACTCAAGCCATTGTGGGTAGTGCTATTCCTGGGCTGGTGGTCAAAGGTGCTTTAAAAAAAGCAAACTGAGCAAATCATAAAGAACAAGGCAGTAAGCAGCACTCCTCTATGGTCTCTATATCAGCTCTGACTTCAGGTTCCTGCCCTGCTTGAGTTCTCACCTTACCTTTTTTCGATAACAAACAATGACATAGAAGTATAAGTAAAACAAGACTTTTTCTTTTTTTGGTCATAGTGATTCATCATAACAATAGCAACCCTAACTAAGACAATGGAAGTCATTGCACTGGTTGTATTGTCCACTGCTGTGAGAGGATATCCATTGTCTTAACTCATGACTTCAGAGGTGTCAGCTCTTTATGGAATGGAGTGACAGAGAAATTAATGGTAGCTAGGAAGTAAAGAAAGAGCAAAAACAGGAAAAGGCCAGGGCAAGATCCAAGTGCATAAACCCATCCTATTATAAATCTATCAAGGATTAAACCATTGATTAGATTACAGTGCCCATGATTCCTTTTGATTATAAAAAATGGGATCAGTAAAAAAAAAAATCAAATTGTTTCCTAGAAGTTTCTTTCTAAAATGAAATCTCTGATATCAGCTGAGGTCTTGATTATAGCTGTGATTTCATAGTCTAGAAATACCACCGAAGACACACTCATAGGCATGCTTCCCTACTATACCTTTCCTGATCCATTCAAGTTGGCAATAAAAATTATTCATCCCAGTGAGTTCATTTTCTTTCATTGTTTGCTAAACCTCAAACCCAAAGCTTTCTTATCTTGTAATCCATACAACACCTGGCAGTGACCATACATGCATGTCTGTGTGTGCTGGTTTGAAGGAGAATGGTATCATATATTTAAATGTGGAAGTCACCAGGAGAGAAACTGTATTGTAAAGATTAGGACATATGGCCTTGTTGAAGGAAGTATGTCACTGTGAGTGGGTTTAAGGTTTCAAAAGCCCATACCAGGCCCAGTTTCTCTTCTCTCTCTCTCTCTCTATCTGCTCTCTCTCTCTCTCTCTAGCGCCTATCCGCTGTCTCACACTCTCTCTCTCTCTCTCTCTCTCTCTCCTCTCTCTCTCTCTCTCTCTGTCTGTCTCTTTCTGTCTGCTGCCTGCAGATCAGGATGTAAAGCTCTCAGCTACTGCTTCCTGTTGTGATGATAATGGACTAACCCTCTAAAACAGTAAGCAAACCCCCAATTAAATGCTTTCTGTTATAAGTTGCTTTGGTCATAGAGTCTCTTCGCAGCAATAAAGCAGTAACTAAGACAGAAGAGTCTGTTGAGCAGATAGCAGTTTTATTGGTTTGTGTATAACTTCAACATATGAAACATTAAAGCAGGAGTGTTAAAAAGTAGTACCTCTATTTCTTAACTTAGTGTAAAATGTATAAAATAATGTGAATGTTACCTAGCTGCTAATATCAAAGGAAAAATGTCAGCTTATCCATTTCCTCATTTCTCAGTTCATTTTCTCTCATGATAAAACCCCCAGTATTTGGATGATTTGAGGACAGACATTATTTATGTAAAAACAAAGTTTGTTATGAGAAACATGAATAAAGGAGCCCTGTGTCCCAGAGGCATAAAGGAGAATGACTGGCAGGCTGTGAGGGGAAAAGAAAAAGTTCCACATGTGAACTCTCATGTGGCTGAGGAACAGTTTGAGCTTCCCACATGCTCTGAAGTCTTTCTTAACTCTCACCCTTTGATATGGAGATGGGTCTATGGATCCCCTGGTTCTGAATTGTAGGACGTGAAGGCTGAAGCTTGGTTTATACACTGGTCGTGAATTGAGGAAGCTTGGAAGAGTATCATGGTTCTGTGAAGCACATGTTACTTATTCAAGTCCTTTTAATCATAGATGTGGTAACCATTAAGAATTACCTCCCCTGTTTTGCTCTACAGAAGACTAAGCCTCTGGTGAATTTTAGTTAATCAGCCCTACAAGACAGGAGAGCATCCTGAAAGTTTAATTAAGTATGGAATTGGATAAGAATTTGCCTTTGTATGCTTTTACTTTAATTTCTGGAAAGGAGAAAAAAACGAGACAGCTATGTTGTACTGAGAATAAGTGTGACAGGACCTGGCAAAATGTAACACTGATCATAGTGACAGCTGATATACAGACCACATTTTAAAAAGAACAAAATTCCTTCATGCCAATTACATAATTTATCTCCGAGCCATCCTCATAGAAATCCTCACAGATATTAGTAATATTTTATTACATTATGATTTTCATTATAAAAAGTAATATATCTGCATGCAAGAATATTTATAAAATAGAGAAATGGGAAACACAAAGTGACAGTCCAGTATTTCCATGTGGTATTCTGAAATATACTGAAATATATTATTTTCTTTCTTCTTGTTCGTCTCCTCCTTCCCGTCATTTTTCAGACAAGATCTTACTATATATTCCTGGTTGACCTCAAGTTCTCTCTGTAGATCAGGTTTACAGAGTCTGCCTGCCTCTGTCTCCTGAGTGCTGGGCTCAACCTGGCTCCATACTTATAATCTGTTTGAATCTTGTTTCTTCATTAAATATTGTTATCACAAACATTTGGCTTTATTTTCTTTTATTTGACTATTTCATACATATATAAAATGTGTTTTGACCATATTCAAAGTTCATTACCCACTTATCCATCTCCCATTCCTAATCATTCCCTCCTTTACTTTTATGTCCTTTGTTTATTTCTTGACAACTTCATCTTTGTTAGTCAATCTATATGCATTGGTATGCATTGCTAAGGGACTTGTGTTTATAATATCATCTTGTCATTTCTTTTCTATCTACATGTCTTCTTCCAATCTCCCACTAAGCTTAAATCAGGGTTGCTTGGTTATTTCTTGGAGAATGGGCAATTGATTAGTTGCTACAACACCAAAGAAAATAACAGCTCTCCCTGTGAAACCCTTAATTGTTAGTATCTGATGTGGGATTCCCCTCTGTATGCTATGAGTATGTTTTATTACCATTGGTTAATAAAGAAGCTGCCTTGGCCTATGGCAGGGCAGAATAAAGCCAGACAGAAAATCCGAACAAAAATATATAGAGAGAATAGGTGGAGTCAAAGAGATGCCTTATAGCTGCTGAATGAGAAAGATACCAGAATCTTAACCGTAAATCATGAACCTTATGGTAAAATATAAAATAATAGAAAAGGGTTAATTTAAGATTTAAGAGCTACTTAGGAATATGCCTGAGCTGTTGGCCAGGCAGTGTTGTAATTAATACAGTTTCTGTGTGTTTATTTGAGTCTGGGCATCCAGGAAACAAAAGTAGAGTCTCTGTTTATAGCTGCTCAATGAGATGTGGGATGTCTCGAGTCTCCCAAACCATGATAGGATGGAATAGAGGTATCACTGTTCAACTCTTAATACCATTCTATCCCCTTCCATAATTTCCCCTGAGCCTTTGGGTATGATTTCAAACTGAACTTTCAGTAATCATTTATTCTCAACATTTTGACTATTTAAGAATCTGTATTAATTACTTCACACTGCAAAAAGAAGCTTCTCTATGTAAGGCTGAATACAAAACCAGTACATGAAGATAAACGTGAATATTTAGAAGATAGTTATGAATATTTATAAAATAGTTATGAATATTTATAAAGAAGTTATGAATATTTAGAAAACATTCTGCCTTCCTGTTCATTTAATGTAACAGTAGTAGATTCTAGCCTAGGGCTTTTGAACTCCCTAGCCATAGGATTTTAACTATAGGACTGCAATATCAGACATGTATTCCTCACATGATTTGGACCTCAGTTCCAATATTATTGATAAAATTATTAAACTGAAAGTTAATGAAATATCTTCTTTTTTTCCTAGGGTTATTGAAGTCCAAACTGAGAAAATTGTTCTTATAGACCAAAGTTTCTGTCCTGCCCTGTCCAACAGCCATTCAGTCCCAAAGAAACACACAGAGGCTTATATTAATTACAAACTATTTGACCTGTTATCTCAGGCTTATTATTAACTAACTTTTACAACTTAAATTAACTCATAATTCTTGTCTATGTTTAGTCACGTGGCTTGGTACCTTTCTTTAGTGAGGCATTCTCATCTTGCTTCCTCTGTGTCTGTGGGTGACTATGTCTCTGCCTTTCCTCTTTCCAGAATTCTTAGTCTGGTTGCCCCACCTATACCTCCTGCCTGGATATTGGCCAATGAGTGTTTTATTAAACCAATACCAGTAACAAAACTTTACAGTGTACAAAAACATTATCCCATAGAATTTCCCCCTTTTATATTTTCAAATCAAGAACCAGAATCTAATCTTATCTGTTTTCCTGTCCAAAGTCCATAACAACCTGTTACCAACACACTAAACAAAACAAACATCCACAGTTCACTTTTGGGGAATGTAGGTGTAGCTTTCTTGGCTAATTCCTGCTGATTGGGGTCACTGACAATCTATGGGGACTCAAAGAAAATTTAGGATTATGGCCAAATCCTGACTGGAATATTCTATGAGGTTTGATCATTTCAGCCGGCAGCCTTGAAGCTGTTCTGGATGCAGAACTCAAAAGAAACTACAAGAGCTGTACTCTGAAATGTTGGATCATTTAGGTTATACATTCCCATTGGAGATTTCTCAAAGGGGTCTTCCTTGATCAAAACTTACTTTTCTTAACCAAAAATGAATCCATGGCCTCTCATTTCCTGTGAAAACAAAACCACAACCTCGTCTCCAAAGTAACATATCTTTTGACATAAAATTTGAAGTCAAGGCATTTTCAAAATATATAGGTTGGATTAATCCAGCAGCTTTTATACTCAAATATCTTTTAGCAGCTATTGATCCTTCCTCAGCAGTCAAACAATTCAAAGCCAACACAATAACATACTATATCCAGACTCTCTGTGTATTTTCTATCTTTATGTGGCTTTTGCCTTTTTTTACTCTTTCTTTTATTTTTAATATTTATTTATTTATTTATTTGTTTTTTTTTTTTTGAGATGGGTTTTTCTGTGTATCTTTGCCTGTCCTGGAACTCACTCTGTAGACCAGGCTGGCCTCAAACTCACAGAGATCTGCTTGTCTTTGCCTCTCAAGTCTTGGGATTAATGGCATGCGCCACCATGCCTGGCTACCATATTTCTTTTTTTTTTTTTTTAAAGGACTTTATCTGTCTCCTTTCTGTTCTCTCCCAAGCCTACAACATTTTTTAACACACTGCAAACTGTTTAAAGTTTTGTATTTTGGGTTTTTTTGTATCTGAATCTGTCTTTATTGTATAAATCTATCTTTTTCTTTTTCTGAGCACATGAGTTTTTAATTTACTAAACGGCATCTTTAGGATTAAAGCTACAGCTTTGGTGACCAACCCCACCCCATTACTTAGCTTTCTGAGAGTCTATCTTCATGGCAGATGTACAGGTGGGAGCCTTGAATCTAATTTCCTTTGTTTAGGTTTTCGGCTGTTTTACTCTCAGATCTTCTGGCAAGCTTTACTTATTAAAATACAAATGAAATATCCCTAAATAATAAATAAACTACCTGGGGGCTAGTTTTGATTTAAGTAGTTAGAAGTGACTCCACAGGTTTTGAAAGCAGTCCTGCCACTGAAATCCAAGAATCCAGTGAAACAGCTGAGTATCAGTCAGACACCCACTCTTCGGAAGTTTATAGAGTTATTTTTACCTACTGTGATTCAAGATGTCCAAAGCAATCTCTTCCTAATCTTCTTATCCATCCAGTGGGTTTATGAAATCTGCATGTTAATCATCATGGGGCATTGTGGGGCATGCACCCTTACTGTGTTGGGGAAGAAACTGACTTGTAGAAAGGTTTCACCTGGGCCTTGTCTCAACACCGTTGCTTTGGGTGGGATTACGGATATGTAACAGGATTCCTTTTGACCTTAACAGTTGGCGAATGAAGCTGGGGAAACCAACTGCAGAAATGATATGGCCCTCAGAGGGAGTTGTGCAGTGTGACTGGGTCTATTGTGTACTCTGCCAAGGGTCCCACATAATGGGCATCAGCATCTGTAACACGAATGCTCTAATTCCTCGCTGGCTTCTTGGAAGAGGAAATGAAACCATGACCCTAAGATTGCTTTGAAAAGAAAGGGTAATTTTGTAATGAATAGTATTGGTGAAGGTTTTTAGCCCATTTATTTAGATGCTTCTAAAACTCAAACTCTATGCTTGTTTGCGCTTATTTGAGATAGACTCTCAATCTGTAGCCCCTGCTGACCTCGAATGTGTAACCCTTCTTCTGCCTCAGCCTCCCCAGTGCTGGTTGGGATTACAGGTATGCACCAACTCACCTGGCTGAAAGTCACTCTTTAAATTGCGGTTGCGAGGGAGCCCTTTCAAAATTTTCTTAAAAATGTAGGTGAAGCACAGAAAGGAGCCTTGTTACCGTAACTGGAAACTCTGGGGGTTGCACTACTGCTGTGGTTCGTTATGGTCTGTTTCCTGCGTCACAGCTCCTCTCTCAAACGGTCACCCCTAAAAACTCCAGGTGATGGAGAGCAGGGCTCGCTAGACAGAAAGCAGCTGTGCTGAGTCACACTGGCTTGTTCTGGCTCATGTATGTTTTTGGACCTTTCTTCTTGAACTGCAGGAGAATTTCTTTCTCTCTCTCTCTCTCTCTCTCTCTCTCTCTCTCTCTCTCTCTCTCTGTGTGTGTGTGTGTGTATGCATTTGTGTGTTCTAGTATGTGAAGGTGCATGTATATGTATTATATGTATACATGTTTGGAGGCAAGAGATTGACAATTAATCCCCTTACCATATCTTTTGAGGCAGAGTATCTAACTGAAGCTGGAGCTTTGCCTAGCTAGAAAGCTCCAGGGATCCTTCTGTCTCTACCCCTTAAGCACTGGCATGTATCACCGAACCTGGCTTTTTCTAGCTTCAAAGGTGTGTGCAAGAGTTCAAATTCAGGTCCTCGTGTTTTCATGGAAAGTACTTTGCCGACTGAGTCTTTTCTCCCATGCCCCTTTTTGTCATTTTTAAGGCAAATTCCCACCATACAGCCCAGCTCCTGTAGCCCCTGCCTCCTAAGTGCTTGGAATACTGGTGTAATTTAACTGCAGGAAAGGATTCTTTAAAAGCCACTATTCCTGGGCTGGAGGGATGGCTCAGTAGTTAGGAGCACTGACTGCTCTTACAGAGGACTTCAGTTTGGTTCCCAGCTCCCACAGGGTGACTCACTACCAACTATAATGCCCGTACCAGAGGATCTGACTCTCATTTCTTTCTGGCCTCTATAGGCACTAGGCACACATGTGAGTTCACATAGACAGGGAAATAAGTTTACATAATAATTAAAAATCCTTTTTTAAGCTACTGCTCATTCTGCTGAAGGTTAAGTTAGAAATTACCACAAACGGAATCCTATGGACACAGTGACCACTGTTACTCAGGAGAAACAAAGTCTTCTTAAGCCCTTTGCACCACAGTCTGTGTTTTGACTTGGGCGGCTGTCCTAGGAACACTGATTTGGGTAGGATTAGCACAGCAGTCCAGCAGTGAGTGATGTGCTGTGGGAGATGGGACCGGCTGTCATGCAAGGGACCGTGCCGTCATGCAAGGGACCATGCCCTGGGAGGATTCTGATGTTATTGGGGATGAAACTGATGTGCAAGAAAAGTCTAGAGTATCAGAGTCACACTGATGCCATCGCCTGTACAGTTTGCAAAGAGGTGTATAAGCAGGGAAGGGAGGGAAAAGATGTAAAGGAAGGCTCACGGGATAGGCAGAAAAGAAAGGCTAAGGGCAGAGAGCTCCAGATAGCAACTGTATTGTTTGGACTTATAATAACATTGATTGCTAATGATACTTCACAATATTTAACATTGTACTTTGCAATTAAATGTGAAGGGAAGCAAACCCCTTCACTAATGCAAAACGATAATAGTCATGTGCACTGGTAGACACCTGTAAACCCAGCACTTGGAAGATGGAGGTAGTGTGTGCTTACAACTGGAATAAAAATCCTCGACCATGTTTAACACAGTCTGGGTGCTTTGCGTCTTGCTTTGCATTTCTGCAGTCTCTCTGCAGCAGCCGTTAAGAGCAGATGCTGATGAACCTAGGACAACGTAAAACTAAACAAAACACAATAATGATAACCTAGTCCCACCTTTCTTAGGCTGAGATCTGCTTAGATGGCAGGCAAACACAACCCACTGCAGCCCCGCTAATAATGGAAGTGTGCCGAGGCTTCAAGTAGCTTGAGTTTAAACCCTTTTTTCTTCATAGTGATGTAAAATGAAAACAGGGGAGATAGGTAATATTTAATACTAAGCTATCAGAAGAAACCGCTATCATGGCTGTGTACCTTGGTGTGAAGCCTGTGGTGATAACAGAAGAAAGCGGACTACTTGGCTTTGGAAAAAGAGAAGACTGCCATGTTCAAAACAGGACTCTGGGTTTCCAGCATCCATAGAGTTACTGCAGAACCAGGCCTCGGAGACCTGAAAATCATCTCCAGATTCACCTTTAACTTCTGTGACAGTTGCCGTTTCAGTTTTCAGAACGTAGTGGTTCTCAGCCTTAGCTGAGGACATTGCAGGAAGTCGACCTTAAGTTATTGGCTTAGCCTTAGGCTTGGCAATTGTTTCAGAATTAACATTTTTGGTGAGTCAGTGCTTTTTCCACTAGAGAGTTGTACATTAAAAAGGAATTAAACTACTGAAGATTAAAATAGTAGAATATAAGCCACTACATCCTGCTAAGTAAAATAAACTAGATTCCAAAAGACAAACATGTTTGATTTTCTTATATATGTAGAACCTAGGGTGGAAAGAGAAAGAAGCTGAAGGTTGGGAGAGAAATAGTGAGAAAGGAAAAGGGAAAAGGAATAAGAGGAGCGGGATAAAAAAGATTAAGAAAAGAAGTAGATATGGTTATAAATTTATTATATTCAGGCATAGAAATATCTGTATAATTAATGGATGCTAATGGAAAAATTGTCTAAATTTTACTGTGAACCCGGGCACTCTGGGACCTAGCTTTGAATCAATTCTGAGTTATCCACGAGGAGTGTGGGTGTTGGGGTGCTTCCTCACCAACTCTCTGCAGCTATCAGATAATAGCAGCTTCTAGAAGTTACAGCCCTGACACCTTCGGACTTCCTCAGGCTTGAGAAGAGAGAGTTCTCAGGCAAATAAGGCCAATTGGTGTTAGGCAGGGATGTTTGAAAATGATAAAATTCTAATGGTGATGGCTGTATCACCATCAGGACCCATTTCTTCGAACCCTTTCTTATTCATTTATATTTTCCTTCAGGCAGTTGTCAGGAACCGGTCTGGAAATCAAGGGAAGAAGGAGATACCGTGCAGTTCTTTAGAAAGCATCCCAAGATAACATGTCCAAAGAGCATCCTAATGAGGGCATTTTTTTGGGAAGGTTACTGAGGATGGCTGTGGCAGTTGCACCATGTAGTGGCACTTCATTTGTATTCTAATAAATAAAGCTTGCCTGAGGATCAGAAAAGTTAAACAGCCGCACTGGCCAGCCTTACAGACCAGGCAGCAAGGATACACACCTTTAATCCCAGTAGCCACACTAGCTTGCCATAGAGACCAGGTGGTAGTGGTGAATTCCCTTAATCCTAGAACTAGAGAGGACTATAAAACTGGAGTGGACTGCTCTCAGACACAATCTCCTTCTGGGATTCCTGGAGGCAGGATCGCCATTTCAGACTGAGGAGGTAAGAACCCATGGCTGACTGTTTTGCTTTTTAGATCTTCAGGGTGAATCCCAGTTTCTGTCTCTGAATTTTTATGAATTGTGCTCCAGCATCATGCTTTTCTATTTGTTGATTTTTAGGCACTAGAAGCATCTTCAGGTCAGCAAATGTTTTCAGTGTTTGTAGAATCAGATGTGTGTCAGCCAACAGGTAGGCAGATATATTCTCAGTGCACAACAGCCTTAAGCCTTTGAAAAGGTGGCCAGTACTATTGCTAAGAGCCAGAACCTGGTGATCGTTACAAGCCTACCACAGTTGCTAACTTGCTTTGTGAATTTGAATTTGGGAAAGATAAGTGACTATTCTGTAGGATGATTTTTAAAGCTCAGATGAGCTTGTGCGGTGTCTTAACATTGCATCAGGCCAATTAGTCAGATCTGGGTTTGTAGGAGCCCATTTATTAGCTGTTTTCTTGTAAATGTTTGTGGACATGGTTGATTATAAATACTATTATTTTATTAAAACTGCCTCTCTGGTCCTCGGGCTGCTGCTGAGTTCCTTAAGGAGGTAAACCTGTCTAGCTCTCTTGCAGTTACATTTGGGACAGAAATGAAGAAGGTGCTATTCTTGATCAAGTAGTTAGGTGAGGCCGTGGCTGTGGGAGCTCCTTCCGCTCCTTCAGCCAATAGCCTTTGAGATACCAGCCCACTGGGGGATGGTCTCTTTCCCTTTAAAAAGCAGCGGCAGCCCTCCTCTTGCTCTCTTGCTTTGGACTCCGGTTCCAGCGACTAGCCTCCTTTCCTGGTCGTGTAGGACAGTGTTCTGTAAGTTTTTTCCCCTCAAATAAATAACCCTTTTATTAATAATAATTCCAAACTGGTGTGGGTTTGGTTCGTGCATTAGACAGTAATCCTCAGGGTCAAATTCCCACATTAAGTTAGCATCAAATAATCTTTTCATTTAGTTTCTGCTAATGCTCTTTTTGGGAAAATGAAGCCTAATGGGGCCATTAACATCCCTTTTCCCTGTCTTTTTTTTTTTGTGTGTGTTCTTTTTTATTGTTTTTATTGAGCTATACATTTTCCCCACTCCCCTTTCTTCTCCACTCTCTCCTTCTACCTCTCCTTACCCCCCATGTTCCCAATTTACTCAGGAGATCTTGTTCTTTTCTCCTTCCTAAGTAGATCCATGCATGTCTCTCTTAGGGTCCTCTTTGATGTCTAGGTTTTCTGGGAGTGTAGACTGTAGGTTTGTTATACTTTGCTTTATGCCTAATATATGTTTATGAGTGAGTACATACTGTATCTGTTTTTCTGGGTCTGCATTACCTCATTCAGATGTTTTTTCCAGTTCCATCCATCTGTTTACAAATTTAAAGATGTCATCATCATTATTATTTTTACTGCTGAGTAGTGTTCTATTGTGTAAGTGTACCATATTTTCCTTATCCATTCTTCAGTTGAGATACATCTAGATTGTTTACAGGTTCTGGCTATTATGAATAATACTGCTATGAACATAGTTGAGCAAGTATCCTTCTGATACAATTGAGAATCCTTTGAGTATATACCCAAAAGTGGTATTGCTGTGTCTCCAGGTAGATTAACTCCTAATTTTCTGAGAAACTGCCATACTGAATACCAAAGCTACTGTACATGTTTACAATCCCACCAGCAATGGAGGAGTGTTCCCCTTACTCCACATCCTCTCCATCATAAGCTGTCATTAGTATTTTTTTTAATCTTAGTTATTCTGACAGGTATGAGATGGTATCTCAGAGTTGTTTTGATTTGCATTTCTCTGATGGCTAAGGAAGCTAACCATTTTTTAAGTGTCTTTAGGCCATTTGAGATTCATCTATTGAGAGTTCTCTATTTAGGTATGTACCTCAATTTTTAATTAGATTATTTGGTATTTTGGTGTCCAATTTCTTGAGTTCCTTGTATATTTTGGAGATCAGTCCTGTCAGATGAAGATTTTTTTCCCATTATGTAGGCTGCCATTTTGTCTTATTGATTGTGTCCTTTGCCTTACAGAAGTCTCTCAGTTTTAGAGGTCCCATTTACTAATTGTTGCTCTCAGTGTCTGTGCTACTGGAGGTATATTTAGGAAATGGTCTCCTGTACCAGTGTGTTCCAGGGTACTTCCCACTTTGTCTTCTATGAGGTTCAGTGTGGTTGGTTTTGTGTTAAGGTCTTTGATTCATTTGGACTTGAGTTTTGTGCATGGTTATAGATATGGATCTATTTGCATTCTTCTATATGTCAACATCCATTTGTCTCAGAACCATTTGTTGAAGATGCTTTTTTGTTTCATTTTATAAATTTGGCTTCCTTGTCAAAAATCAGGTGTTCATAGGTATGTGGATTAATATCCAGGTTTTCAATTTGATTCCATTGGTCCTCCTGTCTGTTTTTATGCCAATACCAGGCTGTTTTCAATACTGTAGTTCTGTAGTAGAATTTGAAGCCAGGGATGGTGATGCCTCCAGAAGTTTCATTATTGTACAGGATTGTTTTGATTGTCCTGGGGTTTTTGTTTTGTTTTGTTTTTCCATATGAACTCAGGCATTGTTCTTTCGAGGTCTGTGAAAAAAATTGCTGGATTGCCTTCATGTCTGTTGTTATGTCCCCCTTTTCATTTCTGATTTTGTTAATTTGGATATTCTCTCTTTGCCTTTTGGTTAGTTTAGATAAAGGTTTGTCTATTTTGTTAATTTTTCTCAAAGAACCAACTCTTTGTCTCATTGATTCCTTGTATTGTTTTCTTTGTTTCTATTTTGTTCATTTTAGCTCTCAGTTTTATTATTTCCTGTCATGTAGACCTCTTGGGTGAGTTTGCTTCTCTTTGTCCTAGAGCTTTCAGGTGCTCTGCTAATCCACTAGTGTGGAGTTTTCCCAACTTCTTTATGTAGGCATTTAGTGTTGTGAACTTTCCTCTGATTCCATTGAGTCCCATAGGTTTAGGTATGTTGTATTGTTGTTTTCATTGAATTTTAGGAACTCTTTAATTTCTTTTTTTATTTTTCCTTGACCCAGTGGTGGTTCATTTGAGCATTGTTCAGTTTCCATGTGTTTGTGGGCTTTCTGCAATTAGTGTTGTTGAATTCTAATTTAAGCCATGATGATCTGATAAGACACAGGGGATTATTGTAATTTTTTTTATCTGTTGAGATTTATTTTGTTTCTAAGTATGTCGTCAATTTTTGAGAAGGTTCCATGAGGTGCTGAGAAGAAGGTATGTTCTTTTGTGTTTGGGTGAAATGTTCTATAGATATCTGTTAAGCCCATTTGAGTCATAACATCTGTTAATTCCTTTATTTCTCTGTTAAGTGTATGTCTGCTGGACATGCCCAGTGGTGAGAGTGGAATGTTGAAGTCTCCCACTATCAGTGTGTGGGGCTTGATGTATGATTTAAGCTTTAGTAATGTCTCTTTTATAAGTGAGGGTGTCCTTGTATTGCGGGCATAGATGTTCAGTATTGAGACTTTATCTCTTTTTTTAAATTGTTTTTATTGAGCTATATATTTTTCTCTGTTCCCCTCCCTTTCTCCCCCCTCCCCTTCTACACTCTCCTATGATCACTTCTTGGTCTTTTGGCTAAGATCAAATGTTGAGACTTCATCTTGATGGATGTTTCCTGTGATGAATATGAAATGACCTTCTCCATCTCTTTTGACTAATTTTAGTTTGAAGTTTATTTTCTTAGACATTAGGATAGCTATACCACCAGCTTCTTTCTTAGGTCCATTTAATTGGAAATTCTTTTCTCACCCCTTTACTCTGAGGTAATATGTCTTTGTAGGTATGTTTCTTGTATGCAGCAGAAGGATGGATTCTGTTTTTGTATCTAATCTGTTAGCCTGTGTCTTTTTATTGGTGAATTGAGTCCATTGATATTAAGGGATATTAATTACCAGTGATTTCTATTTCCGGTTTATTTTGTTGTTGTCAGTGGTGGTGGTAGTGATAATGGTGGTATTGTGTGTGCATTTCTCTTCTTTGGGATTTGCTGGTGTGGGATTGTCTATTTTCTGTGTTTTTGTGGGTGAAGCTAACTTTGTTGGGTTATGGTTTTCCTTCTAGTACTTTCTGTAGGGCTGGATTTGTAGATAGGTATTGATTTAATCTGATTTTGTCATGGATTATCTTGCTTTCTCTATCTATATTGGTTGGAAGCTATAGTAGTCTGGGCTGGCATCTGTGGTCTCTTAGTGTCTGCATGATGCCTAACCAGGACCTTCTGGGTTTCATTGTTTTCATTGAGAAATCAGATATAATTCTGATAGGTCTCCCTTTATATGCTACTTGGCCTTTTCCCTTTGCATCTCTTAGTATTCTTTCTTTATTCTGTATGTTTAGTGTTTTTATTATTATGTAGTAAGGGGATTTTTTTGTCCACTCTATTTGGTGTTCTGTAAACTTGTGTTTTCATAGCATTTCCTTCTTTAGGTGGGAAAAGTTTCCTTCTATGATTTTGTTGACTACATTTTCTGTGCTTTTGAGGTGGACTTCTCTTTCTTCAATTCCTATTATTCTCAGGTTCAAATTTTTCATGGTGTCCCAGATTTCCTGGTATTTTGTATTAATGATTTGTTGGATTTGACATTTTCTTTGACCAATGTATCTATTTCCTCTATCATATCTTCAACACCTGAGATTTTCTCTTCCATCTCTTGTATTCTGTTGTTCATGCTTGCTTCTGTAGTTGCTGATCGATTACCCAAATTTCCAATTTTCATATTTCCCTCAGTTTGTGTTTTCTTTATTGCCTCTATTTCCCTTTTCAAGTCTTGAATCATTTCTTTCTCCTGTTTGGTTGTTTTTTCTTGGTTTTCTTTAAGGGATTTGCTGATTTCTTCCAATTTTTTTCTTTGTCTTTTTCCTCTACTTCTTTAAGTGATTTTTTCATTTCCTCTTTGAGGGTCTCAATCATCTTGATAAAGTTATTTTTAAGATCATTTTCTTCTGCTTCATGTGTGTTAGGATGCTCAGTCTTGCTGTTCTAGAACCACTAGTTTCTGGTGCTGTCTTGCTCTTTATGTTGTTGAGTGTATTCTTACTCTGTTGTCTACCCAACTTTCCCTCTGACTGTAACAGGTGGGGCCTGTGTTTCAGGGGTGTCTTAGTTGCTGTGGCTCCCTTGAATGTTCCTTCAGGTACAAGCAGGGCAGAGCCTTCTGTAATTGTTCATCCAGGTGCCTATGAGTCCCTGGTTTAGATGGTTGCCCCTCCTGGTGCGGGGTGGCTATTGCTCTGATCTCCACTCCTCCAGTTGCGGTTGGGGTGGAGGCTAAGGCTCTAGTGGTGAGACAGCCTTGGAGGCCACTGCTGTTGTCACAGCCTGCTGAACTGTTAAGGTGTCCTCTCCTGGCGGCCTGGTGGCCCACCCACTGAACACCCCCTGTTCCTGTCTTTATGGCAGTGGTTCAGCATGAACAAAAGTGTTTCTGTCTGTCATGTGAAACTTTTAAACATGTGCTCCATGACTCTGAGCAAAACAGGTTTAGGAATGTAACCTCCATCTTTACCTCTTGAACTATGGTTTTAAATTGAGTAGACTCAGTGATTGATTATTAACCTTCATTGTTACCTTGACTGGGCCTTAGAATTCCCCAGAAACACATCTATGGGCATGTCTGTGAGGGCATTTCTAACTGAGGAGGGAAGAATCACCAGAATGGAAGGCTTGATGTCCAGTCTGAATAAAAGGGTAAAAAGGAGTTCAGGTCAGCCTGGACTACATGATTAGACACTGTCACAAAAGACCAGGGAGGCTAGAGAGATGGCTCAGTGGTTAAGAGTATTTTCTGTTTTTGGAGAGAACCCAAATTCTATTCTGAGTTATGGATGATTTGGACAGATAAAAGTCATCCATAACTCAGCTTCGGGGAATTAGATGCCTTCTTCTGGCTTCTGCTGGCATTTCTACTCATGTGCACATGCGTGTGCGCACACACACACACACACACACACACACAATTAGGAAAAATTACAAGTTGAAGTACTTTGTCAAATGCCTAATATAGCAAACAATTGATGGAGATTTTCGTCTTTGTGGAATTTATTTTTAAAATCTTACTCTTCCAAGAGCTCTAACACCTTTTGACCATAGGCAGAGGACACCGCAATGTCACCTCCCTCCTCCAGTGTAGCGAGAAGAAAGCACTAAGTGAGCACTTAACAGATGTTTTTCAGGTGTGGAATGCTTGAGCATGTAGAGTTGAGCTGTGACATGAGGTGAGATTTACTCATAATTCATATTTGTTTAGAGCTGGTCAAGGCAGTTGTTTTAGGTATTTGTGAGTATTTACAGTAAGACCAGAGTGACTGCCAACAGATAAAATGGTGTTTCTCCAGTCCCGAGGCTACCAATACCACTTCCAATGCTTGCCTGACTTTCCTTAAATAAACCCTGAAAAGTCTAAATGAATTTCTTCTTGCGTTTTGCAAGGGAGCTCTCCCCTAGGCTTGTCATGCATTGCATTGCCGAGAAACCTGTCATCCCTATCTGCTTCCCAGGGCAGATTCTTTTTGTCTAATTGTCCGACGCAGAGGCTGAGAACATAAGTCGAAGCTTGAGGACTCCTGAATAGTTCCTTTAGACTGCCTGTCTGTCTTTCGAGACAGCAACACAGCAAGTTGCAGATGTACTGCAGAGTTCCTTTGCAATGTCACCTTCATGGTGACCTGCCAAAGCTATTTATATGTGAATGAGTCCATAATTCAGTATCAACTATTGCTTTATTTTAGTTTGAGAGAGATGATGATGTCCTTGCGAAATACCAATGCGAGCAATTTCATCTGAAGGTTTTGGTTTTATTTAAGTGAATACCCATTGTTGACAAGGCGCATTCATAGCTCACATTGGCAAAATCAACAACACAAAACACAAGGAAATGATCATGAAGGAGCCTGTAGGTTCAGGAATAGCCAAACTCATCAGGGAAATGTGCTTTCTTTTTCTGTCATTAGGGACCCTCTACAGTTGGGTGACAAGTGCTCTGAACTTAAACAAGAAAGGCTGATTGAGAGGCTTGCATGACAAAAGCAGCTTCACATACAAAGAGGGATTTTTTGAAAGGCGAAGCCTGTATTCAGTACCCAGGAAACCACACCTTTGTAAAAATAAAAATTGCAAGCTGTAAAATTCACTGATTGCACTAATGGAAGTGTTCTTGGGTTCAAAATCACTGAATCTTGCAAAAACAGAAACCAAATGTGCTACTTTGGATTTGTTAGTAGAGACATCGACTTGGGCTGCCAAGCTATTTAGCCGACTCTTTTCATTTCCCCCTTTCTCCTTCCCTGGTCCCTCTTTCTTTCTATTCATGCACCCATCTATCATCTATCCATCTTATGAATCTATGTCATTCATTAATCCGTAACTCCAGAGGCTTTGTCTCATTCAGTGTCCTGGTGAGGATGATGATACACCATCCAGAGTTCTCAAGGAGGGGTTCCAAAGACATCATCGAAAGCAACTACCTTGCAATAGGGCTGCATATGTCTTCTCCAGAGTAATGGCTTGCCCAAGGAAGCCAAATGTTTTAGAAAAAGCAACTACATTTAAGAAATGTGGTGCATGGCTATGCCTCTAGACAGGGAGTGGAACTGACGCCATGCATGATTCTGAACACTTCCCCCAGAATCACGCTCTTGGAAATCATTTCTTCAAGTGTTGGTTTTCTGTCCACTAGATGGCACTGTTGCACTATGCAATATTGTGTTGTTGCCTGGCTATGAGGGTGACTCTTCTTAAGAACCAAGGGCCACCTTTTCTTGCTGTGTTAAGCAGCAATGTGCAGTAGCTGTAAATCTCCACCCTATGCCTAGAAGAAGGTTGCAGCGTCTGAAGGGGTCAGCAGGAGTCTGTGGTGTCTGGGTCCCAGGAATTCCTAGATTCTGTCTCAATGATGCTAAAGCAGGGAGGGACTGGAAAAGTTCCCCGCCACACACTGGGAAAATGGGCCTAAGTAGTGAGATGTCCCTGTGGATGGGCAGGGAGAATCATCAAGTCTTCTTCATGTTCTGTTCAGCGTTGTTCGATTGTTTCCATGGAAGGAACGGACGACTGGAGGTGGGGACACGTGTGACACCTAATGCAAATGTATATGGCCAGGCAAGTCTCACTTTGACGTGACTCTTTCCTGCTGCTTCCTAGGACCCAGACTGAGCCCCACCCTACACCCAGGGGCACCATGTCAGCATTACCTTCAGTTTGGGCATAACTTGGGTTTTGACAACTCTAAAACAACAATCTATTGGCACACACAATTTGTTGTGTTTTGAGAAGCAGTGATCTCAACTCTGCTATATCAAAGTATTTTGTTTTTTAAGAGTAGAAGAGAGTGCCCTACCATTGTTCACAGTGGTGGGTGCAGTTTGATCTGTACTACCTTTAGATCTGAATGGGGTCCCCAGGGAGCCGTTTTCTCAGCTGTGTGAACCTGAGCCAGCCAAACCCATCTCTGAGCTTTTGTTCCTCACTAAGGGATGTTATACCTTTTGCACTAGAAGAAGCTACTTAGTAAAAGCAGAACAGCCCAATACAGAATTGCCAAACGCAGACTGTCTTTTTCCAGATAGCTGCCGTATTTCCTTCTTTTTGCTTCTTTTGTTTTGGCTTTGGGGTTAGCATCCTCTCTTTTTTATTGTTCCAAAGAAGGGGAAAAAAAACCCAGAAAGGAAAACCAAAAAGGAAGCATGCTAAGAATCTACAGCAAATGTCTATATGCCAGGGTGAGGGCTGGGAGAGGAGGGCACAACTCCTCTGCAATTCACCAGAGTCTGCCAGTGTTAAGAGACTGAATTATTGGTTCCTTTTAAGCATTTGTTGACTTTTATTGAGATGCAATTCACACGCCACAAAAATATGTTTTGTGTCGTCCCCCCCTACCTCCCGTCTGGTATTGGTTGGTTGGTTGGTTGGTTGGTTGCTTTTTTTTTTTTCATTATGAGACTCATGCTGACCTAACTCATGCTCTTCCTCCTCAGTCTTCAAAAACTATCACACAGGGGAAATTCTTATTTTAAACTGTGCAGACACCGAGGGGCTCTTAGTCCATCCCGAGTCACGCGGTTGGCACCACTGACTCATACCGTGATACCTGTGTTTTCCTCAAGCTGCGTCCCTGGTGGGGTCAGTAGGTCTCAGCTCTGCTCGTGCCTCTGCACTCTCTTCCCCATTTCTCAGAGGAGATAACCTCAGCTACTCGGCCTTTAGATCTTCCCAGATGAGATAACCTCAGCTACTCGGCCTTCAGACTTCCCCATCTTCATCCCACCTGCTCAGATCGGATGCTCAGCTGCCTTGGTGACGACTTCCCTTTTCATTATTATGCTCTTCAAATCTGGAATTTCTTTGGGTTAGTTTTTTTAAAAGAACAAAATCTATGCCATTTTATTTTTCTTGCCTCAAATGAAGCTCGACTGAGCCCCTAGCACAATAGGTTGTTCTGTCAAAAGAATTTAGGCTCAGTCAATCATCTCCTTCCTTTCTTATTCTGCAGTTCTGGGGCTTCAACCCAGGGCCTCAAGAAAGCTGGGTAGGCACTCTATCGCCGAGCCACATCTCCAACTTTATCCTTTTTGTAATTAAGAAATTACACTTATTTATTTATTTATTTCTCTATCTATCTACCTATCTATCTATCTATCTATCTATCTATCTATCTATCTATCTATCTATCTATCTATCTATCTATCATCTATCTATCTATTTATCATCTATCTATCTATCTATCTATCTATCATCTATCTATCTATCTATCATCTATCTATCTATCTATCTATCTATCTATCTATCTAACTATCTATCATCTATCTATCTATCTATCATCTATCTATCTATCTATCTAACTAACTATCTATCATCTATCTATCTATCTATCTATCTATCTATCTAACTATCTATCATCTATCTATCTATCTATCTATCTATCTATCTATCTATCTATCTATCTATCTATTTATTATTTTTGTGTGAGTGTGTGTCCATTCTGCTATGGAGGAAGCATGACATCCAGCTGGAGGCAGTTCTCTGTTCCTATCCTGTGGGTCCTGGGGTTTGAACTCAGGTCTTCAGGCTTGGCAGCAAACAATTTCCCTACTATGACATCTCACTGTTCTCTTTTCAAAATTCTTGCTTCATTTACACACACCTTGATTCTTTCCTGGGGGTGTAGTCAAGAACCCAGCTTTATATGAGTGCAGGTTCCTAAGGAAGGGTTCCCCAGGCTGTTGGTTGCAGCCACACCTCACATGGCCAGTGAAGTCAGCCTTCAGTTTATCTTATTATCCAGAGAATGGTTAGAGTTTCCCAGAAAGCCTGGAAGCTCGAGGAGGAGGCATCTGTGATGGGTTCTCTGTGTGTTCAGATGTGTCCTGGCAAGTCTCAATGGGGTAGCTGACAATTTGGCCTTAACTATTTGTTTTTTTTCAAACCTGCAGTCTTTAGGTCACAGGGCCTCCTTAGGTTTAATTACCTGCTTAGAATTTGTGATTATCTGGAAATGTCTTATCTATTTGCTTTTAAAGTAAACTTAAAAATTTAAGGTGTTCTTTAAATTGGCATTTAGTAAGTTTATGGACTTGTGGAATACTTTGACATGTTTATTGTTAAGAATAAGAGCAGCTCTACAACTTAACAGTTATGTTATAGGATGATTAATAAATACATCCTGCACTGCAAAGACTGCCTGCGTGTTTATTTGTTGAAAAATTTCTCTTACTAATTGTGGAATTATTAATTATGGTCATCATTCTGGTGCTAGATTACTAAGCTTATTCCTGAAGGTCAACTGAAACTTTGTATCCTTTGGTAGATATCACCCCTTTCTTATCCTACCCTTTTCTACTCTCCTTCCAAGGATTTCTGCTACTTGTGACAACATGGGGAATGACAGAGGACATTATGCTATTTTGATGAGGTGGATGTGGGATGGCAAATACTTGTGACCACAGTTGTTGTAAGCCACCTTTTTGGGGTGACTTTTGCCGTGGTCTAGTCACAGCGGGTTTGCATGTTTCAGCGTAGGGGCATGAGGATTAGAAACATTAGGTAGAAGGAACAGAAATAAGAATGAAACACAGAGACATAGGATAGTACCAGGAGGGCAACTCAGTGAATACTGAATGTTGAATTTTGAAATTTGAGTTCTGAGTTTGGTGTTTATTTTCCACGCACTTTTATACCTTAATACAAAAGTGTGTGCATGTGTGTGTGCGCGTGCGTGTGTGTGTGTGGAGGGGGGAAGACTGCTTTAACACGACGCAAAGGACAACCAAAACAGTTACTTGTTAATACTTGAGATATCAAGCCATTAATTCCTGAGTAAAGCATTTGATGTTCAGGGCAGTGAACTCACCCTCTACCAGGTATCCTGTAGGCAACCACTCCTTAGGTCAAATCTCCTGTTTTAAATAAAGAAGCACAGGAGTATGTTTAAATTCTCTGACCTTTGGTCAGAGTGGAATGGATCCACCTCTATGGGTTATCTCAATGTCCCAAACACCAAGTTCCCACACCCTAGGTCAGTTGTCAACCACTTTAAGAGCGAAAACAAGCTCAGACTCTCTGACCTACAGACAAGAGAGAACAGGCACGCGTCTGTGTCTGTCCCAACACACGTTTTTGTTTGTTTGTCCAGTGTTTGTCCTTGCGGTAGCTGCTCAGGGCCAACTTCACATACTGCACACAAGCACAATTTATGTGGTGATTCCCGGGGTCCTCTAGATTCCCTAAGAGCTACCAGAGCTTTGCACAGCCCTAGTGGACAGCTCAGTCCTCCGTTTCTCTCTGTGTGCTTCGGATTAGTTTGTCATTATTTGCCTTATCTGGTCACCCATTGCCTCAGGCAGCCGTACTGTTCTGGCATTTTCTAGCAAAAGTTCCCGACAAATATCTTGAATCTCCTAAGCTCTTAACACTGAGCCACTAATGTAGACGGATCTTTCTACGTGGATCTTCCAGTAAACTACCAGACAGGCCCATTTCATGGAATTCTTTGTGAATAAGAAATCTGTTTCTCAGATTGCTGAGCTAGGGCAGAAGATGGGGGTGGGCCTAAGCTTTGTTAAAAGCTTCCTGGTTTTTTTTTTTTCTCTTTTTTTCCCTAAGACTTAGCTACTTTTCTTGCATAAGTACTCCCTCAGGCACTGCCAGCCTTTGGTTAATTTCCAGAACTCTAAAAAAGCTTTTTCTGACTACATTATGTTTTGCCAGTTCTTTTTTTTTTTTTTTTTTTTTTTTTTTTTTTTTTTTTTTTTTTTTTTTTTTTTTTTTGGTTTTTTTCTTTTTCGAGACAGGGTTTCTCTGCAGCTTTTTAGAGCCTGTCCTAGAGCTAGCTCTTGTAGACCAAGCTGGTCTCGAACTCACAGGATCCACCTGCCTCTGCCTCCCGAGTGCTGGGATTAAAGGCGTGCGCCACCACCGCCCGGCTGTTTTGCCAGTTCTTTTATGGAAGAGGGAGAGAACTTTCACTACCCTTCTTCATAGAATTTACCAGCTAGTCTCCTTTTGAACTTGCTGCGAACTGGTCAAGCTACATAGTGATTGAGAACCTGTCAGTTTAGGCCACTGAGACCAGCTGAACACTGACTGGCCTTGGCCACAAAAACACGACATGTTGTTGCAGAGAAATCTCAAGGACAAAAGCGCTTTTAATTTTACCACTAGTTCGGGAGGAAGAAATGTGGACTTCAGCTCTAGGTGGGAGGGCGCTGTATGAGACAGGAGTTCGGTAGGTGCTGCATTTGCTGAAATGCAGACTCCTCATTTAGGCCCACAAAGAAACTAAAAATAGGTTTGTCAAGCCTAGCATGCTGGGGTTGCTGGAAGCCAGATTGTCGCCTTAAAAAACCTCTGGCTGCATCCACAGTTAAAATGACCACATTTGCCAGTTAGGGATGGCGGTTTTTACTAATCTCTGTTGAGCAGGCGATACCCATTAAATTGGTTGGTTGGTAGAAATGGAGTTAAGAAAGATGCAGTTACTGTCTTCATAGCCAGAGAGAGATGGGCAGGCTTGGGAGCCAAGGCTCTGTCTGTCTCCGCATAGTCTGTTTCCCCCTCTCATACCTTTGAAGTTAATCTTGGCTGACAAAGGAATTCAACAATCAGTTGATCTGCAGAATGGGGTGTTACTTGCAGGAAAGCTGAACAGAGGTAAGGTGTCCCTGGCTGGAGAAAGCTCTCAGAGGCACTTCTAGTGTCCCGAAGGTGAGATGCAAGGGTGCAACCCAGGACCCAGAGCAGAATGTTCTCAATTTCCTTCCTTTGACATTCAGTGACACAGCCACTTAAGAAAGGGGTGGGGACAAAAAAACATGTTTTTCTGTTTTTTTTACCCACTCTTCCTTTCAAAAATTCAATTATGTGTGCCCACAGCTAAAACAAACTATGTTAAACGTTCGTTCAAATTTCCAATTCTCTTTTATACCTAAGAAGTTGGTATTTTTACAATTCAAGGAAACTGGGGTGTGGGGACCTGTGCGTGGCAATGTTTGATTAATTTTCTTGATTCTAGGCTCACCTGAAACTACTTCCCTAGTGATGGTGATGGATTTGTTCCTCTAGAAAGTTCTTTGTATCTCTTTCAAATTAATAGCTGCATCTAGGAACTAGGTCAGATTCAGTTTCTTTTTCTAGGGTGTGTGCATGTTCATGACTTCACTAATGTTTTATTTTCTTTCATGGGGAGTATATAATCTCATGGGTCATTTTTTAAAATTAGTATATTTTCATTGTACAAAATAGTGAGTTTTATTATGATAGTCTCGTGAATATATATCATGCATTGATTCGATTTTCCCCAATGTTCCTTCTTTCCTCTTTTCAAATAGTGCCCCTTCTACTTTGATGTCTCTTTTAAAAGAATAGAGGTCTCATATACTAATTTTTCAAAGTCTGGCACAGTTCTAGTCATTGCTCTGAAACCGGCATAATTTCATATTCTTTAGTGATTGAATTAGAATTGCATTGTGTATATATGCCACATTTTCTTTACCTGTTTATCTCCTGATGGACACCTAAGCTGAATCAATATCTTGGCTATTGTGAAAAATATATGGATGACTTTGTAAAATGAGTGTGTTACCTTCTGTAAGGGCATGCTAATTTTCCGAGTATTGGTCTGATTTTAGTACCCATGTTGCTATGGTGAGCAGTCTTCCATTTAAAAAAATAATAATGGAAGAACTGACAAATAATTGTGAATGACTGGTGGAAGAAAAAAGTGACTTAGAAGGCCTCAGAGTAAAACCATTCAATTATGCATGGGGTGGGGGATGGGGTATCATGCTTCTGTTTCTGCCTGGCAATCTACATCCTGCTGCACAAGCCAGACAACAACCCCAGCACGGAGGGGAAGGTAGGTACGAAGTCCCACCCCTAGCTAAGGAACTTGTGGCCATTGACTGCTAGTAGGAGAGGGAGAGCCCGTTTTCTTTAAGGGTGAGACCTCTGGTAGGTCAATCATGCTCCAATGGAAAGCCATCTGAAAGTATAAGGACAGGACAAACTCTATTTGATGGGTTTGAAAAACCAAAAAGGACACAAAGTCGAGTGGGTGAGGAGATGGTGGTGAAGATGGAAGAATATGATCAAAATACATTGTACAATATTTTCAGGGAACTACTTAAAATGAGGGAAACTCATATTTTTTTAATACAAAAATGGATTGTGTATGTGAGTCTTGGTATGGGGTGTATACTGGGGTGCGGTTGGTTGTATAATTGCTTATAGTACCGTCACTAAGTTTTGCTCTAAAAGCTTCTCTCTTGTGTTTTCTCAGTGGCAGACTGTTGTTGCTACTTCCCTGAAGGAGCTCTCCACAGGTGGGACTGGCTCCTAACTTAAACCGTAGAGAAGAATTTCAGGCCATGCTAGCATGAGAGAGAATTGGTTTTATTAAATAAAGGCAAGAGAAGGAGACAGTACATGTTTTACATATATTTTTTTTAGCATAACTCTTTATTGATTCTTTGGGAATCTCATATCACGCACCCCAACCTCACTCACCTCCCAGTAGCTCCATATCTGTTCCTCACCACAGCATCATGGCTTAATTAATTAATTAAAAACAAAACACCTCATTCTTCTGTCTTCCCAACATCTCTTCATTCATCTTAGTGTGTCATGCTTATACCCTTTTCTCCAATCTGCCCCACCTGCAAAAAGTTCATTGCAGTGAGCCATTGGTCTAGTTCAAGGCCTTTAGCATACCATCATCACAGGACCCTGTTATGGTTATATATATATATATATATATATATATATATATATATATATATATATATATGTGTGTGTGTGTGTGTGTGTGTGTGTGTGTGTTATACATTGTTTTGTGTTATATACATGTTATATATTAAGATGGCTTACATTTGTTCATGCTGTGGAACATTTGTGGATCATTTTAATGCTGCAAAAATGCATTGCTTTCTTTTACATTACATTTGTTTAACTCTGTGAAGCTGTGATTCTTTGCCTGTCTAAACACCTACCTGATGGTCTAATAAAGATCTGACTAGTCAATAGCAAGGTAGGAGAAAAGCTAGGTGGGGCTGGCAGGCAGAGAGGATAAATAGAAGGAGAAATCTGGGAAAAGAAAAAGGAAGGGCAAGGTAGAACAAGGAAAGGAGGATATCAGAGGCCAGCCACTCAGCTACATAGCAAGCTGCGGAGAAAGAAGTAGAGAAATTGAGAAAGATAAAAGCCCAGAGGCAAAAGGCAGACAGTATAATTTAAGGAAAGCTGGCTAGCTACAAGCCAAGTTAAGACCGGGCCTTCATAAGAACGAATAAAACTCTGTGTGATTTATTTGGGAGCTGGGTGGCAGGCCCCCAAGGAGTCAAAGAGTAAAAAAAATCAAAAAACAAAAAAAATCAACAATAGGGCCCTCATCAAAACTCCTCTTGTATATTCTGTCATTGCCCCAGGTCATGGAGCTTCTGCAGTTATTCTGTAGGACAAGTCCCTCGTGTACTCCAGCAGGCCATAGGTAGGGTAGATGTTACAGTGGGCCAACCCAAGGCCCAGGGTGTGGGTCTGGGTGGTAGCTGAGTTGGTAGGTCCTGTCCACTGAGACTGTCCCTCGGGCTAGGGGCAGAAGCAGCTCTCCCAGGCCCATGCCATTGAGGCTAGCTCTCCAATACCAGAGATGAGATATAGGCAGAGTTTTCTGTTCTTCCAGCCAGTTCCCAAATAACCACACAGAAACTCAATATTATAAATCATTAGCAATTATAAATGCTCAGCTGATAGCATGGGCTTGTCTTTAGCTAGGTCTTATAGTTTAAATTAACCAATCTCTATTAATCTTCCCTGAGGCTTGTTTACCTCTTGTACATACCTCCCATCCTGCTTGCTCTGCATCTCGTGGCATCTCTGGCATCTCCTCTTGACTCTGTCCTTCTTTTTCCCAGCGTCCTCCTAGTCTGGCTCTCCTACTCAATCTCTTCCTGCCCAGCTATAGGCCAGTCAGCTCTTTATTAACCAAGGAGAGCAATGCATATTTACAGTGAACAATGGGATTATTCCACAGCAGTGAGGAGTGGCACCATCTCTCCCAAGTGTGGGGACTAGCTCTCACATGGTGGGGCAGGGCCAACTCCCCTGCTGCAATGCCCAGTGAGAGGAAGAGCCAGCTACGCTAGGGCCAGTGAGGGGCAGGCTGGCTCAGCCCATCCATTGTATTTCAAAATGCAAGGTTCTGATTACTCCCTGTGCTAACATCAGACATTATCACAGGCCCAAGCTGCATCAAGAACACATGCCCTTGACAGCAGCTCCTGCCTGGACATCGCCATGGTCCCTGTGGCAACACAGGTTACCCTGATCAGTATGGCCTCAGCAGCAACAAGGCTCTCGGACATCAACATAGTCTCAGGTGACTGTCCAGACCCCAGCCATCTTCTCAGCCCCTGGTGGCAATTCATGGACATGAGCCATGGACATCAACCCAGACCTTGGTTGCTGCTGGGCCACAGACTCAGACTTGGTCCATGGTAGCAGCCCATGACCTGACAACATCACGGCCACCCTGTGACAGCACAGGCCACCCAGACTGGCATAGCCCCAGGGGCAGCTCGGTTCTCAGTCACCAACATGACCACAGGTTGGAGCCCAGATTCTGGGCATTTGTATGGTACCGTGATGGTACCATGGACCATGGACATCAGTGTAGACCCCGGATGTGGTAGATCCACAGACCCAGAGTTGGCCCTCAACAGTAGTCCTGGTCTTGATGATACCATGGCCCCTGGTGGCAGCCCAGACCCCTGGCATCGGCATTGCCTTTGATGGCATCAGAAACCACAGACATCAATACGTGTCCTGGCTGTGGCAGGGCCACACCCAGACATGGCCCTTGGCAGCAGCCCTGGCCTGGATACACCATAGGCTCAGGTGACAGTGTAGGCCATTCACATAGGTGTGGCCCTGGTGGCAGCATGGATCTTGGGTACCAATGTTGCCATAGGTTTCAGCCTGGACCCAGGCATCCATGTGGCCTTTGGTAGTACCATGGGCCTCAGATATCAGTACAGACCCTGGATGTGGTAGGACCATGGACCCAGTCATGGTCCTTATCAACAGCCTAGGCTTGGATATCAGCTTGGCCCCAGGTGGCAATGCAGGTCATTCAGATCAGCATGGCTAAGGTGGCAGTGTGGCCCTTGTATACCAACATAGCCCCATATGGCAGCCTAGATCCCTGCTATTGGCATCACCTTTGATGGTATCAGGAGCTGCAGACATCAACACAGACCATGGCTGTGGCAGGACAATGGACCCAGATGTGGCCCTCAGCTGCAGCCTGGACAGACATCACCATCACACCTTGTGGCAGTGTAGGCTGCTCAGACCTGTATGGCCCCAGCTGAAGCATGGCCCTCACATCCTCTCCTGGCCTTAGGTGATGGCTCAGACCCAGGGTATTTGCATGGCCTTCAATGGTACCAGGAGTCACAGATAGCATCCCAGACAGTGATTGTGGTAGGGCCATAAACCTAGACATGGTCCTAAACTACAGCCCAAGCTCAGATGGCACTATAGCCCAAGTGGCAGCATAGACCATTCGGACAGCATGGCTCCAGCGACAGCATGGCCCTCAGAGGCCAACATGGACTCGGGTGTTTGATTAGACCCCGGTCATCCACACAGCCTTCAGTGATTACTGAAGCCATGAATGTCAACACAAATCATGGCTGCTGCAGAGCCGTGAACTCAGACATGGCCCCTGGTAGCAACCCAAATTCAGATTTCATCAAGTTCCCCGGTGACAGCACAGGCCACTCAGAGCCACATGGTCCCAGTGGAGGCACAGCCCTTGGACACCAGAATGGCCACAGGTGGTGGCCCAAACCCCTGAGCATTACCACGGCCTTGGTGGTGAGATGGGTCATAGGTGTCAACACAGACCCTGGCTGCAGTAGAATCATGGACCCAGATATGGCCCTAGGCAGCAGTCCAGGTCCAGACATCACCTTAGTCGCAGGTGGCAAACAGGCCACCAACATCAGCACATTGCTCACCACCCTTGCCTTTTCAGACTCTCACCAAAGCACATAAACCATTCTGCCTCTTTCTCTCCCATTTCTCCACCATACGCTTGCTCATCATAATGGAGCCCACTTGAGCCAAATAGCATCAGGCAGGCTGGACCATGAGAACCCAGCCATATTTTATATTTAATTTATAATATATATAGTGGGAAAGGCACACCCATGTATCTCAGTCATAGCTATCTATGATAATGCTGGTTTTGAATTTATATTGCTCAAAGGATGCACTTTGCAATCAGCCTTAAAGATTAAAGTGAATTTAAAAAACGGAGTGGTTTAAAAATTAGGTAAAGAATATGAACTGATGTATCTGGCCCTTATCTTGTTGCTGTGACACAATGCCTGGCAAGAACAACTTAAGGAAGGAGGGCTTTATTTTTATATTTTTATATTTGAGTGCACAGCACAGTCCACCATTGTGATGGCAGGGGTGCGAAGCAGCTGGTGACATTGCATCCGCAACCAGGAAACGGAGAGTGTTGAATGCAGGTACTCAGCAGGCTTCCTCTGGGGCTCTAGCCAATTGGATGGCATGTCCTGCATCCCAGAGAGGTTTATATAATAATTATATTTTTTCTGCCATTCATGGATGTTTTGCTCTTACCTGGAAGAGTCCTCTTTTGTGATTGAGATGGTAAGGTAGTAGGCATAGGACAGATTGATTGTTCGAGGGCATGAGGGGATTGTGGTAAAGGGAAATCCAAGCTGGTACACATTCTAAGTCAGCATTTATTAGGTTAACGCTCTCCTTCCTGGTATTCACGGTGACTCTTTTAAAAAGGAGGCATTCTTCTCTGGCTTTGGCTGCTCTGCTGATGTTTTTGATTTATATCCATGAAAAATTTGAAGCAGTATGCAGTTTAGTTTTGCTTTACCACATTGACACAAACTAGTGTTATCTGGGAAAAGGAAAAAATAATATGCTTCTACCAGATTGTCCTTTAAGCAAGTCTGTGGAGGGCATTTTCTTGATTAATGATTGATATGAGAAGGCCCAGTCCATTGTGGCCAGTGTCACTTGGGGCAGGAGGTCCTAGGATGTATAAGAATACAAATTTAGCAAGCCAGTAATCACTGTTCCCCCATGGACTTTGCTATAGCTCCTACCTCCAGGCTCCTGCCTTGAGTTCCTGCCCTGACTTCCCTTTGTTATGAACTATAGGCTGTAAGATAAAATGAAATAAGCCCTTTCCTCCCCAGGTTGCTTTTGGCCAATGTTTTATCACAGTGATAGAAAACTCTAGAAAAACCACATTCTGGCTGAGTGCCTTCATTTCAGTCCCAACTCCCCTTAATTTCCCTTTTGTATTCTGCCCAAGGCCCACATCTCCGTTCTCATTACTTGCTATTTGTCATAGTGGTCCAAAATACAGACCAAAGCCTCAGAGGTAGCCAAGACATCAAGAGAATCCTTAGAAGACCCCTGAATGGGTAATGTGTTTTGAAACGACTGCTGAGGAGAGCAATTTACTCCAGTCTAAGTCAGGGAGCTTGTTTCTGGAGAGTGAGAGAATGGTAAAGCCAGTGGGAAGGGGTTTGGGGGAAGCTTGCCCTCAGGAGGATGCCAAAATGCTGTGAGGTGAGAACGTGCCTCCATACTAAGACCTGGGTTGTGCTGTGAACAGTGTGAGCATCGCACGACTATGCTTGGTGTGTGTGGTTCAGCAGGGCTGGTGCAGTTGAGCACAGGCCAGGCATTACTAGATGTGTAAGTGAAGGAGAAGCGATACACCAAGTCTACCTTGACCTCAGAAAGGCCATCTCTGCTGTCCCTACAGACCTCTGAGTTCTAAGCAGTCAACAGGTCCTGGGAAATACAAGTTACTGAAATAAATTCAAATAATCTTATGGAGCCAATGTTAAGAAAGAAATGGCTTCAGGATAGATCTTGGCACAAGAAGAAAACACGATCCTTCTGGGTGAGGAGAGCTACACAGGGTCTTCTTGGGAAAGGGTGTTTCCGAGGCAGAAGGAATGCGTGCGGTGTGTGAACCGTAGGGAAAGCAGGGCTGAGGACCACAGGGATGTGAGTGGGAGGCCTGAGAGCAGGGTGGGTGCCCTGCTGTCACCGCCAGGTGAGCCTGAAATCAGCATCTGTGAAACTACATGAAAACGGCCACTCACCTTCGATGGTGATGAAGTTACTTAGTTGAGAAGGAGTAACTGGCCTAACTAAGCACTGAGGCTCATGGGCATTCTGCACCGTCCTCAGAGTTTTAAGCTGTAACCCACTTGTCTGTGGTCTTTGGTCTGCCCCTTTAAAACATGTCATCCCTAAATGGGATGCTTTTTTATCAAGGCTCTCTCTGTAAGGCTCGGGGGTCTGTGTGGAAGAAGAGGTGCAGCGATTGTAACAACAGGGCTGTTGCACACAAGAGCTCATAGAGACAGTGACGGTGGGTATGAGGCTTATACGAGCTCAAGCCAGATGAACATCCAGTGCTGGGGAGGGGAAGTGGACGCAAGGCTCACCCCTAACTTAGAAGCTCTTTGCAATGGATGCTTTCTGTGAAAGGGAAAATAAGCTTTCTCCAGTGGTGTGCCACTGGGCTATCAACCGTAATCCAGGGTAAGCCAGGAGGAGTGGTCTTCTAGAAAATAGATTCCTTGCTTTTTCAGTGGACTTTTTGGTTTCTTTTGGTATTTTGTAAAACATACTTCTTTTTGTTTCATTGTTTTTACCTTTATTTTATGTCTTTTTGGGGGGGGGTGGAGAAGAAAGCATGAAATTAGGTGGGTAGGGAGATAGGAAGACCTGGGAGGAGTTGGACAATGGAAAGAATATAGCAAAAATAAATTATATGTAAAGAACAATCAAAAATAAATAAAAACTTAAAAAAAAAGTCTCTAGTGGTAAATCTCGTTGCTCTGGCTTGCTATTGCTCTGGTAGCAGAATGAGGATAAAACGATTCTAAAAGATGTCACTTGAGAGTGTGCAGTGGGGCCGTATGACCCCAACTGCAGTCTCTGCTGTGATCTCTATGGGAAGAACAAAAGGGTTGGTGCAGTTTTGATTTCTGTTTCTGTAATAAAGCGCTCTGACCGCAAGCAACTCAGGGGAAGAAAGGATTTATTTGTCTTACACTTCCAGGTCACAATTTGTCATTGAGGGAAGTCAGGGCTGCCACTTGAAGCAGAAACCACGGAGGAATGCTGCTCGCTGCATCTCTTGCTGACTCATGCTCAGCTGGTATTCCTAGACAGTTCAGGAAGACCTGCCTCGGGAAGGTGCTACTTATGGTGAGCTGGGCCCTACCTCAGTGATCAAAACAGTCTCCCCTAGACATGCGCACCGGCTAATCTGGTGTAGGCAGTTCCTCAGCTGAGGCTTTCCTCTGAGATAACTCAAGGCGGTGTAAAGAGAACCAGGACACAGGTCAAGACGATGGTGGCCCCCATGGCTTTAAGAAATAGCAACCACTGGAACAGAATGCTGGGATATTGGTGAAGGAGAGGCTTTGGGAAGCTATGTGTATTCTGATTTGAGAGAGCGTCAGATAGGAGGCCTTAGGTGAAGAGTCCAGACATCTCAAGCAATTTCATGCTGACTGCACGATTTCTGATTACAGAAGATGCAGTAAGATAACTTCAATCTGCCTGGGAAGTCAGACACCAAAGCAAAGGTCCCAAGCAGGCTTGGCATTTTCCTATGGGTAGAGATCCTTACTTCCATGGTCACCCTGCTTGCTTTTTCCGTTAATACATTCAATGAATGATGCTTTAATGGATACTAAGACACAGCCGGATATTTTACTAGGTACTAAGAGAGGGTTGCCATTCTGCTACAGAGAGGATGATGTAACACTGTTGTATCGTATATTCCAAGGCAGCAAGTAAAGAGGATTTTTGAATGTTATCACCGCAAAGACCATAAATGATCGAGGTGATAGCAACTTAAGTAATCTGCATTGCTCAAAGCATGGTGTGTGCTAATAACATTTAAAAAGGGAACACTGGGGCATCGTCTCTTACGGGGTGGTAAGAGTGTGGTCTGATTAGTATTGAGACCTGCAGGACTCTGGGAAATCCTCTCCACAAAACTAATCATGCCTGGAGGCTGTTGAGTCCGCTACCCTGAGAAAATTCAAATTTGGTCCCCAAGTTTCCCCAAGAGCACAGGGATGGTTACTACTGGAACCCAGAGGTGGCACTGTGTCAGGGTCAGGTCTTACTGAAAATTAGATGCGCTATGCCTCATGGACAAATATATAACAATGACTCACTTTGAATTAGAACTCAGCATGATGACATGAGAGCGTCTGACAGCATCTGTATAGCCTCAAATACAGAACTGACGAGGAAGATGGCTCCTGGCACCAGGAAAGCTAATTGAACCAAGAAAGATTCACACAGATCTGTAGAAATAGAAATGGCCATATATTATCTCCATTTAGACATGCTGCGTGTTTACACAGATGTAGGTACTTGTTCATAAATAGACACGCTGGACAGCTACCTTTTTTTTTTTTTTTCTTACACTCTCTTGAGTAGTTAGTCTGATTCTATGTATCAGGGGCAGGGACATTCTATTTCTTTCTTTTTTTCTTTTTTAAGAAAGATATTTATTTTCATTTTATGTATTTGGGTATTTTGGCAGTATATATGTCTATCTACTGTGGGTGTGCTTTGTGTCAGTAGAGGCCAGAAGAGGGTGATGTATCCTCTGGAACTGTAGTTACAGGCCATCAGTAGCCACTGTGTGTTGGCTGCTTACAGAAGCTGGGACCTCAGCAAGAGCAGCAGGTACTATTAACCACTGAGACATCCAGTCTCCTTTTCAAAAATTTTTCATTTTTAATTTTGGAAAGGGTTGCAGTATATAGCCTGAGATAGTCTTGAAGCTGCCATTTTAAGTGCTGGGATTACTTATCAATACCAAAACACATGATTTTCACTTTCTTGTCCATCTGCCTTCACCCCTTAACACCGACCGTGACAATTTGGGAAGTATAAGACCTTGTTCGTCACACTATGTCCTTGACCCGTTTATGTTGCTGTGGTAAAATGCTCTGGCAAAAAAAGCAACTTAGGCAAGAAAAGATTTATTTTAGCCCACAATTCCGGGTGGCAGTCATTTACTGTGGGAAAGTTAAGGCAGGAACTTTACGCAGCTACTATGTTCAGACAAGAGCGGAGAGAGAACGGACGCCTGCATGCTTGTGCAGCCCACCATGCGTGAGTCTTCCACTTCAATTAACACAGTCAAGAGACTTTCCCACAGAAGTGCTCCCTGACCTATAGACAATCTCTCACCAAGACTTTCTCCTCAGGTGATTCTAAATCATGTCAGGTTGACAATTAAAACTTACAGTCACACACTTGAAATGAATTGATCCTGCCCTCGCCTTGGATGTAGCTGAAATGAAATTTCTGTGCCCTTCTCAAATCTGTGGCCTTCCATTTGCATGGATTTATTCATGCTGTGTCCCGAGGCTTTTGTATACCTGCCAGGATATACCCAGTGTTAAGATTTAGGCGTTGTATTGGACTGCCGTGCCATATGTCAGGATGTGCCCAGGCAGTGATCTGGCCAGTCCAGGGTCCTAGATGCAGAGACCCCTTTAAGAGAAGCTCTGCCCACTCCCAGTCTCTCTCTCTCTCTCTCTCTCTCTCTCTCTCTCTCTCTCTCTCTCTCTTCCCTTCTCTTACACTGTTCTTCTGAAGACATACATAGCTCTCTTTCTCTCTCTGCCCCTTCTCTCCTCTCCTCTCTCCTTTTCCCTCTCTCTGTTTATCTCTCCCCCCTGCCTTCCCAATAAACTTTATACTACCCAAGCTCTTTCTGTACAGCATATTCTATTTCCTGCCCATGTTCCTCATCTACCATGAGGCCCACTAAGGTCCCTCCCACACCAATCTTGCGCCCGGAATTCCCTCAGTCTGCTTCAGGACATTGTTAATTGAAAGTATCAGAAGAAGAAAAAAAGAGACACACCTACATTAAAGAGTTCACAAGGCAGCTTATTAGAACATGTGAAATTACAGAGATCTGGAATGTTATGTGTCTGGACCCAAGTTTTTCTTGGGATATTTGATTGCCTTAATAGCCCTTCATGGCCCACCTAACTGCCTGATGTAATTTACCATGACTATCAGGTAAAATCTTTTTTGGAGTGTAATAGCCAACCCTTAGCTTCCACCAAGCTCAAAGCAAAGCAGGTCATCAGATAGCATCTGAGGCCCAGATCCAGACATGATCCTGGTTTATTAAGGCTTACCTGTTAGGTATTAGGGAGATCGGTTGCTTAGTTTTTGTCAACATGACCCAAGCTAGAATTATATGGGAAGAGAGAACCTTAATTAAAGGTTAGCATCTGTCAGACTGGACTGGAGGCAAATCTATGGGAGATTTTCTTGCCTAGTAATTGATGTGGGAAGGCTCAGCCCAATTTGGGTGGTACCACCCCTGGGCTGGTGGTCCTGAGTAGTATTAGAAATCAAGATGTGCACCCATAAAAAGCAAGTCAGTAAGCAGCCCTCCTCTGTAGTCTCTGCTTCAATTCCTCTGAGTTCCTTTCACACTGGACTCTAAGCTATAAAACAAATTAAACCCTTTCCTTCCCAGGATTCTTTAATCACAGCAGTAGAAAACAAGCTAGGGCAGAGGGATAGGAGAGGAGGCTCAGGAGAGAGGCACCGGGTCTTAATTTCCCTTCACGCCAGAGGGTTATTAAGCCAGCAGCGACATGGTGAAAGTTTGAAGTAAGAGGTAAGCATACTGTCCCTTTTTCAGGTCATCCAGAGAATGGGAGGTCCTGTATCGCAGAGAAGGGGGCATAGTTGATGTGTGACCTATACTATGGGGCGGAGGTGGAACAGTGGGACATGTGAGACTCATTGAAGGGAATAAAGGCTGTGAAGACCAAATAAAATGTAGGCAGCATAGCCCTGCCTTCAGATACCTAGGGCAGCAAAAATAAGCTGCATTTGTGTGACTTGCTAGGTAGCTAGTCCTGACAAGAAGACACTTTCTGCATTCTTTATAAAAGCTCTAGAACCTAGGGCATGCTCTCTCACCCATGCTGAATGAAGTGTTGCATCTGTTGGTAGCTCTCTGTGCCTCTTTAACTTCCCTGTCCCCTGAGACTCACCTGCCCTAGCTCTAGAGTTCAGCTGTTACTTTTGCTACATGATAAGGGTCATTCTCTCTCTGGGTTAGAGAGTGAGGATTGGTTAATCTATGACCCATATTACATGATAGGGTAACTTGTCGTGCCTGAAGTCAGTTGGCCATTTCGGGCCTAGTAATCTAGAAAAAAACCTATCTCTTAGAAGGACAGGCTTCCCAGTTATGGCAGATGGTCCCACAAATCTATTTAATATATACTCCACCTTAAAACTATAAAACCCTCATGACATTGTAGTTAAGAAGATCTAAATCTGTATTCCCAGAGCCACGGTTATTCATACGTGACTGCAGAATAAATGAGTTCTTATCCTTAAGAGGTGAGAGCTGTGTTTTGCAGCAACATTTCTGAACTCAGCAAGAGACAAAGGCTAGTGGATATGTACCTGCACACCACCCCACTCGTGTTTTGGTATCTGGGGCTACCCAGGATCTCCAAGCACACAGAGCTGATGACCAACGAGTGTCAGGCTGCAACAGAGACAACAGAATGTGCAGTTTGCTTTGTGCGAAGACCTCCTTCAGAAGCGCATCTCACTAGTAATTATATTTATTTCCCTGCAAACCAGGGACCTAGGCCTTTATTTTATAAAGTGCTAAAGCTAATTACCCACGACAAATCCAGTCTCTGCTTAGCTGGTCCCCCAGACTTAAAGTGTGTATCAGTTTATTTCGTGATGGTGGGATGGTGGCCTGCTGGCCATGGCATGACCGTGCTTGGATCGTGGGGTTTGACAGGAAGGGCAGTGAGGAGCGATGCTCTGAGAGTTGGCGCCTGCTCAAACCACCAGAAGATTATGGCTATGCCAGTGCCAATGGGCTCTCTTAGTCCTGTGCCTCAAAGTCCACAGCAGGATTCTGGGTTCTATAGTTGGAAACAAAGTTGGATCTATAGGACTCAGGATACCAACCACACCAAGGGGAACTCAAGAACCCAGTGTCTTGCTGACACCCAGTAATAATAGGGCTGGCTTGCCACAAAACCATCTCATTTGATGAGTCAAGTCTTCAGTTTCTCCCGAGGACATTGGGGAAGCCTCTATCCTACATGTCTAACTTCCTGGTTTCTTGTCAGGAGAAATCCAAGGAGAATTAGGTGACTAATAAAATGGAGCCTGCCATTTAAATTAAAAGCAGGGAGTGTGTCTTAATCACACCTGGCTACGACTTTCCCTCAGTTCCCAACTATTAAAATTTCCCTTTCATTTCTTGGGTGAGTAATCTTAGCCTGATTAATTGGAAGCACTAGGTCCTTGCCACTTCCACATATTATCCCTGGCGGGGACCGTGCTTCCGAGACAAATGTGAACAGGAAGTACTGTATTATCTTGCCTTGGCATAGCAAATAAAGAGGGGGAATCTGAAATCATTTCTTTCCAGTCTTGGCAAGCAGCCTCAGGGAATCATGGCCCAGCTGTGAAGCGTTGAGTGATGGTAGCCACGCGGCCTTACTTTACCGGCTGCCAGACTGATCTCCTTCGTCGTTTGCTAAGTCAGAAACATCTAACTGTTAGGAAACCATAATGGTTGAAACAACAGCAGCTGAAACAACCATTTCTTTGTCATGGCAACTGGGCAAAGTATAAGTAATGTTTTCCTCTTTGAAAAATTAACACCTTGAATGGCCCAAGAAGATAATCCAAGGTGTTCTTTTGTGGGAGACAAACGTGGTTAAACTTTTGCCCAGGGGAAAGGCAATAGAATTGGAGGGAGGTGCTGGCCTCTTGGGGCATTTAACAATCAAGGAACAGTAGAATTGGTGACATTTACATCTAATGCCAGCGTGGTGGCTGTTCTTGCTGGTCAGCATGACTGCATCTGGAATTACCTAAACCCCAAGCATCTGGGAACATCTCGAGGGTTTTTTCTTGCTTGAATCATTAGAATCATTGCTTGAATTATTAGACCCACCTTAAATCTGAGTCATATCTTCTGGTGGCAGAATATATAAAGAACCCAGGAGATGGAAGCTTTTGCTCTCCGTCTGCTTCTGTTTCCTCTCGCTGGCAAGTTCACTCCTGTAGTGGCGTTAGAGTCCACTTGTTCAGGATTCCAGCATTTACTGAAGACCAGATGAGGCATCCAGCCTCATAGAAGGAACAGCTACTGGGTTCTTGAAATGTCTATTGGTAGACAGCCATTATCGAACTAGCTGGATCACAGCCTGAAAGCCACTCTAAAACAAGTCCCTTTATATATGTACATAATGAATATGTGCACATATATACGTATACATACACATCTGTGTTTGTGTGTGTGTGTTCATTCTATCAGTTCTGTTTTTCTAGAGAACCCTGATGAATACAGCCAGTAATTGAGAGTCTGAAGAAGGAGTATCCTGAATTCAAGGTATATGGAGCTACATAGTGAGATCTTCCCCCAAAATAAAACGAAATAAACAAAAACTCCAGACACCCTGTTCCTATACTGAAACACTTTGCTCTTCTGACATGCCATGCTGGCACACCTCCAACATGCAGGTGTCTTGGAGTTTGAATCCACTTTTTGTATCCTTTCTTAAGCTTTTGCAAGCCTAATTTCTAAGATAAACGAGTCTTACTTGTTAAAGGAAATTCCATAATTACCTTAAAGCTTTTCTCAAATAATCACAAAGACAGACATAAGCTGGGATGTATAGAGGTTGCTATGGTTACTAGACTAGTTTTCCACGTCTGCCACAGACTGACTCCAAAGTGATGGGCACTTGATTGATCCACTTCAGTACCTGACAAAGAGGCCACAGTGTTAGCTTTTAGTTTCTATCATATTATCTGGGATGTGGAGCGATCTCAGTAGGATTGTAAACATTTTACTTGCCTTACTGATTCTTCGGGAGCAAATGGGTGATTTTATTGTCCTCTTCACAGAAGCAAGGGTTAACAAGATCCTTGCAACTCTGCTTTTCCATGGCATGCAGATGAGTGGACCAAGGAACACCTGTGACTGCTCCCACGCTTCAGCTCGTGCAAGTCCAGTGGGTTACAAAAAGCCTCCGAATGAACTGCCTAGCAGCAACTTAGGTGCATGTATGGGCATCCCGAGGGCCAGCAGTATCTATGTGAGACTGGCTGTTCAGCCTCTGGGACTCATGAAGAGCCTGGCTATCCCTGAAACCCTCATCTTCTGAGTCCAAAGGGTGAGTCTGCTGAGTCAGAATCTGTTCTCTTAGACAAGGACGTTGTGATGCAGGTCTCCTCAAGGGGCCACCTAGTTCCCAGCCCTTTCTACTACAAATCATACTTTTGTTTTAGGAAGCCATCTCTCAGTCCCTGAGGGCTGTCTGCAAAGGGGACAGGGAGCATGGGGTCGGAGCTCACAGCTCTTCCTAAGCCAGGAAGAGGGCCCAGGGGAGAAGCCTTATCAGTGTGTTCTCTGCAGTGCCTACAGATGACTCTAGCTTATAGTATTCTGATGCTGGATTTTCAGGATCTGGCCTTGTGAGCTCTACCTTGTCCTTAGACTAGTCCCCACCCCTTATTTAAATTGGCTCATCATGTTCGATTCTCTACAACCTTTCAATCCTAACTGAATTATGGTATCTCATCTCAATTGTTATGGGAACTTCTTTGTACTGCCAGCGCGTAAAGTATAATTTGGCTGATTTTAAAGAAACTCTCCAGGATCTAGAATTTGAATATCTAAAGATGTCTCTTTAATGTTTGTAAATTCTGGACCATTGTGTAATCTCTCAGTAGTATCTACAGAAGCCACCATTGTGCACCTACCAGCAGCCCAACGACCTCTCGTTTTACTTGCAGTAACATCTAAGTCCTTATTTATGATTAGTATTGTATTTGTTATTATTATTATTTCTTACAAGTTTGTATGCTTGGGGGAAGGAGTTTGTCCCTTAGCTGCCTGGAAGAATGTCACTGGTTTGAAGCAACCATGCAAATGCCTTTCTCCTTGCTAGCGGCAGGCTCAGAAAGGGCATGAAATATGTATTTGGACAATAAGACGAGAGGAGGGATAGTAGCTGGGGGATCAGGGAGAGGTGTCTCCAATAGCTTTATAATGAGAAAGGCATCTTGTCATGGGCAGCAAAACGGATGAAGCTGGAGGGCACAATGGCAGGAACAGGGCTGACACAGAGGGTAAGTGTTGCCTGTTTTCATTTATATGAAGATATAAAAAATGTCAGACTCAGAGGCAGAGGATGAAATGGTGCACGCAGGGGTCAGGGCTGTGGAAATTTGGAGACAGCGATCAAACGTCTGAACTTCAGGCATAAGCTGAATACGTTTGGTGATCAGATGTAGGGTACAGTGACTATAGTCTATACTAATGCTTGCTATGTGGAATTTGCCAAAGGAGTAGAAGTCAGGTACTCTGACTGCTCACACAGGGGCTGTGTTCATGCACACACATGCGCACACACTCACACGGTCATGCTGAAAACTGAGGCGATGAATATGTGAATTCACTTGCTCTTTTAGTAATAATTTCACAGAGCATTTACACAACAAGACATCAGTGGGATGTGGTGGTGCTCTTTTAAGCTGAGCCCTTGGGAGGCAGCTGCAGGCAGGTGTCTGTGAGTTCAAGCCAAACTTGGTCTACATGGCAAATTCCAGGCTAGCTGGGGTACATAGCGAAACACTGTCTTAGAATAACAACAAACAAACAAACAAAGCAATAAAAACAAGAATAAAAGCAATCATATTGTAATAGGGTGTGATGGTGCATGCCCGTAGTCCTCATACTGAGAAGGCTGATGAGGCAGGAGGATCAATGTCAGCCTGGGCTACATGATAAGAGCACGTCTCAAGAATCTCAGATAAAAGCAAACCCACAAAGCAATCCCTCCAGCCCCACTCCTCCCCAAGCCCCAACAACAAATATCATGCTGTATACAGGCCTTCTGTGTCAGCCTTGTTTCTCTTGCCAGCACGTCATCCAGCCTCATCCACATTGCTGCCCATGGCAGGATGCCCTTCCCATAGGTTGCCATCTCTCCTCTTATTTCATTGTCTAAATGCGTATGTCATGCCCTTCCTGATCCTGCCACTGGCAAGGAGAAATGGATTCACATGATTGCTTCAGACCAGTGGCTGAGAAAAGGACTCTCCTTCCTCAAATAAACAGCTAATGGGGGCGGGGAGGTGCTTAGACAAAACTGCAAAGGAAGACAGGGAGATTGTCAGGACCCCTGAACTGTAAAAATCAGGGGGAAATGTTTAAGGCGTATGGACGAAGTTGTTTCTTTTTAGCCTCTGTACACGGCAATGTGATATTTGGTGCCTGCATCAATAGCCATCCTGGGGCCAAGAGTGTAGCTGAGGATCCGAGCAGCGTGGCGCACACAGCAGGAAAGGATGAAAATGATGGTTTGATTAGAACTACACAATTTGGGAAATCCCCTATTTCATTCTGCTTGTTGCAGAAGATGGTGCCCCTTGTTGCTGGACCAGCATGCCTTAGGTTTTTTGGTAATGTACCATCTAACACATTCTAGGAAGAACACAAATCTTGTGCATTATCTGTAGATTTGCCTTGGTGTTGAGATAGACATGTGTTGCTTTGTTTTTTAAGTTTTTTTTTTATTATTTTACGTATTACTTTGTGCACACATGCCGTAGCAAATGTGTAGCCGTCAGAGGACAGTTTGTTCAAGTCGGTTCTCCCCTTCTATCATGTAGGGCCCAGGGAATCCACTTCAGGTCATAAGGCTGCGAGTCCTTTCACCTGCTGAGCTATCTCAACAAGCCCCTTGTTTTTGAGAATGGCTTAGCTATATAGTTCAGGCTGGCTACAACTCAAAATCCTGGTGTCTCAGCTTCCAAGTGCTGATATTGCAATTGCATGCCACCACACCAAGCCAAATATGTAGTTTCACAGAGAGGGTTTAATATTGGGAAGTAGTCCAAATATCTTTAAAGTATTCCAACAGAAGTGTACTTAGTTGATTGTACAGAATAATTACTGGTAAAATGATATGTTGCCAGGGGAATAGAAAGATGCCTAAGTGGTTAAGAGCATTTGTTTTACTTGTGGAGGACCCAAGTTTGGTTCCCAGCACCCACACAGTGGCTTACGACTGCCTGTATCTTTAGTTCCAGGGGATCTAATGCCTTCACAGGTCCCATGTATGAACATGGTACAGATGCATATGTACAGGGAAAAAACATACACATACCATGAAAATAAAAATTTAAAAACATGTTGGTTTCTTTGTGATGCTCAAAGTCCTGTCTATATTTTATTGGTTAAAATCTTGATCTAGACCAAGAAAGGAGGTCCCAAACTATCATAAAGAAATAATCACATTTTTCAAAAAACTCAAAAGTGCACAAAGTGACATCTTTCAAAGAGAATGTACAGGGGCTCTCAGTTCTCTTATTGTGGAGAGCTGGAGTGTTGTAGGCCCAGAGTTAACTTATCTCTTGACAGTTTTAGTTCCTTGAGTAGCCATTTAGTGCCTACCTCCGTGTTTCTCCTGAAATCCATTCTTTTCACACCTGGCTTTCTGTGATCCCAAACTACCGCAAAGACTTCCCTATTTTGTTGTAACCTACCTGTCTGATGTCTCCACTAATGTATTTTTAAAATGCTTCGATTTATTTCTTCATTGTGTTCTGTTAATAGAAAAACTTCACGAAATGGTTACCATGATGATATATGGGATTTGGGGCAACCTTAATTTATGTTCCTTAGACCGGGCTCATTAATATTTGGCTTCAGAATAGTAATATCAAATTAAATAATAAAATTATGTATAGTATAATAAGTTAATTTGAATGAATAATATTTGGCTCCCCATGTTTTTGCATTGACAAGGACAATAGCTGATATCATCAGCCCATGCCTGTCACTTTAAGGGAGGGTCGTGTGATATAGGTATGTGGCATGGCCGAAAATAGGGGGCTGATGTCATTGACTTTAAAGCTTGGTGATGCACTCACTGAGTGAGGGCATTAGGCTTTGGAATTGTTCAGTAGTTGATGGGACAGGAAATCAAACTTAATTTGATTAGGTGGATCTGGACAATCCACAAAGCTCTGTTTCTCTCATTTATAAAATGAAATAATAATAGCAGTCATGAGACAAATACAGGAAACAGTGAGAGCAACCGAAAGGCAACTTAACTCTGGCAAGCACTCAGTAAATAGTAGTCATTTTTGCAGGGAACTCGGCTTCTTACAAGGGGCAGCTGCCTGAGAAATCTCCATGCTTACTGGGAAACAAAGGAAACAACTGGCTGACCATTCAATTTGCTCTGACATCATGATCCTACTATAAGGAGGCCAGAACCCATCTGTGACCTCAGCAATGGACATTTTTTATAATTTCAGAGGACATTATTGACTTTTTTGCTAAAGATCTCCGAGGCCACAGAGCTTCCAGCAACTAAGAACTCTATGTACTGGGATTTTCTGTAGTTACTTGATCCCCTGGGGAAACCTGTCTATTTCAGTAATGAGATGGATAGACTTGCCTTTGTCAGGTTCTGAGTGTGCCTCTGCATAGAACAATGCAGGAACTACCAGCTTAGGAATCCGTGTTCAGAAGGCACAAGCAAACAACAACAGGACCACTGTCTGAACATCTGCCGTGCCCTAAGCATGCCACACATGCATCTTGGAGAAATAGCCAGGTCATACTATCGTTAACTCTATTGCACAAATGAGACAGAAGAGACTTAGAGGCCCAGAGGAAGAATTATTGTTGGTTGGTTTTTGGCTCTTCTGGGTGCCTGCCACTGAGTTTCCAGATAAACACACACAGAGTCTTATTCTTTCTTATGAATGCTTTGTCTTAGCTTGGCTTACTTCTAGACAGCTTTTCCTAAATTATCCCATCTGTCTTTTGCCTCTGAGCTTTTATCTTTCTCTATTTTTGTATACCTTTCTTTACTTCTTATTTCATGGCTTGTTGTGTAGGATGGCTGGACCCTGATGTCCTCTTCTCCTCCTTTTCTTGTTCCTCAATTTTTTTCCCCCAGATTTCTCCTCCTACTTATTCTCCATGACTGCCAGGTCCACTTATCCTTTCTCCTGCCTTGCTATTGGCCATTCAGCTCTTTATTAGACCAATAAGGTGTTTTCGGCAGGCAAAGTAACACAGCTTCACAGAGTTAAACAAATTGCAGCATAAAAGAATGCAGCACATCTTTGCATCATCAAAAGTTCTACAACATAAACAAATGTAACAAGTCTTATAATATTCTACAACAAAAATATCTTGTCCCACCAGCTTGGCAGAGCATGGGTTCGTCTGCTGACTCTGTATCATATCATCCTTACATATCCTGAGAGCCATCGAATCTCAGAGCCGGTAGTTTGGGTTGGTCTGACTGTTTGGAGATACTGGGGGAGCAGGAGAGACCATCAACTTCTGGACCTTAGAGATTTTGACCTGTTCAAGGAAGGTTAACATACTGTCTGGGTTCAGTTCCAGGGTTATGGTAGCACTGCTTAAGTCTGTCAGTTCCCCCTACACAAAATAAAACTATCAATATTACCTCCCTGCAGGGTTGATATAAAAAGTGATGGATAGATACTTAGAAAATGCTGCTCTCTGACACTCTTCTTCAGTTGACTTCAAGACTTGGGGAAAGCTCAGAGTGGCAAAGTAGAGCACCATGTCAAAGCTATAGGAAATGGCTTCATGTCTGCTGAAGTGGTTCTGAACAGCATTTGGCAAGTTCTTGATGTAGCAGGGATGGTAGGCACTGTCATCGGCTCATGGATGATGGACTGGGCCGTATGGTCTCTGTAGGAATAGAGGGGTTTGTTTCTGTGCCTAGAAACCCGTGCCTTAATAAAATGAAAAGACTCACACGTGTAAGCTCGAATACATTCCACATGTAGCAGTGAGCCACACCCTTGCTGTTAAATGGCTGTAAGCATGGAGTGGAGGCTTAAGGCTAAGTATCTTGTCAGGCTTTTACAGGACACGTGTTACAATTTCTCCCTCTCTTCCTCTAACCCTTCCCTCTCTTTTTCCTTCTCCCTGCCTTATATTAATTAATAGCAATAATCATGCTATTTATTATTATTATTTCTAGGTATATAGCCCAAGCTGGCCTTTAATCCCTGATCCTTTTGTATTACCTTTGTTATGGATAATGAAACTTCATTTTATCCCAGGCATCCATATTGATACTCGCTAAGTGTTTGTGTCTGACTCCAGCACCTGGAAGGTAAATTCCCAGTGATCCTGACCTATCTACTTACTATGTATGCTATGACTAACTGTTTTGTTTTGTCTTCTGTAACTTGCTTACACAGATACCCAAAGACTGTTTTGAGTCACTAATCACTTAACTTGGCAGAACAGACCAGTTTTCGCTTGCTCACATAGATATTGGAGTTCTTCTAGTGGTTTCCTCTTTAAAAGCCCTTTCCAATGCTCCTCCTTCATGACATGCCTGAGACTGGGCTTTAAGGATAGAGTCCTGCTAGCAGCAAGTCAATAAATCTTTTAATTGTAACTGAATCGAGTCTATGGTCTTTTCCCAGGGGGTCACAAACGTCTCAACAGATTCTTTTTGAAAATTCCAGGTATACAACACTCTATCCAAATCTGGGGTGGTTTGAATGAAAAATGTTGTCAATAGACTCATTTATTTGGACACTTGATCCCCAGCTGGTGGTGCTGTTTGGGGCTGTTATGGAACTTTAGAACATGAGGACTTGCTGCAGGAAATATGTCACCGGGAGAGGACTTTGAGGGTCTTCCAGTTTGTTCACTGTTTCCTGCCTATGATTGAGGATGTGTTCTCTCAGTTTCCTGCTTCAGATGCTTGCTGCCTGCTATTGTGAACTCTCCCTCTGGAAGTGTAAGTCAAAATAAAGCTATTTCTAAGTCACTTTTGGTCATGGTATTTTATCAAAGCAACAAAAAGGAACTAATTCGGAGTCCACATTGCAATTTATTAGTGAATTTTTGACTGTCTTACTTGAGTCTGAAGGAAGGAGTTTGTCCTCTGCTGGAATATTGTCTTGGGATTGCAGTAAAAGCCAAAGGGGGCTGGAGAAATGGCTCAGCAGTTAAGAGTGCTCTTCAAAAGATTCCCAGCACTCACAGGGTGACTCCAACTGTCTGTAACTCCATTGCTAGGTGACCCAATGCACTCTTCTGGCCTCTCAGGCACTGCATGCCCATGGTCAAAAGACAAACACACAGGCAAATACTCGTAAGTGTAAAACAAACAATGTCTTAAATCCAATGGAGCTGTTTTACTCTTAAACATCTTCTGATTACTTGAAGTGTAAATATCCACTGAAAAATTGAAGTTTGTATTTATAGAAAAGGGTTTGTTTGTTTTCAGACAGGGTCTAAAGAGCCCAGCCTAGCGTTAGACTTGCAGTCTTCCTGCCTCAGCTCCCCAAATGCGAGACCTGCAGGGGTGTGCTCCCATGCTCAACTGTCTTATTCCTCATCTTCAGAGATAAAGAATGGACTTGGGGATTATTCATGTGTTCATTCATCCTTCTGTGTAGACTCACTTTTGCCTATCGATGTTCTTTCAGTGCACAGCATTGCCTGTGTTCTGCCTTTTCTGGGTGCCATGGTCATGGTCTGTCTGGTCACAGTCCTCATCCTCAAGGTGATGGGTTACTGTGGAGAAACCCAGAATGTGGCACTAATGAATATAAATGGCTGAACATAGGGAATATTATTATGTGAAGATTATACAAAAGGAGGAGAGATTTAGGTTTCTTGAGGGATCTCTGTCTGGAATGATGTAGACTTCCATGCGACTTCCTGTAGGAGAATGCTCTTGTACACTGTAAAGATTTGTCAATCATATTAGTTTAATAAAACGCTGATTGGCCAGTGTTCAGGCAGGAAGTATAGGTGGCGCAACCAGACTAAGAAAATTCTGGGAAGAGGAAAGGCAGAGACAGTTGCCAGCCAGATGCTGAGCAAGCAGGATGAGAATGCCACACTGAGAAAAGGTACCAAGCCACGTGGCTAAACATAGATAAGAATTATGGGTAAACTTAAGTTGTTAGAGCTAGTTGGTAGTTAGCCAGAGCAATAGACCAAATTGTTTGTAACTCTTATAAGCCTCTGTGTGTTTATTTTTTGACTGAACAGCTGTGGGACCCAGCAGAGAGAAACTTCCGTTTAAAAATGGTGGCCACTGTGGGGGCCATTTGTTCAAATGGTAGGAAGCAACCCATCTAGGAAGTTGTAAAGATAAAGAAATGACAAATAAGAAAGGGCTCTGTGAACATCTATGTAGCACTCCTCTGTCAAGTGTACCTATTGCTATTTGCACACAGACATTATTTTATGAGGAGGGCACAGCTTACACCAAGGTCCTGAACCTGGACAGAGGACTTCCTGATGAAATCAGCAACCACAGTAGGTGGCTATGATCGGGCAGAGTCTTGAGGGGGAGCAATGGAGAAATGGGGTTCACAGGAGGCTGGGCTGGCATAGACTTGACCTCCGAAGCCACACTGTGGCACTTGGTATTGGTTCTGCAGCCTTCAGGAACCCAAGGAAAGTTTCTGAGCAAATATACTCCAAATTGAGCATAATTAATTGGGTGGCCTGGATCAGATGAAGCTGGAGATGGGAAGTTTAGCCTTCTTGTTGAAAGGCTGTATGCTGGCGGGGGTTCTGGTGGGAGGGTTGGAGGGTGGGGAAAGGTGACAGCCCATGGCAAACTGTGACCAGTGTGGGAGAGAGTGAAACCAAGAGCTAACAGGGCTGTGACTGCTGAGCAGTTCTGGAGATCCCCACCAGGCTGGGGCATATTTAAGAACAGAGGAATGATCACACAGTAAGTTCTTCTGTTTTTTGATGTGTAGGATTACTCTCTCCTGCCCCTGAAGCCCACCACAGTAGCCCCCTTCCTGCTGTTTGCAAATGCCCAGCTCATTCCATTCCCAGTGCCTTTGAATGGATTCTCCCCCCTCCCCAGTTCATTCCTTTCCTCAACTCTTGTGGTATCTTCTTTCCAGAAGATCAAGTTTTTCCACATCGCATCCTTCTGCATGGTGTGGTGCTCAAAAAAATCTTGTTCAGGTTTCATCAGTGCATCCCTCGTTACGCAACATTATGTTTTCTGTTTGAATTTGCTCATTTCCCACCATCAGTTAAATGCCACGATTTCCCACCAAGGAACCCGCTTCTCTAGCACATGGCTGGCGGAGCTCAATAAACACCAGTCGAATGGTTGAAGACAGGTCTTATCCTTTATGCCAAGTGGCAACCCAGCTGCTCACGGAGGTAGACAGCCCACACTTCTCAGTCACGCGTCCACAGACTGCTGCTAAGCTACCCAGCAGAGGAGTTTATGCTGTAACCGCGGCTGTCTCTTGAGTTAGGCTGCACTTCTTCATAGTGAGGGTTCCGTCCCACTTGCTCCATATGCAGCCAACAAGAGCAGTGTGTGAAACTGATAGTAAAATATTAGACTGAGATCCAACTAATGCCTGCCAGGGCCTTCGGTTATCCATATGGATATGTGTCCTGCGCTTTAGAAATGGACTTTGGGGGTGTACAGAGAGATGGGGGGAGTTTTGCAGGTAACTTACCAAAAGGCATTTCCTAGAGTATTTAAGAAAGACTCCATGCTTTTGTGTTTCATTTCTAGTGGAAGGTGGGCCCATGTCCTATGTATTGTATTCTTATCCAAAAATGTCCCTTGCCACATGAAATCCATTGCTATCAGTCCCTTCTACAAGTATTTCCTGTATTTATCCTTTTCATAGGTTTGTGGAGATTTATATAAATGACTTTACTCCCTTTTCTGTAAAATAACGGGGACCATAACATAGTTCTATTGAAAAATCTAAGTAATAAACACATGGAAATCACTTAGCAAAAGATAACACAGGAGACAAGATTAGTAAACATTTTCTGCTTGCTTTGGTTTCATTCTGTCGCTGTGACAAATACCATGACCTAAAGCAATTTGGAGGAAAGAATTCATTTGGCTTACGTTTCTCAAACATAGTCCCTCATTGAGAGAAATCATGGCAGAATTTCTGTACAAACAGGAACCTGAAGCAGAACCACTGAGGAATGCACACACTAGGTCACTTGCAGATTCATGATCAGCGAGATTACTGACAAAGTCCAGGACCACATGCCCAGGGAATGGTGCTGCCCACAGTGGGACAGCTCACCACAGACACACCTACAGGCAAATCTGACCTGGGTAATACCTCAGTTGAGACTCCCTTCTCAGGTGACTCTAGTCTGCGTCAGGTTAACAAACAAAACTTAAGGACGCTTCAATTTGACATATAAGCATATAATTTTAATATATAACCATTTATTCCTTATCTCTAAGATCTCAGGTTAATAACATAAAATAAACAGTTCAACTTTTAAATATCTCCCAGTTCTTAAGTAATTCAATACTTTGGAAGTTCAAGGTCTCTTTAAAAATTCAGTCTCTTAACCATTGGCTCCTATAAACAGACACAAACAAACAAGTTATATCCTTAAATATTCCCATTCCACAAGTGACGAACTGGGGCATAGCAAAAAGTCAAAACCAAAACACAGCTATGTAAATCTAAATCCCTGTGTAGCTCAATGTTCAGCATTTGAGACTCACCAATAATCTTGGCTTGGGCAGTGCCTCTTTCTCCATCTCTACCACTTACAGCACACATAGCTAGTCCTGTAGGTTTAGACTGCATTCCACGCCTGCCACTATCCTTGGTGACTATCCGGTAGTCCTGAAATCTCCAATATTGTGGCGTACCCAGGGTAACATGAGGTGTTTCCTGGCCTCTCCTCCTGGACTCTAACCCTGTCACACAGTGCCAAACCTCAGCTTCTCTCCATGACTCCCTCAATTCTGCCACTTTTGCACCTTCAAAATCAGTACCACGTGGGTGACTCTTGTGCGGTGTCAAATTCATCTTTCAGTTGGAAGTGTAGCCCTGGCTTTCAAGGACCACAGCCTCTGTGCGCCAACACTGAGAACACATGTTCTGATTGACCTAGTGAAGAACAGATGATTTCATCCAATGATCTCTTATTAGCCACAGCTGTTTCTCTAGCTCTAGGTGATCAGCACACACAGAGTCACACAATCTTCACCAAAATATTACACAAAGAGCTGCTGGCTCAGTTCAGCTGGAGTCCTTGCTCTGCTCTGAAACTTTACAAGCCAAGCCTCCAAAGCCCACATTTCTCTCAGAACTCAAAACTTTCAAACTCCCACAAGAACATCCTATGAACTTCTAGCTTTTTCTTCCCGAATCTCCCAAATCCTCTATAGTCTTCCAACCAAAGAGAGTGAAGGCTTGAAACCTCATATGGCCAAGATCATCAGAGCAGCACTCCCTCTTCTGTGATACCAAATTCTAGTTTCATTCCATCAAAATCATTAACACCACGATCAAAAGCGACTTAGAGGAGAAAAAGATTTATTTGGCTTATGCTTCAAGGAAGAATTTTACTTTCTGACTTGCCCACTAGCCCATACTTAAATAGATTTTTTTTTATTTATTCAGGACCACCAACTCAGAGAATTGTCTTGCCCACAGTGGGCTGGACTCTCATATCAGCTAAAAATCAAAACACTTCTCCATAGATAAGCCCACAGGCCAATCTCAACTGAGAGTCCTTCCTCAGATAAGTCTAGGCTGTTTCGAGAGCATAATTAAGCTAACTAGGACACTGATATAAATATTTCATTTAAAAAAATCATACTTTTCAGTGCAGAAAAATATTTGAAACCCAACAGATCAGAGAATGTTTAGCTTTTAGACTTGGTGGCTTTAAAGCTCAAGGACTGAAAGTGATTTATCTCCACAGACACTCATGGTGAAGGCTGGTCCTTGGTGTGAGCTGAGGCAGAACTGACCTTCAGGATGGAGTTTAGACCAGACACTTGTGAGGGAAGGAGAGCAGCTTTTCCTTAGGGAAAGCAGTTAGAGCTGCTGTGAGAATCAGGTTCCCTTTTCTTTTCTTTCTCAGCACTGCTTTTGCAGGCGTTTCTGCCAGATGACCACGAGACTTGTCTGGCCGGTCTTGCTACAGACCTTGCTGGAAGGCTTGGTCCACAGCTGATGAACCTTCCAGAGTCCAGAACATAAACTAAACACATTCAGTTTTTAAAAATAATCTATCCAACATCAAGAATTTTAACTGATCAAGAAAAACATGCTAAGGCAGCATGTTAGGAATGTGTTTTGACAGATTTTCACGTCCAGATCCTGTAGCCATTTATGAGGAGGGCTGTCTCTTTGACAAGGGAGAGCTATGTGAGAAGTGGCCCAGGAGAAGCAGCTGATGGCTGAGCACTTCCAAACAGACTCGGCTTCTTTTGTGCCATGTGTTGAGGCTGGACTGAAGACTGATTCTGCCAAACACATAAATCATCAGAGCACGATTATGCAGCCTTTCAGGCTTCCTAGCTTGACGGATTCAATCCTCTGGGCAGAAGGCAATGGCTGCAGTTTATGAAAGCTCAATGAGACGACAATGCTGGTTTCTGCCTCCAAGTCCCCCAAATGGTTATAAAACATGACTTGACAAAAGAACCCTTTTGGTTTGTAGCAGGTTAGAAATGAAATAGAGCAGAGGTAGGGGAGGAAAACCCCAGGCAGCTGGAACCTGTATATTAAAACCTAGAAATACTGTGAATGGCAGTGGTGGCCCAGATCTGCCTGCCAGGGTTGAAAATGGATTCGGTTTCTACCTAGAATGATCCCAGTTCCCAGGAGGCAAGGAGACAATCTGCCTTAGGAATCTTTATGAGCTGGGAAAGAGTCCATTCATTTTAGCCTTGACAGAATATTCCATGATCAAAAAGGTTCTTCTTTATCCAGACTCTCATATGCAAACCACAGGATATGTGGCATCTTCATCAATGCTCAAACAAGAGTCCGGAGGAGAATGAACCTCAGAGTGAGTGCTAGTTTTTTGTCTGAAGCACCTTGACTCTTGAGGTTCAATACAAGTCACCCATGGACACACTGTAGTCACATTTTTCTGGCCTTCATTGTGTCTCCAAGGCTGTCTGAGAGCCATATGTCAGCCAGGAGTTGAGCTGCATGTTCTCATGGCTGTCTTTCATTTGAGCCCACCAGTCAGTATGAGAAAAATTTTGTTGGCGCTAGTGCAGTAAGTTCCTGGAGCTCTCAGAACCTAGGACAGCTCAGCTAACAAAACCTCTTAACACCCAAGACCTGGCCTCACCCTACATGTTTACCATTTCTAAATTCAGCCATGCTAGAAAGGATCCGTGACCTCCAGTTACTGAAGCCAGTTATCAATCGGCTTAACTCCAAGGGGAATTTATAAGCACAGATGTCTGAAGGGTCTCAACACAGCTCAGCTGACAATATTCCCTGGTGCCAGACACTCAGCTTGAGCACCAAGTGGGGAGGGACTCAAAGGAGAGATATTGGGGAATTCTGCGCAGGCAGGAGTAGACAGTCCCAGGTCCCTCAGCAAGGGCTTAGTAGGGCTGGGCTCTAACTCTAAGGACATGTAAACATGGCTCCAGCTCCTGCCAGAGGCCTCCCAGAACTCCTGCTGGTTCTTGGCATCTTTCCTGCACAGTCAAACTTTATTCACACCGTGCACAGATTTTACAGACAGGCACTTAGCCCACTTTACTTAATTGTCAAAATCATCTTGTAGGATTATTGGTTCTGCTCCCATTTACACAGGAGAAAAACCGAGACCTCCACAACTGTTGCAGTGACTTTATGTTGTTGTGTTTTGAAACAGTCTTGTCACATAGCCCAGGCTCACCTCAAAGACCAAAATTCTTCCACCTCAGCCATCTGAGTACTGCACAATACGATAGGCCTGGAACACATACTTTCTTCTTTATATTTTAGTTTTTCTCTAATGTGAGGGATGAAAGAAGATAAAATCAGGAACTCAGGATAGGCACCATTTTAAAGATGTTAAAAAACACTCCCCCGTCCTTTCCTGGCTGCTTCTGTCACTGTTTTCCTGAGTTCCCTGACAGAATCAGGAGGCATGGATGGCTGTTAATCTTGAAGTGTGGTGATGTGGGGGGGTCTTCTGTTTGTGTTGATTTCATTGGTTAATAAAGAAACTGCCTTGGTCCATTTGATAGGCTGGCCCTTAGGTGGGTGGAGTAGACAGAACAGAATGCTGGGAGGAAGAGGGAAGTGAGGCAATCACCATGCCTCTCCTCCCTGGGTCAGACGCCATGGAGCCAGCTGCCAGATCAGACATGCTGAATCTTTCCCGGTAAGCCACCACCTTGTGGTGCTATACACAATATTAGAAATGGGTTAATCAAGATGTGAGAATTATCCAGTAAGATGCTAGAGCTAATGGGCCAAGCAGTGTTTAAATGAATACAATTTGTGTGTTGTTATTTCGGGTGTAAAGCTAGCTGTGTGGGAGCCGGGTGGGAATGCAGCCTGCCGCTCCTCACTAGAGTGTGGGAGTCCTCTGAACCGGCAGGTCACAATGCAAGCTGCACTGGACTGGAGGACCATGTGAAATGTGAGTGTGTACCTTCCAGGTACAGTTAAGCAGCCCAGGACACCCAGGGAGGGGAAATGCAAGAAGAGCTATAGGGCTTTCCAAACCAAAGCGTAAAATGTACTTGAATGAGCTGGACATTTGCAGAGTCAGTTTTCTGAATGCTGCGAAGTTGGTATTGTTCATAGATGTGTAAAAGTTCATCCTGGTGAGGTGTAAAGTCCTTAAGACATAGTAGGTGCTGGAGATTCACACAGCTCAGGTTCGGGCATCTTCCCCTGTACTGTTGCTTCCTCTCTTGCTGCCTTTTGCCTGCCATCCAGGACAGAGGTCTCCTAAACCGGACTGCGCAGCCTACTCCTGTGGCTCAGAGGATCAATTTGTATAGCTCCACAGTGACTTCACAGCATCCACGAGTAGAGTGCAGAGTGAGAAAAAGCCATGCTGTCCAGAGTAGATCCTCCACAAAGTGGGCGATGATTTCTGGGTGTCACATTTTACTCACCCTTTCAACTCCATTCCCGTTTCCTAATCATAGGCGAGAGATCTTCGTTGACAATGAAAGGTAGCCTGGAGCCAAGGAAAAGATGGGGACTGAGAATGAAAAGAAAAGGGGGCTAGTCTAGTGTTTCCTGGCTATGTGACCCTGGACAAGTCAACAGCCTTTCTGAAGAAATGACTATGCCACAGATAGGGTCCCCTCCGGGGCATGACAGGGCACACCTGTGACCCAGGTACACAAGAGGCAGAAACAGGAAGTTTGCTGAGAGTTTAAGGCCACATTGGAGTAGACAGCAGGTGCCGTGTCAGCTATAACCAAGATACTGTCTCAGGACCAGAAACAAGTCACATTTGGTTAGTAGTAATATTCACCCAGCGGGCCAGGTTCTGGCTCAATGATCAGGACACAGTTCTGCAATTTGGCATGTGGCCCATTGCCACAGCTTTAACCTGAAACGACGAAGAAATGTCATTCTTTAAAACAGATTAGATATTTCTGTAGGGGAGATAAGTCAATGGAGGAAACAGTGTTGTTTCCATGAGGTGGGGTTGGAGAGCATGTCACATTTTCAACTTGGATCACATATAGCCACACAAGCTCAAGTGGTTAAAAGAAGAGCAAGGGAGATGTAGGCTGTTGATCTGAACAACTGCAGTAAGTCACAGTAGGCTTTGTGAACACTCAGAATGGAAGTTCTGCACAGCTGACACAGAAGGGGAACAAGGCTCTTTGCAATGTCCACAGTTTGGGGGTTGAGAGGATGTTCTATGGGTTTACCAGTCCCCCATGGCCCATGAACAGGTGACCTAGGAGGAAGGACCTAATTAAAACATATCAGTTTCCATTTGTAGACACTACAGTGAATTTAGTCTAAAGGAAGAGAAACTGGATGCTGAATATTTAAGTAGACTAAACTTCCTCTGGTCAGCTTCTGAAGTTTCGCATGCCTGAGGAAGGTTTCTGGGAACCTTCTCAGTTAGGCATGAGCAATAGGTGTGATCAGTGTACGCCACTGAGAGCCTCAATGCTATCTTTGCTGTCTCTTGCTTACCCAGGACGGGGACTCTATACTTATTCTAACAGACTTAACTCATTTCAGTTCTCTCTCTCTTTCTCATTTTTATTGAGCTGTAAGGAATATACCAGGCAAGTCACTCATTTGATATGTAGCTAAGTAGTATCTTGGCATCACTGATATTTAAAAAGCATAGCTGTAGACTGGCATGCATTTTTTTCTGAAAGGTATTCTACAGGATCACATGTTAAAAATTTATTCCTGTGACAGGGCAAGACAGTGCATAGGTTCCTCTATCTTGTATTTTTGCTGAAGCTTTAGGATTTGATCTCCTTGATGGAAAATCCCATGGAATATTACCCAACCCTATTCTAGGGGCCTAAGGTCTGGTGCCCCAGGTCACTTTTCTTAGCTTCTTTGAAACTGTCTGCTTATGCAAACCTCTCCCTCCAGCTAACCACTTGTTTTAGCTTCTGTTAAGCTGCTTGATTGCACAAAACCTCCCCCTTCAGCTATCAAGCAAGCTATCAGGAATTAGATTTTGCCTTGACAAACCCCTTACCCTAAACACTCCAAGCCATACTTGGTTCCTGATAGTAATATACATGAGAATATTCCCAACGGGCTGTAACACAGACTTTCAATTAGCGATATACTGTGTCTGAGTGGTCATCTCGGGTAGGCTCCCATAAAATCCCTAGCAGAGTGTGCTATTTTAGAGATGGTGAAATCTTCAAGGCCTAGAGCCAAGTCAGAGGAAGTAGATCCCAGGAGGCACATACTACTAGTATAGTAGCTAGTATACTACAAATGTTTTACTTAATAGTCACAGAGATGTTAGTTCCAATACATGTTGTCTATAAATCTTAGTTGGTTATTGTTTTTGTAAGCACAATTTGAGTTTATTAAATTTTAATACTATCTTAAGCATTAGGGCTGAAGGAAGACAGGCACTCAGGAAGAAAGTAAGACACACTGAGAATGTGGGTATGGATCCCTCAAGGGAAAGTCAGTCACAGACAGTTTTACAGAAACTTAAAAATAGCCCAGATGGGATTCTGGCCCTCAATCTGCAAAATTCCATCTCTTCACAATCAGGAAATATTATTTAGTCCCTCAGCCAGTCAGTTTGTCAGTCAGTCACCCTATAGGATTTCAATCCAAACATGACTTCTTCAGAGAACTTCAGTTCACAGATGAGCAGGTGGTTGTCATTCTCCTGATATCAAGGCATCTATGACCTTGACAAGTGTTATTTTATTATTGTAACAAGATCCTAGTACAGGGAAGCTAAGATATTTGTCTCTGTCTGGGGATGGCGTAGGTGCCTGTGAGACAGTCAGAGAGGTGGGATATAAGGAGGTGGGATATAAAGAGGAGAACATGGGAATAGACTAGCTAGGGGAGGGAAGATGGCCTTGGGGACCTTGGGGCTAAAGATGCACAGTGTCCTGAGACCCTTAGAAGGGCGTTTGTTCTGGAGGTTGCTAGCCAGTGAGAGGCAAGCGAACTAGGGTTTCTCTTGTTTGAGGAAGAAGAAGCTTGGTCGTTCTCTTCATCTTATTTCATTTATTTCATCTCTAGAAACCCAGCTAGCTGCCTAATGGAGCCTCTTTGAGGGACATCTACAAGGGTGATAAAAAAAGCTGTCTTGAGGGGGTGGGGAAAGAGGAAGGGAACGGGCTGAGCTGACACTAACAGGGAGGCAAAGTGCTGAGAGGTGTTTCCTTCTGCAGCAAGAGATGATGAAGGGAGTGCTAGACCAGCAGGCCACCAACGCAAATGTCGCCCCCTTTCTGCTCTCTCATGCCCTCAGTGGGCATCGAATTAGAGCTTCATGCATGATAGACTAGCACTCTACCCCTGTGTTATAGCCACAGCCTCTCTTCAAATAACAACACGTTTTAGTTACCATACAAAATAATGATTTCATCAAAACATTTTCATACACATATATCACTGTACTTCTGTAATAGTTGCTTTTTATGGCTTTGATAAAACACTATGGCCAAAGCAACTTATGGAAGGAAACGTTTATCTTGTTTTATGTTCCAGAGAGAGAGAGAGAGAGAGAGAGAGAGAGAGAGAGAGAGAGAGAGAGAGAGAGAGAGAGAGAGAGAAAGAGACCATAACATCAGGGGAGGCATGGTATCAGGAACAGGAAGCTGAGAGATCACATTCTGAACCACAAGCACAAAGTGAGATGGCAGGGAATGTAAAAGACCTGAGTTTCAACTCTCAAATCCCACAGTTGAAGGAGAGAACCAATTCTGAAAAGCTGTCCTCTGATGTGCATACTCTCAATTGCTGCCACATGCGTGTGCCTTAGCACACACACATTATATAAATAAACACACCATTAAATATATACACACACAAATAGCAAATGGCATAGCATAAAAGTAGCAGATGATAGATACAAGTATCTTAATAAAAATACTCTGTAAGTGCCATTGTCCTCTTAAGAAAAACTGACTACATTTTTCTCTTCCAAGTCTATTTTATTGAATATTTAAAATAGCTTGTTATTAAATTTCTCTCTTATTCTAATCATTTTGATTCTGTAGCCACAACCTTGTGTGGATTGACTTATTTTAAATTTAGGGAAATACTAATCTTTACTGTTCAGATTGCTATAGTTATTTGTGGTCAATTTTATTTGTTCTATAAAGTGAGAAGTCATAATACAGAAGAAGCCAGATAACACTTAATTTCTTCCCAATAAAATCATCTTTTCTGCATGTACCAAATATAGTTAGTGTTAGAGGAATGGATTTAGGATATATTGCACTTTCATAGATTTTGGAGAGCAAAAAAAAAAAAATCTTATTTTTTACTTTCTAATCACAAGGAGAAATGAGGCATATGAGGAGTCACTTTGTAATAATGCTTCTTTGAGCCGCATATAAATATTGTGTACTGCTTTTTCTAGTCTTTGCTACTCGGCTATAGAATTTCTTATAGACACATTTACTCGGGAATCATGAGGTCTTAGCCTACAGTCTCTTATACTCCAAGTGCCCTCATTCTTTCTCTATGACTGACTTTTGAACACGAGTCCTTTATAAAGTATTTCTTTTTATTTTATTTAATAATTCCATCCTAAAATTCCTTATCTAGTTTCTATGCCCTCAGAGAAGTCACCTTTGGCTTTAATATTTGACCAACTCTGACAAACCCACCAGTAAGACTGATACTGTTTTATATATATATATATATATATATATATATATATATATATATATATATATATATATATATATAAAATTGGGATAGAATATCCAGATCTTTGGGTGTTCCTAATAATAGCTAATATTGTCACATTTACTCTGAGAGAGATAAATAACTACCATGGGTCTTCCAAGAGCCTTCCAGGCCTGACAGGAACATGTGCATCTGGAATTTGAGTCCTATATACTGGGGTTTGTGTGGCCGATAGGTTTGGAGAGGCCCCACAGTGTGGGGGTATCTAAACATATTTACAAGGTCGTTGGGACAGGTTAGGCTGTGAGGGGAAGTCAAGGCAACTACAAAAGATTGGCCATTATATCCAGGAACTCATTGCATATTAACATCCCTAGTATCAATGGTAACACAGAAAACTGCTTTATTGGACAGAGCCAATGGGCTTCTCTTTTTAATTGTTGGAAGAAATTCTATTGTTTTGGGCTGTAAAAGCTCTGTATCTAAAATAGAGCTATTCCCCATTAGGAGTTCCTCTTGAAAGATTTAAAATAGGTCTGTTCCAATCAAAAATTGTAGTTTCTTTTAATCCAAATTTCACTGAAACATAAGAAAATTCTTTTATGAAAATAACAGGAAAAGAAATTGGATCTTTTAAAACAGGAAGTAAGCAGCTAGTGAAAGCTTCTTGTCTCTAGTTATTCTAAAACCCAAAATCAGCATTATCCTACTGTCTTAGTGAGGTTTCCATTGCCGTGATAAAGCACCAGGACCAAAACCAACTTCAGGAAGAAGGGGTTGATGTCCTCTTACAGCTTTCAGTCCATTATCCAGGAACTCAAGACAGGAACCTGAGGCAAGAACTGAGGCAGAGACCATGGAGAAATGTTGCTTACTGTCTTGCTCATCCTGCTTTCTTATGGCACCCAGGATCACCATTTCCAGGGTGGTACTATCCGCAATGACCTGGTCCTTCCCACATCAATCATCAATCAAGAAAAAACTGTAACACAGGCTGGCCCATAAGCCCATCTGATGGGGGCATTTTCTCCACTGAGGTTCCCTCTTCGAAAAGGACTTTTTCTGTGTCAAGATGACATAAAGCTAGCTTGGACACCTATAACTTGGGAAACCACACAAAAGTGAATTCCAGATAGCCGATTTTTCAAAGATCTAAAGTTAAAAGAACGAGAGCAGAAGTGTTGTCAGAGTTTGAAGTTCAGTTAATTTGAGGAACTCAGTTTAACCGGCAGAAGATGAGTTCTACCTAGTTCTGAAATTCTTGTGTCTGTGCCCCCAGAGGGGTTGACACAAGCTTTGGCGAGAAATACAACTCTAACCATTTATTTCCTGAAGCTTTCAGCACAGGAGGTGGCTAAGAGGACCTGATCGGGTCCTTTTCATCCACGCGGAAGGGAGTCTTTGATGTGATATTTTTTCCACTTGACAGAAATCACCAGTGCCGGCTGTTGCTCTACTGCTCTACCTGTTCCAGGAGCTCATGGTGGGAAGACTGACCAATACTGAAATTTTAGTAACCACGACTAAAGCTTTCTTATCATACTTTGCCCTATCTCCCTTTAGCAGTGATGGTCCATATGGTCCTTTGTCATTTTCATAGGATGCTCAGTAGTTCTGTTATAAAATCACTGATATTTTCCAAATGGGATGGGTCTTGGGTTTAAGGGTACTAATGGAAGTGTTTTTGACTAAAGACACTGAAGGCTTCCGTCAGTTTTGCCAACTCACTTTTTTTAATAGTGCTATTTGTTCATTCAACCACTTCAAAGGGTTGAAGGTCACAGGCATAATGAAAATACTGCTCCGCAGGTAGGCTAACTTTAACAAACAGGTTTAAGTACTTAGCCAAGAAGCAAGCTCCGCAATCAATGTGCAGTTTGCAGGAAATGTCCCAAGAAGGAATAATTCTTCCTAATGGAATTTTTTTCCTACTGTTTAGGTAATAGCTTTTCAACAAAGGAAGGATACAAATTCAACATAAGACATTTTCTATGCTCCAGTCAGAGACGTATGGGTCAACCCAAATCATCAGGTTTCAATTGCCCTATTCAGACAAAGACTAAAACAAAACCCTTCTCTTACACTTTTCCTCCTCAGAGGATAACTTTATTGTTGTAAATAGAAACCGGGGCTTTAGTTTTATAGAAGTACATTTAATTTTGAATAGGAAGTATTTAATTCATGTATATATTTAAGTATTATAGTTTACAAACCTTCTTGCAATATTCTTTACAAGAGCGTTTGCTGCTCTTGTAGAGGACAGGCATATGTGCTACTTAAAACCTCAACCCAAGGGCACTTCTTCCAGCTGTCTCGGGATTATCCTGAGTGGTCACAGGAACATCAAAGGTCTCAAGAAACTGTGTAGTCACACCTATGTGTGCCTTGAAAGCTGAGACATTAACCTTCTTTCCAGGGATGGCGTATTTTTTATTGTACTTCCCAATGAGGCTACTTTGAATCCTGGGGCATTCCCATTCACACTCTGTTACTGAGGGTCAGGACCTGGACCAGGGGCTTCCGGGTTCTCGACCTTCTATTCAAGGAACTGAAGTAATGGTTCATAAGGACTGCAAAAGTACAAGGAAAACTTTACTCAAAAGTAACCTGACAGTACACATCAGAAAGAGTCGTGCTGTCAAGAATGGCAGCAGTCCACATGAATGAGGACTCAGTGGCCCGTACGATTGTTTGGTGCTTGATTTTATGGAGATCAAAAGAAGAATGACTTGATTGCTAAGGGACATAGCGTGAGTAATTCTGAATTTTGATCAATGAGCTTGGATAAGTTAAGCCTTTGCTCATTAGTCATAACCCTGCCCGTAGTGAATCTGATTTTAGTCCTACGCTTGCCTGATTGTGCATGGGAATAATATCGGAAATGCTCTCCATAAAAGTTGACTTAAGGAACACAGTTTGGCCTATTTTATTTAGTTAATTGTGTTATTTATTATTTACGTATGTAGGCACATGGATTCTGCAGTGTGTATGTGGAGGTCAAAGGGCAACTTATAGGAATTTGTGTTCTCTTTCCTCATGTGGGTTCTGGGGATGGAACTTCTGCCGTCAGGATTGGCAGTAAGTGCCTTAACCTGCTGAGACATCACACTGTCCCCCGTAGTTTGTCTTTTCTGAACAGGTACCAAAACACATTCTGGGCCTCATTAATATTTCCTCCTACCCTATTGTGAGGATGCATTGGAAATGTTTTGATTTGTCATATTTGAATAGAACTTGTTTATCATTAAGGACTATTTTAGGGAAGAGAAATTATTCCATTATTAAGGGTGTGCTATATGTAGCTAGATGCAGATGGGGGGGTCTTAGGTTACTAATTGGTTGGTTGCTGGTTGCTATGCACATTGTTTGGAGGCGGATGCATGTGTGTGCAATAATAGGAAAGAAGAAAGTACAATTCAGAGCTGGTAGGAATGGTTAGTAGAAATATGGCAAACAAAGTTTCTGATAAATGTTACGATGCAAATAACTGCATATTCAATAAGTAGTTCAGAATAAGTCCGATGATACAACTACATCATATAATAGCACATCTAGCCTCATGAAAGAACTCATCAACATCCATTTAAGGAGATAACACAGAAGATCAAGCCAGAGGGCTCATGCTGGTCCTTAGTGAAGATATGGATGATACCTGGTAAAAGTGCATCATGTTAAGTGAATCATCTGGGTGACAAAATAGCGAAAAATCTCAGCTCTCCAAAGGGGATAAAAAAAAGACGAGTTTATGCTGAATTAAATATGGGTGACCAGGACCTGGAAATGTAGATTTACATTGTCTGGAGTGACAGGTTTTATCATACAGTAGTAACATGGATATTTTATAGGAACAAAACAAAGAAAGTTCTAAGGCAATGCACTCAACAAATGCAACAAAGAGGCAGGTGACAGGAAAACTGTGCAGTCTGTTACGGATTTCAGATACAATGACATCCAAAGCTCTCAGGCTCTGGGAAACCAACAGTTTTCAAAGAGAATGCATTCAAGAGGACTTCCCTTCTGTAATAGTCAGATGCAGAGGTGGGTTACATGTGGCTATGACAAGGACTAAAGTAGCCCAAGAAAAATTTCAATTCTGATCTTTCACATTCCAACTCTCAGAAATTAGAAGTTCCTGTGTAGACAGAGTCACTGGTGTGGCTTTCCCAGGGAACGTCCATTGACAGCTACATCTGTTTTCTTTCAAATAACATAATCCCATTCATCTTTGAGACCAAGTAAATTGTCATTGTGTATATATGCCACCTTTTCTTTATCTGTTCATCTGCAGATGAACACTAGGCTCATTCCGAATCTCCCCAGATTTTTTTCACTTTTAGTTTTGAAAGAAGATTTCACCAATGTACCCAAGGAACTCACCAGTAGTACAGACAGTACTTGAACTGGTGAACCTCCTGCCTCAGCCTCCCACATAGCTGGGATTACAGCTCTATGCCACTAGGCCTGGATAATCTTCCCTGTGTTGTGCATGGAGCACAGGCCCAACATGACGAAGATCCAGTCCTCCCCACTAAGTAATGAAGACCCACCCCTCCCTGCCTCCATCTCCAAAGCTTCTGGGAAGGGGATGGTGTCTCGATAGTTGCAGGTTCATGAGACCCAGAAACCCTATGCATACATGCTTGTTTCCGATTTTTTAAGATTTCATTTTTTAAAATTATTCTTGAGTATCTGTGTGGGGTTTATGCACATGAGTGTGGTGCCAATAAGAGCCAGAGAGGGCTTCGGATCTCCTAGAGCTGGAGATACAGGTGGCTGTGCGCCTCCCGACTGTAGGTGCTGGAAACCAAACAGCTGAAGAGTAGGAAGTGCTCTTAACCACTGAGCACATCTCCAGCCTCTTGATGCCAAATACTTTGCTAATACTTTGTTGTTGTTAATTTTTTTTGCTTGCTTGACAGAAACTATGTAGCCCAGTCTAGCTTCAAACTTTCAATCTTCAGACTCCAAAATATTGGGATTCTAGGCTTCTTCCACAGTATTTAGCTATTAATAGCCTTTTCTATGACCTACACATCAAATGATAATATTTTGGATATCTGTGATTATATAAGATACCTGGTCTCACACACAGTATCACCCATTTCTTGTTTCTTTTGTGTTTTTCAATTATTATTTTTTTTAATGTGCTTACCTGAAAACTTGAAGTTACACACGGGGCTTGCATCACATCTTAAAAAAAAAAACCTTCAGCGTTAGAAACAGAATTTTGGTCTTATTCACACCAATCAGGCCTTCTACCATTGAGTATCACAATGTGGCCTTGGTTTGCTGAGACAGAGTCTTGTTGTGTGGCCAGGCTGTTCATGAACGTGTGAACCTCTTGCCTCAGCTTCCCTAGCCCTGAATCACACTCGTGTGTGACCCACCACACCTGGCCCCTTATATTTCATTTCAGTTAGGCAGCCTAAAGACGATGATATCCATGGGGCTTGAGGTCGAGGGTCTATAGGAAGAAGTGAAGAGGAACAAAACCTGTTCACAGTCCCATCCTGAGTTCTGGATCTTGCGAGACATTGGGTGGGTGTTTTATGCTTGCTGACATATGTTTGTGGGTGGTGATGGAAGCCTGGTCAGGGAGGGATTCTGAGGGTGTCAGGGATACACGGCCCTGAGGCACTCCCAGTAGAGGACGGTGTGGCTCTGTACCCTCGGCAAGGCCAGGAAGCTGGCGGCTCAGAGTCCTGTTTGGTATTCCGAATGGATGCTGTGACTGACAGAGCAATTACAGGGTTGTTTTTTTTTTTTTTTTTTTTTGCATTGTTTATGCCTCTCCAAAAGCATAGCTGAATGCATTGAAGCAGAGGCTGGAAGGCGCTCTGCTTGCTTTCATTACAATGCATAATTGTATTTACCCTCTCAAGCTTTAGACTCTGGTGCCTGGTGCAGTTTTAATACTGTTCGCTCTTCTCATAATTAGATCACTGATTGAATGAAAAAAAAAGCGAAAAGGAAAACCGAATCATTTTTCTAAATAGTGATCCAACTTGGTTTGGATCCATTAACATAAAAAAGCACCCAGCTTTCTGTTGCTTTGCCTTGTGACTGTTGGAATCCAGGCCTTGGCAGGCTTCAGGGCCATCTAAAGCTATCCTCACAGGCACTGGCTGGCGTGGCCCCTGGGGAATGGAGCCTCCTGCCCATTCCATCTCTTTCTCTGAGGATCAAGTTGGATAGCAAGTCCAGCCAAAGCCTTTAGTGGGAAATCTTCCTGTACATTAAGGGTTCTTGAGTCAGTAAGAGCCCCCCCTCTCCCCGATATTTCTTCTCCGTTGGGTGAGTCTGCTCAGAATTAGGACAATATTGTGTGCATGTAGATTTTTATCCATGTACATTGCATGTCAAAATTAAATAGTTTCATCAAAGAATCTTCAATAATATCCAGCATTTCACAGCGTCATCCTTGCTGTGGCTTCGGGTCCAGCATCTGTATGTAATTGACCAGGCATCACACTCAAAGCTGCTTGGAGCTAAGGAGATGGAGAAGGAAAGGTGAGCCCAGCTGGCTCGGCCTGGAACCCAGGCCGGTGGAGCCAACCCAGCAAACCCTACCCTGGTAGCAAAGTTTGCCTGTTTGTTTATTTGCTTTAACCACAGGCCTTTCTTTTCACCCCTCTTCAACTCAAGGTTCTTTGAACACAAAAACAATGTATTTTCTTCTACCACAAAGTTCTGAATTCTAGGCCGATATTGTAGATTCCTCATACACAGTGAAGCTAATACCTCAGTTCACACCAGAGTACATGACCAACCAATCAGAACTTTCCCTAAGCAAGTATTTTTTTTTTTATTGTTTGAGAATGTCATGTTTGCATACAATGTGTGTTACATATTTTGGCTATGGTCACTGCCTATTTCTTGCTTTCCATTTTCTTCTATATCTCCTCACGACTTTTCCATCCCAATTGCATATGTGTATGAGTTCAGGGCTATCTCCTAGGTCATGAATTCTGCTCCAGGGGCTGCATCCTTGAAGAAAACAGACTCTCCTCCCAGTTGCTTTACTTGCCAATAGCTTCCCAGTTCCGTAGGATTTTTTTAAACCTATCTTTGCTCTCCACACTGGGATTTTTGTGTGGTTTGATTTTGTGTACGGTGTCAGAACTGCTATGAATTTATGTGTGTAGCTTCCCTGTTGTATTGGGAAAATGCAGTTTCTCTATAGTTATCTGCTGCCTCTGTCCATTACACTGTTTCTGTCCCCTCTCCATATCCCTGAGAATTGGGAGGGTGTGCATGTGTGTGTGTCTATGTCTCTCTCTGTGTGATATAGACATCCACTTAGGTCTAAACATTCTACAGCTTCTTATTCTCTGTCCATTGCCCAGCTGTGGGCCTGTGTTCATCAGTGTCTGCTAAAAGAAACTTGGCCTCGGAGGGCTAGGAAGTGCACTATTCTGAGGTCTTAACAGTAAGTCTTTAAAAGTCAGTTTCACACGATGTCTTCTTATCAGAATAATAGTAGTTGTCCCCACCCCCAACATCCCACCCCCGAAGCCTATGACCTACATAACCACAGGTCCTTTGATGGCACAAGTAACAAAGATGTCCCAAGGCAGTACACGTTGACACGTGGCTAGAGGGACTGCATGCACGAGGCAGAGCCACACAAAATTCAATAACAAATTTACTTTCTAGACAACCCATTAATCCAGTAATAATAAGTGGCTCTGCCATTAATAAAACAGTCCGCATGACCTAGTCACCACCTGGGGGGGGTCCCACTTGTGCTTCTTAATACCTCACAAAAGAATTACATTTCAACATGAGCTGCAGTGGGGAGATGTGAACCCAGCCTTTTTTATCATACATCATTGCTCTGAACTAATTACAACCTGGGGAGACAAGACAGAAGCAAGCTGCAGATTTGACCCTGCCAGTCACCTCTGTACTGCACAGGGTACCAAAGCAGTTGCTGGCTGGAGTCGAGCCGCTTCAGTGGTGGTGTCAGGGCTGGACACGAAGACAGATTCTGTAGCCCAAACACTGGCTGAAGCTGGGCTCTGTGGCGTGGAGGAAGGAAGATACAAGACAGAAGACCACCCACCCGCTGCTGATTTGCTGGCATCTGTTGTCCAGATGCAACGATCCTATATTCTTTTAAAAAATTAAAGATTTATTTTTTGTTTTATAAGTATGGGTGTTTTGTCTGTCTGTCTGTATGTCTGTGTATCATGTGTGTGCAATGTCTGAGGGGGGCAGAAGAGGGTTCTCAATCCCCCAGAGTTGGAGTTATAGTTACGGGTGTTAGCCACCATAGAGGTGCTGGGAGTTGAAGCTGGGTTCTCTAGAGGAGCAGTCATGGATCTAAACTCCCTGAGCCATCTCTCCGGCTTCTGTACTTTTCTTCATTTAGCAAATGTTGGACATTTAGGAAACTCTGTCCTAGAAAACCATGTGCTAGAAATATTAAACACTTTGATCCCTCTCTTAACAGATTACATGGCTGTGATAATTAGAGTCCTGAGAGCGGGAGGATGGTGTTTGACTAATGCAATATCTCAAAGAGAAATATAATTGTGGAGGAAAAATACAATAACTGAAAATTAAAATTAACGGGAGTAGGCCTGAGTAGCCCTTTCTGGGTGTTTCCTGGGAGTGTAATTGCATCCATCCTAGACAGGAAGGTGGAAATCACTAGGAGTTTGCTAAACAGGAGAGGTGTGAAGGCTAAAATCTGTGGATTGGGGTTGGAGACATGAAAAGGACCAGCCTCCACCATCAGCCCCACGTGACTCACAAGAATCTTCTGACAGGTTCTTAAGAGCTAAGTGCACTTCACTCCCACATTCTGAGGATATAGAGCCCAGAGCCTAGAGTCACTGCAGGGCATGGCGCATAGCCCCTCCCCCACCTTCACTCCTGCAGGCATCGCTACTCTGGCTTTGCTCCTGGCAGTACAGCAGCACCTTCTCCAGTTTCCCCATTTTTGGCCCTTTTGGATGGATTCCCGGATACCAGGGACAGCATAGCAGACATGATTAAAGCACAATTAATAAAAACTCAAGGTCAGAAATTGGGGTTCAACCTGAAGATCTGAAAAGCAAAACAGCCAGCCACTGGCTCTTACCTCAACCTCAGTCAGGAGGCGGTCTTGCCTCCTGGAGTCTCAGGAGACTGCGTGTTGAGACTTGTTTCCTTCCATTTTATAATCCTCTCTAGGGCTGGGATTAAAGGCATGCACCACCGTGATTAAAGGCATGTACGGACTGGTTTCTATAGCAACTAGTGTGGCTCTTAGGATGAAAGGTATGTGTTACCATAACCTGGTCTGTAAGGCTGACCAGTGGGACTGTTTTACTCTCAGATCCTCAGGCTATCTTTATTTATTAAAATGCTATTGAAATACCACTACACATGGTCAACAGCAAAACAACCTCTTCAAGCCATTTATGTCTTTCCACTGTACTTGGTGAAAATGCTGTTCCTTAGTGGAACTTGTAAGAAGCTTCATTGCTCAGCTTCTGTACACCTCCCTCTTCCTTCCCCTGCTTCTATGGCAAGCTCACCTCTTGCTTCATACACTGGACTCCAGCTCAGGATGAACCCAAACTCAACAGTTAGTTTTCATCCTCCTCACCCCATCCTGGTGATACTGCTGAACCTACTCATGAGATAACATTACAGGCTATTCCACTTTTCTTTATTTCCCACGACTATCAACTTTCAACTTTGTCAAGCCGCTGTCATCTCTTGCTTTGGCTGCTGGGTAATATCCTTCCTGGTCTTCCTTGAGATTCTTGCTCTACCACTAGTCAGCACAGTGGTCCAAGCCCCACAGATGTACAGGCTTGGTTAATAGGCTAATCAGCCAGTCTGTCTCCTCTCAAACTGCTTCTCTCCTTATGGACCCCAACACTGGCCACTTCCTCTTCTTCAAACTTGCCTGTTTTCTTCTTCAATCAGACCACCCTGTCCATCCCAGTTTTCCTCTTGCTGTTTCCTCCTGTAGGATGCTTTTTCCTTTCCTCTGACAGATGCTGCTGCCCGTCATCCCTTAACACTTGGTTTGGGTCTCTCGGCCACTGCCTTAATGTGGACCCCCTGCTTTTCTCTGTGCGTTTTCTCTTCTTCATTTTACTTTTCCATTGCTTATGTGTATGTGCCTGGATGCATCTATGTGCACCCAGTGCCTCAGAAGGCCAGAGAGGCCATCAGATCACCTGGAACCCTGGAGTCACACACCATGTGAGCTGCCTGATGCTGGTGTGAGAAGTAATCTGGGGTTCTCTGCAAGAACCTCACACGCCCTTACTGCTGTGAGTTCCCCCGGCCCCAATCCTCTTCTATTAGAGGATGCTCAACAAGTTTTGTGTTCTTACCAGTTTCCATCCTCCCTTCAAAGACTTCTGGCTCCCAATAATTGACTCGTAGATGCTTGCTGAGTGCATGAAGGCACACGGGCCTCTTAGTTTTACCTCGCATACCCTTCCTTCTCGTCCCTCTTCCAGGTCTTTGCACAGAAGCCCGAAGCCTTCTTCCTCCTTTATGTTCTGACTCAAACACTATTTCCCTATTCTGGAAATTTAACCTCAAATCAAAGTTTGGCAGTGTTTGGAGGCAGGGCCTTGAGGTAATTAGAAGCAGATGAGATCATAGCATGAGACCGGCTCCTCCAAAGCACTAATGTCCTCATATAGTGAGCTCACTTTTCCTGGCTCACCTTACAATGTTATGTGTAGCAGTAAGGTGCTCCTCAGATGTCAGGCTATGTTCTAGGCTTCAGAATCATGAACTAAATAAACCTCTGTTCTTTATAAATACCAAAGACTCTGTACGCTGATTCTGTCCACCACCTTAGATGCCTCTGAGACGCTAAGCCCCCATGCTTGCACTTATTCCTGCACTACTTGAGTGCTCGCTTCTTTGCACTTATACCTTACTGCTTTGTTCCTGTTTGTTTGAGTCTCTTTCCATAAGCCCTTGGAAGAAAAGAATCATGTCTGATTCTTCCATTTCACTGTATCCTTGGACAAGTGCAGGGGCTGCGCAGGGACCCTGGAAATTCGTATGACCATATGATATTCATATGACCGACTGGTCATGACTTAATCTTTGACGATCCCCCATTGTTTGTATTTCACACTTAACTCTTGTCTTCTGAGCTTCGTATTTTCCTTAGAAGCTGATGTCACCTGTTTTTTCATTCTTGGTTTCTAAGTCTTAGTCCTAGGAAATCTCTCAGGTACTAGGGTGAGCCATATGATCCAAGATAAAGCACCATTGCAGCAAGGGTAGGGTGTGCTCTACTGTGTGTCCATTTACCAGTTTCCTTGTATGCAGTTTCTCTGTGCTTTGCTCGTGAACTTTTCTGTGAAGGAGAGAGGGACAGCTATATTCAGAAGAGTCTGAGGTGAAGGATATGGGATCTGCCTTAGTTAGGGTTTTTGTTGCTGTGAAGAGACACTGTGACCATGGCAACTCTTATAAAGGAAAACACTTAATTGGCTAGCTTACATTTTTAGAGATTTAGTTCATTATTATCATGGTGGGACACAGCACATTAAAGGCAGACATGGTCCTGAAGAAGGAGCTGAGCTTGGAGGAGGAAGCTACATCTTGGTCCTGCAGTCAATGGTAAGTAGTCTGAGACACTGGACATGGCTTGAGCATATATGAGACCTCAAAGCCTGCCTCCACAGTGACACACTTCCTCCAACAAGGCCACACCTACTCCAACAAAGCCAGCCCTCCCAATAGTGCTATTCCCACTGGGGGCCATTTTCCTTCAAACCACCACAGATTCTAAGCAGATTTTGAAGGACCATTTTTTTTTTTAAGGAATTGGGGATCATTTGGTGAGACCAAACTTACTAAGAAAAAGTTTTTCTACAATAAAATTATATCTTACACCAGTCAGATGTGAAGATATAGGGAAAGAATTCTTACATACTGTTACTAGATTAGAGATAGTCCAGCAACTATGGACATTAGTGTGGATGCCCCTCAGAAACCCAGAGACCCACTACAGGAGCCAGCTCTAGCACAGCTGACCAGAGATCTGAAAGGACTCCACATCAGTATACCACTGAGAGACTTGATATTTGAGTTTATTGCTCTGTTGTTCCCAATACTTAAGCTGTTTAATCTGCCTAGGTGTCTGTCAACAGATGAATAATTGATTAAAAATATGGCACGGATGTACAGTGCTATTTTACTTACTACAAAGAAGAACAAAATAATATCAATTGTGGGAAAATGGATAGCACTAGAGATCATTATGTCAAACAATATAAATTAGACAAATATATTTTCTCTTATATGTGATATATAGAATTTAAAATAAAAAAAACATATGAAAGTAGTCATTTGAGAAGTTGTGGTGGTTTGGAAGAAAATGGCCCTCAAAGGGAATGGCACTATTAGGAAGTCTAGTCTTTTTAGAGGAAGTGGGTTACCATGGAGGATAGCTTTGAGGGTTCATATGTGCTCAAGTCATGCCCAGTGAGAGAGTTCACTTCCTGTTGCCTACACAAGATGTAGAACTCAGCTCATTCTCCAGCACCATGTCTGCCTGCATGCCGCCATGTCTTGCCATAATGATAATAGACCGAACCTCTGAAATGTAAGCTGCCTAACTGAATGTTTTCCTTTATAAGAACTGTAGTGGCTGTAGTACCTCTTCACAGCAATAGAAACCCTAACCGAGGTAGAAGTGTCATGGCATACAGGGAGCAAGAGAGTATAATGAGAGAGTGTGATAACAAAGCCTATTATTTTCTATAATGAGGGGATACAAATACAATGATATTAAATAATAAAATGAGTCTATGACATTATAATTAATGTGCTCTACGTTTCCAGACTTAGCCACTCTTTGGAAAGCCAAGTCTTTTCAGTTATTTGAAGTTTCCATGGCCTGTGCGATCAATCCGGTCCTTTGTGTTAAAGCAGCATTTGATCACATTGGCTGAACAAAGGCCCACCCCTCTGGCACTGCCAACAACCAGGACAGTTAGAGCCATGTGAAAACGCCTGCCGAAACTGAGGGAAAGAGACACAGTCCGTTACAGAAGTAGTTTTTGTTCACTTAATGTAAAGCCCTTAGGGTTGGTGGCCATTTTTTTTTCCTAAGATCTAGATTAACCCATGGAGTGAAAATATAATACCAAAGAAAGCAGAGATGAGAGAGAGAGGGAGGGGAGGGAGAGAGCCCAATGACATCCAGATTCTGGACATATGCCCAGAAATCACACTCATTTTTATTACATCTCTTGAATTGAGTTTCTGTCATTTTCAATCAAAATAATGCTGAAAAGTATAATAGGAATCTACAACAAAAGGAAAAAGGAATCATAATTACATAACTGGACACTGTTGACAAATGACAAAGAAACGGGTAATAGATAGTAGAAATGATTATACTAACTCAGGAAAGGGTTGCCTGAAAAGTTATGGATGGGGCACAGGGTTTGAATGAGAATTATCTCCCATAGGCTTCTGTATTTGAACACTTGTTCCTGGCTGGTGGCACTGTTTATGGGGGTTATGGGAAGGTGCTGCCTTGGTGGAGAAAATATATCCCTAGATGTGGGTTCTGAGAGTTCATGGTCTTGCTCCATTTTTACTTCATTCTCTCCATTTTGTGTGTGCAGTCAATGTGAGCTCTCGTCCTCCTGCTGCTGCCACCATACCTGCTGCCTGTGCCATGCCTTTCACCAAGACGAAGTCTTTCCCTCTGGAACCATAAGCGAAAATAAACTCTCTGCAAGATCATGATGCTCTAAATGTATCTTGTTTTTCATTATTACTTATTATGTGAATGGGTGTTTTACCTGCTTGTGTGTCTGTGCACCAGTGCCTGCCATGTGCCATGGAATCCGGAAAAGGGTACCAGATCCCCTGCAACTGGAGCTACAGATGGTTGTAAGCTGCCAGATAGGTGCTGGAAATGGAAACCAGGTCTCCTGTAAGAGCAGCAAGTGCTCTCAAACCCATCCCAAGGTCCTAAAGGGGAAAGGGAGGAAGCAAGAGTGGAAACTGGAAGGGTATGACCTACAGACGCACATTAGTCTGGGTGAAGGGCACAGAGCTTTAGTACAGTGCTCTGTCTCCCATTGCTGTGTTCTTCAGCTGAGGACCCAGAGTGTGGAGGCCCTAAGTGCTTCATCAGGGAACAGGGAGAGAAGAGGGCTCCAAAGGAGCAGCGGGAAGCATCTGGGTATAGACACACACAAGGGCAGGGCCAGCTGGCATCAAAAGTGAGGTTTGTTACACAGGGAATGTGGAAGAGTGGGGGAAACCATAAAAAAAGTATGTTTTGGTATACGGACAATTCAGATACAACTTTTACAGGTAGGTTCTCTACTTATCCAGTTGAGTTAAAAAACATCTGTTACAAACATGTTTTGAAAAATATTTTCTTTTGATTCTCCAAGAGGATGAGTGGTTTCCCCAGTGAGTGCCTGACAGGAGCTGGGGACGCTATTCAGTGGTCAAGTGCTTTCCTAGAATGTGTAAGGAATGGAGAAGAGGAAGAGAGATGACAGGAGAGAGAGAGAGAGAGAGAGAGAGAGAGAGAGAGACAGAGAGAGAGAGAGAGAGACAGAGACAGAGACAGAGACACAGAGAGACTTACAGAAAGAGGGCATGAAAAGTCTCTTATGTAAAATCATTGTGCAAAGATTTGCCTTCTAAAATAATGAAAGGTAACTTTTGATATTTGCTGGTTACTTCTTATGCATCACATGTCATTTTTTTGTCTAGCATGCAAATTAATAGGTTTCATTGTTACATTTTCATATATCTATATCATTATAGTTTGTTCTTATAGTTTGTCCTGCTCCCCACTGTCCTTCCCATCACTCCTGTCCGTCTTGCTGGTCTCCTCGCTCAAATATTCTCTCCTGGTTTCTATGTTTTAAAAAATTATTTATTTTTATTTATACATATGAATGTTTTGTCTGCATATAAGTGTGTGTACCATGTGTATGACTGGTGCTGGAGGGATCCAGAAGAAAGGCATTGGAATCCCTGGAAACAGAGTTACAGGTGGTTGCAAGAGGCCCTGTGAGTGCAAAGTAGCCTGTACTCTTAACCACTGAGCCCCTCCTTGGGCTTTCATGCTACATCTATTCTATTACCCTCCCTTGTTCCAGCTCACCCCTTCCCTTAGACCTCTTCCTCTCCCCCCTGCAGTTCTCAACTGAATCCCCATACAACACTGGGATCAAGTGCTGTGACGTTTGCCTTATCCACAGCAGTCAGCTGCAGCTTGACGGGCACCAGTGGAGGAGGCAGGTCTGATAACCTGTGCGTCCCAGCACCTGGACTGCTTCCTTCTTTCTCAGCCTTTCTAGCATTCCCTGGTCTGGTCCACCTTTTGTGCCTCAGGGCAAACAGTAGCGAACCACCCAGCTTTCACACAATCAAACACCTTGGAAACCCACTAATGTCAGACTCCAGGGAAGCCACTCACTTTAAAATCCATAAAGCATAATTATGTTGCGCTGATGGCCTATTATCTGATGCCACCTCATGACACCGAGCCCGATCATCACTTCACTTGGAAAGGTCCTCCGCAGTGAATCTCCTCTAAGAGACTGGCTCCATTATCCCCGATAGAGTGAATCTATACCATAGAGCAGTTGAATTAATGGTACCTTATGATGTGGAGTCTCTCAATGGAGGAAGAATGATTATAAATCAAGTTAGAGCTATTTGTACCTGGCAGGGAATATGTATATACACACACACTCCACCTGCTTGTTAGATCAGTTATTAGAATCTATTCAGGCACCGTAGGAAGAAGAATGCAGAGGAATTAAATGTGTTGCAAGCACAAAGAGGTACATATGGAGTCCGTGTTCTTCTGTTCCTACCCAGGGCTCCCATCTAGCCCCTTAATCCCAGAAACACTACTGAAATGTTTACTTTTTTACTTACTTACCTGTAGACTGGTTTCTCGGTGACACTATCTCTGGAATTAAGTGCAAAGCTAGAGGGTGGCAGCCAGAAGCCTGCTGCTTGTTTCTTCCACAGTGGGCTTGATTTTCCTTCTGTCACAGGCGGGAGCACATTTGCACAATGTGGGCAGGCTGGTGACTGGAGGAGCCTCCAGCTGTTGGTCAGCATCCTTGAGGAACAGCGAGATGAAGGGAAACAAGATTTTAACAAGAAACAAAGGGGCTTTGGAGTCCCGCCACGTCTCTACTCCTTTAGGTCCAGATTGGAAGCAGCTACACTATCAGTGCTCATGGCTTCTTTGTCTGTGAATTGGAGACAGCCATGGTCCCTGTATACCAGGCTGTACTAGACGCTGAGGGTGTGAGGCAGAGGAAACACTTCTGAATGTAGAGTGTGAGGTGAGCGTTATTTATTATGTGTTTGTTGGTTTGTGGGAGGATTTCACTATGTAGTGAAGGATGAGTGGAATAATCCCATGCAGCCCAGGCTGGTCCCAGCTTGCAATCTTCCTGCTTCAGCTTTTAGAACGCAGAGATTACAGGCATGATTCTCCATGCCTGCCTCAGAGGCACGTGTTCCTATTATGTCAGAGAGTTTTTCTGAGCAAGAAGGGGAGAGGCAACAGAACCCAAGCACATAGCTGAGCCCTCTCTTTCCTGGAGTGGCTCGTAGAAACTGGAGTCTCTCTTTTCTTCCATTTTCTCACCCATAAGGACAGGACTAGTCCACTAATAGATTTAAGAACTTTATGGTAACAACAATACAGGTTAACTTTCTTTAGTGTATTTGCTTTTTAAAAGCTTAAAAAGTATAAGTAAATAGGCAACAGAGTGTTCCATGCTGTTCTTTGGTTTCTGTCTTATCATCACGAGGACTTGACTTGGGATCCCCAGAAAAAGCTGCCCACCTGTGATTCCGGAGAGAGTCCATACCTTAAAAAACTGAAGTAGAGGTTCTGTTGAGATGACTCAGTGAGCAGATGCACTTGTCATCAAGCCTGTTAACTCATACTACATGGTTGAAGGAGAGAATCAACTCTTTAAAGTTGTTCGTGTTTTCTCCACACTGGCTGTGATACACATGCACCCACATTCATACCCTTCCACCAGCACACACACACACACACACACACACACACACACACACACACGCACTCACACACACACTAAAGAATAAATGAATGCACCTTTTAAAATTAAGGTGAAAAATTATAGACTCTCAATGCCAATCTCTGGCCTGTCTGCATACTCACACACATGCATTCATTTGTACCTAAACATATACATGACATATATACCACAAAATATAGAGAGACACATATACCGCACAATCATTACAGTCACCAAAAAAAGGTAGCTTTCTAATTCATTCAATTACTTGGCTCATTGAGCCATTGAGAATTCCACTCTGTTTACTGTGTTGGGAAACATGATTTAAACTGAAATTTTCTCATGAAAAATTCTGTATATTCTGACTATTTTTTTCTATTAAAATTGAAACACCACCTTCATCATAAGCTAAATTCTTACCTGAGTCCCTTTTTTGGCCTGGGCATTTGATTCTGCTGATTCTGTCACAACTGTAATACCCCGGATAGGGTCTGCTTCCTTCCTGCTTCTCTCTCCCACTTCTGCAATGCTCCCATCCCTTTCTTTCTCAAAAGAACAATGCCACTTCATCTCTTTTCCTTGGTCATAGGACATGCCTTTTTCATCATCTCCACAATCAAAACAATGAAATTTCTGAAGAGAATTTATTTCTGGCTCAGTTTCCTGCCACCTGCTGGATTTTTACCAAGCTCTTTGTTAGAATTTTTCCTTTCTGGTGGCACATACCTTGTTTCAGGATAAGAGCTGGGCCCCTGGCCTCTGGATTCATCAGTGCTGGTCACAGTTATGGAGCCTGCCAACACACTCACTCTTTCGGCACGTGCTAATATGCAATGGCCCAGACTTGGCAAGGTCCAGCTAGTGAACTGCAGAGTTGAGAGGGTTTAAAAACTTCACTTTAAACTAGAACTTTCTCATTTTGAGTTACTTAAAAAACAGACAAACAGCCCAGGCATGGGTGCCACTACAGTCCCCTGGGTGGCAGCATAGATCACTCAGATCTAAATCACCCTGACTGCAGGGTGGCTCTAGGACCCCAACACAATCCCATGTGGGGCCCCAGACCTCAGGTATCAACATGACCCCCAATGGTAACTGGTGCCATGTACATCAACACAGACCTTCAGTGGGGTCATAGACCCAGACATGGCCCTTGGAAGCAGCCCAGGACCAGATGATACCATGTCAAGAACCAAGTCCAAGTCCAAGTTCCTACAGCAACTGGGGTCTGTGATGATGTCCATGGCCCATGTCTCTATCAAGGGCACACAGATGCCCAGATTCTGAGTCATCACTGTGGCCATGCTGGGGACTGAGGGATGTGCTGTAGTTGGGGCTATGATTATCTGGGTAGCTTGTATTGGCACCAGTGATCATGGTGTCGATTGGCCCTGAGAGCTGCAGGCGGCCATGTCTGGGTCTGTGGCCCTACTGCGGACAGGGTCTACATCAAGGTCAGTGTCTCCTATTACCACTGAGGGTGTGCAGATGCCTATTATATGAGCCAACACTTGAGGCCATGTTGGTGCCTGAGGACCACACTGCCACTAAGGCCATGTAGATCGGCCACCTAGGGCCTAGGAGATGTCTGGGCCCCGGATGCAGCATAGGGTCATCTTGGGATGGTCCATACCTCTGGTTCCTGTTACCATCTAAAGCAGTGTAGGAACTGGGGTCTGGTCCAAAGCCTGAGACCATGTTGGTGTCTGAAGGTCATACAGCCACTGTGGCCATGCGGATCTGAGTACCGTGATCAGAAACCAGGGGTCATGGTGAAATCTGGGCCCAACTTGCAGCCTGGAGCCACGTCTGGGTCCCTGGTCCTGCTGCAGCCATTACTCTATTGATATCCCTGGCTCCTGGTACCATTGAAGGCCAGAAAGATGATTGAGATCTGGGACTCCACCTGGGTTCATGTTATTGTTTGAGAGCTGCCTTGCAGCTGGAGCAATGCTATTCTGATTGGTCTGTGCAGCCATCTGGGATGAAGGTCCAGGATGCCACCAAGGACCATGTCTGGATCCATGGTTCTACTACAACCTAGCTCTGTGGTGAGATCTATGATCCATATTGCCACCAAAGGCTACAAGGACCCCTGGCTTCTGGACCACTACCTGTGGCCATGGTATTGCCTGCTGCCGAGGGTCGTATCTGCATTTGTAGCCCCACCACATCCAGGGTCTTTGCAATGTCTGGTTACACCTAAGGCAGTGTATCTAGATACCTGGGATCTGGCTGATACTTGAGGCCATCTTGGTATCCAAGGGTCAGAGGGACCATGCAGATCAGGGTGGCCAGAGTTGATACCTGGGACTGTCGTGATGCCTGTACCCAAGCTGTGGCTGGGGGTCTTTTCTATGTCTGTGGTACTGCTGTAACCAAAGACTGTGTTGAGGTCCATGGTGTCTGTTGCCTTTGGGGGCTGAAACTGTCCAGAGTCTGAACCACCACATGGGGCTAGGTTGGAGCCTGGGGACCATGCTGCTGCTGGGGTCTATGTGAGTGTCCCATTGCCCATATTTACACAGGATATTATGCAAACCATGTGTTGAACCACGTGAAGTATGAGGGCATCTCACCCCTCACTGGCTAGGAGTGACCCTCATACCATCCCACTCACAGGAGAGCTGAGCCTGAATCTCCCCAGCCCTAGAATATCAAACCCTCATGACCGCAGCACTGGAAAGCTGGCCCTACCCCTAATAGGAGAGCCGACCCCTTACACTTGGGAAAAGTTGCCCCATTCCTCACCCAGAGTCCTGAGAGCCTGAGAGGAGTGATCCCAATGGCCTTGACTGAACAACTCAGATGCCACCCAGGCACACACATCCAGGGCTTGGAGTTGGCACACACCACAACATTTACCTCATCTATGACCTGCTGGAATGTGTGAAGGGATGGATCCTGTGGAACCATAGCTGCAGGACCTTCATGACTGGGGTGAACAGCAGAATATCAGAGAGGAATGTCGATGGGGGTCCAGTACTGAAGGTGTACCAAAGCCAGAGACCTTGAACTGCCCAACAACTCATTACACAATGAACAGCTGTTTGGACCAAAGGGTCTACTGCATGATACACAGCAGCTCCCAGTGCCACTAAATGGGTGAAGAGGCAATGGAGAGGTGGGGAAAATGGAGGAGTGAAGTGTTTTCTTTTTCTTTTAATTCTTTTAAAATTATTTTTATCTTATTTTTATTCCACTGCAAGACTGAGGGGCAGATACGAAAGGACTGGGACATGAGTGTGATTGGGTACGTGATGTGAAATTCCCAAAGGATTAATAGAAATGGAAAAAGAAAAAAAGTCACAGATACATATAAAATAGACAAACAAAAAAACAAATAAACAGCAAAACCAAAGAACAAAACTATTCAAACTCAAAACTCTCATTAAAAAAATAAAAACTCCAAACCGAGGAATGGAAGCTGCAACTTGCCTTGAATGCTTAAAACAGTCCAAGTGAATGTGTTGTGTAAACTCCCAGGCTGGATGCACGGTAGGATGGGCTTTACCTAGCTGCGAGGGTAGGTCATGTTCTAGGCAACCGCAGTATGGGAATGGGAGGTCTCTGGTCATTTGCTTTCAAGGACTGACTGGGGAGCTATCTATAAAAGGGAAAGCTGTCCACTTCACACCAATCACATTGATTTTGAAAGAAGTTTCTTTTCTATGAGTGCCCTAAGGGAAGATAAATGGGGACCACTGAGTTGACCATAAGGATCTAAATTTCAGATTCTGGAAGAGTGGAGGTGAAGAAGTGGGCTTTTCCATAGACAGCAAATGTTCTTTTCTGTATTCACTAACTGAAGATTGAAAAAGGTCTTTTCTAGAATGTCCTAGTTTTAGAATTTCTGAGACTGTAGTCTCAATGCCTTTTAAGTTCACATTTTAAAAAATTAGGAAACTTCTTTGTCCTCCCAAAAATTAAGAATAATTTACTTAGCTGGGTGGCTCACGCCTTTAATCCCAGCACTCGGAAGGCTGAGGCAGGCAGATCTCTGTGAGTTTGAGACCAGCCTGGTTTACAAGAGGTAGCTCCAGGACAGGCTCTAATGCTGCAGAGAAACCCTGTCTCGAAAATCCAAAAAAAGAATAATTTACTTAATAGGTGCCTGTGGGAAGGGCTTTGATGAATAGCCTCAACAATAACAATTATCATCTCTCTATCAAAAACAGTGTCTTTTTTTTTTTTTCTCATGGTTTATTTTTTTTTTATATTTAAAAAATTTCCATCTCCTTCCCTCCTCCTCCCCCCTCCCTCCCCTCCTTCTCCCCTTTCTCTCCCCTCCTTCTCCCCCTTCCCTCCCCTCCCCTCCACCCATACCTCCCCTCCCTCCCTCTCAAGGCCAAGGAGCCATCAGGGTTCCCCACTCTATGCTAAGACCAAGGTCCTCCCAACTCCCCCCAGGTCCAGGAAGGTGATCGACCAAGCTGAGAAGGCTCCCACAGAGCCCGTCCATGAAGAACAATCAGAGCCCAGAGCCATTGTCCTTTGCTTCTCGTCAGGAACGAGAGGGGTGCGTTCACTCATGGAGACGGTGGGACAGAACTAATGGGAGATCACCAACTCCAGTTGGAATGAGACTGATGGATCATGCGACCAAACCCGTCTCCCTGAGTGTGGCCAAAAACAGTGTCTAAAAGTTCCCCCCCTTTCTTTTGTTTCCCCCTTTCTTTTTCATCCTTGTTCCTTTCTCCTCCTTTGTGAACTGAGCAAATAATCTCCCTGCTTGGTAGTGAATGTTATACCTCATTGGTATAAAATTACTATTTTTAAGGGTCCCAGAAAATATGTAAATGAACCTTTTTAGAAGGGTAAGAATCTGATTTGGTAAAGTACTTACGTGATGAGGCATAATTAAATAATTAAGTTTTCCATAGTCTTCATAATGTGCTAAAGAAAATGAAGTTCAAAGAGTTGTTTTCAGGCAGAGCAGACAGGAAAGAAGTTCTCCGGGATGCGTGAATGGACGTGGCTGTGATGGTGATGGCTGCCTTGGTGATGGTGATGAGGGCTGGATAATGGTGAGAAGGGGTAGAGAGGGAGGAAGGGAGGAGAAGAGATAGAGGATTTGCTATAAGCCTTAAATGGTAGTTTCTTTAGAATGTAAAGACACATTTCTAATTCATTTTTAAACCAACTAATACTGAGTATCTTTAGAGACACACTAGCACAGGATTCCTCTCTAAGTGTTCTGTACTGAGAGAGTCTGGAAAGTTAGTTACTATCTTCCCTAAGCAACCTTAGGAGATGAGGGCTTTTATTGTGATGGGTCTCTCCTCTATCCTCCCCTCTCCTCTCCTTCCAACTTCTCTCATCATCTTCTGTGTTCAGACTGGGATTTACATTATTGGGTCCTTCGGTTCTCAGGTCTTTAGACTTGAACTCCTTGTTCTGACCAAATATGTGACAGAAACAACTTGAGAAAGGAAGGGTCTGTTTAGCTCAAGGTTTCAGATGGTTTATTCCATCATGATGGGGAAGGAGGGTAGGGTGGAGCAATTCACATCATGATGTGCCAGTAGGAAAAAAGGGGTCACTCTCAGGCTTCATCTGACTTTGTCCTGTTTATTAAGTCCCGGTGCCTATTTCATAGGACGGCTTCATCCATATTCAGAGCAAGACTTCCTCTCAGTAAACCCTCTCTGCATATACACTCATAGATACAAGGAACTATACCACTGTCTTTCCTGGGTCTCTGTATTGCAAATGGCTGGTCAGGAGGCTTCTCATTTCCAATAATTCCTGCATGTCTACCTGTCAATCAATCTGTCTGTCCATCTGTCTATCATTTTCTCTCCATAATCTGTCTCTGTCTGTCTGTCTGTCATTTCTGTTATCCATTATGCTTTATCAGTTCAGTTTCTCTGGAGAACTCTTTTAATTCATTCACCCAAACAGGTTTACATGGAACATGTCAGCTTTTGACAGAGACTGTATTAATTCTAAAGGGTGGAGCAAAGTAGCTTTGTCTTCAGGGTCCTTCCCTCATTTGACCCTACCTGTAGAGTGCGTCTTTGTATCCAGATCTTTTTGAAAAATTGCTTTATATTTATGTATTTATTTTATGTGTGCGAGATCCAAATTCTTATTTTACACTTGTAGCTTGGTGTAATTCTGCACCTTTGACTTCTATAGAAGTCAATTATAATTAAAGTCAGAATTACTTATTAACAGGTAGAGATAAAGTACAGCTGTGTCTTTGGATAGCACAGAAGAATATGTCCATATTTAACAAGTGGCGTGTGCTAAAGTATTCACCCATGTTACCTCATTTAACCTTCAAAGCAAGCCGGATTGCATCATTTCCATTCTAAATAAAGAAGACTTTATGGTTTGCAGCATTTTCATGGAATCTTAGAGACCATTTGTAGTGGACAGAATTGGTGTTCTGGGCAGCAGGCAGGGCCACCAGAATGATGTTTCTAGAAGGAAGGTGAGATGGGAGGAGACTCTAGCTCTGTCATGAAACGCATGTCTCTTCTGACCTGATCCCCCTCTTTTTTAATCTCTGTCTTCTGAAGTGGAGGAGAAAGGGCTTTGGGAAGGACAGACTACTGTCCTCCCATGCTTGAAGCACTGTCATGTGAGTGTGGAATTGTTCTGAGCACACAAGGGGCTGACTGAAAGGTGACCCGTATGGTTGTTTGGATGAGTACAGCCCCCAGAGGCTCGGACGCTTGAATGCTTGGTCTCCAGTTGGTGAAACTGTTTGGGAAGAATGAGTATGTGTGTCACTGGAGGTGGGCTTTGAGGTTTAAAAAATGATTTCTTTAGTGCTCTTTCTCGCTCTCTGTGTTATGATTTCTCAACATGCAAGCTCTCAGTCACTACTCCAAACTCATGCTTGCCTGCCTGCTGCCGTGTTCTTCACCAAAATGGTCATGGACCTCTGAAACTATAAGCCCAATAAATTCTTTTTCTTATAAGTTGCGTTGGTCATGGTGTCTTAGCAGAGCAGTAGGAAAGTAACGAAGACAGCAGTTATGAATAAAGTATAACTAGGAAAGCTGTGTGTTAGTTACTTTTTTTTTTTTTGACAAGGTTTCTCTGTCGCTTTGGTGCTTATCCTGGAACTAGCTCTTGTAGATCAGGCTGGCCTCAAACTCACAGAGATCCACCTGCCTCTGCCTCCCAAGTGCTGGGATTAAAGGCATGTGCCACCACCGCCCGGCTTGTTAGTTACTTTTCTGTTGGTGTGCTAAAATACCCTAAACAAAGCAACTTGTAGAAGACAGAGTTTGTGTCGATTTGTTCTAGAAGGAGAGACCACAGCAGAGGAGGAGGCAGGGCAGCATGTGGCCGTAACAGGAAGCTGAGAGGTCACTGCATCCACAGGTAGGAAGCAGAGAAAGTGAAGTACAGGTGGGGTGAGGTTATAAAACTCTCACTGGCCATCCCTGTGGTGTCCTTTCTCTAGTAAAGCCCCACATCCTAGGGTTGCTGAGCCTCTCTGATCACCAATTGGGAACCATGTGTTCAGTAAGAAGACTATGGGGGACATTTCATTCAAACCACTGCAGTTGCTCATCAGGAGGATCGTTTTTCAGTAGCATGGTTCAAGCAAGGGTTCCAGGAAAGCAGATAAGAAATCAATGGCCGGGGCTGGAGTGATGGCTCAGAGGTTAAGAGCACTGGCTGTTCTTCCGGAGATCTGTTCTTCCGGAGGTCCTGAGTTCAATTCCCAGCAACCACATGGTGGCTCACAACCATCTGTACTGAGATCTGGCGCCCTCCTCTGGCGTGCAGGCATACATCGAGGCAGAATGTTATATACATAATAAATAAATAAATCTTTAAAAAAAAAAAGAAATCAATGGCCTTGTGGGAAAATTCTAGATCAAACGAAATTTTCTCCTGGAGTGTGTCATAATTAAGAACTTTCAGAGCTGAGCATGCTAATACACCTGTAACCCCAGCGTCAAGGAGGCTGGGAGGGTTGGAGACCAGAATGGACTACACAGTGAGATACTGTCTCAAAAGCATACTAAGAGTTGGCGATGTAGCTCAGTGATAGAGTGCTTGCCTACCATGTGCAAGGCCCTGGGTTCAGGTTCTAGCATTAGAAGTTGACTAAGTCAGACAGTGGTGGTGCACAGAGACAGAAGCAGGCAATCTCTGAGTTTGAGCCCAGCCTGGTCTACAGAGCAAGTTCCAGGACAGTCAGGCCTATACAGAGAAACCCTGTCTCAAAAAAAATAATTAATTAATTAAAGAATAGTAAGGACTTTGCGTAAGTAATTTATATCACCGGGAAGATCAGGCATGTATGCCCAACACACAGTACAATTAAGGGTAGGGATGAAGGGTCAGTGAAGAGGTCACTGTGTGAGTGCGTGTTTCTGTGGCTCCCTCGGAGCTGTACTATCTACCTGCTTTGAGAGGTTGAGCCTCATGTTTCCCATTAACAAGGTGGGTCTGCAGTGGCAGCAATCACACAGAAAGGGAAACCCAACGCAGATCTTGGCATATGTACTCTGCTCATTAAGTTTTCATGATAAATAATTTTTTAAGAGACAAGGACGGATGAGCCAGGCGAGACTCACAGTTACTCACCTCAAAAAGACTGGTGAGGAGCCAAGAATGTTTAGAGTGAACAGAGAAGAGAGCTTCAGGCAGTGGAACTCCCCAAATGCGACTTGAGAGCCAGCACCCCTCACAGTCTATCGGGCTCCAAGTTCTTTGCAGACTTAAACAAATTTACAGAAGCCCAAATGAGTGCAGGAGTATCCAGAGGCCATTCATGGTTCTGTCTGTCCAGTGAGGCGCCGTACACACTATAGCCCTCTGTCCTGGTGTTGGGCTTGTTGAGCTGCCTGGTTTCAGGACTGAGTGCTGACATGCTGATTTGTGCCCAAATTCAATTCATGGTCTTCTCCCAGCCTTGGGCTTCTCCCTGGATTACTTATGTATGCTCATGATTTATTCCTCACTACTGTAAAAGCTTATTCATGATAATGGTTTCATTTTCTATACTTAATCATTTAATTCTTCCAGCTTAGATAACAAAGGCTCTGCATTCTTTTTCCTTTTGGCTAATGAAATGCTTTTCTGGATCCCAGGACTGGTTCATGTGAGCAGGCTCTGGAAGGTTTTTTGTTTGTTGGGGTTTTTTTTTGTAATTTAAAAAGTATTTATTTATTTTTAAGTTTATGTGATGCATGCGTATGCCTAGAAGAGCCCATGGATAGAAGAGGGCACTGGATCCTCTGAAACTGGAGTTGCAACTGATTATGAACAACAATGTGTGTAATCAGAGGTTTCTCCATACTTTCTAGTGTGCAACCACTTTTAAAATAATCACCCAGAGGCTTAATACTAATTAAAAACCATTTGGCCTATTGCTCAGGCTTATTATTAACTAGCTCTTACAACTTAACCCATTTCTATTAATCTGTATTTTGAGCTTGCATCATGTGGCGTTACCTGTTCTCTAGTATATCTTGTTGCTCCAACAACTTACTGGCATCTCCCTTCTCTCCACCCTTCTTCTCTCTGTATCTCTGCTTGAATTTCCCACTTGGCTATAATCTGCCTTGCTATGGGCCAAAGAAACTTCTTTATTAACCAGTGGTAATAAAACATACTCACAGCATACAAATGGGTTATCCCACAGCAACTGTGGGCTCTTGCAACTGAACTCATGTCTTCTGAAAGAGCAGCAAGCACTCTCAGCCCCTGAGTCATCTCTTCAGACACTCTGACAGGTTTTGACTCCACAGTATAACGATAAGTGAGGAACGGTATCAACTAACATGCAGTGTATGTTGGGCATTATTCTAAGCACTCTGGATGGAAGACACTTTTAATTCTTTAAAATACTTATGAGAGAGGGCTGATGGTTACAGCCCAATGGCAGAGCACTTGTCTAAGTATAAAACTCCTTAGGTTCTGCCCTCAGTAACTTCCATAACTCCTAGTTTCATAGTGTTATCTTGCTCACTAATACAATTGCTTCTGTTTTCTGCCATTGCCCTATGCCCCTGTAGGTGCTTTCTGGAATCTTCTTTTAAATCCTGATCACTTACTCTACCTGGGGAAAATCCTGTATAAAGAATAGACTGTGCTATACTTTCTTAACATTTAAAATTTTTGAGATAAGGTCTGGCTATATAGTCATGATTGGCCTAGACTCCATATGTAGACCAGGCTAGCTTAAAACTCAAGGATCTCCATCTAACTCTGCTTCCTGGGTGCTGGGGCTAAAGGTGTGTGTACCACTAGTCACAGCTCATTATCTATTTTTTTTCAACATTTCATCTTTCAGTTTTCAGCTATAAAAAAGTTCCGATCAGGTACTCTAAGAAACCTTGGTGGTCAAATGCAGGACTGGTTCTAAACTTTGCAGAAAGTAACAAGAGTAAAGAGTAGAGACGTTCTTGTCTTTCTGTGGAATCTTAAAGATGATGCACGGATGAACCAAGGTTGTTGGCTGGAGAATGTGTGGCCCTGGGAGAACTGGCCTCTGGCCTCCATGAACCAGGACAAGGCCATTCTAGATAACTCAGCACCAGTTAAACCAGGAAATATGATTGTCCAGCAGAAACTAGCAAGATCTGGGCCAGAAAAGCCAAAATAAATAACAATCAGGAGAAATGGTAAAGTTTTGTTCCTTCAGCCAATAGTGTTGGGCCCGGCTTATTATGCAGCAAAAGCTACTTTCACAGTCCCTCTGATGCCATCAGTGAGGGTTGATCCAGCAGGGCTGCATGTTTCCTTCTCAAGTCCCATGCTGTATTTGGGTAACTGAACAATATGAGAGGATTTAGAGAAGACTGTTGACTGTGATAAATGCCTCTTTAAGATTTTCTTTGAGATGATCATGTGTTGTTGTTGTTTTGGTTTTTTTGTTTGTTTGTTTTTTCAAGACAGGGTTTCTCCATGTAGCAGCCCTTGCCGTCCTAAAATTTACTCTGTCGTCCAGGCTAGCCTCAAACTCACAGAGATCTGCCTGCCTCTGTTCCCTGAGTACCGGGACTAAGGGCGTGCACTACCATTCTAGATAGCTTCCTAGGTTCTTGTTTCTTTCTCTAGATTTATTTGAAAGGTAGATAACTAAAATATGTCCCCTTTTTCATTCATGAGTATTAAGGCAGCTGATCCTGGCGACCGACACAGACAATCTGGAGCGGAGCGGTAAGGACTGTGTGTGCAGAGGCTCAGGGCTCTGAGTCAGATACTGGTTACAAAAGAGGAATATGGACCCAGTGTAACTGAACATTTTTTTTTTTTTACAAAGAGAAGACAAAAATATAGACTCAGTCTTTTCCATTTTGTTTATTTTGTGTCTAGGTCTTTCTGTATAGCTCAGATTGGCCTTGAACACTTTAAGAAATAGTTCATTTGTATGTGTATTAGTGTTTTGCCTGTTTGTGTATCTGTATACCACATGCATGTCTGGTACATATATGAAGGCCAGAAGAGGGCATCAGATTCCCTGGAATAGGAGTTACACACAGTAGAAAGGCATCATGTGGGTGCTGGGAATTGAACTCATATCCTCTGGAAGAGTGGGCAGTGCTGTTAACCACTGAGCCATAGCTCCAGCTTCTGACTTTGAACTCTTGATTCCTCGATTCAGCCTCACAAGTGCTAGGATAATAGGTGTATGTTACAGTCTCGGGGTTTCTATAGCTGATATGAAACAATATGACCAAAAAGCAAGTTAAAAAGAAAAAGGTCTGTTTGGTGTACACTTCCATTACTGAAGAAAGTCAGGATAGAAAAATCAAACAGGGTAGGCTCCTGCAGGCAGGAGCTGATGCTGAGGCCTTGGAGGGAAGCTCTTTACTGCTTTGCTACTCATGGCTTGCTCAGCCTGCATTCTTAGAGAATCCAGGACTTCCAGCCCAGGAATAGCACCACCCACCATGGGCTGGGCCCTCCCACATTGATCACTAATTGAAATGCTTTACCAGCAGCATCTCATGGAGGCATTCCCTCAGCTGAAGCTGCTTCCTCTCTGATGACTCTAGCTTCCGTCAAGTTGACACACAGAACCAGGCAGTAGAGCCACCCACGTTTCACTTTCTCAAAGTGGAGTTAAAAATACGCATTGAGCTTATATTTTGAATATGTGTCTGCTTGTGTGCACCATGTGGGTACAGGTGCCAAAGGAAGTCAGAAGAAGGCGTAAGATCCCTTTGAACTGGAGTTACAGGGGGTTGTGAGCCACTATGTGAATGCCAGGAACTGAACCCAGGTCTTCTTGCAAGAGCAGCGAGTGTTCTTAACTGCTGAGCGTTGGCTCCACCTCCTACATTTTGATTTTTTTTTCTTAACCTTTCAGAGACTGGATTTCGGAGCTCATGTGTTCCAGACAAGAGCATCTGAGGTGATACAGATCACCTCTTTGGAACAGTCCACCCAGATCTGGCTGCTCAAGCCAGTCAAAACTCTCCAGAGCTCCTTCCTGCAAGGTGCACAGACTACCAGAAATAGAGAGGTAAGTACATTCAGGATTTATTTATAACACACATTAGCTTCATTTCAGAACATAAATAATTCTTTCCAGTGCCAGAGGCAGAAAATCCATTTCAGTTGATCTGCTGAGACGGGGAGCGTGACCTGTGCGGGAAAAGGCTTGTTTATAAAGCCCCGCTTTCCCAGAGCATCTCATATATTTGAGAGTTAATTGTTCCACTGAGGTTTTCTTAAATTTTTATTTCATCTGAAAACAGCCAAGGAGAGCAGAGAAGCCTGGCTCTCAAGCCACAAGCCAACGAAGATAGTGTGTGGGTGTCAGCCTGGTGATAGCTCCACAGCCAGAGGTGGAAATAGCTTCCTTTTGGCCTTGGCCTCCTCCACGTGGGGGCCGGGAGGTCCTGCTTCCTCGAGGATTTCTCCCACGGAAGCTCCGTGCTCCATAAATATGCCTGTTTGCTTAACCCAGACATGAAAGGGATAGATAGGGCTGACTTTGTAAGCACATTTCGCTCACGGCTAGGCTACTCTAAAAAAAATGCCTCTGTGTTCAGCATAGATAGAGAGCTGGCTGAGGAATACTGGTAACCGTACCGGCACAGGGCACTGGACAGTCGCAGCTGCCACATTGTTCAGGAGGCAGTGTTTTGCTTGCTTCTACCATGCTGGAGGGCTGGGGCCATTCCTCCTTGTTCAGGTCCCAAGTGAAGAGAGTTTCACTTGCATGTTAAAGGAACTGATCTTTTTTCCACTTGTAAAACTGACCAAAATATACTAAGACCACAAAACGGAAAATGTAACTGGAAGTTTCTCATCCCACCTGGTCCCACAGCCACTTTTAAAATAACCACTCAGAGGCTTAATAATATTTATAATTGTTTGGCTGATAGCTCAGGCTTATTTCCGGCTAGCTCTTATGTTTAAGCCATTTCTATTAGTTTATATTTTACCACAAGGCTTGTGGCTTCTTACCTCACATCCTGCTTCCCCAGCAACTGCTGGCATCCCTCTGACTCCACATTTTCTCTCCATGTATTCTGTTTGGCTTTCCTGCCTGTTACATTCTGCCCTGCCATAGGCCAAAGCAGCTTTATTCATCAACTAATAAACGCAACACATGATCGCAGCATACAGAGGGGCACTCCACATCAGGAAACTCATTTTCCATCATGGGGTCCACATAGTCCTTCTATTGACATGAACAAGGTCGAATTCTTTAGAAGCACCAACGTGGCCTGTCTCTTAATTCCATTTCCTCTTACTAACCACCTTAATAGATTTTAATGTATTCTGATAGGCTGTTGTCTTCCGCTCAGCACAGCTGTAGATGGTTTCTGTCAGGCAACAAGGTTGGATTCATACTTCCCGAATCTTGACTCCTTTCCATATTTAAGCTGTTTGCAACGCGTAATTTAATCTGCACACCCACACCGACCCTCCCGGTGTTGCCATGCGGCTGACAAACCCAGGCTTGCCGTCTGTCCATCACCACGGAGCACACGCACTACTGTCAATGGCATTGAAGTCAGATTCTCTCTGCTAGGTAACGTCTGTCTGAATAATTACGTGGATTTGTTCTCACGGGTTTTCCAGAGGAGCTACACATTCTTATTCTGCGCAGCCATTCTCTGTACGTCTTGGTTGATTGGTTTTAGATTAGCCTTTTAATGAAAATCAAATGTATTTGGAGAGCTTCGATGGTGCTGTCGGTTTATCAGGAGCTCTGCAGACAGGAAAATGAAATCATTTGGTGGGCTTCTTCCCTTTCAACGGGAAAGTCATGCTACAGGCAGCTTCTTGGGATAATGAAAGGAGCTGGGTGTAAAATGTAAACATGCAATTAGGGAGGTCTAGCTGCTCGGTGTGTGATTATCTGCCGCGTAATCCTCCAAACTAATTAATTTCATGCTAAAATGTGTAAAATCTAGATAATTCAGGCCTTATTCGATTACTCGTCTTTCAAAAGGGAAAAGCCCTCCCGTCAAATATGCCTCTATTGGTAAACAGATGTGGGTTCTGAGGAGTGGATGGAGGTGAGCAGGAAGGTTGCTACTCTAGCAAAATGTTTGTTCTGTTTCCACATATCATTCCACTCCCATCTGGGAATAGTATGCCGAGGTCGGGGAAGACTTAAATTCTGAGCATGGCAGCATAATGATGAACTGTTGTGATGGAGAATCTTGTTTACCAACTTGTCATACTGGGGAAGAGGGGCCCTCAACTGATAAATTATCCCCATGACATTGGCCTGTAGGCAAGACTTTGGGACGTTTTCTTGATTCCTGATTGATGCAGGAGGACCATCCTATGGTGGGGAGTGCCATCCCTAGATTGGTGGACCTAGACTATACAAGAAAGGTAACTGAACATGACCCTGGGCGGCAAGCTAGAAAGCAGCAGTCCTTACTTCGTAGTTTCTGCTCCAGGTTCCTGTATTGTCCTGACTGCCCTCAACAATGGACTTTAAGCTGTAAGATGAAATAAACTCTTTCCTCCCCAAGTTGCTTTTGGTTACAGTGTTTATCACGACAATGGAAGAAAAGCAGGACAACTGTCTTCTCGCTATTTCTCCTTCTGGATTCCTAGGCTGGTTCCTATAGGGATGACCAGAGAGCCTACCCCTTGGCTCAGTCCCAGTCTCTGGAGTGGTGCTCATCACACAGAAAAACAGCTTTATCTCAAAGTTGCTGTTTAATGCTAATTAAAAGCATTAAATGTTTTTTTAGAGCTCAAATTCATGTCTAATTGATGCTTGAAAGTCTTCCATTTGAATTCCTTTCTTTAAATTGCCTCCTTTCAGCTGGCTGGTCACTTAGAGTCTGCGAATGCCCCGGAGGCAGGAATGACATAGGAACCTCTTACACTCTCTGCTGCTTCCCTTTGCTTCTAGACTGAGAAGTTGCTTGGGTGAGTCCCAGGCTGGTCTGGAGTGAGAAGTTTGGAGAAAATGTAAGCAAAAACTTAGCAAGATGACAGCCAACATCCTCCAGGGAAAGCCAACTATCTGAAGCTTGTACCCTCCTTTGTCATGATTGTTCTAATGACACCGTAACAAGAAGCAGATGGCTTTTGTCTCCTGAAACCTCTAGGAAGCAGATGGAATGAACATCTGAGACAAGCCTGTTGGCGAGGGCAGAACCAGAGAAGGGAAGGGACAAGCTTCTGACCTGTATGTAACTCAAGGCTTTATCTAGCTGCGCCACACAACTGGGAGTCCACTGAGCCCAAGGTGACCACTGTCACCTATCCTCTGGCCAGTGGTCACTTTGAAAGTGGAATTTGCCTCAGGACGTTATTAGTAACAAAAACTAAAAAGAGGAAATGAAGTTGGGAGGGAGATTAGGAGCTGAAAATGGCTTCTTGCTGTAACCTCCCAACTTAATTTCCTCCGAGTGGAATCCTCGGCTTCTCCAGAACAGGTCTTCTCTTGTATTTCCCTCTCAATGCATGGAGCAGTCAAGACCCACTACTGTTCGCCCATGGGGAGGGTCTCCCCACCCATTTTCTCTCCTGCCTTCTCCCACAGTAGGCACATGCATTTTTAATTCTGCATTTGACGAAAAAAAAAACCTGAAAAAAAACTTTCTCATGGTTCTCAAGGCTCGATGCCTCCCACCAGACTCCTACACTGCTCTTCACATCCTTCTTCCCGAATCTTAGGCTCGCTTTACATACTGAATTATAAGTAGATTTCCCACCCAACGTGCCTGAATATGAACACATTCATTGTCTGGCCAAACCAGCAGCTCCTCAGATTGCTGCTGCCAACTATCTGTTTAGCTCCCTTATGCTTACTCATCGCCATTTCTGGAAATAGGAAGCATCCTTCAGTAAATACATCGCAGCTTGCAGCTCCAGAGCTAGTCAGGGTCTTGTGCAGGTGGCACTCCTTCTGGCCTGTAAACGCGAAGGCAGGACACATGCCCATATTTGAAATATCATAAAACAAATTCATTAAACAAAATATAAAGGAGGTGCTTGCTGTGCTTTGTAAGCATAATTCCATTACATAACCTTTAATTTACCTTCAAAAGCTGAGCACAAACCAGACAGTGTTGGCACACACCTTTAATCTCAGAATTTGGGAGACAGAGGCAGGCTGTGAGCTTGAGGCCAGCCTGGTCTATAAAGGGAGTTCCAGAGCAACCAGAACTGCTACACAGAGAAACCCTGTCTCAAAAAACCAATACCAAACCAACCAATCAACCAACCAAACAAACAGAAAACAAAAGTTGCTCACAATTTCTTTAGGAAAATGTCCACTTGAAATTGTTCCAGCACCAGGCTCCCCTGTAAGGTTCTTTGCTCATCCGATTTATGAAAGCCCCAGGGAAGAAAATACCAGAGTATATTAGGACCCATTCGGGTCCTACCAAAAGCCCAATGGTAACTCAAGGAGCATGCAAATAAATAACTCTAGACAAATGAGTGAAATTAGAGAAAGAAACCTCATATGGAGATCCCTGAAAGACTGCTCACAAATAAGAGGCCCTTCTGTGGTAGATGTTGTTATGCTCTGTCTAAGCTCCCTGAAGGGCTTGTTCCCCCTTGGCAGCAGCTGACACCCTCAGCACTACCTGTCGGCATGTTGTCTGAGCACTGCCTTTCCTGAAGAAAGTCACCTGTGCATGATGTCTATCCACACAAGGACAGGAATTTGGGCCTCTTGGGCTAACTCTACAGGGTTGTTATGATTTCACAACCCTCCACAGATTCAGCAGAGATCTTTCAGACTTCACACTCCCTCTTTACAATTCTGCTTCCTAGTCTTTCTAAAAGGACTGGTTCCCAAAAGCCTTTTCTGGTGAGCCACCTTCACAAGAATTAAGGATCTACACTTGATAGCTCCTAAATTTTTATGTATTTAAATGTTTGCTTTACTGAGGATGGGGCACAAGGCTTTGCCCCATGATAAGGCAAGTACATTATCACTGGGCTATGCCTCCCAGCCCTATAATCTTATATATCTGTCTGTCTGTCTATCTATCTATCTATCTATCTATCTATCTATCTATCTATCTATCATCTATCTATCTATCTGTTTCTTTAGATAAGGTCTTTTTGTGTAAATCAAGATGGCCTCAAATTTGCCACGCAACGCAAGAAGTCCTCAAGCTTATGATCTTCCTGCCTCCCAAGAGCTCGGGTGTATGAGTCACCATGCCCAGAGAATGTCCATTTCAGAGTCTTTTTCTTGAACAAGCCATCTTGAAATATCCTTTTGGCCCGAATAGGAAAGATCAAAGGTACCATAGTTTTGTGAACCTTTGGGAGAGGGGTCAAGCTGTGAAAGCTGTGGTCACGGACGAAGGAATCCGGTGACTGCAACTGCAGAGTGAGAAGGGAGGCAGAAATCCCAGCCTTTCTGCCCTCTAGCTGTCTCCCCCACTCCTGCTGTGCTTTACTAACCTCGGCTGGAATCTGGAAAGCAAAGGAGTAGGGTCAGGCAGCCCTCAAAGGGCTCGTGAAGCAGAGCAATGACCAGAGATGATGGGGAGTTAGAGAGTTATAGTCTGGAGGTCTAAAGGCAGAAAAGCGAGTCAGGTAATGGCTGTTGTTGCTCCCTCTCTCCAGATGAGGAAAGGAGAGATGAGGTGATATGAGGTGTGTGTGGTCAAACAGCCTCCAAGAGACAGAAACAGAAATGGGATCTTAGGGCTGGAGAGATGGCTCAGAAGTTAGGAGCACTTGTGGCTCACTTAGAAGTCCTGAGTTCAGTTCCTAGCTCCTATATTGGGCAGCTCAAAAACTCCTGTTCCTTCAACAAAAAGGATTCTGACACCTTCTGGTCTCCCCAGGTAACTGCATGCATATGTGTGAGGACATGCATACACACACACACACACACACACACACACACACACACTAAATAAAAATACATCTTAAAAATAAGTCAGTTCATCTATGGAGGGCATCAGTGTGGGGTATCAAGGTCTATGCTTCTAACCATCATTCCAGGTGCCTGCTCTCTTTTCCTTCTAGACATCTCTGAGTACCTGGGTTGGGACTTATGGTTCTTTTTTTCTGTCTCACTCCTTCATTTAAAGTTCAAGAAAGACTGTGCTTATTGAGCATCTATGAGGCTTTGCTAGTGTCCACAAGGCTGTGAATGTTCTTACTGGATTTTGTATTTCAATAGGACCCAAGAGCCCAAGGGGGAAAGGGTGGCAATTGAATGAGTGCTGTCATCATATCCTCGCTGTGTTTGTCCGTGTCAACAGCTCTGGGTGAATCTTGTTTAATTGACTAACGGCTTCGATTTCAGGAATAAAATATGAAGCTGTTGTCTGAACTGTGAAATTCTAATTATTTGAAATGTCAGATGCAAAGCCCCAGTATGGTGTCTTCCCTTGGGTGGTGAAGCTTTGCTCTGGAAGAGTTCGTTACTGAAAACGAGGCGTGATGAGTTTTGACAGAGCAACTTGTGAACATTGTCCTTGCTCATGGCTGCTTATTGATCTGCTCTGCTGTCCTCGTGCACTCAGCCTGAGCTTTCCAGCCCTGCTCCTTTCATACAAGTGGGTCCCACACAGACCACACAACCTTAAAGGAGCCCTTCTTTGTCTTCTTAGAGAGGGCGGAGTCTCAGCTGAACTTGAGTTAGGACACAGGAAGTGATCATTTCCCCAACAGGGCTTTAGGAAAGGATCACAATGGATATTTTAATTCCTTTTTTTTCTCTTGAGCTCAGTGCCATAGCTATGAGTATTATAAAGGGTCACTGTTGCATATCAAAAAACGAGGCAACATTTCATTTGTGGTGATTCTTAATCCACCAAGTTGACAATTAAAATTAGCCATTATGCTGGGTAAGAACTATCAATATAAACCATCTCTCAGTCCTTCAAGACTCTTACTTGTTATTTGGCCAGTCTGGATCTACGGTTTTGATGACAGCAATTTTCTGATGGTTCTGAGAGAAATTGTGGGGTTTTGTTTATTCTTCCAGACTCTTTATATGTCATAATAGGAATGGAAACCATATATCGTACTTTATTTTGTCATGTCTATATTATGCTATGTGTGTGTGTATTTGTGTACATAGGTACATGTTTGCATGCACATATGTGTACATGTATGAATTTGTGTAAAAGGTCAAATGTTGACATCAAGTTATCTCTTTTTTTTTTCTTTCTTTTCAAGACTGGGTTTCTCTATAGCTTTGGAGCACGTCCTGGAACTAGCTCTTTTAGACCAGACTGGCCTCGAACTCACAGAGATCTATCTGCCTCGGCCTCCCGAGTGCTGGGATTAAAGGCATGCGCCACCACTATCCCACTTGACATCAATGTCTTATTCTATCAATCTCTACAATATACATCGTGTCAGAATCTCTCACTAAACCTGAGTCACTGATTTAGTTAGAGTAATGAGTAGCTAACTTGCTCCAGGAATCCTTGTTTCTCCCTCTTGAGGGCTTGGATTATAGGCAGGCCACCACAATAGTCCAACATTCTTGTGAATGCTGGGGACCTGAACCCTTGGTTTCATGCTTGCATAGCAAGTGTTTTACCCACTGACCCAGCCCCCACTTTCAGTTTATGATGTATACATAAAGCTAAAAATAATCAAGTATCTATGACTGATAGCAGTTTGCGCACTGTTTCTATTGCTTGGGAAATCAGCTAATATTGATTGAAGTATACCATATAATACATAATATGTGCCATTTACATAGGACTTCTCTAAAATCTTTGGATACAAGTTTGTCATATATAAGGACCAGTTCATGAGACAGTTTAATGTCTGATGCCTAGATGGCATGAATATGGGCTAAATAATAATCTTTAATCTTTTCCTCCTTGCTGTGAGTGAATTGTGTACATGCTAGCTCTCGTCTTTGTGTGCAGGGGTCATATGCTGAGGGTAAATGAAGGATAGAGGGACAGCGGGAGTGTGGAATGGGGGTTATATATGATCATATTCCATTTTATACATGTATCAAGTTCTTAAGAATAGAGAAGCAGTTTTTAAAAGAAAAACAAAAGGAATAAGACTCCAAAGTGTGATGACCCCCTCTTGTAATTTCAGCACCAGGGAAGCAAGGGCAGAAACATCCTAAGTTCTGAGATAGCCATCAAAGAGTCTGCCTCTCAAAGTAAAGGAAAAAAGAGAGATAGTAGATAATTTACTGTTCCATGAGATTACTTCATTTACTTTATGCCTCTCCAGTTAGAATATATGTTCTACAAGGCCAGGGGCTCTGTTTTGTTTGCTGCTGTATGCTGGGGGTAACAAATACTCAATAACTAACCTCCGAGTGATTGAACAAGTGAGCTTGTGAATGAGCACCAGGGACTGTGCTCTGGTATACAGCAACAGAGATGCTGTCTCTCGGCTGTGTCTCCTAGCCCACTGGACAATCCTGGGAGAAAAGTTCTGAAAATGTGACTCAGGCTCTCTCTTCCAGAGAGGCCTGTAGAATGAGGTCTGAGTGAAGCCCAGAGGGCAGAGTGCTATGGTGTGTAAGAGGCGACTTCATTTCTTTCCTCTGCTTCAGCCGAGCTCTTCCTGAGGCAAAATTTCCAAGCCCATTACTTCAGCCATTTAACGAGTCATCAGAGGGTCTATGGTCGATCTAGGTTGTCAGAAAACTAAACAAATGTGATCCTCTAATTACCTACTGCATGGGAATTGCATCCAGCCCTGAGCAGAGCCATCCATCCTGCCTGCTGGACAGTGAGTTAGGAGAGGATCCAGCCAGCATCGGAGAGGGCTAAATTTTGTTTAGGCATTTAGAAGAAATGACTTTGCTGGATGAATCAGATGGGAGAGCCATCTGATTAGTGCTCACAAACAATCATCTGAAGCTTCCAAAAGCTAAATGCTGGAAAAACCAAGAATGAGAAATAGGAGCAGAAAGAGAAGAAAAGGCCTTTTGCCCCGTTGCATTCTGGACTGCCACAAGTGAAAGGGTCCCTCAGACTCATCACAGATCTATCGAAAAGGTGAGAAAGCTCTCTTCATACTAATAAGAAACGCCTTGTACTTTGAATTTTTAATTAAGGAATAATACACGTGTAGAAGTCTGCAAAGTGTGCTGGTATTGAACACATGGTTTAATTAATCTTTATCCATGTAAGCACCACACAGAACAGGACATAAACTTTTTCCAGCACCCTGGAAGATTCTATTAGCCTCTTCTTCTTTTGTATCTCCCAGGAATAACCTCAGACCTGACATTTATCCCCCACAGAGTTGTTTTATCTGCTTTGAAATATTTCATGAGCCAATCAATACACATTCAAAAATCTGGTTAATAAGTGCCTATGTGTGCACGTACACGCATGCCTATGGAGGCCAAAGGTCAACCTCAAGCACTAACATCCACCTTTTTGCTTTCTTTTCTTTTCTTTAAGGTGAGTTATGGGAATGGACCTTGGATCCTTGCATTTTTCAAGGCGAGCACTTTGCACACTGAGCTGTTCCCCTAGTTCCAATCCCAGCTTGTTTTGTTCATCTCAGTATCTGGGACATTTAGTCACAACGACATATTTGTCAGACTTGATTTTTCTTTAAAATTTGGGTCATATCCTATTGCATGAGTATGCAGAACTTATTCATCTGTTCAAATGGATAATCTGAGGTGATCATAATAAAGTTGGAGTAAATGCTTTTAACTAGTCTCAAACTATGCTTAGATATTTTCTGTCCCTTTATAGGTAGACCAGAAAGGTTGAGTTTAGAGTATGTGGACTCAAGATTTAGGCTCAGTCTGAAAGATACATAAAAATATACTCTTGTTCTCACTAGCCTCCACCTAAGCAGGGATCCCCCAAAATCCTTAGGTGTGACAAGTTTAAACAATGTGTCAAACTGGCCGAACTATTGCAGAATGGACAGTCATGCCCCCTCATACATGTGGATGAACATTCAGTAGCAATCACGCATGGTGGCACACAATGGTGATGACAACGACATCGAGTAGCCTAAGGTCAGGAGTGCGAGACTGGCCTAGGCTACATAAAGAGAACCTGTATAAATAAACAGCGAATCAAAGTAACAATAGTTAACATTTATGGAGCTTGCACTCCATGTATTGTGTTTGAAATCTTGCATAAAACTTCTCCTGGAGTTCCTCAGTAACTCCATCAACATCTGACAATGTGGGTATTGTCTGTGTGCCTTCCTGCCTGCCTTCCTTCCTTCCTTCCTTCCTTCCTTCCCTCCTTCCTTCCTTCCTTCCTTCCTAAATGAGAAGTTGTGGAAAATTTCAAATACTAAACGCTGAAATAAGGTAAGAGCATAAACACTTTAACAGAAATTCAACAAAGGGTTTCAACATTAGTGGATTTGACCACATAGGTTAGGACAGAGCCAGGCCATCTGGAGGTGCCTGTGTCCAAAAGTTGTCCACAGCCTGCCCAAGAACCTTCATGGGTAGGATTTGAAGCATAGCTTTTTTTCTTTATAGATTGATGAAATGTGTGACTCTCAGTCCTAGGGTCACCTGCATCTAAATAAATTTGTGTTCCTTGGAAATGAAGGTCCTTAAATCACACACTTGAACTACTTAGCTAGAATTTGGAGGGTTGATGGCTAGACTGCTTCTTTGTGTGTGGGTGAGGTAGATAGAGAGGGAGAGGCAGACAGAGAAGAAAGTGATATTTCTATGTAGTCCATACTATTAGAACTCAGCATTACCCAGACTGCATGCACTGCCATGCCTGGCTGCATCTTGTACTTAATATAAACTCCAGGCAAGCTGGTGGGTAGCCAGGTCTCTACAGTCTCCTTCAGCCATGACTTTCAAAGAATACCTTCAGCTTTGCTGCATCATCAATATGATATCTATGTCACTGACTGAACCTTTGCATTGGCTGGTTGTGTTGGTGTCACGAAGCCTCGTACTGCATAAAGTTGACCTTCACTGATAGCATGACTATAATCCTTTCTTTGGGGCCCATTTTTGTGTCCATGAAAATCAAGACAATGGTGCCTCTTCTTCTGCTCAGCATTGTCATTTGGAGCTTTTCTTTTCACCGTGAGTGATGAGACGGAATGGAAGGAGCAACACTTCCTTTAAAGTCCAATTCTTGATTTCCTAGCTTTGTTGAGTCTCCTCATGACTCACTTCTCTGGAAGCCACATTTTCTAAAACACCCACTCTGGAAAAAAAAAAGCCACTGCCTTGATCTTAGTGGAGAGTACTTCAGCGTCAGGGGATGGAAAAGTATCCTTATCCGGATTCAAATATGCCAAGAAGAGTCATTTACAAAGGTTTTCCAGGAATTTAAAGAAACTTGATGCACTGTAAGCAAAGCCTGTTTCTCCTAACATCAGCAAAGATCCCTGTGGATGTAGCAAAGCTTCCATGAATCTTCAGAGAGACTGTAGTACCTATGGGATTTTCTCTGCTGTGAGGCTCTTTAGGAGGTTCTGTTGTTTCATAGAGATCACATGAAATTCATGTTAAGTGTTTATGTCAAGGAACCACACCCAGACTACCGCAGGCTTTCACAGTTATGGTTTTAGAAGTTAAGACGTGACTAACACGTGAAAAAAGATGAAGGTAGACGATCATGGTGGCAGTTGAATTTGTTGGTTCTTGAGTGTGAGATGTTGAATTCATTAATGACTGTTCTGTTGGTGTAGTAAAATACCATGAGCAAAGGTAACTTCTAGAATGAAGAGTTTACTTGGGCTTATGGTTCCAGATGGGCAGGAGTCCATTATGGTAAAGAGGCATAATTACAAGAGGCAGGTGTGGTAGCCAGAGCAGGAAGCTAAGAGACTACATCTCAACCAAAATTACAAAGCAGAGAGAGCAAACCAGATTTAGGACAAAGCCCACCCTAAGTGGCAGACTTCCTTCAACAAGTCTCTGCTTCCTAAACCTCCCCAAACAGTGCCACCAGCTGGGAAATAATTGTTCAAATACTCAAGCCTATAATGGACATTTCTCATCTAAGTCTCCAGACACGATCTGGGTATTGATCGTGGTACCCAAATGTTCTGATGGCCAGCCCTTGGGAAAGTTACATAACCATGTTGCCCATCTGCTTTCTTATACAAAACATGTACATATATGAATGGTCTGCATAGCCAATAACAGTCTGCTGCTATTTATCTTATCATGTAATGATCCATAGACCCTCCTTTCATTTACAGGGTCACCTTACATATTAGGCTGTGAGATTGTATAATATATATATATATATATATATATATATATATATATATATATAAAATAAATTGCTGTATGTTCAGATTTTTCTGCACATGGATGATCTTTTATTTTTAATTGTATGCAGGCATGTGCATGTGCATGTGGAAGTGTGTTGTGTGTATAATAGACCAAGGAGGCCAGAGGCATTTGAAGAAGATGGATGGGTTTATGGAGGTAAGACACCATGTCTCTAGTGCAAGGAAGGGTAGAAGAGATGCCAACGATTCTCTGAAGCTCCCGGGACCACATGCACTTGGCCTGTAGCAGATGCCTTTCAACTATGTGCCCTGGTTATGTTTAGTCAACTCGACACAAGCTCGAGTTGTTTTCAGCTGAGAAAATATCTCCATCAGATTTGGCTGCAGGCAAGTCTGTAGGACATTCTCTCGATTGACGATTGATGTGGAAAGGCACAGTCAACCTGCAGGAGGTACCATCCCTGGCCAGGTGGTCCTGAGTTGAATAAGAATGCAGTCTGAGCAAGCCACCGGAAGCACACCAGTCAGCCACACCACTTCACTGCTCAGCTCCTGCCTCCAGCCTCTTGACCCGAGTTCCTGTCCTGACTTCCCCTAGTGAAGGATCATGATCTGAGAGTGGTAGGATGGGAATAAACCCCTCCCTCTCCAAGTTGCGTTAGGCAGCAGTGTTTAATCACAGCAACAGCAAAACTAATTAAAACCCCATGTAAGCTCAAAGGATGGCCAGCCTCCCCAGTTCATTAGAAAAGTCATGTTTCAGATTGCAAGGATTGTCTCCTCTCTGCTCAGCCCACCCTCTCTCCTTCAAGGAGTGTCTTAAATCTTTGTGTTAGTATTTTTTTTTTCTCTGTGATAAAATACCATGAACTAGGTGACTAATAGAAGAGTTTATTTGGATTGATGGCTCCAGAGGGATAAGTTTCCACCATGACAGGGGTAGCTGCAGGCATGGCAGCATGAATAGGAAGATCATATGTTGGAACCATAAGTAGAAAGCAGAGAAAGAGAGAGGAAGAGAGAGAGGGAGAAAAAGAGGAAGAGGGAGGGAGGAAGAGAGGGAGGGAGGGAGGGAGGAAAGGAGGGAGGGAGGGAGAGAGAGAGGGAGAGAGAGAGACAATTGGAGTTGGAAGTGATGGGGATTTAAACTCTCAAATCCTGCCCCAAGTGAAACACTTCCTCCATCAAGCTTCTCATCATCACCTGGGGATCAAGCTCTCAAGTGCCTGAGACTGTGATGGGGGCCATTTCTGGTTCAAACCCCACAATCCTCATTGAGACTCAGTTGCGTTACCACATTGCAGACCGTTTTAGGATAATTTAATCTGGACCAGATGTAGCAGGATTCTCCTATAATCCCAGCACTAAGGAGGAAGAAATAGAAGGCTCATCACTCCAAGGCGAGTCTGGACTATGTAGTAAGAACCTGTCTCAAAAAGAAAAAAAAAATCAAGGTTAGAGATACAGCGCAGTGGAGATCACTTACCCGATATGGACAAGGTCCTGGGTTTCAACCTTAGCACTGCAAAATGGCAACAATAACAAGAGCAACAGTAATAGTAATTTGCGTATTATTGGCTCTTGTTAAGCTGCTTGCTTGTTTCCTCTTGCAACTGTCAGCCGGGATGTAGTTTTCCTGTGTTCACTGTCTTTAAAAAACGCCCTGTCCTGTGAACTCAGGGCTGCTCAGTGAGATGTGCTTTTTCCGCAGGCAAACACCAGACTCCCATTAATCCAGACTCCCCATTCAAGCCGTGGTGTGAAGGTCTTTACCCCATAACAAGGACTGCCTTCCAAATCCTGACTTTCCTCGGAGTTGGGCACCATCCCAGGAAAGTCTGAAGCCATTAAAGAAGCTGGCAGCAAGAAGACATTATCTGATGGGCTGCTCAAGGGGATGCGAGCGGTCCTCCTGAAAGCGTGTGTGCATCATGTCCCCATCCAGCAGGTTTGGAGTAGAGGGACACTTCACCAGTCTCCACACAGTTTGAGAAAGCCTTATGAGCCAAGATTATTCAGGCAAGGTTAATTTTGTCACCCAGTCAAATCTCTGCCTGTGTGAGGAAAAAAAAATAGCCTAAGTTTAAAAGCTCTTGGTGAATAAAATTAATTGCATCAACTAAATAAAATGTGTTCTGTCCAATACGTATAGATGTTGTGTCAACAAGACAAATGGACTCAGTAGTTTAAGTATCTCTGTGGATGAAATGCATAATAATGTAATTACTTTGCCAACAAAATGCTAACTTGCTTTAATCATTCCGTTCACAACATAATGTGAGGTGATTTAGTGGGTGAAATGAATCTACTTACAAATTGTTTTATGGTCATATTGCAGCCCTTTGGTGGAATGTGGATTGATGATAATAATTTTATGGGCAAATGATTTTTCAATTAAAATGTCTTTTCACAGACAAAATGGGAGTGTTACAAATGGCTCCCAGTAACCGCATGCCAAGGAACAGGCAGAAAGGGCTGTCACCCACATTAACCAGCGCCCCAACCAAAAAGGCTCCAACACGCAGAAGGTGATTCATTTCCATAAAATCTGTCATTTTCTTCCCTCCTATTTGAGAAGTATTTGTTTCTTGCCTTTACTGACTTGATAACAAAAATTAAACCCCGTGACCAACCCACCAATTGCCAAGAAGCCATATTTCTCCCACACTTTCACTGACTACGGCCATATTATTTATTAATAAGTGCCTAAGCCAGGATGGTTTCCCTGATGTCTAGCAAGGATGATGCTATCTGTAGTGCAGCAATGACTAATGAGACGTTGACTCCTTCTACAGTGAGTCAACCTTGACCTCTCACATGGTTCTGCAGTTCTCTCCATGGGTTCATCCTAGGTCTGAAGGGTCTTCTGTGTTTTTGTCCACCTTGGTCCTGCTCAGAGAGGTGAGATACTTGACTACTGCATGTTGGGGAATGGAGTGTTGAGGGTATCTGCATATTGAATTTTTAACAACATTTCTTTTTCTGGAGGCCAGACCCACTGGACAGGAAACAAGCTTCTGAAGAATGCAGAGGAGAAGCCGTAACGAGAGATGGTGGACTGTCGGGTGCCCCAGTAAAGAGTAAGTGCAGAAGGAAGTTCATGGATGGAGAGTAGTCAATGGAGGAGGCTGAGGAGATGGCTCCGTGGTTAAGAGCATGTTCTGCTCTTCTAGAGGACCAGAGTCATGTTCCCAGCTCCCACGTCAGGTGGCTTGTATTACCTATAACTCCAGTTTCGGGGTACTCAGACATTTCTGATTTCTGTGGGCACCTGAACTCACATGCACATAACTAAAAATAATCAAAGCGTATCTTAAAGAAAAAGAAAGAAAACAGCAGTCATTTCATGCCTGTGTACCTTTAACACATCTTTTTGTCACTGTGAATGTCCTTTTTTTTTTGCCTTATTGTGACAATATCTGACATAAATGATTAAAGGGATGTTGTGGTTTGAATGAGAAGTGTTCCATATAGGTTCATATGGGAAGGCTGTGGAAATGTGAGGAGGTAGAGCCTTGCTAGAAGAAGTAGTTCACTGGGTGTGGGATTGGAGGTTTTATACCCTGATTCCCCCTTCTGGTTTTCACTCTCTGTTCCCTGTGTACAGATGAAACCCTATGCTGCCTGGCTGCCAGGCTGGCCTCATGTTCTTGCCCCCATGCCTTCTCTGCTCTAGTATAATAAATGCCCATATAAATATTTTGTCCTTTAAGTTACTTTCTTCTGAAATACTTTATCACAACAGAGAAGTACCCAATACAGACATTGGTACCGGGAATGAGGTCTTCAAACCTGATTTTGTTTTTTAAGAAATCTGGAAGACTTTGGAACTTTAGCCTAAAAAAATCCACTTAGTAACGTGGGCAGAGTTTAGTGGGCCATTCTTGTGAGACCTTCGGCATAAGAAGTACTGAATGTAGCATGGATAGTGGGCACCTGGCTCATGAGGTTTTAGAGGGGAACAAGGTCTTTAATAGCAACTAGACTAGGGGCCATTTCTGTGATTTTTTTTTAAATCAAAGAACCTAGGCTGTATTCTGTCCATATCCTGAGAATTTGTGTGAGGCTAAATATAATAATAAAAAGGTATTGGACTAATTTCTTTGGTGAAGAAATTTCAATACAGCATAACACCAAATCTATAGAAAGATTATTTCTGATTTCTCTTGTGGTGGCTTGAACAGGAATGGCCCCATAGGCTCATATATTTGAATGTTTTGTTATTATGCAGTGTTGCTACTTGTCAAGGATTAGGAGGTATGGCATTGTTGGAGTAGGTGTGGCTTTGTTGGAGGAAGTATGTCACTGGGGTTGGGCTTAGCGATTTCTAGAGCCCAGGCCTTCTCCCTGTTGCTTGTGGATCCAGATATAGACCTCAGAGCTCCTTCCCCAGCACCATGTCTGCCTGCATGGTGCCTCGCTTCCTGTGATAGTGACAATGGACTAAACCTCTGAACTGCAAGCTAGCCCCATTAAATGCTTTTCTTTATAAGAGTTGCTGTGGTCATGGTGTCTCTTCACAGCAATAGAACATTGGCTGAGAAAAACCCTACATGAGTCGGCAATGAGAGAGGACCATAAGCCAGATAAGAGCCAATAAGAGATGTGCAGCTCAGAGAGGCAAAGAGCACTGGGAAGCGTAAGGTAGCAGCATCAGTGATGAGAAGACCTGCCAAGGTTAACGCCATTAGAGAGCAGTCTCCTGCTCTGCACTGTAACAACAGAACAGGGAGACCAGGAAGACAGGATCCCGCAGATCAAACCTCCAATTTGTAAAAGGAGAGAGCCCATGGGATTTGCTGCTTCTGGAAAGCAAATACCTAGGTAAGTTTTTCACCAGCGTGAACATACAGAAGTTGTTGTAGCTATGGTCCCAAGGGGTAAGGGTCCATCAAAACCTGGCAGTTGAACTCAGCGGTGCCGGCCATTTTGTACTTTTTTTTTTTACACTTAAAAGATGCAAGACTGACGGAGTTGTGGATTCTCCCGCTACAGTTCAGAGAACCATGGAGGCCAGGAAATATGTGGCAGAGCTGAGTGAGGTCCTGGGAAGACATTGTATGGACCTGTGAAGATGAAGCTTGAACTGTAAAGACTTTAAGATGTCGGAGATGCCAGAGCTCCTATTTTCTTTGAGTCAATCTTCCTTTGCTATGTTCCCATTCCTCCTTTTTAGAATGGTAATCCATATTCTGTGCCACTCTATGTTGGAAGAATGTAATTTTCTTACTTTTTTGATTTTTCAAGGGGTTACAATTAAGAGACCATTTTGAGCCTCAGAAACAGAAATTTGGGGCTTTTGAACAGTGCCAAGACTATTAAAGACTATGGATATTTGAAGTTGGTCTAAATAAATTCTGCATCATGACACATTATAAGCCTATGGAGACCAAAGGTAGAATATTGTGGTTTGAATGAGAAATGTCCTCCATAAGCTTATATGTTTGAACACTGGTCCCAGTTGGTGGCACAGATTGGGAAGTTTATAGAACCTTTAGGAGGTAGAAAATTGCTGGAGCGAGTATGTCACTAAGGCTTAGAGGCTTTATAGCCATTTCCCGTCCTCTCTCAACTTCCTATGTGCAGATGAAATGTGATCACTTTGATCTCTAGCTGAAAGCCTGACCTCACACTCCTGCCGCCTTGCTTTGCCCATCCTGATGGACCATATCCCTCTGGAACTGTAAGCTCAAATAAACCTCTTGCGTCTTTCAGTTGCTTTATTTCAGGATATTCCATCACAGCGATAGAAAAGTCACTGCTACAAAAAGGGTGATTTAATTTGGTTCAAAGTACTAGAGATTTCAGTCTGTAGGCCTTAGCTATGGAGGGTGTGGTATGCAGAAGAGGAGACCCTCCTTATAGTGGGCAGGAGGGAGAGGGAAAGAGAGAAAAAGAGAGAGAGGGGGGGGAAGGAGTTCTGGGAAAGATGTCCCCAACAACTCGTCCCTAGGGACCTACTTTCTTCAACTTCTAAAGTTTCTAGAACCTTCCAAAAGAGTATCAGTAGCTGTGGTGCTCAAGACATAGTAAGTCTAGGGAGGACATCACACTGCCTATCTCTTAGAGTTTGCAGAGAGGAATAAATAAGTTGATGCCAGAACATGTTCATATACCGAGCATAGTAAATGATGGCTGCTGTGGTCGTTGTGGTTGCTCAGGTTGACTCTTGGCAACAGGATATTGGAAAATAAGAAAGAAAGGACTTGAATTCCAGCGCGACCAGTAGATGCCACCAGCCCACCGCCTTTTGTGGGGAGGGATTGTGCTCACAGCCTCTTGTTTCCTTTCTGCTTTCTCCTTGGCCAGTCAGTCTCACATACCACCTGGAGCATTGTTTATGCAGACAAAGGGATGGTGGGGCACTGCTGGAACTATTTTGGCTGCACTCCCTGCCCCAAATAGCTGCATTTCCTCTCAATTCATCAAGTGGACTGTGTCCTTTATTATCACCCAAAGTTTGTTCCATCCACGTTCTAGGATGGTACTGCTGCCGTGGCCCCTCTGCCTCCAGCTCCCTCTTACAGATGCTGCATGTCCCTGGAGCTGGGTGGGACAGACAATAGCTCTTCCCTTGTCTTATGGTAAGACCATACAAATTTGGGGAAGGCACCATTCTTTCTTTTCCTTAGTCCAATGAGTAGGCTTCATGTCTTCCTGGAAGATGATATGGCAATCCATATCATACACATTCATACAGTAGCTATAAAATAGCAGTCAGAGGACAGAAGATAACAGGCTTCTATGCCTGTAACTGTGAACCAGTTTCCCAGAATTTCTTTCTTTGTTAACAGTACATGGAATGTACCTATCTTTTTTCCCCTTGTCTTATAAGCAAAAATTCTGCCAGATAAAGAATAACGCCAGGGACAAACTGGTCATACGTGGATTTGTATCTTACATGGAAAAATATACCCTTAAGCCAGGAAGAAAAGATCTTTTACAAAATCTTCATGACAAACGAGCTCCAAATCCCTCCAAGAACTTGGTAAAATGTCTGATCTTTGTCTGTTTCTGGGCTCTCTGAGTTTCTCCCTGTGCTATACCTTTTTCCCTTAAGTCCTTTTCTTTTCGGTTAAATAATGGGATCGAGATGCCTGGTATCAGCTGGATGAGGAGTGGCTTTATGTGCTTGCTGAATCATGGCCGGACTCTGGATAACATCTGGTTCATTGTCTCCTCACAGCTCACAAAGAATAGAGGCTTGCCAGGTACTGCAGCTCCCCCCAGACAGACCCATTTGTCAAGCACTTTAGTAGGGGAAAAAAGAAGTCTGCATACCTTGTCTCAAGCATAGCCATCCTGTGGTGGTCTCATCAGATGTGTCTCATGGCCTTTCACTTAGCGTGTGTTATCAGACCTGGAGGTCTCACCACAGAGGTGAGGGACAGCGAAGATAGACAGGTGCTGAAATTGGTGGGGGAAGGCTATTTCAATGTAGTTTTCCTCAGTCCTTACAACAGTCCTGTGAACAGAGCCCTGGTCTGCTTGTTATAGGCATTGTAACCTGCCCGGACTGTGCAGTTCGTGGGTGTCATAGCCCACTAAGACTGACTATCCAAAATCTTATTCTCTCTGACACTAGATTCTGCAGGGGAAGCAGCTAGCCTACTTCCCACCTCGTCTACTTGCCAGCGACCTGTCAGCAAAGAGGAACAGAGCACAGTTGACCTTGAGAAGTTCCTTCTTGGAGGAGCGGGAAGGAGGAGCAGTGGAGAGGGGAACAACCGTGAACTGAGTGTCTTTGGGATCTCATCTTATTGATGAAGAGTTTTGAACAGCTGTAGGACTAGAAGCAATGGCTCAGCAGTTAAAAGCACTGGCTGCTCTCACAGGAGACCTGGATTTGAGCCCCAGCACCCACATGGTAGCTCACAATACTTGTAACTCATTTTCCAGGGGATAAATTTCCAGGATTCTGACCTTGGGAGGTATTGCTTGCAGGTGCCACATATGTGCAGACAAAACACCAAACACAATAATAATTGTAATAATAATGATAACACATAATTTTAAAAGAAACTTGCATTTGTCAAGCTTGATTATCACTTGCAAAGGTCGTTTCACATCTGAAACAATTATTAGAATTTTGCTTTATTTTAGCAAACCTTAGTTCAGAGTCCCTGAAGATGCTTGTAGAGAATTCAAGAATCATGCATTCAGATCCCTCTGGTGTCAGAGCATCTACTCTGAGGCCCTGGTCTAGCAGATCCAGCGGAGGACAGGAGATGAAATAGAGACCAGGCAGTCAGATAGGCCCAGCTAACAGCCCTGACTTTATTTTTGAGCCAGTCTGGAAAAATCCCTTTTTTAAATAGTCCTTTGGGGAATTGTGAAAGTTTTAGCTTAAATTTTTGTTTAAGAATAAGAGACTGAGATCTTAACACACACACACACACACACACACACACACACACACACACACACACCTTAAGATTTTTTTTTTTAATGGATTTGTTTCATTAGTCTGCATGTGCGAGACCCTGTCGTCCGCATATGGAGGTCAGAGGACAACTTGGAGGAGTCACTTGTCTCCCTCCACCATGTAGATGCTGGCTTTTTTGCAAGTTCCTTTACAGCTCCATCTTGCTGGCCAACATGGTAGCTTTTGAAAGCACCTTTTTTTTTTTTTTTTTTTAAAAAAAAATAAGGATTAACCGTGATCGTTGCTGAATTTGCAAGTAAGATTTCAGCAGAGGATGAAAAAAAAAAACTGTATAGACGTGGACATAGGAAGCGATTTTCTTACTAAGCAGAGGAGGCAGAACAAACAGGTTCGAGAAGCCCGCAGCCGTGTCTCTGCAGAATCTTTTCACTGCCACTCGTTTGGGAAGAGAAGGCTTGCAGTCCGGCTCTCCGCTCTGATGAGATCTCAGTGCGGGAGCCTGGCTGTCAAGTGCTCAGAAGAGCTCAGAGCATGATTCAAACTGAAAGGTTAACCAGCCCACAGAACCTATTAAAAAGCTACTTGCAAGACAGCACAGACAGCTGCAGCCTCCCACAGGGGACTTCCTTCCAGGGCCATGTGATCTGTAACACTGAGAAGACTTCCCTGTGCCTCAAATCAGTATTTTGAAAAGTCACGATTTTACAGGGTAAAACAAAGTTGAAAATTGAAGCCCATATGGATGGCTCTTCTGGTTGCTTTGACTTCCCAACCTTCTTCAGCCAGTGCCAAGCTTGTGGGGAGAGCATGGGGCAGGGAAAGGGCGGGGGAGGATGGTCGTGTGTGTGTGTGTGTGTGTGTGTGTGTGTGTGTGTGAAGGTGAGTTCATTATGATATCACGTCCTGGCTATCTATCTATCATCTATCTATCTATCATCTATCTATCATCTATCTATCTATCTATCTATCTATCTATCTATCTATCTATCTATCTATCTCAACTTGACACAAATTGAGTATTATATTTAGAACATTTTCTTAATTAGTGATAGATGTGGGAGGACCCAATCTGATGTGGATGGTACCATTCCTTGACAGGGAGCCCTGGGGTGTATAAGAAAACAGGCTGAGCAAGCCACGGGGAGCAAGCCAGTAAGCAATGTTTCTCTACAGTTTCTGCTTCAGTTGCCGCTTTTAGGTTCGTGCCCTGTTTTCCTACATGATAGACGTGATGGGAAACTGTAGGCTGAAGTAAACCCTTTCTTCCCCAAGATGTTTTTGGTCATGGTGTTGATCACAACAATAGAACCCTAACTAAGGCAAATGGGTTTGAAACCTTGGATGTAATCCTCATATTAGGCTGGTTTTGGTTTCGCTGGATAAAGAGATGATTGACAATTTAACGTTAAATTTCCCTATTTCGGCCAGGTGTGGTGGCACACCCTTTAGCTCTAGCCTTCAGGGGGCAGAGGCAGACAGGTCTCTGTGAGTTCCAGGCCAGCCTGGTCTGCACAGTGAGTCCCAAGCTAGCCACATCTACATAGTGAGGCCCTGTCTCAGCATGAAATGAAGTGAAATGTCTCTGTTTCCTATTGGGGCTGATAGGTTAAATATACACTGTATATGAAATACGTGGGTTTTGTTTTGTTTATTTTTGTAAGTACTTTGTCAAGGTCTTCTGCATGCTATCCCAGTAAGCTATAGTCCCACCTCCAAGAAGAGCCGCGTCACCTGGTTTGGTGTCTTTTCTTTTTAACACAGGTTAGGCAGGAAGTACTGAACCCTTCTGACCCACTGGAGGCAGCTGCTAGGTGCATCCTATTCTGAAGAGCTCAAGGTGGCATTTAAGCGCGCTTACCAAGTGCGAAGATTGATTGCTCATGTCTGCTGCGGGTGAAGGAGTGGCCACTGAGGAACGACAAAGCATTTGCCATTTCTACCACTGACAGGCCCCAGCTGTGAGTTGCACCTGTTATGCAGGAGCTTTGCATTTAGCTAGAACATGACTGCTTACCTGCTGGATTTCCAAATAACCAAAACTTTGCATAAAAGTCCAGATTTCCAGTCTCTGGGGAGACTGTATCTACCTGGCCTGCTAGCAACAGCAGGCCAGGAGCAACATTTCCTTCAGGCATGACACATGCATCCCAGTTCAGCTCAGTGTCCTGCTCCCTCGTATATTTCAGGAGTTGTATCCAACAAGCCCCAGTAAGCATTTGACTCAGGTCTGTGCACACCCTATGTCTTGTGTGTTCATGTTCCACCAGAGGCAACAGCATGATTGGTCTAGAGGGTACTACCCTGGAAGCCAGAGGGTCGGCCTTCCTGTTTGCTTGTGTGACTTTCAGAAAGTGAGTTCACCCCTCTCCCCGCCTGCTTTTGTCGATTCTACAACGGGGAGAGATATTCCTGAGGGGTTGTTGATGAATCAAATGTGATGTTGGGTTCCGAGGAGGTGTCAGGGCAATGGGTAAAGTGACAGATTGACAGTGACTGCTTAATACACACAAATGAAAATAGTGCCTCAGCAGCCTGTGATCCCAGCAAGTAAAGGGGCCTCGAGCGAACCGCAGGCTTTCTAAAAGACATGTGGTTCTGGGTAAGTGGATATACCAGAACTGGACTGATCACAGTGGCGCACCATTGGAATTCCATCACTCATGAGGCCAAGGCAGGAGGATGGCTGTGAAATCAAGGCCAGCCTGGGCTAAATTCTAACGTCTGGGCTAGCCAGAATTACAGAGTGAGACCCTGTGGATAAATAAATACTAAGAAGAATGGGTGTCGTTGATTCCAAGTTTGTCCCGCCTATTAGGATGAGTGAGATGAAATTACTATGTTTTTATATCAAACTAGGGGAAAGGAGCAGTCTTGTAGGGTTTCACGTAGTGAGGGAAAGATTGGAACGGGTCACTAAGAAGTGATGGGGAGGCCTGCAATGAACTAGACTAGAGCGAGCCTGACCTACGCCCCACGGGTACGCCCAGAAGCAAACTGTCTGCACCAGCCTGGCTATCAGAAGCCTGGTGAGAGCACAGCACCTTAGCAGATGACTGGGGTGGGACGGCAGGGTTGACAGCTGGGGGCACCGAGAGACACACATTACCCCACACATCTCATTCCTCCATCAATATGGTCATTTCTGGGGTCTGTCCAAGTCCCCAGGGCCCGGAAACATCTGGAAAGAAGACAAACAGTTTCAGTCAATTTCCAGTTGCCAAGCCTGTGTGGCTGTCGGTCCGTTAACATGTAAATATTAACATTTAGCATAGTACAGTGACCAGGTTGTGGCTCCAGACCAAGAAATAAATCGGTTTATTATTCAGAGCAGTGTAACATACACATAGGAAAAAAAAAAAAAACAATCCCAGTTTCCATTTGTTCTCGTGATCTTATCTTTGCGAGCTGACGGTGGGGAAGGAAGTTAGGTTTGTTCTGGGCATTCAGTCTGAGACGTGGCTGCGACTTAAGCTTTTCATCTTGACTGTGACTAAAATTGCTCTTGTTGGCTCCCATCTCAGCCGCCACGGCTCACCTCGATGGTGTCTTCATGCTGTCCCTCGCTTGTATTGTTTCCACTGGGGTTATCACCAGAACGCTAAGCATGAATGGTCATGTGTCACAGTGTAAGAAAACGTTCTTAAATCCTTAAGTGCTTGTCATAGAAGAGAGAATTTAACTGTATGATATGGACAAAAAGAATTGCAGGCGCAACGATGGGAATAAATAGGCACAACAGGCATTCTAATTGATATTGACCTTGCTCCATGATAGCTCTCTCTCCCATGACACCTGTCTTGAAGTCACAGCAGGGCTGAGACTCACTTACAGCGTCAAGAGAAGGGCTTGACCAGTACCAGTGCCAGATTATATATCGCTTCTTTTATGGTTTGGCAGGGAATGTCCTCAAAGCTATAATTTCTATTTTAGCCTGAGGTCTCTTAAAGATTCGGAGATTTTCTTTGTTTGAGAACAGCAGATGGGAATATCAGACAAAGACATATTGTCACTGATCATGTGTTTAGTGTCAGTCAAAATAAGTGTGTAGTGAAAATTCCAGGCAGATTACTCTTTTCCTTTTCTTTTTTCTCTTTTCCTTCCCCATTTTTTTGTTGCAAAATAAATAAATAAATAAATAAATAATGTTGCCAGTTGAAAAGAAAAAGGAGGTGATCCAAAGAAAAAGCAGGGGGTCCAAAGAAAAGCCTGTGGATATTTCTAGAAGGGAATGTGTGATGTGAGTTGCTTAGGGTCTTCTAAAGGAAAGCTCCATGTAGACCAGCCTAAGGTGATGGTTAGAAGGTCTGAGCCCCGGGCGCTGCTGTGACGCTCTGAGTGGCTGGCATACAGCTGGGCTGGAGCATGGCCTCGCCCCAGCTCTTCTGCCCACACAAGTTTAAGCTCGAGCTTGGCTGTTGGGAGGTGGAAAGGCATTTCCATTTCTCTGGTGCCTCTCAATACCGATCTCTTCGTTGTCTGTTCAGTTTTAAAGCAGGCCATTCCATCTACCAGAGCTGAAAACAAACCTGCCTGTCATGTTTGATAACAGCTTGAAATTAGTGGCAAATTGGACGTGATATTAAGTGGTCATGCGGACAAGCAGCCTGCACAAGCAGATCCTTCATGCAAAGCCATAGACGTTCAGGTATGGATTTATGAGATGAGCTGAGGCAATACATCCTGGACCTAGGCCTCGCTGTTTGATGGAACGCTCATTTCCTATTTGTGTTTCTTTCTTTTTCTGCCACAGTTTGTCAGCATCTGCCTGTTTTACAGTCGGAGGCTCCTTCAGGCATTTAACAAAGGGATACATTTTTCTGTAAAACCTTTTTCTGGAAGCAATACAATACAGAGGTCATAGTAACCCCCTCTGCCTTCCAAAAGTGGGGGTGTTTTGTGGGGGGTGGAGGCAGACTTGTTACCGTGTATCTTGTGAGAAGTACAAGTGATAATATGGAACGACTAATATTTTCTTAACAAACTAATTTTAATTATTTCTTCTTTTTCCTCCACCCCCTTCCCTCCTCTCCTGTGCCCTTCCAGCCCCTCCCCTGCCCTTCATGCTCCCAATTTATTCAGGAGGTCTTGTCTTTTTACCCTTTCCTAAGCAGATCCATGTATGTCTTAGGGTACTTTTTGTTACCTAGGCTCTCTGGGGTTGTGGCCTGTAGGCTGGCTGTCTTTTGCTTTATGTCTAATATCTACTTATAAATGAGTACATATTATATTTGTCTTTCTAGGTCTGGGTTACTTCACTCAGGATTGTTTTTCCTAGTTTTGTTCATTTGCCTGCAAATTTCAAGATGTCGCTGTTTTGTTTTGTTTTGTTTACCACCGAGCAGTATTCCATTGTGTAAACGTACCACATTTTTCTTATCCATTCTACAGTTGAGGGGCAGTTGCTTTAGAAATCAGTATGGCAATTTCTCAGAAAATTGGGAATAAATCTACCTCAAGACCCAGCAACACCACTTTTGGGCATATACCCAAAAGAGGCACACTCACACCACAAGGACATTTGCTAGACTATGTTATATTGGATTGTTCATAAAATCCAGAATCTGGAAAAACTAATATTTTAAAAGGAAAAAAATTCTCGAAGCATGGTTCAGCAGCATTTTTTTTATGTTTATTATTATTTTTTAATGTTGATGCTTGATGAATTAAATTTGATGTCACAATTTGGTCAAAAAACCTGGGGAATAATGCCTGAAATAATCATTCAAATGTCAGTATTGTTAATGGGCAGCATGAGGTAAGTTAAATCTTTAGAGAACTTGTTCTTGATAACAGTACAGCCATGCCTGAAGCAGAGAGCTAGCTAGTGGAAGGAGGACTCAGTTCACTTAGGTAGGCATTGTGAAGTATGCCTAGGTTGTGAAATATGATCTAGAGGGGATAAACTAGAGGAGAAAGAACATGGAAATCATGGGACTTGCAGGGTTTATAAAGAACAAAATAGAGACAGGATTGACTAAGAATAGTCTTCAAGTTTTAGAAATGTTCTGAGTGCCCACATACAGACATAGTTTTACCTCCTCAAAAGGAAGGTATTCTTAGAGTTACCTAAGTATTACAAGGATGTTTTCATGAGTTTCCTAGTGTTCTACCTGAGGTTTGAGGGCCATTTTTCTGCTCTAGAAGAGGACAGTGGAATTGCGTTTTACAGACGTCAATATTACGTGGTCTCGGGTTCCCTCCCATGGAAATCTCCAGACTTTCTGAGTTGAGTTTAGACTGCCACACCTGGTGGAGATCCGGTTTCATAGTATTTGAGGGAGGAAAAGTGGGTGATGATATAAAGACCCAATATGATATATGTATGACGTTTTCAAGTCTCTGCCCCCCAGTTTGAACAGTAAGATGGCCACCTCTGGGGAGGTGAACATGTCCATATCTTCAATGCCGGTGGAAACCTTTCTCTTTGAGGGTGACGATGAGTTCCTGCAGGGCTCAGAGGCAATATGTCTTTGAACATCCATCAGTGCAGAACCTCAGGTTCTGCTCTGGTGCCCATTAGTCTTTGGGGAAACCCTCTGTGCTCTATGCTGTGTTTCTGGCAAAGAGGACAATTGTGATGACGTCTACAGATGAGACAAGGAGGGCTGGGAAGAGACTCAGAGACCACTTCCTATTAACTGTTCAACGGGGGTCAGGACTAGTGCTCAGCTATCAGAAATGCCGCATTGGTTGTGGAAGGCTGATGGAGGAGTGTCTATGTGTTACTTTCATTTTTAATAAAGATACTGCCTTGGCCCTTTAAGAGACAGAAAATTAGGTAGGCGGAGTAGACAGAACAGAATTGTGGGAAAAGGGGTAGCAGGCAGTGGGGAGATGCTTCAGGCAGTCGCCATAATGAGTCGCCATGATTCTCCTCTCTGAGATGGACACAGGTTAAGATCTCTCCTGGTAAGCCACACCTCGTGGTGCTACACGGATTACTAAATATGGGATAAAGGAAGATGTGAGAATTAGCCAATAAGAGGCTAACTAATAATAATTAATAAGAGGCCAGGCAGTATTTAAATGAATACAGTTTCCGTGTAATTATTTTGGGTAAAGCTAGCCGGGTGGCGGGACACAGCCCGCCCGCCGTTCCCTTCTACAGAAGGCACTAAGGTTCTCTTGGGCTATGTTGTGTCTAGTGGGGAGAGAACTGTGTTCTTAGCCATGAGTGGGTCTTAGATAAGAGGGCCCTCAAACTGGACCTAGGATATGGGAAGAACCTCTAAGAAAAAATTATGGAGGTTGCATGAATGGATGATTGCCAAGGAGAAAGGTGTGGAGAGAAAGAATGTATAGTCTTACCCAAAGTTGGGGTGGGAGGGAAGTGAGACAGTGAAGGAGATATAGGAGTAATGGAGGAGAGCAGAACATAACTGAAGGGGAGGGCAGAGGAGAACACCCAGCAGGTGGACCATATGATGAATAGTGGCATTGGGTTTTCAAAAGCATCAGGAGATGAGTTTTGAGAAGGGACAATGGACTGGGTGACCACAGGGCAGGATTCATTATTGCAACCAAACTCAATAAAAAAAAAAAAAAAAAACCTGATGATCATTGGCACAAAAATCAAAGGGAGGATGGATTCAACAAACTGCAACAAGGGCTGGGTTCTTAGGGTAGTCAAACCATGATTTCTTCTCTTCTTGTTAGTTTGTTGCTTCAGAGTGGTATTCTTATGTCTTGAGTAGACTCTTCCAATGTAGACCAGGCTAGCCTTCAATTCCTAGACTCAAGGGCCCCTCCTGCCTCAGCCCTCTGAGTCGCTGGCACTACAGGCATACTCTATCTCACCACAGGAATGACTTATTTTTATAAAGAAGGACACTTGTCTAACAGCAAAACTGAGCACTAACCATCTTGATTACTGTGAGTCTGGATATAAGGGTGGGGCAGTGAACAGAAAATATATAAAAACAGAACCAGGAATATCTGACCTGCAGTCTTCAATAACCTTCCCCAGGAAACCAATTCCCTCACTCAATAAATAGGACAAGAAATGAGCCTCCTGAAAGTTAGAATAATAGGAACTCAGCTGATAATCTCTAATATAATTGAAGATGCCAACAATTAATTCTATAATACTTGACCCCCCAAAGGGCCAAGGGTTCACTGATAACTGCTAGTTTTTCCATTTCTATTCCTGCTTCCAACTTTGCACAAGTCAGACAAAGAAGGCATATAAGCAACCTAGATCAAACACACTGACTGCTCTCTTTTGTTAAGCCTGCCTATGCATTCCCTTGAGATGTACCAATAGGATCTACCTGAAATTTTGTTCATTTCGCAGTGAAATTTTCCCACTCCCCTGCCTTCTTTGGAACCTGCCAAAATGCAAGAGATGATAGCTGCCTCCATTGCTACAGTTGTTCTGGATTAACAGCCTTCGACATTTTCTCATTCGGTTGACCTTTATCTATTTTTCCAGTTTCTGCCTGTGATAGTTAATGTTGTTTATCAACTCACTTGGACAGAGAGATGCTTAGGAGATGGTAAAGCATACTTCTGGGTGTCTGCGAGGGTACGTATGACAGCAATTGTGGAAGATTCTCTCGAATGAGTGTAGAATCATCTGGTAGACTCCAGGACCAAGACAGACAAAGGTGAAAGAAGTGTGTCCAAGATCCATACTTCCTGAGCAGATCTTGGATCCAGCATTTATTGCTGCTGTCAGGGTTACAAGAATCAGAGTCTACCTTCTTCAGCCTTTCATCAAGGGCCCACATGGGCCATCTATCTACTTTGGGAATTTGTTTATTTAAAAATCTCACAGCTAGTGACTCTTTAGGGACGTCCAAACCTAAACTCAGACAGAGGCAGCATCACTGGTCCTTGATTTAAGTCGTTCAGCTTCTTGGGCCTAGAAACTTTTGAACTTTCTTGCCTACACAATGCCATGGTTAATCCTCGACCTCCATCATGTATACCAGTCTAGTCCATTAGCTTGTGTGTGCCTGTGCATAGGTGTGCATGCACATGTGTTTGTGCACATGTGTGTATGTGTGTTCTTCTAGGGAACCCTGACTAAATACATTGCCCTTCGAGGTAAGTACTTTCTTCCACTAGCCCCAGTTAGAAATCTTCACGGTAGCCCTCTAATTGCCTGTCCTATTCTCCATCTCTGAACCAAGCCCTCTTGTCTCTGTGCAGGACCCAGCATAGTTTAGAAGCCTACTCCTCAGAAAGGTAACAACTTCAGAGGCAAAAGAGTTGGCTCAATAGGTGAAGGCACTTGCTGCGCAAATCTGGCTACCTAGTTCAATTCCAGATACCCATAGAAAGGTGGATGGAAAAGGGTTGGATAAATAACTCAGTGGTTAGAAGCACTGGCTGCTCTTCCAAAGGTCCAAGGTTTCATTTCCAGCTTCACATGATGGCTTACAACTGTTTGTGACTCTAGTTCTAGGATATCCAGGGCCTTCTTCTGACCTCCTGGGACACCTGGCATGCACATGGTACACGCACACACACACACACACACACACACACACACACACACACACACATGCAAGGCAAAACACCCCCCACATAAATTAAAATAATAATTTTTAAAAGATGAATGGAAAGAATCCGCTATAAAAATGGTGTTTTGAGCTTCACACATGCTCACGCAGGCATTAACGCATGTACATGTGAACATGCAATCACGCTGTTGTGTAACAGTCTCCTCCGAGACTAAAAATGAAAACATCCCACCTTGCAGGGGTGTTCCTTAAACAAGGAGGTAGACAATGTAAAAAAAATTGCTTCAAGAACTCCCTGAAACTAGCCAGGTTCACTAGCCCTCACCCCCCACCAGAGTAAGCAGAGTCCAGCTGCAAATTTGACTCTCAGGCAAGCTGAACTGCAAGGAAAACACTGGGACCAGCCTAGCTTCCTGGAAGAAGCAGAAACCAGACAAAATGCCTGGTTGATCTTTAGAGTGTAGATGGAATGGTGGGCTGCGTCCCGCCACCCATTCTGTAGTGAGGGCTGTGGGCCGCATTCCTGCCGCCCTGCTCCCAGCTACCGGCTAGCTCAGCCCCAGAAATAACAACACACAAATTGTATTCTTTTAAACACTGCCTGGACCATTAATTTCAGCCTCTTACTCACATCTTGACTAACCCATATCTAATAATCTATGTAACACCACAAAGTGGTGTCTGACCAGGAAAGATTCAGCATGTCTGACCTGGCAGCTGGCTTCATCGCATCTGTCTCCCTGAGGAGAGGCATGGCGGTCTGCCCCAGAGAGGAGAGGCGGGGCAATTGTCTGAGCCATCTACCTCACCTCCTTTTTCCTGTTCTGTCTACTCCACCTATCTAAATCTTGCCCTATCAAAAAGCCAAGGCAGTTTGTTTATTAGCCAATAAGAATCCTCCATCATTAGAGGATTAGATAAACTGAGGCACCTGGAAAGGGCATTCTCCAACCTGTTGAGCTGCCTGCAGGCTGTGCAGTGTACTTTAGGTTTCCTAGATGTTGGGGTGGGCCTTGGTGATGCTGTTGTCTTTGAATCATTTCTGCTCCTGTAAGTAACCACTCACCCATATTCCTGTAAGTAACCCTAATAAAACTCATTGGTTTACCAAGTTGGGCTTTAGTGGTATCGCACCCTTGTCCGTCATGGGTTCCCCACGGGGTGAGTAGACAAGTGGATTTTATCTCCCCAGAAAAATTCATCATGCAACACACACACACAAAACAAAAACAAACAAAAAAGAAGAAGAAAGAAAGATAATTGTTTTTATTCTGATTAAATATCTAGAGCTTGGACGTAATCATCCCCCCAAAATAAGAAATCGCTAGTCTCATAATTAGGGTCATTGGTACTGCTAAAGAGAGGAAGAGGCTAATGAAGACTAAAGAAAATCAAGAGGTGTGGCTGTACCAGAAGGGCTATCCAGGATGTGTCCTCGGCTGGGAAGATGCAATCAGGGAAGGGGAGGAGGTGAAGAATGAGAGACCGGGGAAGACATTGTTTCAGACATCCTAGAGCTAAGTGGGGACAAGGTTAGAAAGAAGAATGACAGCCCAAAGTGCCACGCTCACTTTGAGGGTGGAAACAGGTAACTGACTGTAAGTAAAGGAGTAAGCCAAGGAGAGCTTGGTATTTCAACCAAGCCATTTTCCTTAACCTTTTCACCCCTTTCCACTCACCCATTCTATTCTTCCTCTTGATCCTTCTCTATCTGAGGAAAGGGCAAAGCAAATGACAGAGACTGAGCCTTAGAAAGAGTGTGCAATGCCAGCTTCTCCGAGGCTCTCTTCCTGTGCTTCTGACCTGCAACGCCCTACTCCTTACCTCCCGTCTCAGCCCTGTGACCTCCTGCCAGGGTGTCCTCTCCACCTTCTCCCCCTGCACAGAAGGTCTTGACGTTCAGAGGGTTCCCTCCTGGTGTGCAGCTTTCTCCTCACACTCTGCCTTATAGAGTCGCTGCTGTGCCTCTGTGACCAAGGACGGACAAGAAAGGAGGAGGAACTTAAGTCACAAAAAAGCTTCTTTTCTTTGCTTCCTGCCCGTAGGAGCCTGGAAACACAAAGTCTTGCTTTTCTCCGGGGTGGGGGTTGGACCATTGCACCCCCACCCCCCCAGTGATGCTCATGTCTGAGGATGTGGAAGTGTGGCATTACAGATAGTGGGAAGGCTGCTTTGCCTGTTAGAGCTAGTTCTCTCTTCTAGTGTCTGGAAAGTAGGTAGATTTTATAAAAACAAGTCCACCTTTCCCACAGTGAGCCGTGAATGCCTGCTCCACTACTCCGTAGAAGAGACAGAGAACACCAAGGTGGAGAGAATCAGTGTTCAGCAAGGCCAGTGGCCAGCAAGAACCAACATACCAAGGCTCTTTGGAGAGGTGTCTACGTATGTGAATGAGCAATGGTGATAACGGACTTCTTTTCATCGTGTATCCCTAAATGGCGAAAATTTGAAAACTACAGGTGGATTCTCTTAATCTGCCCACTTAGCGACTGGCATGAATTCGGTTCAGATGTTTCAGGTTGGGATAGACATCACACCAGCCATATAAAGAACTATGGTATTTTAAAATGGAAATCTGGGGACATTCAAATTGGAGGATCAGATAAGTGGAAAATCTAGCTCTAATTGAGCTGGTCTCTGCTCACTTATACATCTGACACTTTCATTTGGCCTTCTCGTTCTTACCTTCCAAATTTACTGGAGAGTTAGACATTTTCAGTTAAGCTGAGTCTGGCCTCTAAATGCCTCCCTTTCTAACATAAGAACCTGGTTTCCTGGGAAGAGACAAAGAATCGTGCAAACGACAGACCATATCTTAGTAACCCCAAAGATGGGAGGAGAAAGAACACTGACCTAAATCATCATGGCCAAGTTAATTAAAGCAAGCAATTGATTAAAGCAAGCGTTTTTTATTCGTGTATGCGAACTGCCTCCCCACTAAAGCGGGGTTCCAGAGGTCAGTATTGGATGTAAGGAAGACAAGGTTTTTATAGCTCAGGGGTAAGGTATTTCCAAATGGGAGATTTGGCAGATAAAACAGGCAGGGTTACAGGAGCAGAACACAAGCTTAACAGATTCGTCCCTTCTGAAATGAAGATGTGGTTTCAAGATGGGCAAAACAGGGGAGTCACAGGTGGTCAAATAACCTTTTGAAACACAGGTAGGGTTGCAAGGTGATCATAAACAACTTTTTGAAACAAGGATATGATTGCCATTTGTGAAGCAGGCAGTACCAGAACCATTAGTAATTAAGGTTATAGGTGGAACATAGCCCGGTCCTTGAAAAACAGCAGTTTAATGTAGCTCAGTAAGGTGAAAGATACCCATGGGGCAGCCCGGATCCTGCTGGAAACAGCCACATGCCTGCCCAGGGCCTTGTGTTACTGAGTGGTCTGTGCCAATATGATGAGCAAGTAAATGATGGTGAAATCAGAGAGAAAGAGAGGCAGGATGGTTCGTGTAAGAGGCAGTTCTGGAAAAGGGCAGGTCATGAGGAAGGAGCAGACGCTGGAGACCTGCTTGCCGCTTGAGACCTGGCTGACATCCGGGCCTGCGCTGCTGCCTATGGCCATATCTGCGTCCATAACAGCCAGGGTCTATGTTGACGTCCATGACCCTATGTTGCCACTAAGGCCACAGGGTAGCCTGGGATTAGGGTTCCCACCTGTGGCCATTTTGGTGTCCAAGGGCCATGTTGCTGCTGGGGCCCTGTTGCTGCTGGGGCCATGTTGATCTGAGTGGCCTCTGCTGCCGCTAGGGGGAAATGATGATGTCTGGGCCCGGGTTGCTGCCAGAGGCCATGTCTGGGTCTGTGACCCTGCAGCAGCCAGGGTCTTGTGTTGACATCCATGGCATCAGTAACCAAGGCCGTGTGGATAGCCGGGTATAGTCAAACACCTGAGTCTATGTTGGTGTCTGAAGGTCATACTCCTGCCAGGGCCGTGCTAATCTGGCTGCCCTGGGCCATGGTGACATCCCAGCTCAGGCTGATGCATGGGGCCTTGTCTGGGTCTGTGGCCCAACCGCAGCCACTGCCTAGGTTGATATCCATGGCTCCTGACATCACCGGAGATCATGAAAATACCCTGGGTCTGGACCACCTCCTGGGGCCATGTTTGTGTCTGAGAGCCTCACAGCCACAGGGACCATGTCAATCCAAATGACCTGTGCAGCCACATGGGGCTGGGCCCCAGGCTGTTGCCATGGGCCATGACTGGCTGATGTCTATGGCTCACATTACCACAAAGGAGTGGGAGAAGCATAGGAACCCTGCTTGTTGAAATCCAAGGACAGTGCTGAGCCAGCCCTGTTCCTCACTGGCCCCAGCATTGCTGGCCCTTGCAGGACACTACAGCAGGAGAGCTGGTGCTACCACCCCATGGAGAACTGCTGACACTCCCCAACTCCATCCCCAAACACAGGAGGGAGAGATGGCTCCATCCCTCACCACAGGCATGGGAAAGCTGGTATCAACGGCATAAGCCCCCTGAGGAAAGTTGGCTCTGCCCCTTGCCTGAGGGGGCAGTCCCAGTGGTCCTCACAAACCAGCTCAGCTACCACCCAATCTTGAATCCTGGGCCTAACATCCACCCCATCTGTGCCCTGCTGGAGTGCTCTAAGGGACTGGTCATGGGGAAGGATAACCACAGGATCTCCAGGACTGGGGCAACAACGGGATATCCGAGAGGAGTTTCAGTGAGGGTCCTGTGATGATGGTGAGCCGGAGGCCTTGAACCAGACCAATGACTCATTGCAATGAACACTTTGCAGGTGGGGCTGACAGGACAAAAGGGGTACGCTGTGGTGACACACAGCAGCTCCCGATGCCACTAGGATGAATGAAGGGGTGTTGGAAAGATGGAGGAGGGAGGTCAGGTTTTTCTTTGTTTTGTTTTGTTTTTAATTAATTTTGGAGAGGGCAACCTACATGGGTGAAGGGCAGATATGGAGGGAGGTGAGTGAGATCGTGAGAATCAATAAAGAATTAAGTTTTAAAAAGAAAAAAAAATAGAAGTTTAACCACAAACGGAATAAACCTAGTTTGTCTTTACTAGAAGATTGGTTTTAAGCCTAAGATGGAGGCAGAATGGTTCTTCACTGTCTCTGTAACTCTGATGTCTGAGTCATAGGTTGGGCACCAGAGCAGAGGAGACAGGATCTGAGAAAAGCCACAGTCGCCTCTGTTCTGTGCCCAGCTGTGCACCTCATGGCCACAGAGAGCCCCGCAGACAGGCTGCATTTCAGGACATGCCCACTGAAACTCTGCCCTGACTCCTGCATTCCCAGGTCTCCACAGGAACATCATTCTCACGTCTTGATCCTGCTCCTGCACCGCTCCGCAGGGCCAGGAAAGGTGCATGTGCACACTCTTCTTCTCGGCTTCTGAAGCATGGCTGCTTGTCCCTCAGACTTCACCACATCCCTCACGGCAATAATCCCCTGTCTTCTCCTTGCAGGGCCTCTGCTCTCCACATAGATGTTGTCCCTCTGGGTGGCATTGTTCTCATTTCTCTGCCTCTACCTACTCTGTCCCCAGGCATCTGAATATGAAAAACCTTGCTCCAGGCCTTCTTCATTTTATGATCTTAACTTATGCAAATAGATACCTGGAGGAACTGCTAGCCAACCAATTTATCAGGCACAGCCAGGCTCTACGGGAATCCTTACAAACAAGTTTGCAGCAAGACATTCTAGACATTTGAAATTCATCTGTATGCCATTCCCCACATAAAGCCTTCTCCCATTACCCAGCCAGATGTTTCTCTGTCCGCTGAACCCCAAAGGCCCTCAAGTTGGAGCCTTCATACTGTTTTAACTACTGTTAGTTCTATAGTATGTTTGACAGTCAATAAGCTCCATAGAGCTTAGTTTAAGGGCCTGACACATAAGTCACACACACACACACACACACACACACACACACACACACACACACACTTGCACACACAATTACTCAACTGTGATAACACAGACCCTTACCATTTGTGATGCTCAACCATGGCTGGCTTCTGTTGGAAGAGCTGAGCGATGCTTTCTGTGTTTACCTGCTTCTCGGCTCCACCTGGATCTTGCAGCACAAAGTGACTCCTGGGAAGAGAAGAGGGTGATGGTATTTCTCTATCAATGGCTGCATCCTGTGCTGAGGATGCATGGGAATCTTAGCATGAAAACGTTGATCAGGTGCATTCTGTGCACAGTGATGGCTTCTTTTCGAGGTGGAGGTGAGCACACACTCTCCAGGGTTGGATGGTTATGTACCTGTTGCCCTTTGAGTGGTCTGCCTCCTGTTTCCCCACTCTCTGCTTCTTCCATGGGGAAGCCTGCTCCCCTTGTGCCCCCTGCAAGGGCCATAAGCCAAGTAGTCCCTGTATTAGTTTGCTTCCAATCGAAATGATGAATACCGAGACCAAATGCAACTTGGAAAGGAAAGAGTGTATTTTGCCTCTATCATAAAGCAAAATCAGAGTAGGAACATAGGTCGGGAACCTGGAGACAGGAACTAAAAGCAGAGGGCATGAAAGAATACTACTTTCTGACTTGCTCTCTCTAGCTGGCTCAGCCTGTTTTCTTATACAATCCAGGGCCACCAGCCTCAGAGTGACATCACCCACAGTAGGCTAGGCCCTCTGTCCTTAATTATTGATCAAGAAAATGCCCCTACAGACTTGCCTGCAGGCCAAACTGAGAGAAACATTTTCTCAGTTGAGGTTCTGTCTTCTCAGACGACTCTAGTTTATAAGCCTTTGTCAAGTTGTAAAACAAAACTAAACTAAATTAAAGAACACATCCCTCGATGAGAAAGGAGTGCGAAGTTGGAAATTCAGTGATCTAGTGTGCCTGTTATGAAAAGAGTCAGAGCCACATAGCAGTAGATAATTCTCTCCCAGCCACACTGGGTTTTGCCACTGAAGGAAAGTAGGTGCTGGACAGGCACCTGCATTTGTATCCAGTTTCCCCACAGACTTTCTCGTTTATTCTCGGTGTTCAGAATGACTGGCTTTGCTGTCACTGGGCTAGGGACCCTCCCATCAGTGCAGACCTGTGCTGATTGCCTGTACATAGACGCCAGCCCGATCCGAGTGTGGCATGCCTTGCTCTGGGGGGTCTGTTGTTTGAGAGCTGCACCTGCTGACTGGAAGTGTCTCCTACAAGGCCTCCTTGCGGGTAGACCTCCTTCCTGCTTGAGCATTCTGGGGCAATATACCGGAGAGTGCAGTATAATAGACAAGGCCACTTTTCCAGAAAGGCGAATGTGTATTAGGGAACTTTTCATCGTTTGGAATTTGGCTTTAATTGCAATTAATTTCAAAACACTTTCAGCTACTGCCTTGAGTTCTGTTTTGCTTTCCACCAGGAGGACTTTTGAATAGGCTGGGAAACCTGGAAGATCTCACTGGAAAATTCTCAATTACTGTTGGGCTTTTAGACCCGCTATACAATGTAATAAAGAAGGCACCATTTATCATTATTTTTCCTGGGAGGCTATTAGATATGTTTGGAAGGCATTTAATAAGTTTCTTAAAACACAGAGAATATGGGATCCAGAAGAACCTGTGTATAAGTATTTCACAGAACTCGGTGGAAAAAAATCTGTATCATATTTTGAGGAACAGCATGAGAGAGGGAAAGAGAGGCAGGGTCAGGGTAGACATGAAAGTTCTATGTTCCAACCCTTGTCCCCCATGTAAAGTCCATGAAAAATTTGGCGTGCTGCTCTTTCTCCTGAAAACCTGTGTAGAAACGCGACTTTGAGACTCACACCGCCATGGGACCAAACAGAAGGTGTGCATAGGTGCAAGAATCTATGGGGCTCATAGCAAAAAGAGAAGCAGTGTCCCCTACAGCTATAGTGTCAGTGCATGGTGTGACAACAAGGTGACCTAGTAAGCAACACACATCTGCATTCTAGAACTAAGATTCTTTTTAAACTCTAGAGCCATACAGCTTGAGACATCACAGGCACGCATTCCTTCACTCCCTCACTCATTTTATCTGCTTCTATTTATAATCACCAACTCTATGCATAGCCTTATGCAAGGCATAAACACACACACACACTCACACACACACACACACACACACACACACACACACTCTTATACCTCAAGAAACTTAATGACTCATTGATGTACCATGCTCATAGACAAGTGTAAAACATTCACAAGTTTAACCTAGTGGATTATGATTTTAAGTTCATGAATTGCTCTACTGTTTTGTAGTATCTTAGACTTAGTTCAAGAACCCACCAAACCTCCTTCTCTAGGCATTTAAAATGTACAGAAAAGATGAAGGAATCTGGCAGCCCCTTTGGTCCTGGATGCCTTTTATGCTGTTACCGGCCTTGTTTGCACATCACAGAATACAGCATGTGGAGGGAAGGCTTCATGCCAGGATATAACAGGTTGGGAACATGGAACTGTGGGTGAACAGCGTGGTCATATTCTATCACTTCAAGGTCGCATTTTGCTTGACAAATCCTGCACTGGCTTCCAAAGACAAGCTGTGGGAAGATCCATATGCTCTGAGGGATCATCGAGTCTCAGGGCTTTGGAAAACTCAAAAGACTGGGTGTCCTGAGACAGAAACCCAAAGACCAGCTTGAGAGAAGGAGAGTTTGTGAAGAGACTGAGCCACTGTGGGAGGGCAGCTGCGTGTTGGGCCTTGGCGACACTGAGCCCTGAGGTCAAGTATTGACAGACTCACCATGTTTGCCTGCTTGGCTCCCCTGGCCTCTTTCTCCATCCACCCCTCTCCTTTGTCACCAGAGGGCTGGCACCATTTCTTGAACTACAGTTTGAAGATCCTCAGGATGAGGTTGGCTTGGGCTGGCTAAAGAAGGGTGGGTATCACAAGACGCTTTGCCGAGGAGGCTCTAAAGCCCCCATGGCTGGAAAGAGGAAAAACAATTCTCCAAAGGAGGAAAAAATGAATGTGGGAAGAAGTTAGGAGTTTCAGAATAGAAAAAAAAAAAGATTGGGTATAGCTGAGGGTGTACCAAAAGCTATTTAGTCTCATCCACGGTCTCGGAAGATGAATACAACATACCCACTGTCTTCTGAGGCTCAAGATAAACTGCCTTGGCTTATCACAGTTTGCTCAGGGTGGTGGGAAACTCATCAGAAAAGTCCTAACTCAGCTTTGTTAGTGTACTGGGGTGAGATGGAATGATGTCCAAGGTAGGGAGGAAAATACTGTCAGTCGCTCAAGGCAGGGGTGGGCTAGGCTTGTATTCTGGAGGGCATGGAGATGCTGAAGGAACGAACCCAAGGCTGGATGTATGCACAGGGATGAAATATTCAGGGTCCTGTGGATCAGAACCAATAGTCTGACATTCATCTTGTGAACAAATAGTCACTGTTCTGGTTGGTTTTGTGAGTCAACTTGGTACAAGCTAGAGTCACCAGAGGAAGGAGCCTCAGCTGAGGAAGTGCCTTGAGGAGATCCAGCTATAAGGAGTTTTTTCATTTAGTTATCAATGGGAGGGCTCAGTTCATGGTAGGTGGCGGCGTCATCCCTGGGATGTTGGTCCTGGGTTCTATAAGGTAGGCTGAGCGAGCCAGGAGAAGCAAGCCAGTAAGTAGCTCCTTTCCATGGCCTCTATATCAGCTCCTGCTTCTGGGATTTGAGTTTGAGTTCCTGTCCTGACTTCCTTCAGTGATGAACAGCAATGCTAAAGTGTAACCCTAATAAACCCTTCCCTCCCCAACTTGCCTTTGGCCATGGTGTTTATCACAGCAATTGACACCCTGACTAAGACAATCACGTAAGGTTTCATCTGGAAATGAAGAGACTTGGGTTGTGTTTCATGAAGACCACAAGGAAGATGGAATATGGAGCAGAGAGGAGGGTGAGGTGGACAAGAAGCTGTTCCATAGCAGTGGTGGGGAGTATGGTGTGAAGTGGATGGTGCCCGGTGGACCTTAGGATGCAAGACATGGCATAGGGTGATTTGGGTGGCTCAAGGAGAGTGGTAAGCTGCAGACGAAATCACAGCAGATGTCCAGACATTGTTCTCTTACCAAGCTACCTGGACATCCCTACCCCCTAGTTTTTCATAGACTACTATGAGCTTGTGAAATACTAAAATTTAATCTAAGGTAAGTAAATCTGTAATATTATCCTCTGGTCTCACACTAACTCCAAGTATTGGCTAAATGCCAAATATTTTTTTTTTCTTTTTAATCAATGGGAGGAAAATGAAGAGCTGAAAACATCTGATTTGCTCACTTAATTATTTTTCCCCCCCGAAGAACTGGGAAAATGTCACTATTTTTTTTATTTTTTTATTCTGGAGGCAGGAAAGCTGTATCCTCATTCTCAGAAAGTCAGATCCATCACGGGTGAAGGGTTAATCCCGGGACTTTGTGTAAAACTCAGGGCAGAAGCAGTGTGTCCCTGTCAACTGGGAACTCATTCACAGGTGGATCAGATGGTGTAGTGTCCACGGAAACATGTCCTGAACAGACGTTGCCATTTTCGTCTTCTGCTTGATTTTTATTTAGTTAGCATTCTTTTTCCCTTAAATACATTCACTTGTTTATCTTAGATTCACTTTGAAAGAAAATTGCAGAGTGTTGGCAAAGCAGTTTCCCTCGCCAAACTAGACAGTAACATAAAACAAGTAGAATGAAAACACCAGACTGTTGTAAATTCTAGGGACAACAGCACTGCTTGAAAGACTCCGTGCTTGACATCCAGTTGCCTTTCACAGGGAAAGAGAGTATTGAGCATGGAACCGAGGGCCTTATACATGCTATACACAAGTTCCACTGTTCAGCCATGCCTCCAACCCCGCCCCTCATAGTGGATTCCAGGCAAGTGCTCTACCACTGAGTCACGCCTTCACTTCCTTCCTGGAAAATTCTTGGAGTTACATTGTCAACCTTTAGTGGTCTGCCAGGACCTCTGTGTGAATTCACCCAGTGTCTTTCTTGGCATGTGTTGTCACTGTGTTCTCCGGTATCCTTTGTAGTGGGGCACAATCGTGTGACTGAATTTCGTCAATAGAACGAACCCCAAAACAACGAACCCCGCAAGGCCTGAAACGTCGTAGCCTGCCATGCCATCTTTCATAGCCCTGATTTTCTTCTCATCTCCTAGTTGAATGAAGAGGAGCCCAAACAATTTTTTTTTTAAAGAAAGTCTAGGAGAGTCTAGTGGGTGACCGAGCAACAGAATGGTGGGAACCCCTGGTGCCTTGGTCCCTTGTGGAAGGCTGCCCGGTGACCATGTTCATGGTGTGGCAAACAACTGTAGCACGAAAAGCTGCTGAGATGTGGGCGTGGTGATTATCTTTAGACAGCAGCCAGCCTGCTGTGACCCAGTCCTGCTGAAGGCAAGCTTGTCCAAACTAAAGCTTTCTCCTTTCTTTTATGCAATAAAACGGGTAAGATGAATTTCAGAAAGCTAAAAATACTTTTGCTCCACAGTTCAGTGTGATTTTATCCTGGCTCTCTTAGCTCGTACCACCTTTCATCCCAGCCTCCGGGGACTACCAGAGCAGGTCATCAGGTGTCCTGCTTTAGTGCCGACTTTGTCCCAGTAAATCTGTTCTCACGTTTTCCTCCGTCTACCTCAAATATTCTCAAAGACATTTCATACATGCAATGGTGTCTAGCCACTGCTGTCCTTTTGGGCTGGGCAGACAGAATATATGGCAATTTACTGTGTGAGACACATGGATATTACAAGCAGGCTTCCTCTTACCCGACACATATGCCCCTTCTTTGTGACACCTAGTCATTAGTGTCTGAGGGTCAGCTTTGAAGGATGCTAAGTAGGACAGAGACACAATTAGACCCATAACTTAAACACAGAATTGCTGGAACAGAACACAAGCTCTCCTGGAGGAAAGGTGACAGACATGGTTGGGAAGAGGCCCGACTTACACCTTCATTTCTCTTTGTTAGCAAGAAATAAATCTATGAGGTTATAAAGAAGGGTGGCACAGCTTTTTTTATGTAAGCGAGGAGATATTTTAGCTTTAAAAATATCCAGCATTTTCCATCTGTGTGCTTTTCTGCTGGGAGAAGCAGGAAAAGTTCCCTATCATGAGAAGGATCCGGTGATCAATTAAAACCAGACAAGAAAGTCTTCCTCCGTTTGCACCTAGTGTTTGCTTCTCTGCACCCAGCTGATCAGCTTTATCTGATGCTCTCTTTCTTCCCTTGTCATGCCCGTCTCTATGGTGATAGCAGGGGCTCCATGCTTTTCCACCTCCCTCCATTCACGGACCAGAGGTCCACGAAGAGACCTCATTGTTGTGTAAAAGGTCCAAGCCCACTTCTGGGTTTGAAAAGTTACCAAGCCCCACCAAGCTCTGGCTTGAGTTGAAATCTCACGAATCTCTTCCCCATCCCCGAAGCCCTATAGAAGCCTGTCTCCTGCTCAGCTCCTTGCTGCTTCCCTCCCCAGAAGAGACAACCACCCTCTTCTGTTTCTCCCGGTATGTGTTTTATGTGAGATTTGTTGTGTGGTGCAATTCTGTGGTATTCCTTGGCTGCTGACTGCCAAGATACCTTTCCCTTCAGAGTTGTAACACTTGCACTGGGTAAGCCTCCCCGCCCCTCAGAGCTGCAACACCGCCATCTCAGAGCTGCTAAACTACACTCATCATTAGCACTGCCCCGAGAAAACAAGTCCTTTGCCATCTTCCACTCCACCCAAGGCAAGAATGTGCCCTGGCTACCCAGTCTGTATTTGATGAGATGGTATGATGTTTTGGTCACTCCTAGAAGCAGCCAAGAGTCTGACTGACTTTTTCAAACTCCTATGGCACCTGCAGCACAGTGCAGTCTGACTGTGCTGTGCTCTAGTGATGTCTGATGAGTTGATCTCCTGTGAAGAATGTTAATGCCAACTTGGCCAGGTGCAGCGGCATGTGCTTGTTATCCCAGCTACTTAGGAAGCCGGAGCAGGAGGTTGCGTGAAGCCAGGAATTCAAAGAGAGGCTGGGTAAACATGTGTGTCAGGATTGTGACCCTCCCCCCCCCACCTCCAGCCAGGGCTTTATATGTGAAACATGAAAGGTAGAAGTGGTTGAGAAGATGTTGTGCGACAAAACTTATCCTAGGGAAATGTCACATGCATGTCTATTTTTTTTTAATTTTTTTAAATTTTATTTTATTTTTATTCTTCTACAGAAAGTGTGGCCCGGATTAAAGGTATGCCTTCCGTTCTGGAGATATAGATTAAAGACAGGTGCTGCCCGGCCTCAAGATCTGGATCACAGGTGTGCTTTCCATATCTGGATTGTAGTTCATTCCAGATGTAGTCAAGCTGACCACTGAGAATAGCCATCCCAGGGACAAAAATCTAGATTTTTAGGTTTTTCTTAGATCTGACAACTGTGGCTTCAGAAGACCCCCAGCAGCAGTTTAGGGGCACAGAGTAGCAACTGTTCCTAGCCAGGGCCAGGCCAGCCTGCCTCTTGTTTCTGGCAGCCCCATTAACTCTTGAGATATTTGACTTCCTAGCTCCTAGATTGGTCCATCTTTGGAAATTTAAAGTTTTCCTGTTTGCATCTGTCTTGGCATCTGCCGTGTGTGTGTGTGTGTGGGGGGGGGGTGTCTCTGTGTGTGTGTATGTTTGTGTGTGTCTATATGTGTCAGTGTATTTGTGTGTGTCTGTGTGTGTCTGTGTGTGTATCTGTGTGTGTGTCTGTGTGTGTGTCTGTGTGTGTGTCTGTGTGTGTGTCTGTGTTTGTGTCTGTGTGTGTGTGTCTGTGTGTGTGTGTCTCTGTGTGTGTATCTGTGTGTGTGTCTGTGTGTGTCTGTGTGTGTTTGTGTTTGTGTCTGTGTGTGTGTCTGTGTATGTGTCTGTGTGTGTGTGTCTCTGTGTGTGTGTGTGTCTATGTGTGTGTATTTCAGAATTTGCCTGTTAGATGACAGAGTATTTGACTCACACACTAGTTAAAGGCTATTCGGTTTAGGGTAGCTCTGATGCACCCCAGACTCCCCAAGACTTTATTCTAGATGGACTAATATTGTGGGGAGCAAAATTCTGAGGGTAGATTAAAGACTTGTTCCTCCAAAACTGTCAGCTAACAATCCTGTTGGTGTTCGAAACCCCAGACATATTCTCAGAGTCCTAAGCAACAGGACAGGGAGGTTAGTAGCTATGGATTACTCTCTTCCTACGGTATTTCAACCTTTTAGTACTTGTATTTGGACAGTTTGGCATTATTTTCTAAAGACTATTTAACTAACACCCGCCCAGGGATCAGGGGGCTAGAGAAATGGCTCGGCCCTGGAGAGCGTTTGCTATTCTTACAGAGGACCTGGGATTGGTTCCTAGCAGCCTTATTGAACAACTCACAGCTGCCTGTAACTCCAGAGGTAGGAGAACCCAGTCTTCTGGCCTGCATGGAGACCCCTACACATGTACACACACATACACACACACACACACACACACACACACACACACACGGCATGCTCATTCACATACATGGACACACATACACACACAGAGAAAGACAGAGACACACACACACAAAGAGAGAGAGACGGAGACCAAGTAAATCTTAAAAATAAATAATTGCACAAATCTTCAAGTTCCCTTTGTTCTAAGTGTTAGGATTTTCTAGTGACTCCAATGTTTCTGCACAGCCTCTGAAATCTCTTTGGAAGGCAAAGGGATAAGCAGGGGGGTCTCCTCCACAGCTACTGTCACCATGTCCTTGCCATGGGGTGAACTGATGAGGGAATAGTGCAGCCAGTGATAAAGAGCCCTTTCATTTCCTGTGTCCAATTCTCCTTTGCATTTGCAACTTCAACAAGTGCATCTTTAACACCCAAGAAATCACCCTTGTCCATAGCCTCTTCTGTTAAAAAGCCTTCTGGTATTTATTAAAATAACAAAAATAAAGCCTAAGAACAAATCAAAATAAGGAGTCAGAGAGATGGCTCAGTGGTTCAGAGCACTGGTATTCTTTCAAAGGACCTGGGTTGGATAGGAGCACCCATATGGCAGATCACAACCATTTTAGAACCCAGTTCCAGGGTATCTGACCCCCTCTTCAGGCCTCTTGAGACTCTGGTACACAGATATGCAGGCAAAACACCACCACACAAAATAATAATAACAAAGTTAAATTAAATTATTATCTCTTTAGGTTACTGTTTTTTAAAAAAGACTTGTCTCCTTAAATGATAACAGCAACTAATAACTTATTAACCACCCTGATACACTGTCACGGGAAGATGAGCAGGACCACAGCTTGACCGGGACTGCCTAATAATACATACTTCTTGTTCTTTGCCCCAATTGTTATTCTGTTTAAAACCTAAAACCTTATGTCAGTGCCGCAAAGACAGACTTAGGGTCTCATCCACACAGTAAATCTCAGTAAAGCTGAAAGCTTTCCAGAATCACTTATCTAAGCGGTGTAAGGGATGGGCAGCTGAGCCTAGCCTGCTCTGGTTGCAAGATGCCCAGCTTTGCATAAAAACTCTACTTACAAGTTTTGGTGAAGCCAAGCTGAGTTATACATAACACATCTTGCTGGCCCCGCTTCCATGCCGACAGTGGACCTTGGGAAGAGAGCAAAGACTCAATGGTCTCCCTTTATTTCAGGGACTTTTTCTCATGGTATTGTAACTTTCTGTCACCATTAAGTGAGGCAGAGAAATATGTGTGTGAATCTGAGCATGGTATGATCCCCCAACAGGTCCTCCCTGACACTTGCCCTTCTTTGCCTTTTGAATTTGGAGGTCTTTTGAGCCATTTGCCATCTGTCTGAGAAGCCTTATCTTTGAGGGTCTTTTGAGAAAATCTGGGTTCCCTTAACCTTTCTGGGCATGAGCTGGTGTGGCAGGGAAACTTGGATGTTATGATCTTGTATTGCTAAGTGTTGGACACACACACACACACACACACACACACAAAATTGTTGGTGAAGAATATTCCAGGCATCTTTCAAAAAGACACCTAACCTGCCCTAAAATCTTCCCCAAAAGACTAGTAACAAGTCTGCAGCCACTTTGTTTCTGCACTTTAAAAATACAACTTATTTCACTAAGATGACTATTCTTGGCATGTGTAATTTCTGTCTCTATGAATGCGAACAGTTCAGAATAGTGTTGAGACGTAACAATTATAGCATTAATACGTTGGCGCTCTTGCCAATATCCCTATTGCCCCCCTCCTTTCTCCCGTCCTTCCCCCGCCTCGTTAGCTGCTCCTTCTTTTGAAGAACAAGTCACTCAAAGTCCCTTCTCTTAATCAGGCCTATGGAAACACAGTGAGAACTAACTGAGTTTACTGTAAGAGTGAAGAGGAAAGACAGTCCCTAGTCAGTTTCAAACCAAGCTGCTGTCTACTCAGAGGCTTGACAAAGGGTCTTAGTGTCTTACAGTTCAGCCACGTAGACAGGGATCTTAATGGGTTTCCTTCTATCATAAGAAGAATGTGGATTCAACTCTTTTGCAGTGTACTTGGGATTCCTAATAAAGGCTTTCCTAATTGCTAACAAACAGTGAAATAATTTAAGATTGCTTCCCCCTGGGTCTCTGCTTAGAGTAAGATTATGAAGAGTTAAACTTTCAATTAATATGCACAGTCCTATACAGAGAAAATATGCAATCGTCTGAGCCACGCTCTGATGGAAACTATGAAGAGCATGAAGCGTTCTATTTTCTTGAGAAAAGATGATTTTTGTCTAAGTTCCAAAATGTCGTGAATGGTGTTTCCAAATGCACATTTATCTGAAGGACTTTCTAAGGTTAAATCCAACGAATGTGCCAATGTGAAGCTAGAATTGAAATTCTTGTGTCTGAGGCAAAATGCTCCCTTAAAATACTGTTCTCTCAGTAGCGTTTGAAATGAAGGCTGACATGAAAAACCAAATAGCTGGGATTTTATTAAGATCATCACATATGTGTTCTGCTGGTTTTGTCAAGGCTTCCACACAAGAAAACTGATTTTTGCCAAGGTCTAGGTTCATTTAATTGTCTGTGTAAGTCTTTAGACTATTTTATAAACAACTATTTTTTAAGGTGATTATAATGTCTTTACTACCTTACATATATGTAACTAGAAAAACATAGGAAGGTACCCAGTGTTGTCTAAGGATTATGCAAAACTTTGAAAAATTAAATGTATGTGAGTTTGTACATACAAAATGGACAGGCTTCTCATAAGCAATACCTGTTCTATCTGGGCTTTCAATATTTCAAATGGCTAATGAAATTCTTCTGACATTCCTGCTGTTGGTAATTAGTGCCATTCAAGTGAGACTCTTACCAGTTGGACAGTACTTCCATTTAAAACATTTCTGACATCTTTCTGAATTGAAGAAATAAAGCCCTTTGTGGTTGTGTAAAAATAGACTCATTCTCACACTAGGAAATAAATCTATTATTTATTTGTAAGAAACCTAAAATTTATTATTATTATTATTATTATTATTATTATTATTATATTTTTTCAAAGGTACAGACCTACTCCTTTACTGAGCCAAACATCCTAAACTTTGATATGAAAGTAGACTCTGATTTCATTATAGTAAGGCCCTCTGGGTAGCTATGACACCTGCGTTAAATATATTTATGACCCTTTTGTATTACGAAGGGCTTCCGACATGGAATGAATACCTGGTTGGTGTCCTTCACATGAGAACTGCTAGTGGTGCTGATGTTTTCTAGGCTTGTGTCTGCTCCTAGCTGGATCCTGACTACATCATTGACAGGTCTGTATTGGGTCCAGGGGAGTCGCGCAAAGATGGGGACAAACCACCAATGTCTAATAAGCCAGAAGCAGACTTTATTCCAGAAACCAGAATCCAGAATAATAATAAAATAAAAGATCTCTTTGGGGCAAAAAAAGAAAAAAAAAAAAGCTTATCAGCTAGCTGAGACCAGAACCAGAGATGGATTTTGTTAGGCTGTGGCGAAGGCCCGCTTCTGAACCCATCTTTTTATAGTAGGGGCACCAAGCATTAGATCTGAACAATGGAATTTTTACAATCTCAAGGTAAAACTCAGATACAGATTGCCTTACTTTACAATCTCCATTAACAGAGTTTTTCAGTTAAACTGGTGTTTGCGCTTAATCTATTGTCTTTTCTTGGTACTTCCAGGTGGTGTTTACTGAAGCCCTGTGCTGTTCCCTTTGATGCTGCCGGTTTCACATAGCAGAGATAATACATAACCCAGACATCATATATCTATTTCCAAAAAGTTGATTCAGCTCATATCCGTAGGCTAGCTCTCAGTTTGCAGAGAGATGCTTTGGCCTTGTGAATAGAGCTATGGGTTGTAAAGCAGAGTAACCCGCTGTTCATAGTTAATCCTTAAGCTACTGAGAAAGCTGCTGACAGTCTGTTCTCATTCTCCTAGACTTACAATTTTCTATTTCTTTATTTCTACATTCCTATTTTTGGAATCTACATTTTAATTTTCTTTTTCTTGGACCCACGGTCTGAACACTGGGCACTGACAAGTGCCTCTCCAATAACTGAAATTATAGGACATTGATACCCTAGGAAGTATATCTGGAAATAAGTGCATTCTACATTTTTAGAAAAATATTAAAAATTTTAAAACTATTTTAAATTATGTAATTATGTATATGTGTTCCTCTATGTGAGGGTATATATACCTAAATGCAGGTGTCTTTTGAGGTCAAAGGTGTCAGATTCTCTGGAGCTGGAATTACAGGAGTTACCCAGCTTGGATTCTGGGAACCAATGTCAGGTTCCCTACAAAAGAAGTACACATTCTTAACTGCTGAGCCATCTATAAACTCATGAAAAGTCTTATTTTCAAAACACAAAATTGAATGGAGATTTTTATGAAAACAGTATGTTATTGATCACCAAACTGTGTCACCAAACTGAAACATAGTGCTGTCAATCATAATCCTCATGCTGCATGTAAGAGAAATTCATATTTTGTCAGTTGTTAAACTTTCTTCAGAATTCTAACCTCGTCTGCTTAAAGCCTTTCATCATCCATAATTTTGTTCCTTCTCCAAAACATTTACAATCCAGGCAGGAAAAATAATGACTCTGACAGATACTTTCCTTTTTCTGAATGTGTTTTAAATCTTTGCTCTTGTTGGTTTGCTTTGTATTTTCCTTGTGGAACACTGTGATTTTGTTCATACACAGAAGCACAGCTTGTAACAAAATAGCCTGAGCCATCATGATGTGGTGGCAGCTGCCTTTAATCCTAGTATTGGAGAGGCACAGGCAGGAGCACGCATTCGAGTTCAAGGCCAGCCTGGTTTACTTAGGGAGTTCCAAGGCAGCCAAGGCTACCTAGAGGAACCTTGTTTAAAAAGCAAGCAAGCAAGTAAACAAATAAACAAAAACAAACAAACAATCTAAATGAAATGTGAAAAACACCCACAATATAAATAGAATTGGACTTGAAGTTAATCTAAACTATCACTTGCTTTTTTTTCCACTGTTTTTATTGAGCTATATATTTTTCTCCGCTCCCCTCCCTTCTCCCCTCTCCCATGATCCCCATGCTCCCAATTCACTCAGAAGATCTTGTCTTTTTCTACTTCCCAAGTAGATTAGATCCGTGTATGTCTCTCTTAGGGACCTCTTTGTTGTCTAAATTCTCTGGGATTGTGAATTGTAGGCTGGTTTTTCTTTGTTTTATGTCTAGAAGCCACTTATGAGTGAGTACATATATTTGCCTTTCTGGGTCTGAGTTATCTCTCTCAATATGATGTTTTCTAGCTCCATCCATTTGCCTGCAAACTTCAAGATGTCATTTTTTTCTGTCGTGTAAATGTATCACATCTTTTTCCATTTATCAGTCAAGGAGCATTTCAATACATGGCCTACTTTTTAAATACCCACACCTCTTACTTGCTTGAATTTGTCCAATAAAGGAATTTAGTGACATCAATTCCTTACCATTTGTCAGCCCGACCATGTTACCCACATGGTACTCAGGCCTGTCACCCACATGGCACCCCAACCCCATCACCCAATCAAAGCAGCAAAGATGATGTTCATCTTATCAGTAATGGAAAACTGAGACCAAACTACAAGTACTGCAGTTGATCTGAGATACCTTCCGAGAAATTTGTCCAGGCACAAGCTGGGAAGTTCTCAGAACTGAAATGAAGGGACCCTGGGCATGGTGGAACACACCTGTAGTCTCAGTACCTGGGTGGCTAAGCGGGATAGTGGAGAGTTTAAGGGCAGCCTGAAGAGTATGGAGAGACTTGAACAAAAAATTTAGTCACTTGTTCCAGCTTTTCCCAAAGTAACTAGGGCAAGAGGTTTGGGAGAAATGTTCTTATACATGGTATCAGTTAGGTGTTTTTTCTTGTGGTAAAATACTCTGAAAAGCAATTTAAGGGAGACAGTGTTTATTCTAGCTCACAGTTTCAGATTACAGTCCTTCATGGTTGGAGTCACAGCCTCAACCAAAGCTTCAGACAGCTTGTCACGTTTAATTCACAGTTAGGAAGCACACAGCAGTCATTGTTTGTGCGGCCAAAGAATGAGGTCAAAGAATGAGGTCCGGAGAATGGAGCCACCCACTTTCAACAGTCTTATCACTTCTGCTAACCTTATTAACATTATTGTTATTATTACTATTATTATTAACTTTATTATTATAACCCTTCACAGGGATACCTGGAGGCTTGTCTTCTAAGTGCTTCAAGAGCCTGTCAAGTTGACAATATATTAACTATTGCCACTCCATTTAAGCCATAACCTTCCACTGCTGTCACTACAGACTCGGGGCTGTCTTATAATATAAAATTATATTTAACCCAACTCTATAGTCTAAGAGTTTCAGAATTGTTTAAAAATCCAAATTCCAGTCTCATGAGACTCAGGAAAATCTCTTAACTGTGGTGGCCTATAAAATAAAAATCAGAGTCTATAATTCCAACATACAATGACACAGAATAAGCATCATCATACCAAAATGGAAATGTGTAGGCAGAGCAAGGAATAACCAGATCAAAGAAAGACTAAAAGACAACAAGGCAAATACCAAATGCTTCAACTCTTTGTCTAGCATCTGGGACTCATGATGAAACATCTGGACTCAAAAGGACTGGGAAGTCCTTACCCTCCAGCTGTGTTGCCTATAGCACATGGATCTTCTCTCTTGAGTCCTGCCCACTTTGTGCTTACAGTTTTCCTTGGTGTTCATCACATGGTCCTGGCATCTCCAACATCCTGGGGGCTCCATAAACAATGTTGGCTTCACCTTCACAGTGTCACAGGGACTTGTTGTGATCTCTTTGCAAGGACTCTGACCCTGACATACATGGCCTTTCTTATTGTTCTAGTCAGAGCCTCTCAGGTTTTTCTACAGTGGTGCTAATCTATTTAAGAGTTACAGGTTATTTATCAGTATTTCTTTGCCTTCTTTGCCACTTTAAATGTTTCCATACTTCTTTCCTTCAAAGCTTTTATATGTTTCTAAACACTCTTACTATATATCTAAGAGCAGGGGGCAGTAGCCATGCCATGGACTGGATGCTGTGATGTCTTAAAATTTCTTCTGCCAAACAAATTAGTTCCACACTTTTTCACTGAGTCTCATTTCAGTTCTCACGACATTGGCAGAACATAGTCAGACTTTCTAACAGAATGTAAGACAGACGGCCTTTAGCCTAATTCTTGGTAGAAATAAAATATCATGAAATGAGCACCCACTCCATACATTTTTCTTGGCATTCTAATCTTCCAAATACCCACCAAACATCGAATTAATCTGTTGGGTCCATGGGACTCTCCAAAGATGAACAAAAATCGCTTTCTTTTCTCTCTCTCTCTCTCTCTCTCTCTCTCTCTCTCTCTCTCTCCCTCCCTCCCTCCCTCCCTCCCTCCCTTCCTTCCTTCCTTTCTTTCTTTTTTACAATTCTCATTAACATGGTTTTTCAGTAATACTGCCAGTTTTGCATAGCAGGGAAGGGTGTGGGATGATGCACAATCAAAAAGTCAGGTACATCCCATCATTTAAAAGTTAACTCAGCTCACATCAGTTGCTAGGTATGCATGAGTGGCTGGGGGATTATCTAAAGACTGACCCTCAGTTTGCAGAGGGCTGCTTCATCCTTACAGACAGAGCTAAGGGTTGTAAAGCAAAGTAACCCACTGTTAATCGTTATTCCTTAAGCTGCTGAGAAAGCTGCTGACAGCCTGCTCTCATTCTCCTGGGCTTACAACTTTGTATTTCTTTACTTCTACATTCTTATTTCTGGAACCTACTGTTTATATTCTTTTTCTTGGACTCTTCGAATCTCTAATCACACCATTGCAGGACTCCTTCAGTTTACAGCTCCAAAACCCCACAACACTCACACAGTCAGGTTTATTAGAGCAACACCCCCACTTCTCAGTACTAATTTTCTGTATCTTTAAAAATTACTATGATAAAAGACCAGACTTAGTAACTCAAGAAAGGAAGGGTTTATTGTGGCTCAGTTTGAAGATATGGTCTATCACAGCAGCCGAGTCTGGCAGCAGGATCGTGAGGTGACTGCTCACAGAGGTGGCTGGTCACAGTGCATCAGTAGTCAAGAGACTGCTGGTATTCAACACGCTTTCTTCTTTTCGGTAGATCTAGGACTCTGGCTCATAGAATGGTGTCGACCACATTCAAAGTTGTCTTTCCATTTCTACTAACCCAATCTAGAAACTTTCCCACAGTCCTGCCTCCCAGCTTGTCTCTCAGGTGATGCTAGTGTTATAGGGAGCTCACCCGAGATGAGATAAGCACTCAGACAGTTTATAGTCAACTGGAAGTCTTTAATCCAGCCAGCTGGAATTACAGTCATGTATTCAGGACTTGAGCAAAGAAACACTTCCTGGTGTCTCTGTGGTGGCAGAGGGGGAGGTTACCAAAGCAAGCAGTTTTCCAGAAGCTAAGATAAACAGTTAGCTAGGGGTGGGGTGGGGTGCGGTGGATCCACAGGCATGCAGTTTAACAGATGCTAAACTAAATTAGCTGAGGTATCTTGGCCTTGGGTCCTAGAACAGAGCTGGGTAATTTCCCACAGATTCTCCATCGGGGAGATCAAATTCCAGTTAAACCTGAAATGGCCTCAGCAAGAATACAAGATAGAGGAACCCTGCACTGCCTTGCCCTGTCACACTACATCCTGTCAAGTTGACAGTCACCAGTAACCATCGCTTGCATAGACTCATATATGATACACAGGTATTTGTATTTCATTCCCCTCATTTATTTGCTATGTTATATAGCGTTGACTTAGATGACATAAACTCAGTATAAATTCACATTATCACATTTACATTATGGGATATTTAAAGACTGAGTAGTCCTCAAGGGATTTTGTCATCTACTACAGTGAGAGAGTGTGTTTGGAGCTGTATGTGGGAGGGATATTTAAATCAAGTTAAACTGAATTATGACCTTGTTAGGTCTTCATCTGAAAATTAAGCATGGCATAAAATATGTTTGGATGACAAGCTGATAAGTAGGCACGCCATGGCTAATTTTGATTGCCACCTCAATTGACTCTGGAATGAACTAAGAGACATGCCTCTGGGCATGTCAGCAAAGTTGTTTTCAGGAAGAGTTAACTTCCACAGAGGCACTTCCTGGTAGCAGCCAGGATATAAAAAGGTCCAAGAAAAAAAGAAATGATTCTTGTTAGTGAGTGCCTCTCTCCTCCTCCTCCTCCTCCTCCTCCTCCTTCTCCTTTTCCTTTTCCTTCTCCTCCTCCTCACCTTCCTCCTCCTCTTCCTTCTTCTGTGCATTGAAAACCAGTGACCCTTTAAGAAATGTCCAGGCCTTCTTTGCCTGATTGTATCTGCATTGACACCTGCTTCGCTGGATGAGCTACTACCAGGCTTTCAGTCTCTCCGGTATGCAGATGGCCATTGTTTGGCTGTGTATTCTCTATTGCAAGAAAATCTAATGAACATTACTCTAATAGAGTTCTGCTCTTCTAGAGAACCCTGCTTAACATGGTCCTTATTTCTCTTTCAATTTTCAAAACTAGTTTTGGTTACTATAGCAATTTGTGTCAGCTGTTATTGCTTTTTAAGGCACGAAGTATATTCTGTACTTTGCTGGTTTGCGAGGCGTTTTCTGATGGAAGATCTGATGTTATTCTATTGTGTTTGCCTTTCAGTTGAGTTCATGTATTTTCTCATTTCTCATTCATTTTGCTAACTTTTCCCTTTATGTTTTGACCTTACTCCCAAGGTCTTGGATTGTCACTATCCAATTCTATCTATTCTCTAGCAAGCTTTTGAAATCTTTTGTCAGTTTACCTCATTCAATAAGTACAAAGTCAAATTACAACTTTTCCTTGCTTTTTCATGCTTCTTTTTGTGATTTTTTTTTAAAAAAAAACATTTCGCTTGGTTTTATTTGCAAGTCTTATTTAGTAGACTTCTCTTGAGGACTTGTAATGGTTAGGTTTTAGCCACATTATCACAAGCTAGCAAGCTAGAGCAATCTGGGAACAGGGAACCTCAGTCAGTACAATGCTTCCATAAAGTTAGTCTATTAGCAAGTCTGTGGGATATCTTCTTGATTAATGACAGGCAGGGGAGGGGCCAGTCCATTGTTGGTGTTATCCCTGGGCAAGGGGTCCTGAGTAGCATAAGAAGGCAGGCTGAACAAGCTTTTAGGGCCTCTGGTTCAATTCCTGTTTCCAGGGTCTTGCTCACACAATGATGGACTGTGATCCGGGACTGTATGCAAAATAAACTCTTTCCTTCCCAAGTTGTTTTTCTCATGGCGTTTATCACAACAACAAAGGCAAACAAGCAGGGCAAGAGTAAAGTTCCAGTTATCCCGCAGAGAGGAGAAAACAAGCAGTGGCAACACCAAGCAGAGGACATAGAAATATTGTTAATGATTAATCAAATCCCACTAACTGGCCACCAATGACAGGAAGATACAAAGTGGCGAGATTGATATATACATTTGTTTAGGATAAATATGGAAATAGTAAGTGAATAAGGCGAAGCAAGAAGACTGAGGAAGAGGAAATAGAGAGGGGACACAAAGTTGAATAAAAGAAGGCGATGAGAAACGGAGAAGAATTTGGGGAAGAGAAAAGAAAAAAAACCAATATATTAGAAAAACATAAAAGTTCTCAACAATGAGAAAAATTAAAAAATCAAAATTCCATAATTCTGAGAAGGAGAATAAAAACAAGAGTTTAAACATAATTAAATGGATAAAGTTAAAATAATACTGAAAGTAAAGTAGAAAGAAAAAGCATGTGGTGCAGGGTCAAAAAAAAGGAAAAAAGAAAATAAACTGCTAAATACATGAATGAAATTAGCTCTCTATATAAAGGAGAATAATTATTTTAAAGTTATTTATTTATTATGTTAACAGCACTCTGCCTGCATGTTTGCCTGCTTGCCAGGAGAGGGCACCAGATCTCATGATAGATGTTTGTGAACCATCATGTGGTTGCTGGGAATTGAACTGCATTCCTCTGGAAGAGCAGCCAGAGCTCTTAACCTCTGACTCATCTTGCCAACCCAAAGGAGAATAATTTTGAAAAAGGCCTTTTAAATATAAAATAAAGTCACTGCCAAAAGCACAGTAAAATGAACAAAAGGGGAAGTATACTTGCCAAACAAACAAGAAAAAGAAGAGAGAAGAGAGAAAAAGGAAGATGTTGATAGAGGTTTCTGTCCCGCCAGGTCCTGCAGCCATTTGGTCCCAAAGAAACCCACAGAGGTCTACATTAATCATAAACTGGTTGGACTATTAGCTCAGACTTCTTATTAACCCTTTCTTACATCTTAAATTAGCCCATAATTCTTGTCTGAGTCAGCCATGTGGCTTGGTACTGCTAATCAGCAAGGCATTTTCATCTTGCTTCTTCTGTATCTGGGTGATAACTGCAGACTGTGTTTTCCTCTTCCCAGAATTCTCCTGTTCTAGTTGATCCACCTCTTCCTGCCCGGTCGCCCCGCCTCTACTTCCTGCCTGGCTACTGGCCAATCAGCATTTGATTAAAAATAATACAAGTTACAGGATAAAAGACCATTGTCCCACAGCAGGAAAAGGTTTGCTTTTTTATGTTATTAAGGCTGAAGGAGTATACAGTATGGTGGGATTGGGCCTTCAGTTGATCTTGTGGCCTCTTTCCTTTGATTTTTTTGGGTATTGAGCCTGTACAGTACCAGTGTCTGATGTAGAGCGGGGTGCACTTCATTTTAGTAATTTCACTTCTTTGTATATCAGGGCCCTCTGCTGTCTGTGGTCTGAACACGTTCTCTTACTGTATAGTGCAGGGAGCCGATTTGCCGGCCACCATCACAAGATGGCGCTGAGCCCCTGCAGGGCCAAGTAAACAACTCCATATTAGGCAAGGCTCTAGACAGAACCTCCCTCAGGCATGACCCGTGTCCACTCTCCCTATATAAGCAGCTGCCGTTTAGTGCTCGGGGCCCTTCGCTTCCTGCTCTCCCTTAACCAAGAGGCTCCAATAAAGCGTGATAGGAGAAGAATCCTTGACTCGGTGGTCGTTCTTCCCTGCTGGCCAGGGGGGTTCGCCGCAACTGGTGCCGGAACCCCGGGACGCCGGGACATCTTTCGGTCACCGGGCGAGGGGCCAAAAAGGATCCAGAACTCCACACGCGGGGCGGCGACGTCGGTAAGCAAGTCTCCAAAAAAAAAAAATGATGATTGCTGGAGTTGAGCCCTGAAGTGTTCTGCCTAGCTTTTGTGGTAATTGTGATCTGTGTGTTCCTGTGTTGTTTTTGATTGAGCTGCCAGAAGCCTGGTCAAGAGAGTGCCTTTGTTATTGCGACAGCGCCTAGTCAAAATCGAAAGTAAGTCCGTTGTAGATAAAACGGCTTTTCTCTAAGAAGACTGCCATAAATTAAGCGGCTCCCCGGTAGGGCGCCCGTGCATAAGTGCACATTAAGTAAGATTGATAACGGTCGTAAAGGACATTGACCAGAACGCACCGTGGTTCGCGGTCTCTGGGGATTTCACCTTGCCTTCATGGGAAAAATTAGGACAGGACTTGGAAAGAGCTAAATATGAGGAAAGAATAGGCAACTGCTTACGGGAGGGTGATAATGCAGATCTTGTTAGAAAAGGTAGAGAGGCATTAATGACACACCAGGACAACTTATCAGAATCGGAATCAAAAGGGGGAGACTTGGATAGGCCTAAAAGAAAAAAAAGAAGAGGAAAAAGAAAAAGAAAAGGAAAAAGAAAAAGGATCCAAAAGTTAAGTCCAGGAAAATGGGCCAAAGAGAGCCCTTGGACAGAGAAAAATAAAATATAATAAAATATAATAAAATAAAATATAAAATATAATATAATATAATAAAATAAAATATAAAATAAAATAATATAATATAATAAAATATATAAAATATAAATATAATATATATAATATAAAAAATATAATCCCCAAGGCCAGAGGATTATTAAAAGGGCTAACAGAAGCCTCAAAGATATTCTAACAAAACAAAAAGGGGGAATAGCAGAAACAGCATCCCCCAGGGATAGAATTGCCTTGGCATTTTTTACATTTAATTTTTTAATTTTTGATGGTCAAGGCCGAACAGCGGCTGATAGACATGCTAACATGACCCCCGAAGATAAGGGAGTATCTGTTATATGGAAAGATGTGTTGGATAATAAATGGTATGGACCGGATCCAGTCATTGCGGGATCCGGGGGAGCTGTTTGTGTTTTCCCACAGAGTCAAGAAGTCCCTCACTGGGTACCGACACGGCTGACAAGGAGCCTGAGACCAACAGCTGAAGATGCGGGCTGCAACAACATGGATGCTGATCCTGGCAATGGAGACAGCCCTGCTGAACACGAGTCCAATGACATTATGGGTGGTAACGAAGGCCTGGCCCATGCCAATGCCTGTTCATGCTAATTCCTCCATATTGCCCATACTGTTTTCCACCTCCTGCGATCTGGAGGCATCCTGTCTGCCTAACTCAGACGCTAAACAGGAGTTGTTTAATGCTACAAAGATAGCCCTAAATGGGACTATGTGCTTCTCCCTTGAGGGGAAGGGATCCTGCATAAGGCTTTTACGCAAGAACTTGACCAATTAGATGGATCCCCTGATGCAGAGTAAAGTTAGGATAGGGTCCCTGGGCGCAGCATTAGCCCAGGTGACTCAGGGTGCCACCTCAGGGTGAGGAGGGCCCAGTAATGCTACATCTAGCAATGCTACCACCTTGGCCATGAGAGTGGAGTCCATGGTACCGTTGGGTGGTGCATCCACTCCTAAGAATGCTACTCGTTTTAGGACATCACCACACTGTGTTCCAGATTTTTCATTTCCACCTACATTGCCAAGCTAAGACTTGGGAAAAGACACAGGTTGCCTATGGGTTCTCCCTATCCCCATCTATGAGGAGATACCTTTATAACCAGTCTAATCAAGATTCTACTATTGGATCAGGATGGTCCTGGTATCAATGGTTGCTCTCTAATGAAGTAGGAGCCACGGTGGACATCTCAGCCCTGGCGATGCTACAATTAACTAAGACTTGGCTCCTTAATGTTTCTGGTAGCACATCAGAGTCACGGGGCTGGAGGGATGGCTCAGCCGTTAAAGGCTAGGCTCACAACCAAAAATATAAGAGTTCATAGCCATGGTTAATCAGGTACAAACGGCGACCACAATTAACGATGTGGTTTCAAGGACAGCTGATGCATTAGAAACCCAGAATAAAATCAACAATCGTATCCTTTCTGGCATAATAGCTGCCAATCAGAGCATAGATTATGTGCAGACTCAGGTGGATAAATTGACCCGTCTGGTCCAGATCGAATGTGTCTCCTATCAGAAACATGTGTGCATTACTTCTCTTATCTTTAACAATTCCAGGAATGAGTCATGAAGAATTGGGGGACTGGTCGCGGGAAGCAGAGCTGTTTCTCCAGAATCAATTGTTCCAGATCACTATCCTAAATAATACTCGTGTCCAGCCCATCACCCTTAAACAGATTTCTGACTGGCTATATTTCCGCTTTCTCCTTTTTTAAGGAATGGGTGGTGGTTGGGATATTTCTGGCATGCTGTCTGGGAGGATGCATGGTCTGCCTGTGGCTGATTTGCCGTCTTCGAGCCCAAACGAATAGAGATAAGGTTGCTGTCCTACAGGCCTTAGCCGCCTTGGAGTGTGGTGACTCTCCCCAAATATGGTTATCGGTTCTTAAGAACCAGTAGGCATTTGTCCTGCATAGCCTTTGCACCCCTGTAGGGCTTGTTCCCATTGCACCAGGGAAGGTATGCTGAGACAACACTTGAGGTACTGCCTTTGCACCTCCTAGGGGTTTGTCCCATTGCACAGGAGAAGGAGTACCACGAGCCTGGGCCTCCCTTGATCGGCCCCCACATCATGAGGTGGGAGCCAGAACGGGAATAAGACCCCTTGTTGCCTACTTTGCTATAAAAACTAAAAGGGGGAACTGCAGGGAGCCGATTTGCCGGCCACCATCACAAGATGGCGCTGAGCCCCTGCAGGGCCAAGTAAACAACTCCATATTAGGCAAGGCTCTAGACAGAACCTCCCTCAGGCATGACCCGTGTCCACTCTCCCTATATAAGCAGCTGCCGTTTAGTGCTCGGGGCCCTTCGCTTCCTGCTCTCCCTTAACCAAGAGGCTCCAATAAAGCGTGATAGGAGAAGAATCCTTGACTCGGTGGTCGTTCTTCCCTGCTGGCCAGGGGGGTTCGCCGCAGTATAGAATTTAGAGAGACTCTAGAGCTGTCTTTTCCTATGAACTTAACCTCGTGATCCCTGCCTCCATCACCATCAGTTTTAAGCTTTTTAATGTCTTGCTGGCCTCCTCTCAAAAGCTGCCTTCCAAGTCTTCCCAGTCCCGGGGGTGTAGTGGGTTAAATTTAATCTTGCTGACTTGTAGTGAGTCCCGATTTTCAAACACCTAAGTTAGTTCAGTGTTAAAGGCTGGGTTCCTGCTCAGAGTGAATCCTAGATGCTGCTGACCCCTCAAACTGTTGAAGGTAAGATAGAATCCCTCTTCAGGAATCACTGCCTCACCTGCAATTGAATGTGAGGCTTGTCAGAGCTGAGAGCATGTCCTGCGGGAAGGAACCACCATTGTCTTTTGCCAGGGCCCCTGACTTACCTTTTGGGTCAAACTTCACTTTTCTCCTGTTGTAGGGCATTTTCCTCTGAAATGAAATAATCCCTCCAGGTGGACGGGAAAGATTCATGAGAATAGCAGGTTAACAAAAGGCATATGTCTGGGAGAGTCAGAATTTGGAAGACTGTCCATGGTCATGCCCCATCAATATAAACAAGAGTAAACAACTGGACAGAGACGTCCAGCCTGAATGTGGAGAGAGGTTCTCAGACTATCAAGCCTTTGGCAAGTCGTACAGAGAGCTTCAGGAGTATAGCTTTCATGAATTGTCACCAACGCTGAGGTGACTTTTCTTTTGATACAGCTTCTTTCAAATCATCCTTATTCCTGTAAGCAACCCCTCACCTAAACTGTTTTCAGTTACCCCAATAAAAACTCATTGGTTCACCAAGATGGACTTTTAATGAAATCATTACTTGGACTAACAAGATGAATTACCTTTCTGGAATGAAAATATGTGTGTGTGTGTGTGTGTGTGTGTGTGTGTGTGTGTGTCTGTTTGTCTGTGTGTCTCTCTGTGTGTGTGTCTGTTTGTCTGTGTGTCTCTCTCTGTGTGTATCTGTTTGTCTGTGTGTCTGTGTCTGTGTGTGTCTGTTTGTCTGTGTGTCTGTGTGTGTGTCTGTGTGTGTGTGTGTGTGTGTGTAAGATCTCCTATCACATGACACTTTCCTGTACTAGGGAGCCACATGAATGGAGCTTACCCTACTCTTTCATTGTGTTGTATATCCTTTTTCTTCCCTTCCTCCTTCCCTTCTTCCTTCTCTACTGTGGGATAAAGCTCTTGTACACTGTAAAGATTTGTCACTTGTATTTGTTTAATAAAACACAGATTGGCCAGTAGTCAGGCAGGAGGTATAGGCAGAGAAATTAGACTAGGAAAATTCTGGAAAGAGGAAAGGAGAGATGCAGTTACCAGTCAGATACAGAGGAAGCCAGATAAGAATCCTCAATGAGAAAAGGTACCAAGCCATGTAGATAAGCATAGATAAGAAATATGGGTTAATTTAAGTTGTAAGAATTAGTTAATAACAAGCCTGAGCTAATAGGCCAAACAGTTTATAATTGATATAAGCCTCTGTGTGTTTCTTTGGAACTGAACACCTGTGGGACTGGGCAGGACAGAAACTATCTATACTTCTCTTTTTGGAATAGAACTTGTTTTAAGCGTTCTTCCCTCATCTTTTTCAGGTGTCATGAAGGGAGCTTCTGGTCCGCCATCTTACTTGGGAATAGTCCCACCTTCATTTGCTTTTGCTTATTTGTTTGTTTTTGTTTTTGTCTTGGGAGATTTCAAGACAGGGTTTCTCTAACAGCCCTGGCTATTGTGGAACTCACTTTGAAGACCAGGCTGGCATCAAACTCAGAGAGATCTGCCTGCCTTTGCCTCCCAAGTGCTGGGATTAAAGGTGTGTATCACCATTGCCAGGTTTCTTGTTTTAAGGACACAGTAGAAATAAAAACTCAAGTAACATTGGAAATTGACATTTAAATAAGCAAAGTATTGAATTCAGGCTTAATCACACACCACAATAGTCCATGTTGAGTAAAACAAACAAACAAACAAACAAACCAGCAAGCAAGCAAAAAACAAATGTTGTTTATTACACTACACCTTGCCATAACACTACATGTTACAAGCAGCTTTTGACTCCATTTTGAGTATAAGCACAGATAGGATGACTTCACATCTGTCATGGTGATTATATATATGATGATAAAACATTGATCAAAAACATCTTGGAGAGGAATGAGTCAATTTCACTCTTAGAGAATTCTCTCAGAAAAGGGGTTTTGTCTCTGTAGGTGATCTTTCCAATGGTTTTGCTTTTACCTATTGATTCTTGACTTTCTGTCAAGGCTAATTGTCAACTGAATCCAGGGGCATGTGGTTAGATTATTTCTTTTCCTTTTCCATGATAATGGTCTTTTTTTTTAAAAAAAAAAAAATCCTGAATCACAAATCTCAGGAGGTTTCCCTGATTCTGATTGAGGCAGCAGAGTGGAGCCTTACGAAGAACAGTTCAAGGTCTCATTTCTGTACTGTGGCATGACAGGCTAGGAAAGAAGTCCAGCCACAGCCTCTGGGCATCTTCTTGATGAGATTCTCAGACAAGTGAGAAATGTGGGACTTTGGTTTTACAATTCCAATGACATATTCTAAGCAGAGAACTCAAACTAAGAGAGTTGATGATAATTAAGTGCATTATGGAGTTGGGATGTTTAAGCTCCTGGACTTGTCATTTCTCTTCAGTGTCTTCTGCCTCCTGAGTACTTGGTACTGACTAACCTTACATCTTCCATGACAGGGATGCCACTCAAACTCGAGTTCTCTCCTCTGATGCCAGCACTAGAAATCTTTAGGTTCATAATATTTTTTGAATTTTTTTTTATCTCCTTTCTTTGTTCTATTACTTTCAATTTCAAAACTTTTGGAACTTGAAGCTTCTAAAAAATCTCAGCAAATCCACACAGATCCCCAAACCTTTGCTGCTGCACGCCATATGTGTTTGTGCACCTATCATAAGGGGACCCCTTGGAATCAGTACAGATCATATTCAGACACCAAGTTCTCAGCACCAAGGAGATATATTATCTGGGAGGGACAATTGGGTGAGTGGGGGGAGAAGAGGTACTGCCTCTGGGTTGGTGTCTCTGCAGAAGTGGTTTGCAGGAGAAAGGTAGAAAGGGCAGTAGATTTGTGTCTTTGTGTCATAGTAAAACGTTTGTGGACCTAAATAATAGAACAGGAAAAAGAAAAGAAATCCGGAACTATTCACATACCTTAAATCACTTTCTCAAAGCCCTACTGAAGCCTTTTCTTCAGCCTTAAAACAATATTTTAGATCTTTATGACTTGAATTTGCAGACTCTAACAACTAAACTTTTACATCTGCAGACGTCTATAGCTTGTATTTCCATACATTAAAACATTTTGTTCTAGAGTCTTACAATTTCAGAGCTTTCTAACTCGGCGAGTGGGAAAGGTGGGGCTGTAGAGTGATGGTGGGGTTTCTCACTGTCCTACATTGTAGGTTTGTGTTAGTTCTGTAAACAAGTCTTGTTTGCTGGGCTGAGAGTCAGGTGGAAAAAGGATAGATGAGATTTGGTATTAGAGTGAAATATTTGATGCCAATAGCGAATAATGTCCTGTGTTGAAGGAGGATTTGATGTAAGGCTAGCCTGAAGCTAAGAAGAGGTGGAATGACACATGCCTAAAACCCCAATTTTCTCATCCTGAGAATAGCAGGAGTTTAACTGCCCAGCTCCCTTACTTAGAAGGCAGTAGACTCCAGCAGTTAGGCTTCTCCGAATGAGGAAGAGCCCTGAAGCACTTAGCAACTGATAAGCCATACATCTCCAAGGCTACAGGGACTGGTTGCTGCTCATCTGGCTGCTGAAACATTGTGGACTGGACTTTCTATAATACCTTGTAAGGTTTCTTCCCCTGACCCCTGTTGCCCTCAAGTATCCAATTAAGCACCTTCCATGTTCTTCCCCCAACCAATGACATACCACTACAAGGACCAACTGGCTGTTCTTTCTAGGATATAACTGTCCCTTGCCCCCTCCAAATAAGCAAGCTGACACTCCACCGACAAATTCTCAGGATGCACCTTTGGCTGCGGTGGTGCTCAGTTCCCCCGAGTCGTGCTGGTGAGCAATAGTCTGACCATAGGTGAACGAAGGAAGCGGAACTCGAGGCCGGCAGTTAGGCATGCTGTCATCTAGGTTATGTAGTAGGGTAACCTGGAGTGAAACGGAGTCATAAGGAGTGAAAGGATAACACAATGGGCTGCCGTGCCAGCACGATTATTGCCTTTACTGACAATGCAGGGGTCAGTCTGGTGTTCACGTAATGAACCAAGCCAATTTGATATGGATGTATGAAGACTTAGAAATTGAGATGCCATTTGTGTTTAGAAATCCCCATTCCTTTCAGATTGCTGAGTGTGTTAGCAAGACATGGAGAGCATATTTGGAGTGTGTGTATATATTTGTAGTGTGATTTGGAAGGCCCTGGTGAGGGCTATTACTTTTGTTTTTTGATTGATTGTATGTGAAAGTAACAAGGTGCCTTGACTTCATCTGAGACCATTGCACATCCCGTAATAGGTGTCCACCTGACAGGAAGGAGCTGCCATCTATATAAAAAAACACAGGCAGCAGTGAGAAGACCATCTTGTATGTGAGAGACGGACAGAGGAAGAGGTCCTCGAGAATCTTTGGGCAGGCATAAAGAGGGTCTGGTGAACATTGGAGGTAAGGCATCAGTGTGGAGGAGGGATTGAGGGGAGGACAGTACGAAACGTGAGTGATGAGATTTGGTAAGAGAAGTTTGGAGAGGGAAAGTCCAAGGCAGTGAAAGGCAGTGGAGTCCTTTGTAAATTAGGAGGAGGGGGGCGGTGAGTTGGGAATACACTGTGTGGAGGGAGATCCCAGAGGGACTTACTCTGTTAGATTTAGAGATGGGCAGAAAGGCTGGGGCAAGAGTGTGTAGACAGAAAGGCCAGCCACAGACAGTGTTGTCTAGAGTTTTGGAAAGGTAAACTACAGGGTTAATGGTCAGTCCTAGAAAGTGTCCCAGGATCCAAGGGCGTAACTGATTTTCAGAAGTGTAGAGATAGAAAGATCTACATAGCTCTGAGAGGCAGAATGCCTGGCCTGAAAGGAAACTACTTTTTCGTTTAAAGGATTATTTGTCAATGGGTGGAAGAGGCTCCTGGGCAGATCCAGAAGCAGCTTGATATAGAGGATGTACCACAAATGAATATCCAGGGACCCATGAGCGGAAGAAATTGGCCATCCCCCCCAAAAGCAGAGCAGTTCAGATTTTGTTGAAGGCATTAAGCTAAGGAGTGGAGATGGGCAAGGTGGCCTAAAGTGACGTGTTCGTGGACTGGGGTGAGAGAGAATCCTAGATAAATGACTTGGGGAGAGAAGTGTTGAGCTTTGGAAGGTGAGACTCAGTAACCCCTGGAGCTGAGGAAACTGAGGAGTGAGACAATGTTAGACTGGCTATCAGCGGGAAAGAGTGTAAAAGGGGAGCTCATCTACATACTGAAGCAGGCAGGAGGGGAAAGGGGAAAGGCAGGCCAAGCCTGTAGTGAGTGCCTACCTCAGAATCTCTGCAGAAGGGCGGTCCGGGTCAGTTTTGGGGACTGGTGAGTATTGGGGTCTATCCAAGAGAAAGCAGGAAGATCTTGAGAATGAGCATCCAGGCATATTGAGGAAAAAGCATTTTTAAGGCCTAGGACTAAGAAGTAAGTGGTGCTGTCAGGGATAATGGGTAGGATAAGGTAATGGTCAGGGACCACAGAGCAGACAGAGACAATGGTGGTGTTAATGGAGTGAAGCTCTTGGACTAGGCAGAAGGCTGTTAGGTTTTTTGTTTTTTGGATGTCAAAATGGGAATATTGGAAGGTGAAGAGGTGTCGCGTAGAAACTTGGATAAAAGGGATTGAATGATGGGTTTGAGGCCTCTGAGGCTGGCTAAGGGTAGAGAGTGTTGGGGTTTAGAGATGTAGGCAGAAGGAATTTTAAGTATAATAGAGAAGGCTTTGGGGATTTTAGAGAATGGGGGAGTGTACAGCAGGTTGCGGAAAGAGGGAGAAGTGATGGAGGGGTGTCTTGGGGGCTGTTTTGGAGTGGAAGGCAAAATTCATGCTAATTTTGGAAAAGTTATCCCTTTTACTAAGGGAATAGGCACAGAGGTGTGAGGAGAAGGAAGTGGGAAAAGGGAAAGCCAGAGCAAGGGAAGGGTGAGATCTGGAGGCCTCTGGAGGACTGGCTGTGCATTCTGACTCTGGGTGAAGGACAGGGTGAGTGAGACCTCAGAATTCTCTCAGGACTGGAAACACGGCTCCTATGTCTAGGAGGAACGTGATGAGGCAACCCGACACAAGAAGTGAGGCCCTAGGATCCTGGATAATGTCTGGTGGGGGCTTAGGTAGGACATTCAGTGCCATCAGAGATCTGAGAGGGATAAATTATAGCAAGGGGTACAATCCAAATGGCCTATGTATCAATTAAAGTGACAGAGACTTTTTCATTACCTAGACAGTTGTTCTAGGTTCCCATGGTCTCAACAGCTGGGAAGTAGTGGTAAGTCTTCAGCTCTCACACAGGGCAGTGGCCTTTGGCTATCAGACCCAGGTCTGAGAGGATTTTCTTATAAAAGAATTTGGGGAAACGGACCTTCCTTTGGCCAGCCGGAGTACAGCAGTCAAGCCAAAAGTGTCCACAGTTTGAGCAGAGCCCTGGTGGCAGGAGAAACAGTTTTGTCCAGTGGTTACAATGCCACAATCTAGGTGGAATCTTTGTGTCCCATGACTTCTTTGGTGACATATTTTTTTTTTAATTAGGAATAGGCATGTCTCTGTAATTATTAAATACTTAAAATGCCATAGTCAGCAGAACTCTGAATAGTTTGGGGGGGGCCATCTATCTAATATGTCTGATTTATTTGTTTTAGGTTTAACTTTGAAAGCATGAACAGGAGGCAAAATAAAGCCTGTCATTAAATCAATTATGTAATAGTTTGTAAGTTAGCAGTTAAAAGACTTAAAGCAGTTAAAAGAGTTTAAAGTGGAGATAGATAAGAGACTTTTGAAAGTGGAAAAAGATGTATGAGATTTGGGGATTATCTGCTTGTGTAAGCGGCAGGAGGAGGAGAGGCCTTGGGGTTTTTAGGAAAGAGCATTGAGCTCCAAGCTGGAAAGAGAAAACATTCAGAGGGAACTGGGAGCAGAAGCTGTGGGTCCTGTAGGTGAGAGCTGAGAGACAGGGGAAGGGAGGGGGGGGGGGGGGGAGGAAGGGGAAGGGGAGGGAAGGGGAGGAAAGGGGAAGGGAGGGGAGGGGAGGGGAGGGAAGGGGAAGGAAGGGGAGGGGAGGGGAGGGGAAGGGAGGGGAGAGAGGGAGGGGAGGGGAGGGGAGGATTAAGTTGGGAAGTGGACGGAGGTGGAGATGGGAAAGGGCAGCCTAGTGAGTTCAGGCAAGTTCCTAGAGTTCTGACGGTGGCAGGCTCCAGCAGGGCTTTGGTGGCAGACTTTGGCTCTGTGCAGGCTAAGGACAGGTGGCAGGGAGGACTTTTAGAGCAGTATAGTGGGTGACAAGCTCCTGGAGTGGGGGCAGTGGAGGGGGAGTAGCGGAGGTGGGGTAGGGTTTCTGGGTTATGTAACCCTGCTGGCAGTTAACAATAAATCTTTAATGGCAAGCCAGGCAGGACTCTGACAGTGGAGGAGTGAGCCAAACAGGTGGTAATGTAGTTCCTCAAAAAGTCTATTTTGAAAGGTTATTTTAAAGTGCCCTCCCTGGAGTTCGCCTGCCTTCCTATAACTGCTCATGTACCTGCAACTAAGGGAAGGGAATGGGCATTCCATCTCGTGAGAAGTCAGGGGTTCATGCATTCGTATATGATGAATTCATAGGCTTGGACTAGACTGTATCTCTAAGAACAGGACTTCTTTCCCCCTTCTTACTCTGCACTGTACAATACAACTCAGAAAAGTAATTTCTGCCTCACTTGAAATCCTAGTCATATTGACACTTCCCAGGCCCATGAGCAGAAAAGGCCCCTAGGCTCACATCCCAAAGGCCGGACTGTGTCCCTTTCATTACAGGTTTTACATGCAGAAGATCACTTTGAGCAAGGGGGGATCTGAAAAATCCCCAAAGACTTCATGTGCACCTGTCTATCATTGTTCCCACCAAGAGGGAATAAACAACAGAAATGGATCTTAGACAAAAACATCAAGAATAGACAGGTAGCAATGGGAATTATGATCCTGAAGGAACCATGGCAAGATAATGATTAAATGATAAGAGGCTCTGAGGATGTGTCTCTGAGAACATGACCAACAGCAATTTCATGCTGCACCCTGAAGGTGTATGAAATGTTAAATAGAACCAACTCTGGAAGAAAAAAATACCCCCAAATAAAACCCACAGTTCCAAGATAAAAGGGGAGATTTGGCTTCTGTCCCTGCCTTTCTGGGCATCCCTAGAGGCAGTGTGGTGGAATATCCACCTGTTGTCCGGGGCATCAAGCATAGTGTTAGTAGTTATGAGAAGCATAAGAATCAAGAATAGCTTTTGTAGCTGTCTTATTGCTGTAAGGCTTTGACACCTCGATGGCTCTTCATCCACGTCATTTGGATTTGTCAGTGTGAGAGCCAAAGCTTCCTCAGATGCCAGGAAGTTTTCTGGGCTCTCAGTGCAGAAGACCTTGACCTCACTTCTTCTTCAAGCAGAGAAGTTGGCCGTGCCCGTTTGAGTGTAAGATGGGCCTCACTGTTCCAACACTTGGTCCTCGGCTAGGGGTGCTGTGGAGTTTTGGAGGCTGTGGAGTCTTGGGGATGTGTGGCTGGAGAACACAAGTGGGTCACTGGGGTCAGGAGTCGAGGTTACACTTGCTTCTCCTTCTGGCCTGTGCCTTCTGCTTCTCACTTTACGAAGATCCGAGGAGTTTCCGACACACGTCCTCACCACCAGGAGTCTACCGTGCTGCGGTGGACTGAGACTGGAAGCCAGCGCAAATCTCTCTTCCAGAGAGCTATTTTTCACAAGAAAAAGAAAAGTAACTAATATGCTAGCTAAAGGAACTAAATCACAATTATCCCAAACTAATTTTTAAATTAAAAACAGGCTAACTTCCCTATTCAAAAGCTTTCCTTCAGTCAGCTATCTCTGGCTGTAAGCTTCTAAGTTCAAATGGCATAACATTTCAAATTCATGTCATGTTGCCTCTAGAAAGCATGCTTACTAGTGGTCCTCATAACACAGGAAAATGCCTTCCACAATGTCATCTGGGAAAGGAATACTATAGTACCTGAGGTATTATCTCAAATTTAAAATTATATTTGATAATAGGAATTGTCACATATTTTTCTGTTCCCTATATCATTCTATAGGATTTTCATATTCTTCCCAATTGAATAAAAAAGTTTTGTTTTTTGTTTTTTAGAGTTTTTCAGACAGAGTCTTGTTATAAAGCCCTGAGTAGTCTGGAACTATGTAATAGACCAAGGTGGCTACAAACTAGCAGTAATATTGTTTTTGTTTCCCAAGTTCTAGGATCACAGGCATATACCACCATATATGATAAAACACTACGTTTTATTATTAACCTGTAATTTAAAAAAAAAGAAAAAGAAAAAGAAAAAGAAAACTCCACTTGATGGTGTGGAGAGATGGCTCAACAGTCAAGACCACTAGCTGCTATTCCAGAAGGACCCAGGTTTGATCCCCAGCACTCATGCGGTGGCTCACAACCACCTGTCACTATAATTCCAGGGGATCTGATTCTCTCTTCCGGCCCCTACATGCTCACACATGTACAAGCTGCACAGAATACATGCAGGCAAAACATAAATCAACTAAACAAAATCTTTCTTACAAGCCACTAGAAGCTTTGGTCATAAAACCACAAGAAGCTACACAGATACACGTGGAAGTCACAAATACGACAACAGTAAAGATTTCGAAAGACTCAACAACTAACAATTGATTAACTACAAGGTATTTCTGGCAGTGCTCACCTGTGTTGTATCATATGGCTCACAGCAGCGTTGGTTCAAGCACATCACACATGACTTTGCATCAGGTATGCTGTCATTCTGTGCAACATAACAAATACTGCCTGAAAGAAATATTCGGGCTCAGATTCAAGACTACTGTATGCAAGTCGGGCGGTGGTGGCACGTGTCTTTAATCCCAACACTCGGGAGGCAGAGGCAGGCAGATCTCTGAGTTCGAGGCCAGCCTGGTCCACAAGAGCTAGTTCCAGGACAGGCTCCAAAGGCACAGAGAAACCCTGTCTTGAGAAACCAAAAAGAAAAAGACTGCTGTATGCTATGGATGGGAGTGCTTTTACTGTACAAAGTTTTATGCTCATATACAATTAATGACATCATAAAGGATAAGAAAAAAATTTTTTAGACATAAAGCTTTATTAAAGGAGAGAGGGAGAGAGGGGGGAAGAGAGAGAGAGAGAGAGAGAGAGAGAGAGAGAGAGAGGCACATGTGCACATGCAAAAGGCAGGATAAGAAAAATTTTAAATATTTTCCTACTTTCTTCAATGAATAAGCATCAAGTTTGTATATACTTGGATTTTTTAGAGTATTTGATTTTAAAGATTGCTATTTCAGTTGATTACTTGAGTTTCATTAAAAATAAATCATTAAATGAATTTTATTTTAGGATTAGGAAAGAATAGCCAACAATGTCTACAGTAGCCCTCAATCTCTTTCTACCATTTTGTACTAAGTATTTATGCAAAGTAGATTTTCATCATTGATGACTATAAAATACAATTATTGATCAAGTATGAAAACTATGTATAAGAAGTTTTGCAAAAAAAAGGTTTGCATCCAACAGTATCAAATATTCAGCCAAGATTTAACTCTTTATATAAAAGTAAAAAGTACACTGAATTTATTAATACATAAACTTGCTTTTATTTTAATAAATGAAAAGATTATGTGTATGTTAAACTTTATATTTATTTATATAAAATATGTATTTATAGATATGTATATGCCTGAGATAACATGTAACTGTCTTGGGTTAAAAAACAAAGTTGGAAGTGGAAAAACTTTAAAGAAGCATTCCACTAGAGTATTGAAACATCTCCTATATACATTATTTTGTTGAATTAATGTTGTGGAAATGGCTATATTGTCAGAAAGGGTCTGTGGATTCAACACAAGCCCCATAAAAAATTGTTTTGGCATTAGCTGCAGGTCTTGAAGAGTTCTAAATTTGATATGTAAGCACAAAGGCCTAGTCATAGCCAAAGCAATTATGGCAGAAATAACATAGATCACCATAATATATTACCTCAAATTATACTATGGCACCATAGTGACAAAGGCAGCATCATACTAACCCCCAAACAAGCATGTAAATGAAGAACATACTAGAACAGAGTAAAGTAGAATAGAAAACAGAATAGAATGATACAGAGATAAAGCAGAGCATTACAACCCCTTATTTTTTGACAAGTGTGTTAAAAACATACATTGGAAAAAAAGACAATCTCCTCAGCAAAAGGTATTAGAAAAGCTGGATATTCACTTATAGAAGACTGAAACTCCCACCTTGCATAAAAATCCACTCAAAATATCTCAAAGACTTTAATATAAGACCTTCAAATTTCAAACTACTAAAGGAAAACATAGATAAAACATTTCAAGGCACAGACAGAAGCAACAAGTTTCAGAAAAGGAACCTAATAGCAAAGACAATAACTCCCCAAACTGACAAGATCATAAAAATATTTCATGCTTTTGAATACCAAAGAAAATAGTCTCCAGGGCTACAGAATGGAGAAAATTTAGCAACTGTACATGAGGAAATAAGGGGTTAGTAATTAGATTTCCTAAGTAGCTGTAAGAATTGCACAGTCAACAAATCTACTGGACAGGCAGGTCTCGGAGAAGAATCACAAATAGCCAGTGAATATTTTCTTTTCTAAAGTATTTAATATCAATAATCATATGGAGAAAAGAAACATTAAGCTGCTTTGAGATTCCATCTCAGATATGTATAGTATAGCACAGGCAGTATGAAGGGGAAAGGAGACTAGTGGGGCAGGAAGGGTTAAGTGGGTGGGGGTAGGAGGGCAGGGTAAGGGAGGGAGTATGGGAGGAACAGCTGCCACAAAAGTCCTTTGAAAAGGAGATTTGGAAGCCTGTCATTGTAGGATCGTCCTGAACCACATACACGTATTAAAGAGTTTCAATTGAGTTACCCTGTCCAAGAAGATAATGCTTCTCCCAAATGTCCCTATCCTCCTCCCCAAAGTGGTTTTTTTTTGTCAATTTTTTTTTAAATCACATCAACAGAGAAGTATGAACCAGGACATTTTACTTCTAGGCACACATGTTTTTAGAGTCCATAGACCACATATTTGCTTTTTTTTAAAAAAAAAAATTATTTATTTATTATGTATACAATATTCTGTCTATGTATATGCCTGCAGGCCAGAAGAGGGCACCGACCCCATTATAGATGGTTGTGAGCCACCATGTGATTGCTGGGAATTGAACTCAGGACCTTTGGAATAGGAGGCAATGCTCTTAACCTCTGAGCCATCTCTCCAGCCCCCACATATTTGCTTTTTATGCTTGGCTTATTGCACAAAACATAATGTCCACCCAGGTTCATTGTGTTGTCACAAATGAACATCGGGAGGTCTCCATAGGTATATTATACTTCACACCAGAAAAACACTAAATATGACAATAACAACAACAACAACAATGACAACAACAACAATAATAATGTAACAGGAGTTTCTTAAATTTCAATCTATTTCCTATAAGTGGCAGGAGGCGCTGACTACCATGGATGTCAAGTTTTCAGCAAACACGAAAGTGTTGGGGCAAACTGTTCTCCAGAAAAATCAAGGAAAACATAACCCATCCAGTGAGAAAAACTGGAGACCATTGACAAATTCAGCCTGCAGGACTCATTGATAATGAATATGTATTATTCTATCACACTGGGGATGTTAATTATTTCAACACTGGGTGAACAATGACAACTTGAAATTCATATCCTAAGCATTAAGTCATACATATTAACAGAGGTAAATTTAGAACTGATTTGAATATTTCCAATTGTTTGGCTTCTAAGAAACTTTTGAGCAGTTGACTTGTGTAGGAATAAAAGATAAAGAAGAATCTCTGTGAAGAAATTTCTCTTGAGTGGATACACTCAACAGCCCCATTTCAGCCCTCAGTGGTCTCGAAAGGAGGAAACACAGGAAGTCTTTTTGTTGCTCAGTGAGATGAATTGTTTCAACTTGGATTACTTTTTTGTGGGCTAAAGACATGGCTCGGTGGCTAAGAGCACTTACTGTTCTTGCAGAAGACCAACCTAAATTCAGTTCCTAGCATCCATGTGAGGGCTTACAACCATCTGTAAATTCAGTTCCAGGGAATAGTATGCCTCTTCTGACCTCCACAAGCTCCTGCACACACATAGTATATATACATCAATTCAGGCAAGCACACATACACATAAAATTATATGTATGTATTATGCTATGCACACACATATATACATATATATGAAATATTATTTCTGTATAAATTGTTTTAGACTAGGCATTGCAAAATCCCAAAGGACACTGTATTCTCCTTGCCTTGATCAGTGCAATTTGGAATGATTTGCACAACTCCAGGGAACTCAATGACAATTTTCTTTGCCTTTGGGATCTTAACAAAGGTCCCTGTCATCAGCAACTAAGATTATACCTAGGAAGCCAGCCCCGGGGATTAATCCCTAGGTACACACATACTTTGGTTTGTATCTTAAGTTAGATACTGGAACTGTAGCCTTGTGCTGTGGAATGTCAAGATGCATTCAATCAGAAATATGCTGTTCCTCTCTTGTCACAGGAACCCTGTGTCTGCCCAAGGCATTTAGTACGTGTCTTACCTCCTACAATGGAAATCAGTGCCAACCTTGCAAAATTGTTCTGGATTCTTCTCCTTCCCTGCAAAAGGAATGCAGTACAAGAAACCCCTCTCGGGTTGGAGAGATGGCTCAGAGGTTAAGAGCATTGCCTGCTCTTCCAAAGGTCCTGAGTTCAATTCCCAGCAACCATATGGTGGCTCACAACCATTTGTAATGAGGTCGGGTGCCCTCTTCTGGCCTGTAGGCATACATGGAAGGAATGCTGTATACATAATAAATAAATAAATAAATATTTTAAAAAAAAGAAAAGAAACCCCTCTCTTCTTAGAGTTTGCTGTCTTAGCTACACTTCTTTCTAGCTTAAAGTCAGGAGCTGGAGAGATGACAGGAGCACTGGTTGCTCTTACAGAGGACATTGGATTAGTTCCCTGCACCCACATGATGGTTCATAACAATCTGTTAACTCCAGTTCCAGAGGGATCTGATGCCTTTTTCTGTCTGCAAGCCCTGGTCTCTGGCCTCCTTCTTTGGAGGCCCTGTTCCTGTGCCCACCAAGTCTTGACCCCTCGCCTGAAGAGGGTCAAGACAAGCCAGCCAAAATCCTGACCATGCCCTTAGTCTATTTAACCTGCTTCCCTGGAAAGTTTCCTCGTGGTCTTTTTTCCTTCCCCTTGATGGTCACATTAGCGGCCTTCCACCTGAGAGCACAGGAATCCCATTAAACCTGGATATTTTTTAATTTGGCTTGTTGTGATTTGGCTTGATTGGGATTTTTTGTGTTGGCAGAGAGCTCGCGTTAGGAAAAATTTCTAACACTGTCCTCCTTGGGCACTACACACATACATACTACATACATACATGTCAACAAATGCTCTCATATATTAAGGTATAAATAAATAAATTTCTGTTAAAAGTAGAAAGAAGGCCAAAACCACGGAGAAAAGCAGAATCCCTGAGCAGGTGAAAGTTCTAGAAAGAAGTGACAGTAAATTCAGGCTCCTGTTTTAAATTTTTAAGGGAATGTAACCAGGTGAGAAGTGTTGCTTGGGTGTGGGAAGGTGAGCTTCAGAGTCAGGGGGGAAGATGAGTAGTGATTCCCAGGCACCATGGAAGTCCAACCAGGAAAAGACTGAGTGGTTGAAATGTCCAACTCTGGCTTTAACTCTTTACTGATCAGGAAATAACCCTTACAGCATTGTTAGAAAACTCTGAATTGGCTCAACAAGAACAAAGAGAAAACCTGAGAAAATAAGCTGAGCTTGGTGATACAGGCCTGTAATCCCAACTACTCAAGAAGTTGAGGAAAAAGGATTCCAGGCTCAAGGCCAACCCCAGTAATTTACTGAGACTCTGATAGAAGAAAGAAATTAAAAGGACTAGGATGTAGCTCAGTGGTGAAGTAATTGCATAGAATGTGGGAGACCCAAGGTTCAAGCCCTAACAGGTCAAAACAACAGAAACAAACCAAACAAAAACCCCCAGAGGAGACCCATTCAGATTGAAATTGGCACTAATGGGAGCCACAATAATACCCAGTGCTGAAGTAGGTGAAAGTAGTGTCAGGGCTCAGATCCTGCAAGTTATTGTCCTACGTGGTTGCATCCTCCCAACAGCAGCCTCTGGGGAAATTCTTGTGGTTCCTTAAAGGATAGGTTGCATCCCCCTTCACAATAGCCACAAATTAGCCTAAAATATCTTGGAGTAACTCTAACCAAACAAGTAGAAGACCTGTATGACAAGAACTTTAAGTCTTTGAAGAAAAAAAAATTGAAGAAGACACCAGAAAGTGGAAAGATCTCCCATGCTCTTGGGTAGGTAGAATTAACATAGTAATAAATGGCAATATTACCAGAAGCAATCTACAGATTCAATGCAATGGCCAGCAAAATCCCAGCAAAATTCTTTAAAGATCTTGAAAGAACAGTACTCAACTCTCAACTTTATATGGAAAAGCAAAAAGACCCAGGATAGCCAAATCAATCCTATACTCTAAGAGTTCTTTTATATCCTATACTCTAATCCTATACTCTAAGAGTTCTTTTATAGAAACTCTACTATAGAGCTACAGTACTGTAAAGAGCCTGGTATTGGCATAAAAACAGACAGGAGGACCAAAAGCACCAAATTGAAGACCCAGATATCAATTCACATGCCTACAAACACCTGATTTTTGATAAAGAAGCAAAATATATGAAATGGAAAAAAGAAAGCATATTGAACAAATGGTGTTGGCATAACTGGATATAAACATGTAGAAGAATCAAAATAGATCCATATCTATCACCATACACCAAACTCAAGTACAAATGGATCAAAGACCTCAACATAAAATCAACAACACTGAACCTCATAGAAGAGAAAGTGCAAAATATACTTGAACACATTGGCACATGAGACCACTTCCAAAATATAAACCCAGCAGCACAGACACTGAGAGAAACAATTAATAAATGGGACCTCCTGAAACTAAAAACTTTCTGTAAAGCAAAAGACACAGCCAACAAGACAAAATGATAGCCTACAGAATGGGAAAACAAAATATACAAAGACTCAAGAAATTCTTCATCAAAAGAACAAATAATCCAATAAAAAATGGGGTGCAGGCCTAAACAGAGAACTCTCAACAGGGGAATCTAAAATGGATAAAAGACACTTAAGGAAATGCTCAACATCCTTAGTCATCAGAGAAATGCAAATCAAAACAACTCTGAGATTCCATCCTATACCTGTAAGAATGGCCAAGATCAAAAAACACTGATGACAACTTATGCTGGAGAGGTTGTGAGGTCAAGGGAACACTCCTGCTTTGCTGGTGGGAGTGCAAATTGGTACAGCCCCTTTGGATATCAGTATGGCAATTTCTCAGAAAATTCGGAAACAACCTTCCTCAAGACCCAGCAATACCACTTTTGGGTAAATATATCCAAAGGATGCTCAATTGTACCACAAAAACATGTACTCAATTATATTCATGGTATAGGGTATGGGGAGGAGGTCATGCAAAGATGGGGACAGACCACCAAAGTCTAATAAATCAGAAGCAAACTTTATTCCAGAAACCAGTATCCAGGAAAACCAGAAACAAATATAAAAATAAAAATAATAATAATAATAAAAAAACACCACGGGGCACAGATGCTTATCAGCTAGCTGAGACTGCAGACAAAGTTTGGGCTTCTGACACTGTGGCAAAAAACGGTTCCTTAAATTCCCCTTCTTATAGTGAGGAGTATTAAGCATTAGGTCTGAATAAAGGAATTTTTACAATCCAGAGGTAAAACTCAGATACAGATTGCCTTACTTTACAATCTTCATTTTTCAGTTAAACTAATGTTTGTACTTAATCTATTGTCTTCCTTGGTACTTCCAGGTGGTGTTTACTGAAGCCCTGTGTTCTCCCTTTGATGCTGCCAGTTTCCCATAGCAGGAACAATGCCTAACTCAGAGGTCACATATCTCTGTCTCCTAAAGGTTATCCTCAGCTAATATCTGGCATTGATCAACGATGGTCTGAAAACTACTCTCTGCAGAGAGAAGCTCAGCCTTGTAAATAGAACAGCTAGTTGTAAAACGAAATTACCTAAGCTGATAGAACCTTCTTAAGTGGCTGAGAAAATAGCTTAGTGTAAATGAATGATCCTTGATCTGCTGAGAAAGCTGTTGGTAGTTTGCTTAGGTTTACAACTTTATATGTTCTTTTTTTCTGTATCCTAAAGTTTTACACTCTAATCTTTGGTGTCTATATTTCTATTTCTATATCTTCATTCTTATTTCTAGACCCTTTAATAGCAGCATTGTTTGTCACAGTCAGAACCTGGAAACAACCTAACTGCCCCTCTACTGAAGAATGGATAAGGAAAATGTGGTACATTTACACAATGCAGTGCTACACAGCAGAAAAAAAATAATAATGACATCTTGAAATTTGCAGGCAAATGTATGGATCTAGAAAACATTATATTGAGTGAGGTAACCCAGACCCAGAAAGACAAATATCATATGTACTTACTCATAAGTGTCTTTTAGACATAAAGCAAAGAAAACCAGCCTACAATTCACAATCCCAGAGAACCTAGACAACAATGAGGACCCTAAGAGAGACATACATGGATCTAATCTACATGGGAAGTAGAAAGGGACAAGATCTCCTGAGTAAATTGGGACCATGGGAACCATGAGAGAGGGTTGTATGGAGAGGAGAGGAAGGAAGAGGAACAGAGAAAATGTGTAGCTGAATAAAATTAATAAAGAAGGAAAAAATAGGTTATATATAAAATCTAAGACCAAAAAGAGTGGGTAATTAGGCATCAGTGAGGATGATTCTGGAAGAAAATATAAGTAGTATCTAAAGTGGGCAGTCAACAGGAGTTAAGTAGTCATCACTGAAAAGTTTAAGGTAATGTAGGTGAAGAAGTTCTAGAGAAGGGGCTCTGTCTCCACAGCCAGTGGGTTATCATCATCCATGCTGAGAGCAGACCTTTCAATGTGGCTGCTGCTTGATAGTCATTCATTCTCCCACCCATAACCCTTCACCCATTACTCTATAAGTAACCCCAAACCTCATTTGGTTCTTATTAAAACTTGGTTATGCCTTCTACAGATTAGGATTATACTCTAGGTCTTAGGACCACAGCTTAAAAACTAGAGAATAAAATATTCCTTCTAATTTTCTTAAAGCCTCCACTAACATTGGTAAGCTATAACTGACTGGGAAAACCATTTGCCCAAATTTAACTCATATGTCTAATTTAGATATACCTAGTAGGTAAAGATACCCTGATTCTCAAGTGCCTTTATAGATCTGAGAGTATGGCATTTAACAAAAGAGCATCTAATGAGAGAGAGATACTTGCCAGCTCCTACAGCATCCTGTAGCTCTTCCAAGAAGATGCAGGGCCATAGAAGAACTTCCTCCTAGAGGTTTGCTTTGAATGTGACAAATTCAGCCACACAGAGAAAAAGCTATCTTTCACCTCATCAGCTGCCTGGACCCTGCCTGGACTGGATGACAAGACCCTGGAGGATTGATCATCTCATCCTGCCAAGACATGTAGACCAAAATCTATCCCCACAGAAAAATCTGTCAGGCCTCCTTGACTTAGAAGCGAAAGGCAAGTACTGCTTCTGAGACGTATGTTTGCCAAAGATCACGGAGAGACTTAGGATTGCTTGGGTAGCTGGACAAGCTGTCTCACTTCTGCTCATTTACTTATCCCGCTCAGATCTGTCTGATGGCATTTGATGACTAGAGAACTAGAAGCGCATTACTTCATTAGTTAAGTTTACTGCTAAAAATACAGACAGGTGTGCCTCGTTCACAGGCTTCATGGTACAGGATTAACCAGTTTCAGATGTAATTTAAAGGATTCCTAAGAGAAGTTCTGCGGCTGTATCAAGAAATCTGATCTGAGTTTCCAGAGCCTGTTTGACCCCACCCATTTTTGAGCATATTTTGCAGGTTCACTCCTTTTGCCTGGACTAAGACCAACTTACAGAGGGCCCTCCAGATAACACCAGCACCTGCACCAGTTCCTGGGACTTCACCATTGGTACCACCTCTCCAGGCTCAAATGGGCATCTACCCAGCAACTGAAATCTGGTTTTAAAGGGCATATCTGCTCTTATGTCTCACTCATTCACCCTTGCCTCTCCTGGACAACCAGGGCACTTCTCTGGTTCTTTCATTCTGGCACTTATCACCCTTCCCATGGCTAACCCTGTTCACAGGGCCAATCATAGCAATCTATATTTTTCTGCTACTAACCTGCCTTCTCATCTCTTTCAAGGAACAGATGCCTGAGGTCTCCAGGATGGCAGTGAGCTACATGCTTCTCCACCCATACCTCCTGCTAAATGTGAGCCAGACTTGAACCAGTGCCCCTATACCAAAAGAGTTTGGAATGTTTGGGTGAAAGTGTCACTCTAGCTCCTGGCATCCACATACAAACCCCCTCCCCTGCAGTTGCCTCAGTTGGGATTCCACCCCCAAGAAATTCTACCATTGGAGGTTCCACCCCATGGCATTAAAAGCCCTCACCTCAGGGGTTCCCCTTGTGGTCTCCTCAACTTCCCTTGAGGCCATCCAGGAATGCTTTGCTCAGAATAAACCTGGATTTATTAGTTCTGTTTGATTGACTTATTACATCAGTGGCAGTGGATATCCATTATCCAGGAATTAAATTTAACACTTCTCAAGAGAAAAGAATCACACTTTAGTTTGTCTTTGGGACCTTAAGGGGGGGGGGAGTAGATATCAACATCTCCCCCAGGGCAGGAATTTTAACAATGGTGGTAAAAGGGATTCAAGAGGTTATTTATGGGGAAAACAATGCCAGGAACAGGAAGGATTTGCCATCGAGAGGAAGTTCTGGATACAAAATTGAGTTCAAGTTGTTTCCTCACCAACAAACGTTCACCAGCAGACAGGCCTTTAGGGAATATATGCCAAAGACTCTCACCATGTAAGAATTTCTCAGAATGAAAAGGCCCCTCAGAATATACAGGTAGCCTGTGTTAAATTGGGAGTTTATGCCCCAGCCCCTTGCATCTATCCTAGCCCCCTGACCCTGAGAGTTAGCACTCTGGACTCCAAATCCCAACAGGCCAGGTCCTGACCCCTCCCCCCCGTCAGGTATTTCACTCCCAAGCGTATTTAAATGAGCTCCCAAAAGAGGAACACGTGGTCTCCTTTTCTCCCTCCTGGTGGTCGCATTTGCGAGGCTTCCCTGCTCCCCCTCAGGACCACCCTGTTCCCCCTCAGGACCACCCGAGAGCACAGAACTCCCATTAAACCTGGATATCTCTTAATTTGGCTTGTTTTGATTTGGCTTGATTGGGATTATGCGTTGGCTGAGAACTCGCATTAGGAAATGTTTCTAACACCTTGGAATGCAAAAGTTCCCCAGAAGGCTCCTGCTGGAGACCATTGAGGCTGCCATGTAGATAGTCAGGATGAAATTATTCAATCAGAGACTACAGCGTTACCAACCAGCTTGACCCAGGCTTGGTCATGTTAGCAACTGAACACACACACCACACACACACACACACACACACACACACACACACACACACACACGCACGCACGCACGCACGCATGCACGCATGCAGTGAGAGTTTTAGAAATGTTACAGATGGCTACAAATGGAATAAACAACATAGTGATAAGTCACAAGAAATACCCTGGCTGTGCTTTGGAGGACTGTTTCAGTGAGCAGCAAGGACAATAAAGATTGTGGTGAGCTGCCTGGCAGCATGCAGGCAGGACTTGTGCTGAGATGGAGGAGGCTGCAGTGTGAGGACAGCAAAGTGGGAGTTTCATTTGGATCAGAAGCAATCAACAGAAGTACTTGCAAGGTATGAAGTCTTTCCAAAATCACCCAGGGCAAGAGCATGAAAGGCTCTCGGGAGTGCCATCTGGGCTCTCCTCCAGATCCTGTGGTGGATGCAGTTTTCTTTAACTTGCCTCTCCTACTAGTATGTCAGTTTACTTAGGTGTCACCGTGACTGAGTCTGGCATCCTACACAACTTAAGACTTACTTTGGCTCTTACGTGTCCATTACCACGGTTTCCTTCTTTTTTTTTCATCTTTTGTTCCTTCTGGGTCCTTAGTCCATAGGATGCTATTACTCCAGTCAGGGTGGGGTTTCCCTCCACAGATCAACTTCTTTAGAAACACTCTGAGGGTCGTTCCCCGTTGTGTGAGTCCTAGGCAATTCCACCCAGCTCTTCCCTTCCGTTAGAGTAACACCTCCTAAGATTTCTAAAACTTTTTTCCTTAGGGCGCACCAACTGGGGACCAAACATTCAGAACATGTGTATATGTGGAGTATCTCATATGGAAATGAAAACAACATTACTATCTTGTGTCTTCTTACCTTTGCCTGAATAAGTCTGGCTTGCCTTTCAGATCTTAAGTTATACATATTACACTCTCTATGAGAGTCTTCCTTGGTGCGCTCTGCCTACCCCTACCGCTTAGGCCACATATATGTCTTATTTGCTCCTTCCACTTCCATTAAAGCACAGCCCTCAGACAGAATTGCTTGCTCACCTACCTTATCTGTCGTTTTTTTCCCATAAACTCCACGTCCTATTCTGTATGCACCATTTCAAAAATGCCTGTTGGATTTATACTGCCTTATTCCACACCAGTAAGTTAGCAAGTGCACAATCAATTTGTTTTGTATAGAAGCCTTTCCTAGATTGATTATGAATTTTCTCCCAACCTAGACTAAGCAGAGTTTAACTCTGAGCACAAGGTCATCGTTTATAAATGCAGACACTGCTGGACTTGGTGGCACATGCCTTCAATCACGACACTCAGGAGGTAGAGACAGCAGGATTTCTATGAATTCAAAGCCAGTCTGATCTACATAAGAGAGCACTAGGGTAGCCAAGACTACATAGGGAGTTCCTGTCTCAAAAATGCATATATATGTAGATAAATAAAATACAAATGGAGCCACAACTGAAAAATTCCAGCATTCTTTAGATATTCATTTTCTAAATTGGATAAACTGTGATCCAGAGAAGCCAAAGGACCATGGTTTATATTGGTAAAAATAAAATTGAAATCTCAGTGCTCTGATTTTCATATCTAAAATGTTCAGTGAGGTGTAACATGTGCACTGTAATGTATATTAAAAGCTTTCATATAGAGCTTGATGAACTATCACAAACTTATGTAACAAAATGAACCAAACAAAGCAGCAACAAAAATCCAGAATTAGTCTTTCCTAGATGCCAAGAAAACACAGAAGATAATTTATGTATTTATTTCATCTGTACAAAGTGCTTTTCCTGTATGAATGAGTGTGCACATGTATGCAGGACCCTCAAAGGCTAGAAAAGGGCATTGTGTCTGGTAGAACTGGAGACAAAAATGGTTATGAACTTCCATGCTGGTGCTGGGAGCCAAACCCAAGTCCTCTACAAAAAACAGCAAATGCTCTTAACAGCTGAGCTATTCTCCAGAGCCCATTTTTATGTCTTATACATGTGTTTTATCATAGAAAAGTCTAAATATGCCAAAATAATTGAGTGAGATAGAGGACTGCTGCTCGGCTCCAACAACTATAAACACGTATATTTTTTTTGTTGTTGTTTTTTATGTTTATTATATGACCTTCCAAGAAAGGGGAAAACACATTGAGCAACAGAGCAGAGGTTGGGACAGAGAATGGACTGAAGTGCTTCTGACTCTGAAATCAGTCCAAGGAAGATGAACCCAGGGACCAGAGTCACATCCACTGGAGTTCTTTAGAATATTGGAACTTTTTGGCCTAGCACTGCCCAGCTCCAACTGCTGTGTTTTCTCTCAGTTCTGTTCTTCATAGACCTTTAGCCTCCTCTCCTGTTGTCAGCTCTCAATCTTCAACCTCTCAGGATACCTGTGTCTAGTTAGCCCTGTCTATTTGGATATACTTGGTATGCAGACAACAGTAGCTTCAAATCATTACATACTAGTGATTTTGTTTTATTACCCTGTCTCTTCCATGGCTATTCTTATATGTACTGAAAAATTGCTTAGTTCATTAAGCATCATTTTATATAAGCATTGTTAGGTACCTAATTTTAAACTCATGGTCTTTATGAAGGATTTTTTTTTTTTGTTCTAAAATCCTTTTCTGATTCTTGGTTGTTATTTTTTAAACTTAGTGTTTAAGAAGAATGCTTCACCCTTTCTTTCAATTATTAGAAATTCTTTTAGATACTCATAGACTGAGCTGCCCTCCCCCACCTTCTCCTAACTTGAGTGTGGGCTTTTGGGGGTGCATAAGAAACAGAAGAGAAGCAGATATGGAGGTCCAAGAACCCTTGTGATCACAGCTCAGGGACTCTGTGGGCATACTGTATGTGATTTGCTCAGAGGTGCAGTTTTTAAAATTGATTCTGACAGCAATCAGAAGGGTCTCAGGGAGCTGGAGAGTTGACTCAACTGTTAAGAACATTTATTGCACCCGAAGAGGACCTGGGTCCAATTCCCAGCACTCACAACCACCTGTAGCTCCTGTTTCTTTTGACCTCTGGGCCTTCAAAAGCATGTGGTACATATAAACTCAGACAGGCACACACATATTCACAAATTAAAACACTAAGTAAATATTTTTAAAAGAAGGTTCTAAGGAAAGCAGGGACTCACTAAATTGGCTTGTGAGTAGACATATCAATCTTTCCACACTGATATTCTTCCCCAGGACTTTCAGAAATGGAGCTCTGAAAAGATTTATTTCTTCCCCGACAAAACCTTTCAACCCACTCTCAACACTTAGGCTGCTGTTGCTCTCTATTAAAGTGCAAACAACTGTTCTACATAAGCAAGCTTCAGCTGCACAGAGGAAAGCAGAATCCAGGGCTTTACTGCAAGCAGGAGACTGTCACTGCAGCCAGTGGAAGCGATTAGGAGACCCCCGCAGAGATCATATTCTTGCTGACTGACTAGAGAAGACTCGTATGGGCAGTCTGTTCTCCATCCGGGAATTTGGTGGCCACAGAAGCAGAACATAAGTAAGCTTTGAGAAAGTGGCTTTGTGGTTCAAATCAAGGAGTCTGAATTAAGGAAGACAATAGTATTCTTCTTTAGCCTAGCCTCACAGAACACAGATATTGAATTAAACCTTTGTTTCGAAACAAAAATCAAATCTTTCCAGAGAGCAAAGTCAGCCAGGATGCATGTCGATCCCATGAAGAATTGTCTAAAGCTCGCAGCTCCCCGAGGACCTGATGTGTAGGAAGTGAGCCTTGAAGATAGTCAGGGCACTGGTTAGCACCGGGGTAGGAGTCACAGAAGAGATATTAGGTGGAGAAGCAGAGACTGGCTGCCAGTTGTTTGGACATTTGGTCTGCAGTCCTTGGCTTCTGTCACAAAGCTTCCAAAGTCAGTGGGGCAAATTCAAAGTCAAAGCAAGTGTCAGAAGCACCATCCGGTGACTTGAAGATTTCCCCTCTGCTCTCCGTCAGATTCAGTCCATATTGCCCTTCTTCCATGGTGCAGTCAACAGTACATGCGCGCGCGCGCACACAAACACACACACACACACACACACACACACACACACACACCACTCATGGTGTCAAGGGTAGTCTCCCTCATTCCACTGCTCAGGTCAGGTTCTGCCAGACTGGCACCATCAGTCTCATTTCCATGCAAATTCTTTACAGTTCCAGTCATCTACTTGTTTCCGGGATGCCAGAGCGAATTTCTAGGTCTTTGACTGAGCACCTGCCTTGCGCCTTGGCCCTGCATCCTGCTTTTGTTTTACGTCCTCGTGCCCCAGCTTCTTCAGCTGTCTCTGTGACACTGATATACAGGACCATCAAAGTCATAGAGTCCCTGAGAGGTTGGCTTCAGGAGCTTCTGTAATCCCAGTGAGTGACTCCTGTAGGTACCCACAGTATAAGCCCAAGCAACCCCAAGCGTCTCCCACCTGCGACTGTGAAAAGAGAAGGCAACAAGGAGACAGTACACAACGGGTGAGGGTTGGTCACCCTGCCGATTCCTGCAGGCTCTGCAGAGATCTGTGCACTTTGTGACGGAAAATCAAAGCCTCATACTCAAGAGTGGATATGGACGGCACAAACTACAGCTTGTTTCAGACGTTATTTCTTCTCATCCAGGTCAGCGTTGGATATGTCAGTCTTTATAAAGTGTCATGATTTGGGGATTTGCACCCTCAGCACCATTACTGACTCAGCCCATCCTTTGCTCTTCCCAGGCCTATGACTGTGACAGCCATTGTGATTTTTATCCTTGATCTCAGCTGCACTCACTTCCAGAGAGAATAGAAAAATGGCTTGTCACAATGTTAGTTTTAAGCATTGTTATAGTTTGAGTCTGAAATATTCTTCACAGACTCTTGCTTTGAACACCGGGTTTCTAGCTAGTGGCACCATTTTGGAAGGTGTAGAACCTTTAGGAGAAGGAGTCTAATTGCTGGCCTCCATAGCCCAGCCTTAAAGGTTATACCCATCTCCAATTATTGCCCATCTGCTTCATGGTTGGGGCTCATGATGTGATCAACCCCTTCATGTTCCTGCCATCGTGAATTGTTCTCAGTGATCCAAAGTCTGGGTGAACTGTTCTTCCACAGATGCCAGGTTTCTGTCCAGGTTTTACCCCTTTCTTCCCAGCCATTGCATGTTCTTTTAGCTCTACCATCAACCCACAGTTTGAGAAGTAAGAAACCCAGATAAATGGGAGAACACATTGCCACTGATAATAACAGCAAACTCCGTAGAAACTACCATCCGCTCAATACTCGCTACACTGGAGATGCTGTTCTATCTGGTATGAGAGCTGGGATAGCAAGGAAGGCTATAGCTTCTTCCCATGCACATAAGCTCCTCACCCACCTGTCAATGATACTCGTCACAGGCACTCCCCACTTCCCAACTTAAGACTCTCTTCTCCAGCACATCAGAAGCAAAGGTCCAGGGAGTCACCGCTCCAAAGAGCACTTTTGGCTGACAATGAATGGGAGATGACAGATAAGCAATCCAGACCTTTCAGTAAACTTAACTAGAAAGCAAGTCCCACAACAGCACTCAGAGGCCCCCTGCAGGAAAGAGGCCAGTAGCAGTGACCTGCACATTTGTATAAATGGCATTGTTTACTTTCCCTCCCGTCTTCATTCTTTGTTTCTTGTGATTCTCTCCCCATATAGTACTAAATTCAGTTTTCAAGGGGGGGAAATCCCTGGTTGGGGAAAATTTCCATACAGAAGCTGAAATACTAAATGATGGAGTCTTATCGCAGTCATTTTTACCCTTGTTCTGAGGTGGTATAATTGCTTTTCGTTTTGTTCTATGTGACCCTGAATAAAAGTGCATCCCTTCAATTTAAAAATTCTATGTGGAAAAAGAGCCAGTAACGCGCACAGACCGAGGGATGTACTAAAACTGATCCAGGTAGGCAAGAAGCATTGAACAGGAAATGGTTGTGAGTGGTTGGTGTAAAGAGGAAGCTGGGTGGGACACCGCAGGTCAGGGAAGGGTTAATCAGGGGAGAAAGGAGCTGTAAAGGGAGGCTTTGCTGGCTCCTCCACTCTGGTAAGGTCTCTGAATTTTGCTCTCCATTTGGCTGAGTTTATGAAATTGAGAATTAATAAAATCGCTCTGATTTCTTTAAATGACCATTATGAAAAGCTTTCTAGAGTCATATCTAAATGTAGTTTTTCAATTGCGTTTACACAAATGATCTCCAAGGTCAGGATGAGCAAATGGTCAATTAGCCATAGAAGAAAGGCCCCAGAAGCACAGAGAGATCTTTTCTGCATTTTACAGATATGCCAAGTACCATTGCAGAAGGCTGCATTTTACTTGTTGAATATTAAAACCATCACTGCTCAGCTGCACAGAAAATTCTCTTTCTGAATATCTTTCTCGAATCCCTCCCTTGAACCATATTATTTCAGTTCAGCCTCAATTACACCACCAAGGTTCCACCATTATAAAATGTATTACCATTCCGAAAATGTACTTGATGGTATTTTTATACCATGCTATGGAATAATGTATAGTGATGTTTTTAAAAATCACAAACTCCCTTTGTAGCCAATCAGGCAGACACAACTTAAATATAAATCAACCTTGGTGCAAACTGTAGGTCACACTCAAGTTCGTGAATACATTTCACAACGGCACTGTCTTGAATCCAGCATCATCTGGCTCTAATTTTTACTACTGTACCACAAGATGGGTGATGGTAATAGCCAGTTTGCTGACACAGGCAAGCACATCCTTGCACGGTAGTGGAGGGCCTGAGGCAGAGAAAGAACACTATGGAGAGCAATTTAGAAGGTGAATATGTGCTGATGAGAGGTTGAACCCCTGGGGCTGGCACCTGACTGCAGTCCATGAGCTCTTCAGGTTCAGACGCGTTTCCCCACTCCTCTAAAATGCAATGTCCTTTATCTATAAATGGGAAAGCCTGATTCTGCCTTGCTGGCTGTGTTCATTATACCATAAAGCAATGCACACAAGGCTGTCTCACAGTGCCTGGTAGGGGGCCTTTAGATCCATAAGCGATTCTTTATTGAAATGGAGTGTTTAGAAGTAGGAAATGGGTCGACACTGATCAAGGGAACATAGGGAACCGAGGCACACCGAGAACACCCCATGTAATCATGTAATGACATAGAAGTGGTAACCAAGTAGCAGTCTAAGGCTGCTTGAAGGTCCAGTTCTGAGGGAATTAAGATACTCAAAGAACAAATCTGAGAGCCAAAAACTTACCCCCTGTTAAAGAATTGCTTTTATCTAGACCTGAAACTTGGCAATCTCAGAGTCTGAATTTTCTTGTCTGTAAAATGTGTGTGCAAATAGGTATAGCAACTCAAATTACTATGGATTCAGGCTTGTGAGGGTAGACCAGAAATAAGAAAGTCAAAACTTTATACCTATAAATGGCCTTGGAAAACAGAAGCTAGAGGGAAGGCTGTCTTAGTTACTTTTCTATTGCTGTGCTAAGATACCAGGACCAAGGCAACTTACAGAAGAAAGCTTTTTGAGGGTTTATAGTTTCAAAGGGTGAGTCCATGACCATCATGGCAGGGAGCATGGCAGCAGGGAGGTAGGCAGGCATGGTGCTGGAGCAGTAGCTGAGAGCTTTCATACTGAGACAACACCTGTGAGTCAGGAAAAGAAAGGCTAAATGGCATAAATGGCGTGGGCATTTTAAAACCTCAAAGCCCATCCCTAGATACACTGCCTACAACAAGACCACACCTCAATTCTTCTCAACCAGTCCCATTGACTGGGGACCGTGTATTCAAATATATGAACCTATGGGGTCATTCTCTACACTACAGAAGCTAACATTTTTTTTTAGGCTGTTTCTGGCATCCTGACATAACTGAGATGTTCCTTTACCAGACAGTTGTATGCCTTTCGAGCAAGAGATAGAGAAAATGGACCAAAGTACCCTGAGTGATGAGAAGCAGAAACTGTGGTGGTTTGAATGCTATGTCCCCCCCCCCCCCCATAGTCTTGGACATTTGAATACTTGCTCCCAGTTGATTGTACTGTTTGAGCAATGTTTAGGAGGTGTGATCTTGTTGGAAGAAGTATGTCACTGGATATGGACTTTGACAGTTTAGACTCATACCTTTTGAGGCTTGCTCTCTCTGCGTCTTGTTTGCTGTTTGAGGTGTTCTGTCTCAGTCATGTCTGTCTTCCTGGATGTGATGGTGATGGACTAAGACCTCTGGAACCATAAGCCCAAATAAACACTTCCTATTCTAAGTTCCTTGAGTCATATAGCTTTGTCACAATAGTAGAAAATGTTTGTATTAGTAACTCATACAGAAAGTGTCTCTAATTTGCTCAGATTTCTTTCCAATGCTCTTACTTAAAGTTGGAAGTTAGGTTCAAGGTTCCCAAATTTTCTAATCACTTTGTAAGTAGTTAAGGTCATTAGTTCCATGGCTCAAACAAGAAAACATGGTATGAGGGGAGGGGCCAATTATGAGAGCATGTCTGCTTTGAAGTGGTATAGTACTTTGAATATAATTGGCCTCCATAAGCTCATGGGGCATGGCACTACTAGGAGGTGTGGCTTTGTTGGAGTAATTATAGCCTTGTTGGAGGAAGTGTGTCACTGTGGAGGCAAGCTTTGAGGTCTCATTTATGCTCAAGCTATGTCCAGTGGTTCAGTACACTTCCTGTTGCCTACCTATCAAGATGTAGGGCTCTCAACTCCAGCACCATGTCTGCCTGTATGCTGCTATGTCCCACCATGATGATAGTGAACTAAACCTCTGGACTGTAAGTGAGTCACCACCACCACAATTCAATGTTTTCCTTTATAGGAGTTGTTCTGGTCATGGTGTCTCTTCACAGCAATAGAAACCGTAACTAAGACAAGTGGCATTTGGCATGGAAGGAGCCCTTCTAAGCTCCCTGTTTCTGCACCTTAAGTGTGAGGTGTGCCCTTGAGTAGGGCTTTACATCTGCTGTCCCCTCAGGTTACAGTTCTTTTCTGCTGAAGAACACCATAGCTCATTCTCAGCACCAGTCAGAAGTCTGATTAACTTCTGCTCAAAGTGAGGCCTTCCCATTAGACTCTTCTGAATAGTGGCCATAACTCTCTATCCCTGGTTCATTTATTCTTCTTCGACTACCATAACTTATTACCGTGGATCTATTGCCCATCTCCCCTGGATAATGTAAACTCCAAGACAGAGAAACTTCTTTTGTCTTTGATAGATTTTTAGTGTAAGATGACAGTGGCTATAATTAGTATGCTTTCCCTAGGGTACTGTAAAACTTTGACCTATTTGTTTGATCTCAAAGGCACATGAACTCCATGTTTATGGGTAGAAATAGTTTGGCTGAAAGTACCCTACCTCTTGAGAATTTTACTGAAAGAATGCTCCAAAACATTCCCATAGCTATTCTAAGTCTTAACAGCTTAGTTACTGTTGCAAGTAGCAGCTTTCTGTTTCCTTCTATTCGGCTCTCCTCTGAGTAACCTTTCTTCTCAATCTAGCTCTGTCCTATGTTGAACAAGCGTGAAGGTCAACCAAGGAAACTTCTGGCAAGGGGGAAGAGGGCTATCACTATTAGCACCAGTTTAATTTTACTACAAACTCAGGAACCAGAATTGAAAATATTTTGTTTGTTTTTTGTTTTTTAAGACAGATTTTTCTCTGTGGAACTTTGGAGCCTGTCCTGGAGCTCTCTTTGTAGGCCAGGCTGGCCTTGAACTCATAGGGATCCACCTGTCATTTCCTCCCAAATATTAGAATTAAAGGCATGTGCCACCAGTGCCTGGCAAGATTATTTTTCCAGCATCTGTCTTAAGTGTAAATGGAGACTGCACATTCATTTCCCGACTGCCCAGACTCAAACAATCACACAGAAGCTATATTAATTACAACACGGTTTGGCCAATGACTCAGGCATATTTCTAGCTAGTTCTTACATTTTAAATTAACCCATTTATATTAATCTGTATATCACCATGAGGCTGTTGCTTACCAGTAAGCCTCTGGCATCTTTTTCCTTGCAGTTACATGGCATTTCCATGATACCACCTACTCTCTCTTTATAGCTCTGTTTGGATTTCCTGCATGGTTCTACTCTTCTAATGCATTGGCCAAAACAGCTTTACTTATCAACCAATGAAAGCAACACATATACAGAAGGACATCTCACATTTTCTCTCCTTTTTTGTTTAATTAAAAGGAAGTTTTAACTTTAACACAATAAAATTATATATAACAAAACAAGTATTAAGCAAGAATTACAGTTACAATATTTCTTTATAAGTCTAAAGTTTCATATCTAATTTATCTTTTATCATAACTAAGGAAAACTATAACTATCTTCAATTATATATCAAAAACCCACGAAGGATATAATATTACTTAAATAAACAGGACGTGTATTGTAAGCAACTTCCAAAACTTTAGAATTAACAGAGACATTTCTCTGCCTGGAGAGTCACCCAAATTTTTTTCTGTAATGTTGGGGCAACCATCTTTGGTCTACAGGTCCATAGTATCCAGCAGACTTTTCCATGAAATTGGTATTTGAAGCATCAATTGCTATCTTCTGTGTGCTGCAGTTTCTTCTGTGAAGCAGGAACCCTGAAAGACCATCCTATTTTTTGGAAAGTTTAGCAGTCATTTTTCTGTGTGTCCTGCATGTTTAGTTCATACAGCATACTATCAAGTTGTCCAGGCAAGAGCAATTTCTTGCCCAAATGGCTAGCTTTGTCACATTGCAGGCAAATTCCATACTAAGTTTCTTTATTGCCCATCAACCTCTCTGAAGTAATTGGTGTTCCCAGAAGTAGAAGTAGTTTACTATATATATATATATATATATATATATATATATATATAACATTTTAAATGCCATATTCTGTAGGTCTTTGAAAAAGTTGAAGAATACCCATGTACCTGAAATATATCTCTGTACATCCAGAAAACCTAATGAACATGACTATAGTTTGACTATTATAGATGATTATGTATATTTCTTAACTATACATTACATTTTTAGATGAGCTGCACAAACACAATACCTTAAACAAGAGCAGAAGTACATATACACAGTGTAACAAAATCAATCTTAAACTTGTATCAATAGACTAAGATCCATGCCAATGCAAAGTATTCATCTCTATATTATATCCCCCCTTTAAATGAAAACAAATATTTATAAACAATGATTTTGGGAATTTGGGCCTAGTTTTCTCCAAACTGCTTCCTGCTGTTTGTTGGGAAAAATATTTTTAGCATTTATGGAAACCTTTTGGGAGTCTTGTTCCATCAAACCACATTAGCCTGGAAGGAATCAACAGATTTTCATCTTTGGTGGAATCCAAAGCAGTACCTCTTTTCCAAAGCAACATATGTTTAGACCCAAACTTAGAAGTCAAGATACCTTTATGTTGATTTAATTTAGCAGCTCCCAGAATCAAATGTTTCTCTGCAGTCAAAAAATTCAAAGGAAACACAATAATATAAATAATCTAGACTCTCTGTGTATATATTTCATCTTTATGTGGCTTATATTTTTTTACTCTGCTACTTTTTAATATTTATTTTATTGTCTTTAATCTAGGACTGTGCTCTTTCTTCTCTCTTAAGCCCACATACATCTGTCCAACACTGAACCCATTTAGAGGTCTCTTTTTTTTTTGTCTCAATCTGTCTTTATTGTGTATCTGTAATCTTTTTCTGACCAGGAGTGCCTTTTTTAAAAAATGCTAAGTGGGTGTAACTAGGACTAACTCCATGGCCCTGTCTGTTGGCTCCGCCCCAACCAACATGGCAGAGATATGCTCACCGCCTCTGTTAATCATGCTCATAGCCTCAGCTCCAGGTATGCAGAGGGTCTATGTCACCATTAAGGAATTGGTAGCATGCTGCTCACAAACCCCATTTAAGCGCAGGACTCCCAAAAGATTCAGAGTCATTCATGCTGCCAGCATGAACCAGGAAGCTGTCTATTAAAGAAGCCATGCAGTTTTTGCTGCTAATTCTGTCTGAGTCAGGAAGCCTTCTTTAAAGGAGTTGCCCCTCTGCTTGCCACCAGCAAACAGAGCCTATCTGAAAAAAAATTGGCTACCAAGAAGCTCCAACTGAATTGCATTTTTGTGGGTCTAGAAGCCCTCCCTTTTTTAGTTTCCTTAGGCTTTGTGAGGATGTACGTTGCCAAATGTTGGGCATCATTATGTAAATGGTGACTGCTCATTTGTTCATTTCCTGGCCTCCCAGACCTGAATAATCACACAGAAGCTATATCGATTACAATACTGTTTGGCCAATGACTCAGGCATATTTCTAGCTAGTTCTTACATTTTAAGTTAACCCACTTCTATTAATCTTTGTATTGCCACAAGGCTGTGGCTTGCTGATACGCCTCTGCTGTTCTCCTTTGGCAACTGCATGGTGTCTCTCTGACTCTGCCTATTCTCTCTCTCTATATATCTCTGTTTAGATTTCCTGCCTGGCTTTACTATGCTAAACCATTGGCCAAAATAGCTTTACTTATTAACCAATAAAAGCAACACATAAACAGAATGACATCCCACATCACAAAAGTTCTGCTGTTGACTCTTACCTAGCTTACCAGGGTCCTGGTTCTATCACAGTGGTAAGGAGATGCTCTATCTAGATATACCAGGGTGTGAAATTCCTCCTGAACTAAGAATGAGTAAGACATAGCTTCCAAAAATAAGATTGGGTCACATTTATTAGAAACAAAAAGATGGGTCAAAGACAAGAAAGTTGAAGAAAGATCAAAGAGAAGTGTTGAGGTCCTACCAAAACAACAAATTCAGGAATTAACCACTGATCTCTGGTCTGAGCAGTGGGAAAAGGTTGTGTTTTTGATGGCTACAGCCAGGGTGGGGTCACACTACAATGAGAGGTAAGGAGAGAAGGGAAGAAAGGAGAAGAAAAGCAAGGAAGAGAGGATGTGAAGGAAGTAAGGAGAGGGAAGAGGAGAAGGAAGAGATAAAGGAGGAGATACACCTCTTTAGAATATCCTCCATTCCTTCTAGGACATTTGTACCATTTTTTTGGTTAATTGAGAAGACCTACTACTGGCTTGCTATGCTTCATAATCTGGGTTATAAATACTCAGTCTTGGATCAAACATATCTTCTAATCCAACATCACAAATAATAAAGGTAGCATATGTACATGTATACTCATATGTACATCTCAATTTTTTCATAACCTGGACGGGAAAGAGGTAGACTATTGCATCTTATGAATGCTAATAGCAGCCACACAGAAGTAAGTCATCTGTATTGCTATTTTCCCTAGGTAGTCATCATGTCTGAGGAGAGCTGCTGCGATCCTTACACACTCCTTCTGACCTCATGGCTGAATGCTACTTTTCATGAGTTCCTTTTAAAGACCTGTCATGAACGAACTTGCCCTCTGAAACTGTAAGCCACACCCTAGGTAAATGCTTTCTTTGTAAGAGTTGTCTTGGTCATGGCGGCTCTTCACAGCAATAGACCAGTGACTGAGGCAGCAGGTAAGCTCCTTTTGTTACACCAAAGCACTTTACACAAACACTTTACAAAGTAAAGACTACCAGGAGCCATGTAATCAGAGCCTTTTGGGAACCATGGTCAAGTAAGAAATCAAACATTTTTGGAATTACAAAAAATAGGTGGAGATAGACTTGAATCCAGGCCCAAATCTCAAGGAAATGAGATGTTGGGAGGTGTTAAGTGTTAGGCCAAAATGAATTTTTATCACATTCAGAGCTGTGAAGAACACTCGGAAGCAGTCTGTTCACTGGGGAAGTGATCTTAGGAAGTGAAGGTGTGGGAAACATATGCAACAAAAGATATAAAGAGGCTCACACAAGAGGGCCCCTGCTAGCAAAGGGGCTCTGTCCTGCTGGGAACCCCTGAGAAAGACAGAATGTGCCCTAAAATTATCAACTCAAGGAGCTCTATTCTTCCTACATTTCTCAATCCCACCCTGATTTCTGGGAAGTGCAAGGTGAGAAGTGGAGGAGCCTAGCACACAGGCATGAACAGCAGAAGCTGTCTAAAGGAGTCTGAGCTTGTGGCATGGCCTCCCACAATCCTGAACAAGAAGATGTAACCATGGATATAAAATATCCCTTACAAGAGGCACCATGGAGAGTTTTGCAGGTCTTTCCCAAGCTCTTACTAAGAAGCAAAAGAAGCTGGGTCAAGCTTCCATTCTTAGTGAAATTAATCAATTACCTTAAAAAAAACCAAACCCATGTTTCTGCTCTTGCCAAGGCTCTTACCCCCCAAATAAAATACTTCTCAGACATTTGAGGGAACTTACAGCTTTTTATCCTGGAACTTACCCATAGACTTTGAGAATGGAGGAGGCACAGGCTGTGCATGGGAAGGAGTCAGTCACAGTGTCATTATTCCCTGGGTGACCTCGGCATGCTACTTTCTACTGAAGCTATATGACCAGTAAAAAAACTAAAAATGGTTTTCCTGTGGGTCTGTCCACTCATCTCTGGGTGTGAGGCAATAACATACCACATTGGAACAGAGCTAGTGGCCACAACCCTAGAAAATTGAGCTCAATCAAACTGGAAAATACATTTCCTCCAACCCAAACAATAAGGTTCTCTCCTCAGACGACAGCAGCTGTGACAAACCTGTGTTTCAGTTGTTTTCAGTCAGTGACTTCAGCCCCTTTAGGTCCCCCCCACAGTGTTCCATCAGCCTTCTGCCCGGGAACTGACAGCTATGGTTAATGAGAGATGATTTGAACCAAACGGGGCCACCCTCTCCAGTGCTCCCAGATCCATAAGATGGCCAGAGAGAACATGGGCTTCCTACATAGATGCTGCCCTCTGAACGAGTTCAGCAAGGCTTTTGATTGAGCTCATAAAATATCAAGTACAAAATATCCCATCCTCTATCAATGGTCAGCAACTGCATGTCAGCCCAGGTCTAGCAAATAATCCTCAGGGCCGATGTCGTAAATGAGGTGAGCTATGTGTCTTTGCTCTAAGATTCTTTAGCCTGCTCAGAGTGCTAAGGCTGGCTTTATCTTCCTAACTCCGTCTGACACCGCACCAAGTCATACAATAAAATTTAATTCTTTCCACAGTTGTTCTTCAGTCAGAGACCCTACCCTGAGCTGACTTTGTACATCTACCACGCGATTGGAAGAGGCTCTCACTAGAAATATAGATGGCCAGGAGCAGGCAGACCATGGAGCAAAGGGGAAAGGCAGATCAGTACCAGGGTTAGGACTCATATTAATGGCATCTCTTCTATCTCTAAAACTCGGAGTTTTATTTTCATATCTGTAGTATATATCTATTACCTTTCTATTGCGGGGATAAAAGTAACATTACGGAAGAGTTTGTTTCAGTTTACAGTTCCAGAAGACAGTCCATAAAGGTGGGCGTGGTGGCAGACAGCTGAAGAGGCAGCTGAGAGTTGACATCTTCTACCACAAACACGAAGCAGAGGAAGCAAACTAGACATAAGGCAAGGCTATAAATTCTCACAAGCGACATACTTCCTCCAGCATGACTGTACCTCCTCCCCCAAACAGTGTTGCCAGTTAGGGACCAAGTGCTCAAACACTTGAGCCAGGCAGGGGAACATTCATTTCTCCTTCAAAGAACCCCACTATCCATTCTTCAAATACCTTTTCAGTCACAGTTTGGTTGATGACTACAGGTATTGATTTGAGGAAAGTTCTTGCTGCCTTTCTTGGCTTCTATTCTCCAAACTACCTGAGCCCCTGGTAAGATAACTGAATTTCCTGCAAACAAACCCTGAAGCAAGGACTTGAGTGCCAAGGTGTGTTTGAGAAAGGCTCCCAGGAAGCAATTACAAATGAATGGGGAACTTGATAGGAAGGTAAAGTTGCCTTTCTACTACTGTGCAGCTGTGAACAGGTACTTCTCAGACAACTACAGCAGAACTCAGCGACCTTTAAAGGTGAGGGAGCCAAAGCTTGCAACTGTTCTACTTTAGTGGATGTAATTATTTCTGTACCAACACTACTCACTACTGAGCGTGCTATCTGGAGTGATAATGTCCTAGCGCTCTCTATGTCCCTTAGCTTGCCCTGCATGTGACATAAAAGAAAGTCTCCATTCCTCAGAGACTTTCATATTTTCTTAGGGAGTTACAAGGTCCATGTGAGAACAAAACGCACCCAGCAGATATGGGTGGGTTGTAGGCCAGAGGTGTGTGTCCTCTGAACCACCTAGCTTCAGATATACCAGGTATGCTCTTCTCATTCTCTCCCCCAAACTCTTGGGGTCAGGAACTGCCTCTTCAGAATATCTGGTTCACAGACTCTGCCCTGCAAATTGTTTTAAATGAAATGGAATCCATAGCATAAGGGAACTTGCTTTGAGTTTTTTTTTACTCTTATTTTTTGCACGTGTGCACTTGTGTGGATTTCAGAGAGCAGCTTGTGAGGCTGGTCTCTCCTTCCACTGTATACTAGGACTCAAACTCTCATCAACAGGCTTGGTGGCCAGCTTCTTCACCATCACATTGACCCACTATGAGGCAATATTGACATAGAGAAAACAGAAAAGATTCCCTTTGGCGATCCCAGCAGGGACATGAAGATGAGAGAGGGATCTTCAGGACATGGGATGCATTCTTTCTAGCTCTGTGGGGAAATCAATGTAAGAGGCCATCTTTGGTTTTCTTGCTACCGTCCCTTGCTTACTACTCAGCATTTGAAGGTTGCTCTCCAGAAAGAGACTCTGCAGATGTGGGGAAATTACCCTTCATCTCTCAAGAGCAGAAAGCTGTGGAGTCTGGGGAGGGAACATGCAGTCTGAACAAGCCCTGCAGACACAGACCTTTCCTGAAGAACCTCCAGTTCCCCATCACAAGTGATGACTTCATGCCCTCCACCACCACCAAGACTTATTAGAGGGCATAGTATCACCATCAAGGAATCACAGAATGATGTGATCACCATATTCACAAGAGTAGGGGAGAAACTGCACATCCATGGATGGTTCTGGAATCTGCATTTCAATTAGAGCTTCAGGTGAATACTCAACAGTCAGTGCATCCATTCTTCTTGTTCCCAGCCAAATATACAATACTTGCTCATCATACTAGTTAAACTGCAAAATAAACCTAAGTGTCTAACAACAGAGAATTGCTAAAGAGAACATGGCTTATATACACAACGGATGTTTTCAGCCATAGATAAAGAACAATACTATGTTGTTTGCAGGGAACATGGGTGCAGCAGAAATAATTACATAAAGTGAATTAAACCAACCTCTGAAAGACAAATACTGTATGTTTCTTCTCATTTGTGGTTCCTGGATTTTATGTCGGTACATATAACATGAAAATAAAAGTAATTCCAGGGGACCAACAGATACTAATGGAAAGTGGTGAGCTGAGAAAAGGCAGAATAGGGGGTTTAAGGGGAAATATATTCAATATATTTTGATTCATGTACAAAATAATTAAAACACATATGGTATTCTTTGTAAAGGTGTGAGCAGGACATGGGAAATCCATGAAGAGAAGAATAGAATCTTAAGGTTAGTAATACATCAGAGAAAGAGGAGGGGCAGAATACTAGGAGGAGGGGGGCTTTGACAGGATCTATGGCCTGCTGGCCAAAAGAGGCAGGCAGCCAATCAAATACTCTGAAGAGAAGACCCACTCCTTTTTCCTGATGACTTCTGACCTCCTATAGATTATCTGTGGTGGTCCCCAGTTAGTGACTAGTGGTGGTGGTGGTGGTGGTAAGTGTTGGGAGGTATGCCATTGGTGATGGGCTTTAAGGTTTCAAATGACTCACATCCCTTCAGCTGATCTCCCCCTCTGTGTCTCTGTGTCTGTGTCTGTCTGTCTCTCTCTCTCTCTCTCTCTCTCTCTCTCTCTCTCTCTCTCTTTCCTCTCTCTTACTGTTTGTGGATGGAGATGTGAGCTCGCAGCTGCAGCTCTAGCTACCATGTATGCCTGTTGCCACATTTCCCCATAGTGATGGTGATAGGCTCTTATCCGTCTAGAACCATACACCCAAACTAAATCTGGTCCTTCTATATACTATGCTGGGCATGGCATTTTATCATAGAAACAGAAAACGTAAATAATATGAAGCCTAAATCTGAATCAAAGAAAGCCTCTCAGGGCCCAGAGTGGAGTGGTGAAGATAAAGAGCAGCAGACGGAAGCACATAGCTAAGTGCACAGCAAGCCTTTTCTTAAAGTTAATGAATGCACAAGCTAGGTAGGCAACTTGGTAAAGAATCAGGCAGTAAACACTTCTTAGTCTGTTTAGGACGTACCATCTGTCACATGCGTGCAACTTTTGTACTGAGAAATCATGTGGTATGCAAATGAACAGGTGACTGAAGGAAAGCTTAAAAACTGGGAAATAAGTCTGCAGACCAAATGCAGCCTTCAAACACTGTTTGGTTCATGTTCTCTCTGTCTGTCTCTGTCTCCTCTGTCGTGTATGTGTGTGTCTCTGTTCTCTGTCCTTGTCTCTCTCTCTCTCTTGCTTAAGTGAACTGTGCTGAGTCTAAAGGCCGTTTGTAAGAAAGAGTAAGAATCATTTTCTTATAATATGAAAATATAAATAAGAGAAAAACAAATAGGCTTAACTGAAAAATTGTACATCAGGCAAAAATATATGAATGTATATGTGTACATATACATTTCATACATCTATATAGATGTGAACATGACACCATCAAGAGGGTAACTAAGGAGGAGCAGACACATCGAGGTTCCGCAAAGATGGTCCCAAACAGCAAGCCGACTATCTCTGAGTCCCCACACCAGGCCTCGTTATGTTTTCGGAAAACCGTTTACTGTACTGGGTCCCGAGTAAAACTATTCATTTATTCATAACACAGTTTGAAATTATCTCGATTTTCTTTCAGCAAACGTGTATCCTCCTACAGGAAGTTAATTCCACAGACAGAGTGCCTTGCAGAGACTTCTCAATGCGAAATGGAGGCTGCACTCCCCTAAACAACACATGCAGTAATGGCCTCTAACAAGCCTCCATAAAAATAAAGAGCAGACAGTCTGTGAGCCGGCAGGACCAAAGCACTAATTGTAAAACTGACTAGTTCCTCAAGCAGTCACAAGGAATGATCAACTGTGGCTTATGGTGAAAACCACAAGGTAGCTCTCATTAGAGGTTCTTGTTAAAGACCAGCCCTGGAGAGGCAGCTGAAGGCTCCCTGCATGGCCTCTCTGCATGTGTTGTTCTTAAGGAAGGTATCTTGTACCTGCTTGCCTCAAGATGAAGGAAGGCTAGGTGCAAAGGCATTAAGGCCATCTCCCTGCCCATTAGTCCTTAGGAAGCAATAAGGCCAAGCAGAAACTTGAGAACACACACCCAGTCTTTTTGATCCTCAGCCAGGACAACTCTAGGGGACAATGTTTATCACTTCATAGAGATCCTGAACCAGATGAAACCTTATTGTTCATGATATAAGGAATCTCATATACATACCCTGTGATGATGGTTCACCCTATTCACTGCAAGTAAGGTTACCCAGAGAATCCCTGATGCTCACAACCTTGTCTCAAGGTTTGTTTCCATGGACCCCAACCTAAGGCACTCAGGCAACCTCCTGGAACTGAGGGACTCAAGACCCTGCCACTGCAGAAATTTCCAACATCACCTTCAATCAAGATTAGGGGCAGAGGTTGCTGACTTGCCCAGGTACCGCATACTTCTTGACCTCTTTGGGATTAATTCAGGCCTTGGCATCAGAGGATAAAACTTGCTGCTTGGGTTTGAGTGACCAATAATTAGTTAGATTTTAACTAACTGCAAATTACTCAGTTGTGGCCAACATGAACCCAGAACCAATCATAATCTGAGAAATAGAGTGGATGAGCCAGGCCTTGCTGAGGGTGGACACAATGTACTCTAAGAACCTGGGTGAAATCACCATCTTTGAACAGCCTTGTGGACAGACTCAGTGAAGAACATTATCTTGAACATCAAGGTTCAAAGAATACCACAACCAATGAGCTAAGAAGATGAAACATGAGGACTCTTGATGATCCATTCTTCTGGGCCAGCCCCTCAGTGTCTTGCATAAGACAGTGGAGAAACATGAACACAGTGAGGGTCAGCCATGCTTTTGCCACTGAGGTTGAAGAGAAATATTCATCCTTAAATCTCCACATTCATTTTCTTCTTGCACCTCAATGAATAACTTTAGTTTGTTTCAGTTTTTGCAGATACCAACTTGTGGAACTATTCCAATATAGAAATGATTTTTTTTTTTGCCTAATGTTAGAAGTTTGCTCACAAACAATGAAGCAAATTTAATTTTTTTTCCAACTCCCATTTATTTGTTGGCTCTTGGGGCAATGTCATCTTTTCAATATGAAAAAAAGCAGCCAAGTTCAACACAAAAAAGAAGGGTAGGGTAGGACCAAACCAGGAAGAAAATGGCAGAAGCAGAGACAGGTCCCAGACACTCCCCCCCCCCCCCCCCCCCGTGGCAGCACACCTTTCTAGGTTTGGAGGTCAAATGGACGGGGCAGTTCTGTTCCACTCCCACCTTAGAGAAAGAAGGAATACAGGGAAGACACCTCCAATGGCAGATTTGGCTCAGGACAGCTGGAGGTTATAAATGGAGATAATACTGTTAATCCTTCCCCTGAGGCTGAGAGATGAGGCAGAGAAAAACCTGTCAATTGAAAAAGCCTCAGTGGATTCCCCCGTGGAAATGGCCTTGACTGGAAAACCCCGCCCCTCTCTTCCCAGTGACCTCTACCTGGCACCCCTCTTCCCTTCCCAATCTCCTTAGCTCTAGGATGGTGGCCACTATCTGGGTCTTTAGTAATGTTCTAAACGGACTCTGGAGCAGAACTCAGGTTCCTGGGGAATATAATGGAAATATTGACAGTCATGAGAAATGGGTACCAGAAGGAAACAGGGCAACACTCAGAATGGCAGAAGTGTATGTAGGTTTGTCAGAGTGGAAAGAGAAAGGAGACATTCCACAAACAAATATTTATTGAGCGCCTACTGTGTGCCAGGCACCGTTCACTTCCTCCCCCCCCCCCCCCCCGCCCCAGTGAAAAAAACGAAAACAAAACAGGACAGAGGCAGCAGAAAGAAAACTCTGAAGGAGAAAAATGGGCAGCTGAAGAAAGCTGAGGGAACTAAGCAGCCTGAGGTGATGCGGGGCTCTCTGCCTTAGGCCTCTTCTTCTGCCTCCTCCCCGAAATCCTCCTCCTCTTCTGCAGTGGCATCCTGGTACTGCTGGTACTCGGAGACGAGGTCGTTCATGTTGCTCTCGGCTTCGGTGAACTCCATCTCGTCCATGCCCTCGCCCGTGTACCAGTGCAGGAAGGCCTTGCGCCGGAACATGGCCGTGAACTGCTCCGAGATGCGCTTGAACAGCTCCTGGATGGCCGTGCTGTTGCCGATGAAGGTGACCGCCATCTTGAGGCCGTGGGGTGGGATGTCACAGACGGCCGTCTTGACATTGTTGGGGATCCATTCCACAGCGTAGCTGCTATTCTTATTCTGCACGTTGAGCATCTGCTCATCCACCTCCTTCATGGACATCCGCCCGCGGAAGACGGCCGCAACGGAGAGGTATCGGCCGTGGCGGGGGTCGCAGGCAGCCATCATATTCTTGGCATCGAAGACCTGCTGGGTAAGTTCAGGCACAGTGAGGGCCCGGTACTGCTGGCTTCCATGGCTGGTGAGCGGGGCAAAGCCGGGCATGAAGAAGTGGAGACGCGGGAAGGACACCATGTTGACAGCCAACTTTCGGAGGTCAGCACTGAGCTGGCCCGGGAAGCGGAGGCAGGTGGTGACACGGCTCGTGGTGGCGGAGACGGAGACGAGGTGGTTCAGGTCTTCCGTAGGTGGGCGTGGTGAGCTTGAGGGTACGGAAGCAGATGTCATAGAGGGCCTCGTTGTCAATGCAGTAGGTCTCATCGGTGTTCTCGACAAGCTGATGGACGGAGAGGGTGGCGTTGTAGGGCGCGACCATGGTGTCGGACACTTTGGGCGAAGGCACCACGCTGAAGGTATTCATGATACGGTCAGGGTATTTATTCTTCTCGGATCTTGCTGATGAGCAGGGTGCCCATGCCAGAGCCCGTGCCTCCACCCAGAGAGTGGGTCAGCTGAAAGCCCTGCAGGCAGTCGCAGCTCTCTGCCTCCTTCCGCACCGCATCCAGGACGGAGTCGACCAGCTCAGCTCCCTCTGTGTAGTGCCCCTTAGCCCAGTTGTTGCCTGCCCCAGACTGACCAAAAACAAAGTTGTCTGGTCTGAAGATCTGGCCAAAAGGACCCGATCGAACAGAGTCCATGGTCCCGGGTTCTAGATCCCCACCAAGATAGCTCGAGGGACATACTTGCCACCTGTGGCTTCATTGTAGTAGACGGAGATTCGGTCCAGCTGCAGGTCGCTGTCTCCGTGGTAGGTACCGGTGGGGTCGATGCCGTGCTCATCGCTTATCACCTCCCAGAACTTAGCACCGATCTGGTTGCCACACTGTCCGGCTTGGATGTGCACGATTTCCCTCATGGCTTGAAGATAGGTACCGAGCAAGAAAAGATAATTATTTTTCTTTCTGGGCTGGTCTCAGGATGAAAGGATGGAACGTGGCCCCGGAGGCTGCAGCAGCGAGATGCGACCACGACCGCAGGAAGGTTCTCACAAATTTAATTTTTAATAAGTTCAGGTGTGCAGAAATGTTGTATTCACCTTTGAAGCTGCCATCATTTTAACTCTGATCCCAAATTCCTCTAACTTCATCATTTTCCAAGAACTGTTCATCTTCTTTAAGTACCCCCATCACCACCCACATAGCACAGAATTTCTGGAGGTTATGGTTTGAGTCTGAAATGCCCCTCACATATCTGAACTTTAAACACTTGGTCCCCAACTAGTGACTCCATTTTGAAGGGTGTAGGGCCTTGAGGAGGTGGGTCTTGGTTCAAGAAAGTAGCTCACTGGGAGCAGGTTTTTGAAGGTGGTCACTGTTTCCTGGTCTACCAACACGTGAAAAAGCTTTCTACATGCCCTGTTTAATTCTCACAGCATCTCCACCAAGCAGGGATCATATACACCTTCTCCCTGTCATGATCTGTGCCAGTACTTCTGTGGTGGTTTGAATGAGATTTCCTCCATAAGTCCAGAAAAAGTAAATACTTGGTCTCTGGTTGATGGCTATTTGGGGAGGATCAGGAGGTATGGGGGGCAGACTTTGAGGTTTCAGAAGACTCTCATTATCTAGAGTTGCTCTCTCTGCCCCCTGTTTGTGGATCAAGATGTAAACTCTCAATAGCTGCTCAATCACCATGCCTGCCTGCCTGCTGCCATGCTCTCTGCTATGATGAAGATGATGATGATAATGATGATGGACTCTTAGGGATCATGAGTCCAAATAAATTATAAAATAATTATAAAATAAATTATATAATAATTATATATATAATTATATAAAATATATTATATAATATATATTTATTATATAAATATATGTGTATATAAAATAATTATAAAATAAAATTATAAAATAAATTATAAAAGGCAAATTCCTTTTATAAGTTGCCTTGGTCATGGTCTTTTATCACAGCAATAGGAAAGTAACTTGGCCCGGTGGTGTGGCACACACCTTCAATCCCAGTACTTAGGAAGCAGAGGCAGGAGGATCTCTGTGAGTTTGAGGCCAGCCTGGTCTACAAGAGCTAGTTCCAGGATAGGTTCCAAAGCTACACATGAAACCCTGCCTTGAAAAAAACTAAAAAAAAAAAAAAAGTAGTTGGTACACTTTCCCTGCCACAACTAAAATCTCTCTGAATCGCTGGGTGAACCAGAATAAATTAATCATCCTTTGAGTTGTTCCTTTTAATTATTAATCATAATGATGCAAAAATAACTAACCCTAGTGAGTGGGCATCCCAGGTACACAACTACTTAAGACTGGCCCTTCTTCAGCCACAAAATCCTTAAAGATTCTGAAAGCCACAAACTTCTCCCCATTTCTATATTTCAAAAGCCTCATTCTCATCTTGGAAAAATCCTTTCACATCTCTGCTTTCCTCGCTGGCATCCCCTCTTCAATGTTTCTACTGATATCACACTCATCTCCTGAGGACTTAAAAAATAAAAGGGATGGTGAGACCTTGCCAACTAGGCTGTAATAGATCTTCCATTCTTCTTCAAGACAACACAGGAAGAGCCTGCTGTGCCCATACATGTGGAGAGGCAAGTGAGAAATAACAGAGAGAAAAGCTTACATCAGTGCATCTTGGGGAATCTGCAGCCACACATTCGTCACTGCTCAAACATTTATGAGTTACCTTGTATGTACCAGGCTCTGTGCCAAGTACTTGAAAACAACATCAGACAATGCAGAGCTGTGGTTTCTTTGTTAGAATTTCTATCTGGGGCAATGTTGTCTAAACTTGAGCATCCACACAAATCACTCTCAGGCTCCTTCTGTTCTATTCCACAGGAAGTCCAATTCAGGAGGTCTAACAAATAGCCTAGAAACCTTTGTTTTTAAAGAACATACAGCCAAAGAGGCTCTATAGAAGAGGCTCTCAGACCCACCTTTAGGGAAAGCCTCAGCCCAACATCCTAGAAGCCAGAAGAAAGAGACAAGTAGCGGCTGACCAAACTTAGAAACTGTTTGCAGTCCAGATTCTTACCTGACATCGTCTGCCATCTTGCATGATTATAGGGAGAGGTTACCTCATTTTATATAGTTCCCCCAACTACAACTACCCATGTTCAGAGGGTCTCTTTGAAAACCCTCAAGTAGGAGAAGAAGCATGCAAAGTACAGCCAACACCCAGTCTGGCATTATTTGACAGGTTTGGCACATTTCCAGCTCTTATTGTACTGACTTCACCTGAAAGTGAGGTGCAGCACGAGCAATCAGAACACCCCTGTTCCACAAGGATGCTTCTCCATTAGCACAGTGACTCTGACTGCCCACAACAGCCTCACTTTCCTTGCCTGCAGCACCCAGGCTGCAGCTATGAGCTTTGATTCTCCTTTCCGCTTCTGAAGGAAGCCAGGATGGCAACACTTTTGGGCTCTGGCCAGAGTTCTCACAGCCATCCAGGCTATGAGGTCACCTCTATCTCTCTCATCTTTCTGGAAAATTGCTGGGGGACAATGTTTTTTGATTCTATCACTTGTATTATTTTTAATAAAATGCTGATTGGCCAGAAGCCAGGCAGGAAGTAGAGGCGTGACAACGAGAATTATGGGTAGAGAAAAGTTTCAGTCAGCAGTTGTCACCCATGCAAAGGAAGCCAGACACAGACTGCCTTGCCAAAAAAGGTACCAAGCTATGTGACTAACACAGACAAGAATTATGGGCTGATATGTTATAAGAATTAGTTAATAAGAATCCTGAGCTGCTGGGCCAATCAGTTTATAATTAATGTAGACCGTGGTATATTTCTTTGGGACTGAATGGCTGTAGGACCGGGCAGGACAGAAACCTCTGTCAACAGAAAATGAACAAATGGGATTTTGGAATAGAATCTCTAGGACCCCAGCATAGTCCTTAGCATTATTCTCAAGCCATGAGCTTGTGCTGAATTTCAGAGTGAGAATTTTTTCCTATGAAGATAAGAAATATCAATAGAAAAAGAGTAGTAAATGTTTCAATTGTCAAAAAAGCATGCAAGTGTCTTCCCTTTCTATAATATCCTGCTGAAAGGGATTTTAAATAGAAGAAAGATGTGTTGAGATGCTTAGAGATGAAGAAGAAATGGGAAGATGTGGTGGAAGGAATGGGGTGGGAAGAATGCTGTCATTAATGAGCACTTCCAATATGCATACCCTGTGCTCCTGCTTGGCACCTGGGCTTTGTAGAACCCTAGGATAGTACCAGCTTTTGTTTCCATTAGCAAAATACATGGCAGGATCATTCCCTGGTGGTCAGGAGAAGTTTGGTCCCAGAGAACCAGGGAGCAGAAAAGGAACTAAGGGTAGTTGCACACATAGGCTGTTTAGTGCCCAGTGACAGTCTCCTCTCCTGCTTAGGTCCCTAGTGAGGTGCAACCTCTCACTCATCTGCAGGGACCTAGGGACATTAGCATCCTTTCCTTATATTCACTGGCTCAACCTTGCCCAGATAATTTACTGGTACCTTTTAAGCAAAATGCAAAAGCTCATCACTGGTACCCCTAGGAGACCATTCCCATCCAGGAGGCTTAGACTGGCTGCAAGTCGTCATTGACTTCCATAACCAGACAAAGCAAGCCTGCACCTCCCATGAAAAAGGAAACAAATAAATAGGTTGGGCCTTCCCTTCCATCTGCTGATAACAAACTGTTGTCTTTATCTGGGTTCAACTAGAGCCAGGAGCGGCTCAGTTTCAAAGCCAGGAACAGGGGGAATTCAAAGGGAGACATGAAAACCTTCTTACGAGAAGTGCAAGTTACATGGGAGATATTTCTTGTTTTAAGAACTTGAACCCCAAGTTCATTAGCACCTGGGTCAGGATTGAAGCACCTGGAAGGAAGTGTGCTGGGAATATAACTATTGAGGGTGATGCTGAAGGAAGGAAGATTTTGTGCCTTTGTATGTGTGGTACTTGGTGCTATGATCTGCTGGCCTGGGTATCCTGTCCCTTTAAGGGACAAGCCCCGCCTACTCTTTCCCCTTCCACCTAGGCAAGCAGATCTCTGGCACTGGAGAACCTGCCCAGGAATTGCTTTGCTCAAATAAACCTATTCTTATATTTTTTCATTTTGGCTTGATCTGGCTTACTGAGTCAGCAGAGAATCCCATTATCAGGGGACAGAAAACCTATTAGAAAGAACTTCAGCTTTCTTTCTTAGATCACCTTGCACCCCCAAATCACACCAATCCCTCACCAAACACCACTCCCCATTAACTGCCTGCTGCCTGGTGCTCTTTTTTTTTTTTTTTTTTTTTTTTTTTTTTTTTTTTTTTTTTTTTTTTTTTTTTTTTTTTTTTTACAAAGGCCAGACCTCCCTATAGCTTGTTGGACTGACCAGAGATTGATTTTCTTAGACACTCAAATAGTAGCATTTACCTCCCCCCCCCCCACACCACACACACAAAATCTGGATTGTTACTATCCTTTACGCTTATTCCTGCATCCCCAGAACCCATCCAAGTCTCTGCTTCCTCCTCCAACCCCTCTTCATCAGGAAGCCCTTCATGTCACTGGGACTGAACTCTGGTCCAGACATTGTTCTCTGTGCTACAGTTGATGAAGCCTCCTTTCTGCAGGCTCTTGAAGCACCTGCTACGTCCACGCTCATAGTCCACTTGCTCAAGCTTGCCCCACAATTCTTTTCTCTAGTCAGAAAAGATCACGGAATGAGTCAGTGCCCACTCCCCCTCTAGCTACTGTTTTCCTCCTCAAACCCCATGGACCTGAAGGAGAAATAATTTAATCTCCCTCTGCAGAGAATGCTCTCTTGGGAAGGAATCTTCATCAAAGCTGTAACCAAGCATATAACAGAAACAAATGAAAGGACAAACGTTGAATAAAAAAAGAAATAAAAAAGGAAGGACATGAATGATCCTGGGTATGGTGGGAGAGAAGGTTTCTTGTATATAAAAGGAAGAACATTGTCAGGGACATCTGGAGTAGTCCAGAGTGAACATGAACCTGAGCCGGGCCATGTGAGGAGAGCAGCTGGAGAACAGGAGGGAGAGGAGAGAAGCTACTTCTGACCAGGAGGGGCACCCTGGGCGGAGAGAATGCCTAAGAGATTGGAATAGTCAAAATAGTTGAGTTACAGGGAAGTTGGGGGAGGGAAGCCCAGCCCAATATTAGGGCTAGGGGGTAGGGTGGGGTATGTCAACCAGGAGGACCCCCAACAGGCTGAAAGAACCTGGAGGACAGATCCAGTTTTATATGTTAATGGGCATCTCAGTTATCTATTTGTCCTGTCCTTGAGACCCAACATCCCTACCTTTTTAAATGATGAGGAACAATGTATTTTTTTGCTACTTCCTACTTCCAGTAGGGTATCATTTTGGGGGACTAAGAAAGCTATAATGCTGGCCAAGGCTATAAAAAGCAGGATGTATCACTTGCTGTCCAGGCTTTTGCAAGACCATCTTGGGGAGGGAAGTACAGGCTGCTTTAGAGTAGTCTGTGAGACTGGACCACTTGGGGCTAGCCAGTTTGGAGGCATCTAGGATGCAGAGGCTCAGGCTGGTTGGAAATTTTGTCAGAAGCACTTGGGGATGGTGAGTTTGGAGTTGTTTGTTGCCTTTAGTTAATTGGAAATCTGTTAGTATATATATATACATATATATATGTGTATGTATATGTGTATGTATATGTGTGTGTGTGTATGTGTGACAAAAAGTAAAGAATGTAATTTTTTTTCTGCCCGATAATCCTCTCCACCAACACAATAATCAAACCGTGGGAGTGGTCTTGACCCTCTCTGTGGAAGGGTCATCATTTGGCAGGCTTTTTCAGAGGGGGAGTCTAGACTGCAGCAATTCCCAGGGGAGGGGCCTTGAAATGGAACTCTCCACTCAAACATTCCAAAATGAGTGCCAGGACCAGGGGTGATGCTTTCAACCAATCATCCCAGACTTCTTGGATAAAGGTGTGCCGGGGACTGGGGTGACACTTCCAACCAAACATCCCAAACTTTTTGGATGTTAAGGGCAGATGTAATGCTTCCAACCAAACATCCTAGACTTCTTGGATATAGGGGGCACCAACTCACGTTTGGCCACTTCCTGTGGGCATGGGGTGACGTGGGAGAGGGGAGAGTTGGGAGTTGGAGGACTCATGTTCAGTGAGAGGTGTGGCTGGAGAGACATCTGGTTTATTGCCATCTTGGAGACCTCAGCCATCTGTTCCTTGAGGGAGATAAGAAGGCAGGTGGCTAGGAGAAAAATGTATTGTTATTGTTGGCCTTATGAATGGGGCTAGCCATGGAAAGGGTCATTAACTGCCACAAAGAATGGGACAGAGAAGTGCCTGGTTATACAGGAGAGTCATGCTGAATAAGTGAGACACAAAAGCAGATATGTCATCTTAAAATCAGATTTAGTTGGTAGGTGTCTTTTTGATTCAGGCAAGTTGGTACCAATGGTGAAATCCTAGGAGCTGGTGCAGGTGTTGGCATTGTCTGGCGGGCCCTTTGTAACTTGGTCTTGACCCAGACATTAGGAGTGACCTGTAAAATATACTTGAAAATAGGTGGAGTTAAAATTTAGAAACCTACTCTGGGCGCTGGTGGCACATGCTTTTAATCCCAGCACTTGGGAGGCAGAGGCAGGCTGATCTCTGTGAGTTCAAGACCAGCCTGGTCTACAAGAGCTAGTTCCAGGATAGGCTCAAAAGCTACAGAACAGCTCTGTATCAACAAACAAACAACAACAACAAATTTGGAACAAATCTGTAAGACAACTGGAACAGGAATATTTTAGAAGACAATAAAAGGGAATTGGGAACTTTAAATCTCTAGTGATATACCTGAAACTTGTTAATCGTGGACTATGAAGCCTGGGAAAGAGGCACACCTGTTTATATTTTTAGCAGGAAACTTAACAAACAAGTAATGAGCTACCAGTACCTTAAATCATCAAATTCCATTAGACAGATCTAAGAGGGATAAATGAACAGAAAAGAAACAACTTTTTTAGCTACACATATAATCCCAAGTCTCTTCATAGTCTTTGGCGAACATTAGTCTTAGAAGCAGTAATTTGCCTTAGCTGCTGACCCTAGGAGGCCCAAAGATTTTCCTGTGGGGAGAGGATCTAGTCTACCTGTCTTGGCGGGATGAGACAATCAATCCCCCAGTGTAATGTCCAGGAAGCTGATGAGGTTGATGAGGTGTAAGCCCACTTTTTTTTTTTTTTTTTTTGCTGTGTGGGTGGCTTTGCCATACCCAAAGGCAAGCCTCCAGGTGGAAGGTCTTTTGTAACCATGCATCTTCTTGGAGAAGCTAAAGAATCCTGCAGGAGCTGGCAGGTCTCTGTGTTAGAAGCTTTTTTTGTTAAATGCCTTACTCTCAGATCTGTAAAATCACTTGAGAATCAGGGTACTATTATCTGTTAATTATATTTAAATTAGACATATAAGTTAAATTTATACATATGCTTTACTCAATTAGTTATAGCTTACCAATGCTAGTAAATATAAGAAGATTAAAATGAATATTTTAATAAGTCAAAGAATATTCACACACATGGGTACTCTTATTAAAGATGGTGTCAAAATTGTGGCTACCCACATTTGCATATTTTGAGAGCTGTTGTAATCTGGAGTTACAAGATTTATAGATCTTAAAGCAAGCACACATACACACACAGACATAAAACAAGCATAGTATGGAAACAAACACACATATACATAAAAGCATAGTATGGCCACATTATTTTAACAGATAGACATATAAAGCCTTTTTTTAGGAACCTGTGTCAGCTGACCAATTAAAACTCCTGGTGCATGCAGCAGCAGCCAAGGAAGCACACAGGTGGTCCCATTAAGGACCAGATTAACAGTCATTACAAGAGAGAATAGAAACATAAGGACGGAACACCTATTCAGTTTTGTACAGAAGAACAAGGGAAAACAGATTTTATTGTGGAGAACAAACAACGAGAAAAGTGGGGAGGCGTGTTGGGGAGGGGGAGTAGGAAACCATGGGCATATGGGGCCTTGTTTGTTTTATTTTAGGCATTAAGGGATGCACAGTGTCAAAAAGCCCCAATTTTAAAGGACTTTTTTTTTTTCAAAAAGCAGCCCAAGGGTAAGAGGACCCAGCCTCGAATTGCAGGCACCATATTATGAGTGTATGCTGCCAAGACTTGGGACTCAAAGCCTACCACAATGTGTCCACTGTGATAAGATTCTTGAGTCGAAAACAGAGGGGTGTGGGGGATTCCTTGGAAGGACGTCTTCTGTCCAAAAGAGGCCCATGAGGGCAAAAACTGTCTTGCCCTTTTCTGTGGGGTTGGTGCCTGGCACAGGCCCGTGACCTCAATAGACTGTCCAACAAACGTATAGGTCCTGGACCCTAATGGCAGGGACTTGAGAATGGGGACTCACCCAGATGAAGCCGATCTTAACCTGGCAGAAAGCATGGGCAAGAAGGGCATTTTCCAACACGTAGCCCTGGGCCAGTGGGAAAAAAACAGCCCCCTCAGTGGAACCTCCAGATGTAAAGTTTTGATAGCTTAATAAACCTCTCCGCTGATGCAATAACACAAATCAGAACAAATCAAACCAAATTAGAAAAAGCTCAAGTTTAATGGATGCCAGTGCTCCTGGGTGGCCCTCCAGAAAAACACGGAGAGGGAAAAAGAAAACCGGAAAGACCATGTGTTCATTCTCTGGGGGGCAGTTTAAATAGCCAGTGGGAGTGGTCTTGACCCTCTCTGGGGAGGGGGTCACCATTTGACAGGCTTTCTCAGAGGTGGAGTTTGGACTGTGGCAACTCCCAGGGGAGGGGCCTTGAAATGGAACTTTCCACCCAAACATTCCAGACTTCTTGGATATATGGATGCCAGGGGGCTGGGGTGACGCCTGAACCCAAACATTCCAAACCTTTTGGATATAGGGGTGCCAGAGGGCTGGGATGACACTTCCAACCAAAGAAGTTTAAAAGAAAATTGTTATCTTGGGTAAGCATTTGAACTTCCAGGACCAACAGCCCTGAAGTTGAGGGAGTGGAGTCCCAAGACCAGGGAAGACAGAGAGATCTCACCCTCAGAGAAACTTAGGAGTATTTACCTGGAGTTTATTTTACCTGCAAGAGGTGGATGGATTCAATTCAATTCCCTAAAGCTTACATAAATCATTTAAACGTATATAAAAGGAGATAAAGGTTTTAGATATGTTAGCATTGGCACAATTTGAAATTCACATTGTAGAAAAGGTACTATATTCATGCCTTTGAGTCATAGTAAATCAAACTTGGGAGCCCAAAAATGATTTTGGGTTAAAGGTATCTGTGAGTTTGCCTCTTTCAGAGTCTGGTGGCAATGAAAAGTGTTTGTCTTCCTCAGCAGGAGGCCTAGTAGCTCCGAGAAGTGAAACCTGAGGCCTGATTTTTCTATATGAAGAGAGCTGAGAAGGCAGCTGTATCCTTGGGGGAAAAGCTGGCGTGTCTGCTGATAAGCTGAGGAAGTTATAGTTAGTCAATAGCATCAGAGATCTGAGAAGGATAAATTACAGGAAAAGGTAGTGATCAAATGGCATATGTATCAATCAAGATGAGAGACTTAGTCACCACCTAGATAGTTGCCTTAGGCTCCTGTAGTCTCAATGACTTCATTGGGACAGTGATCATAGGTTTTTGGGTGTCTTACAGGACAACATTTAACCTTCAGTTGCCATATAGCGCAGCACTGGCCCTTGGCTGCCAGGCCCAGCTCTAAAAGATTTTCCTGTGGAGAAGGAACTTGGGGGTTTACCTTACTTTGATCAGACAGAACAATCAACCCCAAAGTGTCTATAGCTTAGGTACTGCCCTGGCAGGAGGCAAGGCATAGGGCAGTTTTGCCAAATGGTTAATGTTACCATAATTTAGGTGGAGTCCTTGTGCCCCACCAATCTTCTTTGGAGGCAATAGTGTTCCCACAAGGAAGGGGCATGTCTACTATGGGAAACTTTTCATCAAACGTTTTAAATGCCATAGTCAGCAGATATCTGAAGAATTTGGGGATCATCTGCCTATATATATATATATATATATATATATATATATATAACACAAAAAAAAGCTTAACAAAAGGGGCAAAGACAAAGAAGGTAGATAACGATTAATGTTAATCTGAGTAGACCTTAGGAATTAATAAATCCAATTTATCAAATATACTGTCTTAGGGATTCTATTGTTGTGAAAAGACACCATTACTATGGCAATTTTTATAAATGAAACACTTAATTGGAGTATCTCATTTATAATTTCAGAGTCTCAATTTATTATCATCATGATGGAGAGAATGCCAGCATGCCAGCATATGTGGTGCTGGCTACATTTTGATATGCAGGCCACAGGAAGTCAACTGAGACAGTGGGTGCTATCTTGAGCATAGGAAACCTCAAAGCCCACCCCCACAGTGACACACTTCCTCCAACAAGGTCACACCTACTCCAACGAAGCCTCACCTCCTAATATTACTACTTCCTATGAGATTATGGAGACCAATTACATTCAAACTACCACCTCTATCTTCTCCCTGGCCCAGATAAGCTTGTAGCAATATCATACTGCAAAATGCACTTAATCCAACTTCAAGAGTCCCCATAGTCTACAACAATCTCAAAACATTTTATAAGTCTAAAGTCTCTTCTGAGATTCATAAAAATCTCTTAACTGTAATCCCCTATAAAATAAAAAAAAGCAGACCACATGACAACAATACATATTTATAGCCTATAAGATTTTTTTACACAGCAGGTAACCACACCCTTTACTCAATTTCTGAATCCATTTTACTCCTTAAACACTAGGTTTAGCTCCATTCCACTTCCTGGTGCTCCTTTTCCTCTCAAAATTTGCATTTTTGCAATTTACCATGACCAACTTGTGCCTTTTCATTATAATTCACCATTAGAGATACCACTAATAACCATACAACAGAGTCTATACTATGCTGTTTGGATATTTCTTCTGTCATTGAAATTAATCTAAAACTCTTCACTTTAGACAGATTCTTCAGACGAGGGCAAAAGGCAGTCACTTTCTTCATCAAAATATCATAACCCCAAGTATCAAAATCTGAATTCTTCCGATCCAAAACGTGGTCCAGCCTATCACAGCAACAAGCCAGTTCCTGGTACCAACTTCTATCTTAGTTAGGGTTTCTCTTGCTGTGAAAAGATACATGGTCACAACAACTCTTAGAAAGGAAACATTTAATTGGGGTATCACACTTCCAGTTTCAGAGGTTCAGTCCATCATCACCATGATGGAGAGCATCGCAGTGTGCAGCCAGATGTGGCACTGGCTACATTTTGATATGCAGGCCACGGGAAGTTGACTGGGACACTGGGTGGCATCCTTAGTATAGGAAATTTTAGTTTTTGTTTTGTTTTTAACTCTGTGCTCTTTGGGGGCCTGCCACCCAGCTCCCAAATAAATACAAGGAGACTTATTCTTTCTTATGAATGCTTGGCCTTAGCTTGGCTTTTTTTTTTCTAGCCAGTTTTTCTTAAATTATCCTGTTTACCTTTTGCCTCTGGGCTTTTACCTTTCTCTATTCTATATTCCCTTCTTTCCTTCTTATCTGTAGTAGGTAGTTGGGTGGCTAAGTGACTGGCCCCTGGCTTTCTCTCTCCTCTTTTTCTCACTCCTTCTCTTCTCTTCTCTTCTCTTCTCTTCCCTTTTATTCTCTCTGAATACCAGCCCTGTTTATCCTTTCTCCTGCCTAGCTATTGAACATTCAGCTCTGTTTTAGACCAATCAGGTGTTTTAAGCAAGTGAACCAACACAGCTTTAAACAAATAATAAAACAAATAAAAACAAATAAAAAACACAGCTTTGCATCACTAAACAAATATTCTACAGCATAAATAATGTAACACATCTTCAACTAATATTCTATAACAGAAGATCTCAAAGCCCACCCTCACAGTGACATAGTTCCTCCAACGAGAGCATACTCACTCCAATAAAGTCACACCTCCTAATAACGCCACACTCTATGAGATTATGTGGGTCAATTTCATTCAAACTACCTCATACACTTTATTTATTAAACATATGTTTTTATCTATATAAATTTTCTAAAAGCCTGGTATTGAACAATAAGGAAAGACATAAGTAGTTAGACTTAAATTCTAAGTCAGCATGTGTTAACCTGAGTAGACTTTTATAACCTTAAAATTGTATCATCATTCCAAAATCCATACCAACCCAAAGTAATTTGGGAATCTGTTGTTGTTTCCTTAGTACAAAAAGAGATACAGTTATAAAGTAAGGGCTCAGTAGGACTGAGTAGCTTTATGAATGTTGTCTTTATATTATGTGGTAATCTTTAGATGGTGGTGAAAATTATATGACATGCACTTTTTAACTTTTTAGTCAAGATAGTTTCCAGTCATGTGATTGCTTTCCTCTTGATGAGGTCATTAGCCAAAATGGAGGAGAGCCTCTTGGTTACAATTTATGAACATCTATTTTCTTAAACAAGAGTTGAATAACATATAATATGTTGTAGCAAATTAAGATTACCTATATATAAATTTTTTTAACTATCAGCATTTTCTTAAAAGTTTCAAGCTAATGTTTTTACAGATTTTATAGCTTCTTTAATCCCACCCAATAAAGTCTCAAATACTGAGAGTTTACAGCATAGTCTTAAGAGATATTTTTTTTTTTTTTGAGAGCAGGGCACAGAGTAGAGATAAAGGACTTTTTAAGAGTGGCAAGTGGAGGAAGTGTAGAGCAGAGCAAGCTTGGTTGTAGGAGATTTGGGGATCATTTATTTGTGCAGAGGCAGTTGCTAGGATTTGTGAGAATTTGGAAATCAAGCATGCCAGTTTTTGCCCATTGAACTGTATACTGAGACCAAGCTATCTGTAGTCTGAAGAGGAGAGAGGGATCCAAAACAAAACTCCACTGGAAGGAATTTCTATAAACTCTAAGAGGGAGCTGAGTGAGAGCACATAGTGGCCCAGATGGGCTCTGATTTAGAGAAGCTACAGAGAAGTTCAACCCAAGGGCCTAAGAGCGTTTGAGGAAGAGATAGAGGAGGCTAGTCTGAGAGGGGCAGGGAAACTTTAGGAGGGAGCTGAAAGCAGAAGCTGCGGGACTGTAACAGGAGCTGAGAGACCAGGGAACAGGGTCACATTAACTTGGATAGGCTTAAGGAAGCTGCAGGATTGCAGGCAGATGGGTGGTAAGAGGAAGTAGCTGAGGTGGACAAAGTATCATTGTGACAAGGATTTCCATCTGGGGTGTCCCGAAGCAGAATAGGAAGCTTGACAAAGAGTATATTCTAAGTCACAGAAAAAGGCATCCCTTGACCTTCAGTGTGGAGCTGAGTGGGGTGAGAAGACTTCACTGGCACTCTGGTGTTGGCGTGGCTTTTAATCAGAGTTATATCCAGTAGGCTTAACCAGTAGAGAGATATGAGAGAGAAAGGGGGGAGGGAGGGAGACAGTAAGTGTCTTTAAGTAGAGATACCCAGAAGGGTGCAGCAGGCCAGAGCCAAGTGGTGAGAGTTGTGTGCCCAGACGGGTGCTTTGGGAGGTACAGAAGGCTCTAGGAGGCAGAGAAAAACTTAGAGCACACACAGGTAGTAGAATGGTTAGAGCATGTGAAGGGGAGAAGCAGCTGAGGAAGCAGACTGTAGAATTTGGGTCAAGTTTGACGATGGCAGGAGCCAACAGAAACAATGATCCATACATACATTTGAAGAGTCAAATCAGCAGCTTGGTTCAGAGCAGGGGGGAATTTATGCCACTCCTGGGTTCTAACAGTAGATGAATGAAAAAAAGAAATAACATAGAAAGGACATGACTGCTCCTAGGTATAGTGGGGGAGAAGGTTTATTGTAGATAAAAGGGGGAGCACAGCCAGAGGCAGAGACATCTGGGAGAGTCCCGAGTGAAAATGACCCTGACCTGGGCCACGTGGTGAGATGAGGGAGGAGTCACTGACCAAGAGGGGCAGCCTGGGCCAAAAGACTGACCAAAACACTGGCATAGACAAAATAGATGAATTATACAGGGGCCAGAGGAGCTGGGGAGAAGGAAGCCCAGTCTAATACACAGCCTGGAGAGTTTAGGATAAGGGGCAGGGTATGCTAACCAGGAGGGCTTTGCAGCAGGTAGAGACTGAGGACGTTGGGAGAACCTGGTATGTAGATCTGCTTTTATATGTTAATGGCACCTTAGGTAGCCATTTATCCATGGTTTGAGACTTAACATAGGCTTTGTTTTACATTATTTTAAATAAGTCCTACTTCTGTTGTCAGTCTGTGTGTAGAATGCCTTTTATACACACTTCACACCATCCTGCCATACCCTACACAGGGAGGATTTTATCCTTCTTGCAGGAAGAGCTGGAGCTTCTTCACTTTCCTTGGGATTCTGCCTGGTCCCTCTTAATTACAGATGCAGGAACTTCTAGGATATATTAGGTAGGATATGCTTGTTTCTCTGAAGTACACACGCTGGAAATGTAAGCATCAAATCAAGCCACCCTCAGTCACTGGCAGGCAGAAGTCAAAAAGATGTATAAACAGTTTCTTCTTTCATCTTGCAGGTGAAAATTCTAGGACATATTTCATAAAATAGGCCTCAATGACTCTTATCACAGGTCATCAATAGCAATCCTTTTAAAAGAGTATTTTGTTTCTATCGTTTTTCATGATCCCCATATTGTATTTCTGTTGGGTAGAACACTATTCCAAATAAATATACTGCTATAAATCTTTGTCTCAGCATTCATTTGGAGGAAGACTACAGAGCCTTAAGATGGGCATTTGACGATGATCCAGAAGGAATTAACTGCTATTGAGGTTGTCCTGTCATCTGCTAACAGGAGCATCAAAATCACTAACACTTTCATTTGGAGGTGAGTTGGATGTTGGAGGAGTGGTTTATATGTTGCCCGAACAGCTGAATAATGAGAACTGATTTGGGATTTGGCCTTTAAAACTGCTTCAAAAATCTTTGGAGGGAAGTCAACACCGTATTCCAGATAGCTGATTATCAGCTGGAGGGGTGTTATATGAAAGCTATAGAAATCAGATATTCTCTGTGTTTATCTTAGGGTATCCCTGTGAGAAACCTAGAGATGGATTTAACAAGTCTAAACTTCAGATGATTCCCCAGCTTTCAGACTGTTTGTGGTTTGCTTAAACTGTGAAAGCAAAACCAGAAAAACAAAACAAAAAGAGCAAATCCATTTTACCCAATGCTCGTGTAAGGAGTGTGAGCTGGGCAAACCTATAAAGGACTTGGATGTTTCAGCCTACTGGATATAACTCTGATGGGAGGAACAGAGATTTTCTTGTCGTATTACTTGGGTTCATATCCAGGATACAAGAGTTTCCCTTCTGTCAGTCTTTGCTCCTTCCATTCACAAGTGGTTGCCCAGAATCAATACCTTTCACCCCATAGGCTGCTTCTGAGAAACCTATGTGGTGCTAGCTACTAGAGTAGACTTCACTGACGTTCATGTAATAGTTTAACTAAAATGCTGCAGGACTCCAAGTGGCAGCAGTGGGCAGTGGGTCCCGAGACCACGGCAGGCTACAAAGGCAGCCAGGTCCCAGGCAGGAAGCCACATGGCTGGTGAGAAATGGAGACGGATAGGCACACCATGCAGAAGTGAAGTTGGATATTTATTTAGTAGGTTATGGAAGGGGAAGAGGAGAAGGAGGAAGAGCAGAGAGAGACATCTGAAGACACTAAAGAGCAGTTCCATCAAAAGCTAATGGATCTGCCTGCCCTTGATGCAGGGGTCTTGATCAGGTCTGTACCTGGCAGGCATGCTGTGTTGAGATTTATCTTCCTCATAACCCTTTGTTTCACTCTCTGGTGCTACTTTTCTTCAACATCCACAGACTGCAGTAATTCTGGGCGCTTGGGCCACACTGGCTCCCTTCTGCTTCCTTCAACAAATCAGGTTCTTTCACCTATTTTCAGTTGGATAATGGCCCAGAGTTTTCCTCCCAGATCTATCAAATTTTATCTAAGGCTCTTAACATCCCCTGGCATTTTCATATCCCATACCATCCTCAGACTTCAGGGAAGGTAGAATGAACTAGCCATTTCTTTTTTTTTCTTTTTTTTTTTGGTTTTTCGAGATAGGGTTTCTCTGTGGCTTTAGAGTCTGTCCTGGAACTAGCTCTTGTAGATCAGGCTGGTCTCGAACTCACAGAGATCCGCCTGCCTCTGCCTCCCGAGTGCTGGGATTAAAGGCGTGCACCACCATCGTCCGGCTAGCCATTTCTTAAAAAATGTTCTTGTTAAGATGTCACAAGAGCTTCACCTTAACTGTATAAAACTTTTACCTCCTGCCCTTCTTAGGCTTAGGGCTCTCCCCAAAAGCCCCCTTTCCATCTTGCCCTTTGAACTCATGCATGTGTGGCCAGTCTTAACATCTAGCCTCTTACCAAAAACTTCTCCTTTTTCTGGTCACCTACTTATCCCACTGTTATCCCATCTTTGCTCCCTAAAATGGGATTTTACGGACTACTCATTACCTCAACCATGTGCCAATTCATGTCCACCGCCAATTAAAATAGGAGATCAGGTACTATTTTATCCTCCAAACCAACACCTCTCACCCCTTTCCCCTAAATGGTGGGGCTCCTTTAAAGTAATTTGTGTAACTCCCACAACTGTCAAGCTCAAGGGACTTCCTCATTGAATCCACCTGTCTCACCTTAAACCTTTTACTCTTCCAGCTCAAGATACTCCCTCGTATACAGTAACTCAAACAGGGCCCTGCTCCCTTAAGTTCCAGAGGACACAAAGATCAGCCACTCTTTCCCCAGTCCCAGAAAAATAAAGGTCTCATTACTGTATTCAACTCTCCTGTGCCAAAACTCCATATACTCTCTCACTCTCTTCCTCTTTCTCCTATCTGCTTTACCAACTTCTCTATAACTCCAATATCATAATTAAATTTCCAGTTAACCACTCAGCTGTTATTACAGGGGCCATCATTAAATATAGAGCCAGAGGTACAAGGACTGCCAAAGACCAGGAAGTAAGAAACAATAATGAATTTGGGGACATTCACAGCCCCAGACTCCAAAAGCTCACAAAACAGACTTTAACGTAACAGGTTTATTACTGACTGCAGCAGCGTCTCCTGGATGTTAAGCTAATACCATGATGCTAAAGAGAACAAGTGCCTTAAGATTTGCTTCAGGTAAAACATTAAGGGGGGGGGGGTCTAATAATTCTCCCTTCCAATAATTCCCCCCTTCTTTTCTTACCTCCTCCCCACTGTCTTCTATTCTAACACTATACCATTGTAATTTTAAGCTTTTAATATGTCCAAAATTTATTCCTTTTCAAACTTTTTTTTCATAAGCTCCAGGGAGCCAATTGGACCTATTTAAATAGATCTGACTTGCTCAGAATAAGTATCATTTAATTCTTCCCTTATTATTACTGGTCTTGGGAACCCCTGGGAAATTACCTCCTCTACCCCCCCCCCCCGCCCAAAATCCCCTCTATTTCCCATTTGGGACTCTCCTCCCTTAATCACCGGGACCTAAAATTTTTTCCAGACATAATTTTCTGCCTTTGCAGCGTCTTGCAAGGTCCAAGCTGCCAGCCAGCTTGTTCCACAGAGCCCAGAAAAAAAAAAAAAAAAACACAAAAGTAATCAGCCACCCCAAGACATGGTCAAGCATCTCAACTCTCTGACACCCACAAAATCAGCAGGAAGCAGTCATGAGAGACCTTATGATGCCCCATTCCCACCCACTAAAAACTCCAAACTCCTCAAATTTTTATAATAAACAAAAGGGTGGAATGTAATAAGGCTGATACTTCCAGGTTCTAGGGCCATGCACGTGCAGACAAGCCCTCAGGCAGAAGTAAGTGCCTAATGGCCTCTGGAAATGTTAAAGGGCCCTGCATGACCCACCTGTGGCATGGATTACATTATCCACATATGACTCAGCTAAGCCCTTGAGTGCATGTGTGGTTATATCATCCATGTATGACTCAGCTAAGTTCTTGTGCACATGCTTGAGCCCCATCATCTGCCTATGACATAGCCTATGACATCCACCCCCTGTGCTCAGCTTTTAAAAGTTGGATGCGCCATCTTCCTCTCTCTCTCTCTCTCTCTCTCTCTCTCTGCACACTGACTTCCCCAGGCCTGTAACGCCCCCTCTAATAAACTCCTAAGTGGGTTTGTTGCATGTTTCATGTTTCCTTCTCACCTGTGCCAGGTAATTTCAATTCATGCAGAGGTTCTAATTGGAAGTGTGACAGGATTGCCAAGGAGATTTAGAAATCTGTTAGAAGGCTTTGCTGGTCAGAGGTCATAGCCTGTTATTGAAACTACTGGACGTGGGCGAGGACAGCTTATAAGACATACAACAAAACCGACTTTAAGAGTTTATTAAGAGAAAGAAAGATGCATGTGCAGGCCTGAGGGAGTTGGTGCAGGAAGAGAGCATGGGGAGGGCATGTCCAGCTTTTAAAGACTGCCTAGAGCATGTGTACAGGGGCTTACATAGCTGGGTCATGCATAGATCACATGACTGTAGCACACATAAGTCATGTAGGGCTTGAGGGCTCTGGGTGCCTATGTAAATTGGCTGAGCACTTGATGGCACATGTATGGCCCTGGAACCCAGAAGTGCCAGCACTTGGGGTGGCTAGACATTTTGCCAAAGCACTGGATGATGGAAATGATAACATTTCACCCTTTTGTTTATTATAAAAATTTGGGGGGTAGGGGTAGCCAATAGGTGGGAATGGGACATTGGGTCTCTCGAGGCTACTTCCTGATGTCTTATGGGCATCAGAGAGTTGGGGTGCCTGGCCACATCCTGGGGTAGCTGGCTACTTCAGTGTTTTCCAGGCTCTGTGGAACTGTACAGCTAGCAGTTTGGACCTGACAAGATGCTAGCAAGGCAGAAGATTATGTTTAAAAACATTTTAGATCCTGGTGATTGAGGGAGGAGAGTCCGAAGATGGAAGATGGAGGGGGGTTTCCCAGGGTTCCCAAGATGAAGGAGGGAGTTTCCCAGGGGTCCCAAGACCAGGGAAAAATTAAATGATACTTATCCTGAGTGAGTCTGGTCTGTTTGGGTAGGTTCAATTTAGCTCTCTTGGGCTTATGAGAATGTTTAAATTTATAAAAAGAGATATTTTTAGATGCATTAAAAGCTTATAGTTACATTAGTATAGTGTTGGAACAGAATATTATGGATAGTTTATAGTAAGATAGGAGGAGGGAAAGAAAAGGGAATTATTAGGCCTTTTAATGTTTTACCTGAAGCAAACCTTAAGGCATTTGTTTCTTTTAGCATCATGGTATTACCTTATCATCCAGGAGATACTGCTGTAGTCAATGATAAATCTGTTATATTAAAATCTGTTCTGTGAGTGTTCCTTTGGAGTCTGGGGTTATGAATGTCCTTAGACTGTTTCTGTTTCTTACCACTGGGGCATCTGATAGTCTTTGCATATCTGGCTCTGTGTTAAATGATAGTCCCTGTAACAACAGTTGAATGATTAACTGGAAATTTGAGTATGACATTGGAGACACAGTGAAATTGGTAAAGCAGACAGGAGAAAGAGGAAAAAAGGGGAAATCAGAAAGTAGAGCATATGGAGTTTCTGGTACAGAAGACAATTATGGTGGTGAGACTTTATTCTTCTAGAACTGGAGACAAAGCAGCTGATCTTGGTGTCCTCTGGAATTTAAAGGAACTGGGACCTGTTTGAGTTACTGTACATGAGGAGAATGTGTCCTGAGCTGGAAGAGTAAAAGGTTTGAGACGAGATAGGTGAATCCAATGAGGGAGGCCCTTGAGCTTGGCAGCTGTGGGAGTTACAATAATTACTTTAAAGGGGCCCTGCCATTTAGGGGAAAGGGGTAAGAGGAGTTGGTCTTGGGGAGAGAAAAGGACCTGGTCTCTGATTTTCTTGGAGATGGGCATGGCTGAAGTAGTGAGTAGTCAATAAAATCCCTTAAGAGGGAGCAGAAGTGATGTAATAATGGGGTGAGCAGGTGATCAGGTGAAGGTGCGTGGTTGATCGGCAGTTATGATTCACCAGACAAGCTTTAATATATATGTCAGTTTTAATAAAGGAAAGGAAAGGGAACTTACAAATCCAAGGTTCCAGCGAGGAGGGCAGGAAAAACAAAGAGAGAGCGGGCCACAGGCCCGCAAGATTTTATAAGTCAATATTAGCCTAAGGGGGACACGCCTAAGAGGGACACGCCTAAGAGGGACACGCCTTTAGACCAAGGGGGCCACGCCTTTAAACCAAGGGGGACACGCCTTACAAAACAAGGTTTTGGGCTAGGCTTCCCCTTCATCTCCCCCTTTTGTCTAAATAAGACAGAACCAAACCAAATACAACTATATTCAATAGGAACAAATAATAAATATAAAATTACAAACAATATTAAGAAGAAACATATAACAAAAGTTTTACTAAGCATTCTATTTCAAGGAGTCTAAATAATGTAGAGGGTAACTACAATTATCTAATCTTCAACCCCATCAAAGATCTGAGAAGGGAAGTAATATTACTTAAGCAACCAGGAAGTACAAACAAGAAACTTCCAAAATGTGCAACAAATGACAGAGACAACTAACTACCTGGGCAGTCACCCAAAGTTTCGTTTTGCAATGTTGAGGCAACCAACTTTGGCTAAGGCCTAACACAACTGACATAACATTTTTCAAAGGCAAGGAACTTTTTGTAGAACTGTCCAACCCTGTCTTGGCAAGATAAGACAATCCTGTTTTTATCCATTTACGGATACTCTGAAACTCTGTCAGTGGTCGAGGTATGGGCTTTTTCTTTGCCTAAAGGCCACTTCTGCCAAGAAGAAGACAAGCTCCCAGTGGAGTGTCTTTGGTGCTCAACATTCTCTCGGGAGTAGAGTGGTGTTGCCAGGAGTGATTGTGTCTCATAAGTACCAAACTCTAGGTTAGATTAAAGGCCATGTTCTACAGCTCTTCAAAGAGGTCGAAGATTATACTATCTATACTAAATATAATTTCTATGTATCTAAAAAACCTGAAAAACAACTGTGCAATAAATGAGGACAATATCCCCAAACATAAACAATGTCATTATACAAATAATATCAGAGGTAGAAATGTACATTGCAATATGATAAATATCTCAATATAACAATTGTTTTAAACAGAGGTAGAAGTATACTCTCATACAATAGAGGTAGAAGCATACTCACATACAATGTTCAATATACAAGAATCAACACCAATGCAATTTTCTAATAACAATAATTCACAAATACTAATCATCCCATCAAACCAGGTAATCCCCCCCCCCTTTTTTTTTTTCATAAACACCCCTGAGTCCATATAATACCTCCCCCATCCCCTCAACCCTATACCATCTACTAAATGATGTCCCTAAACCAGAGGGCAAACTCTGTTGGGAGAGGGGGCGTCGTCCTCTAAGATTGCTTCTAGCTGACATGGGGGCGACGTTCTTCTCAGGGGGTTCCATGAAAGCAAATGATGGTAAAATTCCCAGAATAACATTTAGTCGAGGAAATTGTAACTAGCCTCTGAGTGTTTTGAGGAGGTCCGGCCAGAGTGTTGTCAAAATTGTACACCATTTGAAACTGTCTTGTGTAGTTGGTACCAAAAAAAAAAAAAAACCAAAAAAAGGTCTAATTTTAGCGCTATTAAAAACATGACGTCATAGTAACCAGGTGAAATTGATGTTGTGGGGCCCCATCTTCATCCTGGAAACTTCAAAGATTACTGAAGGAAAATTTGTTGTTTGTTACAGGAAAGGTAAACATTATCTACAAAGACATATACAGACATATATATTCGATGGAAGGTATAATAAAGACAGACAGATATGAGGAAAGGCAAAGAAAGTTTATCAAGTATCATCATCATCATCATCATCATCATCATTATCATTATTATTATTATTATTATTATTATTATTATTATTCTGTCCCATTTCATGGCTCCTGACCTGAGACAGAAACTCTGAGATATCTCTTATAAACAGGCTTGGAATTGAAGAAGGACTGAGCCATAGTCCAACTCCAAAACCAGCTCTATATACATATAAATAAAGGCACAGTATATATGTAAAAAAAATGTTTTATACTTACTAAACATATTCGGGTTCTGTGTTGATCCATATTAGGTTGTAACTAGTGTCCATGCATCAGTATTTAAATATCCAGGGTCCCTTAAGTTCTTTGAAGATGAGTGGTTTCCTGTGGAGATAAGAAAAGAACCCTGCCCCCAACCTATATGCTTTTCTTACCATCAGTATGATCATCATCCTTGTGAATGAATTATTTTTCTTTTCCAAGGGGCTTCTTCTCTTCAAACCGAACCTTTATTAATTTTGACGGTATCCACAATTTTTCCTCTCCTGTGGAGACAAGAGCAAAACCCCTTCCCCAACGCAGCACATCTCCTGGCTTCCACTGCGAGGTCAGCACATCCTTGAAATAAACTGGTTGATTTAATTCAGCAGACTTTTCCATTATCCAATGTCTTTCTGCAGCCGTTGTCCCCTTCTCATTAGCGTTGAGAAAATTCAAGGTTAATAAAGCACTATGTAACCTATTTCTAGGGGTATTTTCCACCCCTTTCTGTTTGTTTAACATATCCTTTATAGTTCTATTTGATCTTTCTATGACTGCTTGACCTGTAGGATTGTATGGTATACCTGTAACATGCTTAATATTGTAATAAGCAAAAAACTGTTTCATTTTCCTAGAGACATAAGCTGGACCATTATCTGTCTTTATTTGTGTAGGTATACCCATGATGGCCATAACTTCTAATAAATGAGTGATTACTGAATCAGCTTTTTCTGAGCTTAAAGCAGTTGCCCATTGAAAACCTGAATAAGTGTCAATGGTGTGGTGTACATATTTTAATTTGCCAAATTCTGCAAAGTGAAACACATCCATCTGCCAGATTTCATTCCTTTGAGTGCCCTTTGGATTAGCCCCTGCAGGCAGTGGTGTTTGGTTATAAAAAGAGCAAGTAGGGCATTTCTTTACAATTTCCTTAGCTTGTTGCCATGTAATAGAAAATTCTTTCTTCAAGCCTTTGCTATTGACATGATGTTTTTTATGAAATTCAGAGGCCTGCAGCACACTACCAATCAACAATTGATCAATTTCTGCATTACCTTTTGCTAGAGGACCTGGCAGACCCGTATGAGATCGGATGTGTGTTATATACATAGGGCAAAGCCTGTTCCTGATCATGTCTTGTACCTGGATAAACAATGAGGTTAGTTCTGTATCATCAGGTATAAATTCAGCAGTTTCAATATGTAAGATTATTCTTTCTGCATATTGTGAATCAGTAACTATATTAAGCGGTTCTTTAAAATCCCTTACCACCATAAGAATGGCATATAATTCTGCCTTCTGGACAGAATCATAAGGGCTTTGTTCCACCTTAGTCAAATCTTCTGATTTGTAACCTGCTTTCCCAGATTTATTAGCATCAGTATAAAATGTACGTGCTCCAGTTATTGGAGCATCACGGATGATTCGGGGGAGAATCCAAGAAGTTCTCTTTATAAAGTTAAGCCTCTTGCTTTTCGGATAGTTGTTATTGATTTCTCCCAAAAAATTAGCGCAAGCTCTTTGCCATGGTTCGTTATCTTCCCACAATTTTTTTAGTTCATCAGCAGTGAAAGGAACTATAATTTCTGCTGGGTCTATGCCTGCTAGTTGACGAAGTCTCAATTTGCCTTTTATAATTAATTCAGAGACTTTTTCCACATAAGTTTTTATTTTCTTACTTGGTTTATGTGGTAAAAAAATCCATTCTAAGATAATATCATCTCTCTGCATTAAAATTCCTGTAGGAGAAATTTTGGAAGGCAATATGACGAGAATACAACTGAGCTCTGGATTCACCCTGTCCACATGTGTCTCTTGTAATTTCTCTTCAATAATTCTCAGCTCCTTTTCTGCTTCAGCTGTTAATTCTCTGGGACTGTTTAAGTCTTTTTCACCATCCAAGGTTTTATTTAAATGAATTATCATATCAGGTGTTATGCCAACAGCTGGTCGTAAGCTGGAAATGTCTCCTAACAACCTTTGAAAGTCATTGAGAGTCCGTAACCGATCTCTCCTAATTTGTGCTTTTTGTGTCTTAATTTTTTGTAAACCTATTTTATAACCTAGATAATTAACAGAATCTCCTCTCTGAATTTTTTCAGGAGCAATCTGCAATCCCCATTTAGGTAAAAGTATTTTTACTTCTTCAAATAGTCTTTCTAAAGTAGCCATGTTTGAATCAGATAACAGAATATCATCCATGTAATGATAAATTATCGACTTGGGAAATTGCTTGCGTATTATTTGCAATGGTTGATTTACAAAATATTGGCACAGGGTGGGAGAGTTCAACATGCCCTGTGGGAGGACGGTCCACTGGTATCTCCTTGTAGGTTGAGAGTTATTATAAGTAGGCACTGTGAAGGCAAACTTTTCTCTGTCTTTTTCTTGTAAAGGTATAGTGAAGAAACAATCCTTTAAATCAATTACTATGAGAGGCCATCCTTTTGGTAATAAAGATGGCAGAGGAATTCCAGATTGCAGAGAGCCCATAGGTTGAATAACCTTATTGATAGCCCTGAGATCTGTCACCATTCTCCACTTACCAGATTTTTTCTTAACAACAAATACAGGAGAATTCCAAGGGCTGGTAGATTCTTCTATATGTCGAGCATCTAATTGCTCTTGTACCAGCTGTTCTAAAGCCTGCAACTTTTCCTCAGCTAAAGGCCATTGCTTTGTCCATATTGGTTTCTCAGTCAACCATTTTAGAGGCAGTGCTGTTCGTATCTCTGAAGGGCCATCCATTGGTTTGTGTTCTTGTACAGCCCGAACAGCCGGTTTCCGCCTTCTGTAATATCTTTTAATATTTCCCTCGGTGATAGAGGCTCTAGAAGCAGCAGGAATGTTAATTTGGGTATTCCATTGCTGCAACAGGTCACGGCCCCATAAGTTCACTGCAATATTGGCTACATATGGCCTTAATTTTCCTATTTGTCCTTCTGGCCCTATGCATTCAACCCATCTCGTGCTCTGCTTTACTTGAGATAGGGTTCCAATTCCCAGGAACTGAACATTTACATCCTGAAGAGGCCAATACGGATGCCAAGATTCTGGAGTAATGATACTTACATCCGCACCTGTGTCCAGTAGGCCAGTAATAAAAACGCCATTTACACATACTCTTAACTTTGGTCTTTGTTCATTTATAAAAGTCTGCCAAAATACACGTAACTCATCTTTCAGGCCATTTTTGCTTTTAACAGCAGGCATGGGGCTTTCTAATTTTCTTGACGAGGCATGTTCTCGGCAGTAACCGGAAATGACTGGACCACATTCGCCATGGGGGCCTGCGAGAGGCCCCCCATTGAGTTTCCCAGTGGCAACAGGTTGCCTTGTCTATCTCTTGTTGACCTGCACTCATTTGTCCAGTGTCTGCCTTTTCCACATCTCCTACATATACCTGAAGGCTGAGTCCTCCTACGTCTGTTATTTCTAGAAGAGGCATTATTATTATTATTGTTATTATTATTATTATTGTTGTTGTTATTATTATTATTATTATTTCTGAAAATCCGTTGTCTGCAATTCCTTTTAATATGTCCCATCTTGCCACAATTAAAACATTTGGTAACTTGATGCCTCCTTTTTGCATTAGAAATTGCTTCTTCGACCCATGCTTCAGTGCCATAGTCAAATGATTCAACATTCATTGTATGTAAGACCCATTCGTCCAAGGGCGCTGATCTCATCTTTAAAGGCCCCAGGATCCTTTTACACTCCACATTGGCATTCTCATAAGCCAAAGATTCAATTATTATACGTCTTGCTTCTGGGTCAGATATCCCTATCTGTACAGCTTTAGTTAGCCTTTGTAAAAAATCACTAAAGGGTTCTCTCTGACCCTGTTTAACTCTGATATATGATTCCAGTCTCTGTCCTGGGTCTTGAACCCTGTCCCAAGCCTTTAAAGCTGCTGTAGTACATATGGATAAGGTGTGTTCATCATAATTCGCTTGTTCCAGAGGATCGGAGAAAAGTCCTTCACCTAGAATTTGATCTAGGGAGATCTCAATTCCCTTTGCTCTTTCCTGCTGTTCTAAAAGTTTAGCCTCTTGTCTGAACATGCATTTCCAATTTAATTGTGACCCACTCTCTAGAACAGCTGATACTAATTGTACCCAATCATGGGGCGTTGCCTTATTGCTTATAGACCAAGTTTTGAGCATCTCTCTAACAAAGGACGAATGTAGCCCAAAGTTCATAATAGCTTGTTTAATTTCTTTGAGATCATTCATACGGACGGGTTCCCATGTATATTCCTTGATGACTTTAGGGTTTTTGGAACCAGTCACCTTTTCTGACGTTACTATTGGAAAGGCAGGTAGAACTTTATGGAAATTATCCCGGAGAGTTTTACTCATTGACGGAGTTAAATTTCGCCTTTGTACCGTTTGCTCCTGTTCTATAATTTCCTCAATCTTTTCTAATCTGCTTACTATTGCCTTCTGTAAGGCCTGGATCTCCTGTCCAGAATTATGCTCCAAGGCCTTCATGGAGGATTCCAAAACATGAAGTTTGTCCAGTAGAGTTAGTATCTCATCCTTGGATAGAATTTTCATGGCATGAATTGTGCCTTCTTGTATTGACAATCTGTCAGCCAATCTGTCATATCCTTTAGTCAAAGTCCGATTTTCACATTCAGCAGTTTTAATTCTCTCTGATAATGTTTCAGACAGGGACTGAAGTTTACGATCCAAATCAGCTGTTCTCTCCTCCGCAGCAATGAGTCTCTCCTTAATATCAGACTGTAGTTTTTCTAAATTTTGCTCATTTGACCGAGTCATATCCGACAAAGCCCTATTCCCTTCCTTGAGACCTTCAAACTCTTTCTTGGTGTCAGTCTGAATTGTTTTTGCAAATACCTCGACCGACTTAAAGTTGTCACTCAAAACAGTTGTGCCCTTTCTTAAGCATTCAACCTCTGTCCTAAGAATCCTGGTTTCATTCTGTAAGGACTTTATCATTTTTCTATTTTCAAACCATGTAAGGGAGAAACCAAATACGAGAAAAATTGCAAGCCCTATAAACATCCAAGTTATGGGAATATCATATGTATCCTGTAATATTTCTACCATAGTACAATTAAATAGACTGCAGAAGCTTTCAACGGTGATATGGTCAGACATTTTTTTTTTTTTTAATCAAAAGAAATTTTACCTGAAATGACCGTTCCCTGCCAGTAGGTCGCTAGGGCAATAACCGCTCGGCCAAACCGAGTCTGCAGTACCGGCGGAGCTCAAATGTTGGGACTCCGGCAGTAACCGCTAGTCTCCGGCAGGTCAGGGCCCAGGCCGAACTCAGCCGGGACTGGTGCTGCCTGAGGGGTTAGCGAGCTCGGACTGAGTCACCCGCGCACACACACACACACACACACACACACACACGTCCTTTGCTCCGTACAAGCGGGGCTCGGACAGGCTAGTCTGGGAAACTGCTCTGAAGCAATCAAGAGCCCAAGGCCGAATCCCTGCCACGCAGTGTGGGAACTGGAGCTGAAGGCTCCCAAATGCCCTAGTTGGACGCCAAATGAAGGTGCGTGGTTGATCGGCAGTTATGATTCACCAGACAAGCTTTAATATATATGTCAGTTTTAATAAAGGAAAGGAAAGGGAACTTACAAATCCAAGGTTCCAGCGAGGAGGGCAGGAAAAACAAAGAGAGAGCGGGCCACAGGCCCGCAAGATTTTATAAGTCAATATTAGCCTAAGGGGGACACGCCTAAGAGGGACACGCCTAAGAGGGACACGCCTTTAGACCAAGGGGGCCACGCCTTTAAACCAAGGGGGACACGCCTTACAAAACAAGGTTTTGGGCTAGGCTTCCCCTTCAATCAGGGAGGGGTGAGGGTTTAGGTGAGAGGCCAGGAGTTAAAAGCAGCTGCTTATACATGAGTTAGAGGCCAAGATGGAAAGGGGTCTTTTGGGGAGGGTCCAGAGCCTGAAAAGAGCCAGAGGCAAAAGCTTTACCCAGTCAAGGTGAAGTTCCTGTGACATCTTAATAAGTATTTTTTAAGGAACAGTAGTTGGCTCTACCTTTTCTGAGGACTGAGGATGGTAAATGATATGAAAATGTCAGGGAATGTTAAGAGTCTTAGATAAAGTCTGGGAGATTTGGGAGGTAAACTATGGGCCATTATCTGACTAAAGAGAGGTTAGAATTCTAAACTAGAGAATAATTTCCTAGAGAAGGACATCAGAAAATGCCTGGGCCCTTTTGTTCGTGGTGGGGAATGCTTCAGTCCACCCAGACATGGTATCTACCAAAACCAGGAGATATTTAATCCATCTGACTGTGAACATATGAGCTGCCAGTTCCTGGAAGGGGGTCCCTGGCCTGGTGGGTGGGAAAAGGGAAGCTATGATATTTGGACTTGGGATCTGACCTTTGGCAGATTTTACAAGAGGCAGTGATAGTTTTTAAGGACTCTAAGTCCTAGGCGGGGTGCGTTGGAGGTGAACCTTGGCAGAATGAGACAGAGCCTGGCTATTATGATGAAAGACATGATGTAGGTAGGAAAGAATTTGCTGGGTGTCAGGGGGTGCCTGAGAGAATGTGGGTTGTACTATACAAACCCCCCTGAGGTGATTGAGGTAAGTTTGGGCTCTGGAGTGCTGCTGTCTTGACTGTTTGGTCAGCTCAGTTATTTCCCCAAGAAATAATATAGGTTTGGCGAGATAGGAGGCTTTTAACAAATCCATAATGCAACCTGAGTTAGTTATAGATCCCCCTTTTGTCATAGGAAGCCGTGTTCTTTCCAGATAGCCAGGTGAGACAGAAGAATATGAAAAGCATATCTGCAGTCTGTGTAAACATTTAGGGATTGCCCCTGTGCCAACTGGAAGACATGGGTGAGGGCTATTAATTCAGCCTGCTGGTTAGTGGTATGGGCGGGGAATTTCTGTGCCTCCACCACCCCAGTATCTGACACTATGGCATAACTTGTTCTACGTATAAAAAGGAGCTGCCATCTGTGTACCAGGTATAAGTGGCCTGGGGCAATTTGCCCTCCTGTAAGTGTGAGAGGTGGGGTAGTGGGTCCTCTAAGGTTTCTATGCAGGAATGAGATGGGGAGTAATTAGTATTAGGCTGAGGTAGGAGATTTGAGATATTAAGCGGTGGGCAAGATTGGAAAGTGAGTGTGGCATCTTCTACTAGTGCCACTTGGAGGGAAAGAACTCAGGGAGGAGGTGAGGTTTGTAAGCCTTTATTTTATAGGTTAAGAGATGGGACAGGCTGTGGTGGGAGAAGACAATGGTAGGCGGCTCAAAGGCTAGTTTCTTTGACTCACCAATAAGGAGCTAAGCAGCCACTAAAGTGCTTATGCAGGGTGCCCAGCCCTGAGTGGTGAGGTCCAGCTTCTTTGACAGGTACACTACAGGTGCAAAGGAAGGTCCCAGGTGATGCCCTAGGACCCCAAAGGCATATCCCTCTTTCTCCATCATATAGAGGGGGAGGATGAGTTAGATCTGGGAGATGAAGAGCCAGAGGATAAGGGCCTATTGGAGCCTTTGGAAAAGCTTAGTAATGGGATGGGGAGGGGCTTGTGCAGAGAACCAAGAGCAGCCTCATATAAATGGTGGGCAAGGAGAGAAAAAGAGAGGATCCAGGAATGCAAAAGGTCAGCTATTCCTGGGTACAATAAAATCTCATCTTTTGTAGAAGGAACCGCAAGGGACGCAATTAGTTTTTTCTGTCTAGGATAATAGCTTTTGGGGTTGGGATAATAGTTAATCCCAAGTAAATGACCTGAGAATTAGACAGTTGGAACTTAGAAGGTGAGACTCTATAGCCCTTGTTGGACAAGAAAATTTTTTAAAAAGTGGAGGTATTAGTTTGGCTGATCTCCAAAGATGGATCGCAAAGTGAAATATCATCTACATACTGTATGAGTTTAGACGTGGGGAGAGACAACTAGAGTAGATCCGAAGCTGAAGCCTGGCCAAATAGATGCGAGCTGTTCTGGAATCCCTGGACAGTCCAGGTGAGCTGTGTAGAGAGGTGAGTGTCAGGGTCAGTCCAGGTGAGGCAAAGATACCGTGAGATTGAGAGCTGAGAGGAATAGAGAAAAAAAGCATCCTTGAGATCCAGAACCGAGAAGTGGGAGGTTCCTTGAGGAATAGTGGAGAGAAGTGTGGAAGGATTAGGCACTACAGGATAAAAAGGGACCACTGCAGAATTAATAAGCCAGAGGTCTTGAACCAGGCAACAGGTTCCATTAGGTTATTTTTAACAGCAAGTATAGGGATGCTAAAAAGAGAAGAGGTCAGGCAAAGTAGCTTTTTCCTTAGAAGGTCAGAGATGATAGACTTAAGACCCTAAGGTTCTGGAGTGAGAGAGGGTACTGAGCTTGGATAATGTACCTGGTAGGATCCTGTAATTGGATGACAATGGGGAAACAGAGGGGTTTTGGGTGTCCCAGACTAGGAGGCCCACCTGAGAGGCTGGCAAAGGAAATGGCATGTTGGAGCTGGGAGGTTGGGAGGCTAGGAGGAGGAGGAGAGGAGCTGTTGGAGAGCCCTGGGTGAGGTGAATGGAAGGAGGAAACAAAATAGAAGCTCCCACTTTAGCTAAAAATAAAATCCCTTCCCACAAGAGGTACAGGGCAGGTTGGCACCAATAGAAATGAATGAGTGAGATAAATACCCCTAAAATAATTAAGTGGTGGGGGTCTGATGAGGTAGATAAGGCTGTCTCCATACCTCCGCAATAGGGAAACTAGAAGGAAGGTAGGTCTCCAGAATTCCCTCAGTTCTGAGTATGTGACTCCGTTGTCCAAGAGAAAGGAGGTGGACTGTCCTGATATCATGACATTTACCCCTGGCTCCCTGTTACAGATGATGGTTGTGGTCGGGTCAAAGTAACCTGGGCAACCTGAATCATCCATGGCCAGACCTAGAAGGTCAGTTTGGGAATTATCTGGGTGTAATGTCTCCATGCCACAGTGTGCATGAGGACAATTGATAGCTTAATGTCCTTCCCTATGCACTTAGGACATGGTCTCATGGGACCAATATGAGAATTAGGACATGACCAGACCCAGTGCTCAGTTTTACCGCATTTGAAACACAGGCCTGGAGGCCCTCAAACCCCGGGGGCAAGAGAGCAGCCCAGGCAGCATGGGCAGGATGTTTCCTTCAGCAGATAGGATGACTGTGGCTAGCACTTGACATTTGTGCCTATGGTTTTTATCATGCTTCCATAGTACACTTTAAGAGCCAGCCCTAAGACTTCTGCCTGTGGGGTCAAGGGGCTTTTCTCCAAATACTTAAGCTTAGTCCTAATGTTGGGGAAACTCTGAGGGGGAAAAAAGGGTCATGAGGAACTGTTTGCCCTCTGTTGTCTCTGGATCTAAATTAGTATACTGCAAGAGAGCCTTTGTAAGGCATTCTAAGAATGCAGACAGATTTTCATTTGTATCCTGAATAACCTCTAAGAGTTTATCATAGTTTATTGGCTTGAGGACAGCCTTATGGAAACCTGCCAGGAGGCAAGTCATAAACCGGTCTCTAGCTAAAATATCACCTGAGGTGTTATAATCCCAGTGTGGAGCCCACTCAGGGACCGCCTCTGCCCTGGGGGTTGTGTGCTGCATTAGTCTGGTGAAGTTCATCTGCATGTACTCTGGCCTGCTCCCAAACTCGCCTGCCCTCCTCAAGAAGTAGGTCATTAGATAGGATCATAAAAATATCATAAAAGGTGAAACTATACAATTGAGTATTGGAATTACTTTACGAAAGAGGAAGAATTAGATGGATAAGAACCTGGTTTTTGTTCTATGTGAGAGAGTTCTGAAAGTGAGAAAGGAACATGTATCTTGACCATTCCATCCACACTGGCTGCCTCTCACAATGAGAGGACTACAGTCAGCTTGTTTTGGTCAGGGTTGAGTTCCTTAACAGCACAAGAGCATGTGAGAGGAGGGGTAAAAGTGGGTGCTTGAGTCAGGCAGCTGCCATGGCATGGCACCAGAGAGGAGGAAGGATTTGGAGGGGCTGACAGAGCAGTTGTTGGGGGAGAGAGAGAGAACTGGGGAGGTAGAAGTAGCTGTCTGCTGAAGTCAGAAAGGTTTGTTAGCAGGTTCCAGAGCAGAAGTGGGGTGTTCCGCTGGCTTAGATGGCATATCCAGGAACTTGTGAGCAGGTGAATGGCTTGCAAAAACAGAGGGCTTAAAGCTCAGATAGAAAAAGGCTTGGTTCTACAAGAGCTAATTCCAGGACAGGCTCCAAAGCCACAGAGAAACTGTCTCAAAAAACCAAAAAAAAAAAAAAAAAAAAAAAAAAAAAAAAAAAAAAAGAAAGAAAGAAAGAAAGAAAGAAAGAAAGAAAAAGGCTTGGATATAAGAACTCTCTTTCCATCTACCTGTGCTCTGACAAATGTTAGAAAGTTCCCGCAGAATATTCGGGATCTAAAGTGTCATTAGATAGGCACTTTAGGTTATTATCTGAAGGGTACTTAGGACATTTCTTAGTACAAAGGCAGATAAGCAGATAAGCTTGGGAATATGTAAGACATTAAGATTTAAGGTTTTAGGGTCTCTAAAAGACATGGGGGGGGGTTGGACTGATAGTTTTTGAGGGTTTATTTCCCATGGCTTAAAATGTGAGAAAGACGAGGACCCAATGGCAGTTAATCATGAATGTCTTTGGAATAACGCAAGGGTTGAGGATTGCACCAGACGAACTTGAGACCCATAAATCCAGGAATTGGGAACCAGATAAAACCAGCCAAAGAGAGGACAAAAGTCGGAGCAGCGAGGTGCCAAATCTCAGTCCTTAGCCATGGATAATAACCAGAGGTGAATGTCAGCGAAGGGTTCAACTGTAGCCTTGATGGCCATGGTTAGGGGTGTTCCCCCAATTTCTAGCAATGCCAGAGGGTTGCTGAGAGCTCAGCAGTTAAGTTCTCAGATTCAGAGACATGGTTAAGCTGACCAGAGGGGGAAAACTTACCAATAGAAGCTGCTGGTGCACATAGAAGTTGGCAGCCAGGCAGATGGGATGCGGGTTGTTGTGGAGAAACCCAGTCCAGGGTCCCAGCCCTGGGAGTGGTGGGTGGAGAGCCTAGAGAGTCTCAGCACCAATAAAATTACCAGGTACAAGCAAGAATGGATCACGAGATACACAATGAAACCCACTTTATGAGTTCATTAAGGGAGAGAAAGACTCATGCATAGACCTGAGGAAGTTGGTGCAGGAAGAGAGCTTGGAGCAGGCATGTCCAGCTTTTAAAGGCTGCCTAGAGCATGCACACAGGGGCTTACGTGGCTTTGTCAAGTGTAGATCATGTGACCACACTGCATGTATGTCATGTATGGCCTAAGGGTCCTGGGTGGCTATGTAAATTACCTGAGCACTTGATGGCACATATGCGGCCCTGGAACCCAGAAGTGTCAGCACTTGGGGTGGCTAGACATTTTGGCAAAGCACTGGGTGACGAAAACGATAACAATCATGGCCTGGCAGTTCTTTTCCTAAGCTGGACACCATAAAACTTCCTTCTTCCCAGTGAGACTTCCTGCTTTCTATCTGCCTTTATCTGAAGAATGTTACTGGACCCAGAGTACTGACTTTATCTAAAAGCTATCTGTAAGCCTGGATGCTTGTTTTTATCTCTAGGGTGATCCTTGGCATAATGTTCTGATAGAAGCCTCCCCTGTTGTACAGGGAAGGTAACTAAGACTTGTGCTAGAAGCTTATTGCTATAGGACCCTGCTGTCACATAGGAAGCCTTATGATAGGGCAGTGCCATTTAATGCAAATTAGGGTTTATCCCCAGGCTCCACAATCCTAAATAGTCCTTATACTCTGGAATAAGCTGTTTCATTGATGTCATCTCCTGGAAGGTTTTCTCCATCGTACCCACAGCCATCCAAACCCTGCTTCCCACTTCTGCTCCCTCCCTCCATCCTTTTGGACCCGTGCACCAACAATCCTAAGAATGAAGCAGAGCTACAGATGTCTATCTACCCATGGCAGAGTTTTTACGCTTAAATATGGGTCCTTAAAGGGAAAGAGTAAAAGTCTACAGACTATGGTGAAGATACTTAAATGAAATGCCTGACAGATGAACCTTCCAGATTTCTCAGAATACTTGGTGTACCCTAAAACCTGTTTCAATTATTATTCTCCACGGTTGATTCTTCTGAAAGGGTCTAGCCTATGGCAGGTGTCTTACAATATGAACTTACCTGCCACCCCATTCCCATTGCCTCCAGATGATAAGTATTGTTATGCCTCTATATAGCACGATTCAGTGTAAGCCTTGCTTTCAAAAGTGATGATGCAACAATGTAAATGGATTTCCTAGTTGACACATATTGACCAAAACAATGGGAGATCTTAAATATGAAAAACAAAGGTAAATAACCAATTGGTGTGCTCTTAGTAATAGTCTTAGGGAAGACTATTACTCATGCTTTTAGTATAATGGAAGGTTTGGAGGGAGACAACAACAGGGAGAAATGATGTAATTACATTATAATCTCAAAACATTAAATAAATAAAAACAGGTGGGTGGAACATAAGACTAGAAAGAAGAGTTCATTTACCTGGAGTGCTTATTCATGTACTAGGTTCAACTTGACAGAAGGGACTAGGAGATGCTTTTATTATACTGCTAGAAAGCTACCTTAAATTCCAATTTCAAGTGGCTATCCCTCCACACTTGTGCTTGGAGTTACACTAAATGGACTCACTAGGTTTTATACACACACACACACAGCATAACAACAACAACAATAATAATATATCTTATTTTAAAAGGTGTAATGAAGTAATTGTCACAGCTGTCCTCCTTAGGCAAAAGTAAAACCTTTGGTAGAATGATCCCCATGGTATTTCGTATTAGCCATGCTCAGTGATCAATTGCATTTTTATCAAAGCTGTCAGTAAACAAGGTCAAAGTCAGTTCCCTTTTGCATGAAATTGACAATGTCCTCTTACTAAATTTCTTCAGGGCTTTTAATGCTCATAATCTAGTTTGCAGAGTCAGAGATCATTTGAATAATCTTCTGAACAATATGCTGGTTTGTTATAATGAATTTATCATGCCAGCTGTAACTGATCATCTGGAAGTGCCAAACACTACAGCTGCTCTTGCAAAACCAATACACATCACAGCCACAACAGAAGATAAAGGCAACAGATTTCCAGAGCATGGTTCACTAGCATGGAAAGCGCTGTAGAGTAGAGTGCAGGCTGATGTATGCCACACACTCTCTTGCTAAGAAAGGGCTCAATAAAACATTTGGTATGTCTTGTTTGGATTCCAGAAGCATTGTTGTATATTATTTGAACAACATATGACATCTAGTTTGTCTATTTGTCTCCAGTATATGGAATACATAAGTCTGGGAGCTATAAATTGGATATGTCATTTTGTGCTTTCACACAAATCTTCAGCCCATTTGTAGACTCTATTGCTTCCTCCAAACCTTAGGTTCTGCTGAACTAAAGGTGATCTCATGAGAGGAATGCTTTTTAACAGGGAAGAGAAGGGTTTCACTAAACTTAAAGTTCTGACTTACTGTATGGATGCTGTTGGATATCACTCAGCTCCACTTCAGAGCCAAGAGAAGGTTCCCAAGAGCCCACAAGCACCATCCTCAGCTATTGCTCTTAGCTAAATGGAGCTGTTTCTTTTGAGTGATTCCTCTTCCTAGGAGATATTTCACATGTAACATCTGATCAAGGGGGAAATTAAGCAGATGCTTAAAAGGAGAAGAGGGTGGGAGGGCAAGGTAGAGTAGGGATAACTAACATTAAAGGCCTCCGAAAAGCTGTATGGGAACCTAACAGTCTAGAATCGTCCTAAAATACGTACATATATAAAAGGAGTTTAAGTGGAGTTATCATACAACGAGGGTGGGAGGGGATACACAAACTAGATATCATAAGTTACTAAAGAAAATTCCAGTAAAAGAAATAGGTTACATTGTTTTGAGTTGTTGGACAACAGGAATCCATAGACCTCTAAAATGCGACAAGCTATTGTCAATATTATTGGTTACCTTCCACAATTTGATGAGGATATGACTTGCTGAAGGCACCACATACTTATGACACAGAACACAGATGTAGCTGGCATTCAATTGAAAGCTTCACTCTTACTGGTTAATATTCATAGTGAGAGAAGGCACATTCTACTAGAAAAGTAATAGTCACCCAACTATGAATCTTTAAGTTACAATAATGCCAGAAACATAAGCCCATTGCTATAGTGATGGCAAGACTGTAAAGGGATAACTAACAGCCTTTTGTTCTCACTTAAGACCTGTTCCATGAGAAGGAGCCCATATCTATCAGTATTAATGAGATCAAGAACCTGAGACAAGATAGGTCACAGGCCCGATCTTATCTCTTTCTCTCCCTCATGAGGGCTCTTCCTGAATGCTATTCCCAGCAAACTTCCTGATCACGAAGGTTTTCAACTTCTGCCTTTCAAGTAAGCATGAAGAAAAACAGAAACATTTTGCCTTGGGTGTCTCAGACATATAGGGTGAATAGACAAAGGAAGGTATACAATAGAATCATGGAAATAATCTCTAGGGTCCTATTACTTTTACTCTGCTACACAACCACTAATGACATATTACTATACCCACAGATCAATGCAGTGCTCAGTCCTCATCAGAGAAGCATCTTCTGTCAGTAGATGATAACAAGCACAGAAGGCCACAACTGGAGAATGTGCAGAAAGTGGGAGAATATGAAGTGTTCAGTCCTAGAATGGGATGTCTTTAACTAGCCTCTTCTCTCAAGTCTCAAGAGCTATGTGAATGAGGAGGGGCAGAATGCTAAGAGGCAGAGATGGTGGGTGACTTCTAGCAAATAGTGTTTCCAGACATAACAGGGCAGATGCACATATGAACTTGCAGAAACTGTGGCAGGACTCAAAGGAACCATCTTTGGGAATGAGCATTGATTATAGAATAGATTCCATAGAATAGGTCTATGGAATCTTGTTACCCAACAACTCAAAACACTGTAACATATTTCTAGTACTGGGGGTTTTATTTGGTAGCATATAGTATCTAATTTGTGTATCCCCTTTCACCCTCATTGTACGGTAACTCCATTTAAACTCCTTTTATATATGTACGTATTTTAGGACATCTCTAGACTGTTAGGTTCCCATACAGCTTTTCAGAAGCCTTTAATGTTAGTTATCCCTACTCTACCTCGCCCTCCCACCCTCTTCTCCTTTTAAGCATCTGCTTAATTTCCCCCTTGATCAGATGTTACATGTGAGACATCTCCTAGGAAGAGGAATCACTCGAAAGAAACAGCTCCATTTAGCTAAGAGCAATAGCTGAGGATGGTGCTTGTGGGCCATCAGCAGCTCTTGGGAAACTTCTCTTGGCTCTGAAGTGGAACTGAGTGGTACCCAACAGCATCTATGAAGTAAGTCAAGCTACTCAAGTTCAAACTAGACAAAACCCAGCATGAGGAAAGGAAGTAGGCACAGAATCCCACCTCTAACTAGGAAACTGCTCAAAATTGACAACTTCTGGGATAGGGAAAATGAGTTTTCTTCAACTGGGTGTATTGACCACACTCCAGAGCAGGCCCCATGCTTAAGGGTAGTAGACCATCATAAAACAAAGGTGGGGAGGATTTGGGGAAGGTGGTAAAATAAGATTAAATATAATGTATGAAATTATTAAAGGATAAATAGCATTTTAAAAAATGAATAAAATGTCTCTATGTTAAGCTGAAGTCAATATGCACAGTCGTTCCAGCCTCAGGGCTCAGAGTGAGATTCTATACAGCTGTGGAACCTCTAAATTGGTACTCTCTCTACCAAATCCTATCTCTGTCCTCCACAAGGGCTCTTTCTGAATGCTATTCCCAGCTAACTTCCTGAATACAAAGCTTTTCAACTTCTGCCTCTAGGCAAACCTGAAGGAAAACAGGAACTTTTTGCTTTGGGTTTTTCAGCCACAAAGGTCAAAAGACCAAGGAAGTTGTACAACAGAATCAGGAAAATCATCTCTGAGATCCACAGAATTCTCTGGTGTCTCATTTTGTGTTTCCTTGCTGGAATCTGTACTGAAAAGTCAGAGGTAGTCCATCAGTAGCATCTTAGCAAGGAAACCAGGCCCTACATGGGTGACTCCATGAAGCCTGTGTCCTTCAGCAGCAAAGTGGGGGGGAGGGGCTGGTGGAGAGAAAGGAAAAACGTAATTGGTAGATAAAAATGGCAAGCTCCTTTATGGCCCAAGGTGTGCTGTAGTACTCGGGAATAAGGCTTCCTTCAGTAACTGTAGCCTTAAGCATGTATAGAATGCAGGCATCTGCCTCTGTTACGGGGGCAAGATGATGAACGGGAGTTAATGTGGGCTACAAGGAGGATGAATAATCCAGAGGGTGGACTACATCAGACACAAAGGGCATAGCATTTTGTAACCTGTTCATAGGAGTCTCAATTTTCCTGCTGTTGCTGGGGTAACTGATTCTACATCAGCCCAGACTCTTGTGACAGGTAACTTCTTCTCACCCACCATGACATGCTTCTAGCTTCTTCCCTTGGAATGTCTATGGTACAAAGGGGAGACTTCCACCCTAACTCCAGGCTGCAGTTTCATACATACAACCTTGCAAGCTGAGAAGAAACAAAGGTAATGGGGCCACTTCTGACTGCTGGTGAACAGAGATCATGAGACAGATGCCTCTGGGTGGATATTTTGAAGTATGTTTCCCAAGGCTCCACTGAGAGTCATCCTTCAGTTGGAGTACTAGTTGTCCCATGTTACAATCTTTCTCAGTAACATATCCCTGCCTTGTCTCTCCCTTCTCTCCATTTTAGTATTCTGGTGGCAATTTCTGTCCCTTTGCAGGCACATTCCAGAGTCATTGCCCACAGGCACCTGGTTCCTCTGAATCTGACTGGAAGGAAACTCAGGCTAAGCCATTCTGAGAGGGAGGCAACTGAGTATGAGACCAATGCCATGGAAGAAGAGTAAATGAATTATTATCATATCAAATTCAGGTGATCATGAAGATTGCTTCATGTCTCTTTGTGGGCTCCAGGGTAATGAAACAAATCGAGATTGAGTTGCAACACCTTAATTGTTGCATTTCTTGAATTTTCTTCCCTCTTGTTCATATCTTCATTTTGGCTTCATGGTAGCTATGACTCCCTGGACCAATTCTACAAATGTCACTGAAGCTTTTCTAAGAAAAGCTGATTACATGAGAGGATGCGCTGTGATTTGGATCATCTCAGTAAGGGAGTCAATGAAAGAGAAGAGACCAAGTTCTGCTGGCAGCTTTTCCTGGTTTTCTGTTTCGTTTTTAAGGTGCTAGGAACAAACCCAGGGCCTCATGCAGGTTAGGTATGCATGTGAACCCTAAGTCACACACCTAGACTGTGTGCAATTTATGTTCAATAATCCTCTCATTATTACTAATGTGTGGGAGACATGGAAGTCCTTGTGCTCACAGATGAGAATTAGGGGAACCAGGAATGTTAAACATAGAGGGTTGTCCCTTCAAAGGGAGAAATGTATAGCCTATTAGACACTCAAAATGTTGGGAGCGGATGGATTAATAACCTGGTGACCTTCGTGTTATCTGTGTGGCCTAGACTACATTGAATCCTCCCTCTAGGCTCTAATCTTGAGTTTGTCAATCTATAGGACCTATCTTTATGGAAGGTATCACATGTACTTTACAAACAGTCTCGCCAGGCAGTGGTGGCGCATGCCTTTAATCCCAGCACTCAGGAGGCAGAGGCAGGTAGATCTCTGTGAGTTCGAGGCCAGCCTGGTCTACAAGAGCTAGTTCCAGGAGAGGCTCCAAGGCTACAGAAATACCCTATCATCTCAGAAAAACAAACCAAAACAAAAACAACAACAACAACAACAAAAACAAACAAACAGTCTCAATGTAGTCATGTTCTAAACTTTATTATGGACACAGGATTGAATCACCAGGGAATTTTTCACCAAATTATGCCATGCTTAAATATGCCTAAAATAAACCACTCGGCATCAGACTCCTGAAGTTGAACCAACCCCGGCTACTGAGGCATGTTGAACCTAACTACCTTCTTGCTTCCTGCAGATTCTTACTCTGCTGATGGTGGTGGTCAAAAACACCCCAGAGTCATGGTTCAGTTAATGATGGGGTTATGTTCTGAGAAAGACATCAGGAGGGAAAGCTGTCATTGTGCAGGTAGCATAGTGTCTATTTGTGCACAAAGAAATAGCTAGGAAATCAATTGCTGGGTAACTTAGTCTTATGGGACAGCTATTGTAAATGTAGCCTGTCACTGAGTGACATATTGTCATGTACTGCATAGCTGTATTTTATTTTTAAATGAAACAATGAGATGGACAGTAACCGTTCCAACTTTAGATCACATGGTGAGTAGCGATTTCTTAGTACAGGACACTCAGGCGTTAGCTTTTCTCTGTAACAAGTCCAGGCTTCTGATACCATTTATCAAAATGATGTCATGGCCCTCTCTAGAGCTCACACAGAGCATATTCAGACCTCTTCAGAAAACATGGTGAGGCAAGGTGGCGGGGGATCAAGAAGACAATAGTGGTTGCCTGGCTTCCAGAGTGTTGAAGTGCCGTGCAAGTGAACCAGTGCCTAGTTTGTTTGGTTTTGTACCATATTCTTCTCCTTACTCGATGGCTAGAGTGAATCAGCTGCTTCGTCCATCACATGTAGAAAATCAGAAGAGAAAGTGTTTTGCATGTAGGACCATATCCACTACCGTATCAGTTCAATTACAGCACCATAGAGGTTATATTAAAGGCCCACATCCCATCTGTACTGAAGAGGCTGCATATACACAAGTGTGGGTGCCAGGTCTACACAAACCTGGGTTGGATCCCAACCCATTTGTCCTTGCTGGTGCATGTCCAGGGACACTAACGCAATACCTCTAAGCCATTTATTTCCTCGTAGAAGAGTGGCACTGTCTCTTATTTCATGATACGGCTGATAGAGTCGCACATCCTGTTGGGACTATTCTCTTTGCTATTACCATGTGGTCTTTAAGGTTTAGCTCATATCCTAGGACACGACCCCATAGTCTTCCATCCCAGCCATTTTACTGGGTTTGCGTGACTGCTTTAATTGTTATGCTATGTTCTGGTGTATGACTCTGATCTGTTCCACTATCCCATGATCACCTTGAGACAGAGACTAAACTCATCCATCCTTTCTATGCCTTTGGGGGCTCTTTCTTCATTTGCACCTTAGAATAAAAGTTTTTTTCATGAAAACTAGTAATGAGGGAAAAAGGATCTCATGTCTGAAATACAAATATAATATGGAAAGACTCATGACTGGTTTTTCTATATGGACTTTCAGATGGTATTGATGGGGTCAGATTTTATGATTTGCGTAAGAAAATAACTGCTGCCTTCTACCTGGGCCTTCTCCAGCCATGGTCTTCCTGATGAACCACGAACAGGTAGATGGTCTTCTAGCTACAATGTTAAGAAGCCATTTCCCCACGCCACCTTCGCTGACATGAGTTCTACTCCTTCAACTGATCTTCCCAATAAGTTGTAGACACCAAACACACCTCTGATCATGGAGAGACTAAGAGATAGATAGTTCGTTCTGGAGTTAAATGTGAGTGACTATATTCCAAAAATATACTTACACCAAATATGATGTTTAATCTAGTAATTTTTAATAAAAAACTTGATATTTTCATGATATTTTTATAAAAACAGGACAAAAATATTAATCAAATATTTTAAATATGCATTGGTGCAAAGACCTGGTAGACAGATTATAGCAAAGAAAGAAAGTCCCTAACCCCCTGACATTATTTGATGTTCTCGATGGCGTTCTTTGCTTTTCGGTTAGTAGAAGTCAGACGTTTATTTTGCATTCCAAAATTATTTACCCAATAGTCACAAAGATGGATGTGAAATCAAACACGGAGGTGGGCAATGAAAGGCTATTAAGAGATCTAAAAAGATAGCCCTTGGAAGATATTAGGAATTCAGACCTTCAAGACTCCAGTCCTCTGTGATCACAGTCCATCAGTCAGCCTAGAGTCTCTAGACCAGAGGCCACTCTTCTGGCCACCCATGTTCACAAAGTTCTATGATGTTGGCATGATTATGCATGAGGCATAAGGAGTCCTCCATGGTCACAATATGAATGAGATGATTTAATTTTGCAAATATTAATAACACAGCCATATCCAGGCATTCCTGTCAGCATTTTTTACGCGATGTTTTACATGATGCAAGCATCGTTGTTGTTGTATTGTTTCAGAAGGAAATTTAAATGTTAAAAGGGTCAGTTATTGGTCCTTTATCACTCAGCTTCAACAACCGTGTGGTTAAAACAAAGTCACAAAATAAACCAATTCCATTCTGCAGTCTACGAGTCTCCAAATTCCAGACTCGTTTCCTTTGGCCGAATTCTTCCTGAGTGTAAAACAGCATGCTCTAGACTTAGTAAGCTGAATGAGGTAGTTCTCTAAGTTATAGAAGTTATAACAATGTTTTCCTGGCCTCGAGTTTTAGGTATGCCTCTCCCAGCCTCTGGCTTGAGTGAACCTTGCTTACAGAGGTAAAGCATCTGAGTGAGACAGGTTGCCCTCCAAAACTGTGAACTTGTAGACCAGAGAGTTTACCACAGCCCATTTGTCACACAAGGGATGGGTCATGGATTATATGGATTCTTTCTTGGGGCTGTTTACACAGGCTATCTCTGAAGTGTATTTAAATCAAATTGGATTTACACAGAGTAACAGGAACACAACTACTCTCATCAGCACAGCTCTGAGTAAAAGCGAATTTTGTGACTGAATCAACTGAGAAATGGGAATGACTTAAACTCACTAGAGCTCAGAAGAAATGAGTAATCGAGGTGGAATGAAGTAGAATCCTAATCACTGAAAACTGTTTAAGTTCAGGAAGCTTTAATCTCACATAGCCTGGAGGAACAAGTGGTTTTTTTTTTTTTTTGTGTGTGTGTGTGTGTGTGTGTATGTGTGTGTGTAAAACAAAACCAATTGCAGCTGCTGCTCTTACCTGATGGCACTATTCAGAAGAGAGGGAACACAGATTTGGAAGCCTTGTTGTTGTCATAGGCAAGCGCACTTACCCAAGCCCATCTCACACACCTTGCATGATAAGGGAAAGGTAAAGACTGGCAGCATTTTCTGCCCAGTTGAATGAGTTTCTAAGGGTATGCTCGGAAGGAGGGAAAGAATGTGTCAGTTGTAATGAGACATTGGTGAAAAACGATCAGAAATATGGTATATGGGCAGTGGGACATTCGACATGAAGCTGGGGGTGCTACTTAGTTTCATCCTCTATGAAAAGTGATGTTTCTAATTAAATTTGTGATTTTGCTATCAGTTTTGCATTGCAGCTAGGCAGCATGCTTCCAGGCCTACAACAAAGTATGATGCCCTCAGCAACTGTGTTAGGATGGTCCCAGAAGAATGAAGGGAGCCTGGCCCAGAGGAGTCAGGAAATGGGGTAGGGGAGGAGTCAGTGATTGATAGGGGAATCAGAGGGTGTTTTATCTCAGACTGAAATAACAGAATGTCACAAGCTTGGAAGCTTGCATAACAGACATTTTCTTGAAGACTGTAAACACAGATCAAGAGTCACTGGGCTAGTGATTTACTCTGCTTGGCTGTAGACAACCATGTTTTCACCGTGTCTTTGTATTGGACTATCTTCTGTGCATTTGTGGTGGGGAGAAAATACAGGGATAGTGGTGGAGCAGAAGAGAATGTGAGCCTCTAGTTTGTAATCGTTCATCAGAGCACCCTTGGGAAACCACTGGGTAACTATTTCTTCCAGGCTGAAACACTCATTCAAGGAGGGAGAGAGGAGGCTCAGAAAACTTAGGAAAGTCACTAGCCTCTTTTCCAGGTATACAATAATCAATGATCACTGGAGATAAGAGGCTCTCCAGTGAAGTTGCCTGAAAGTTGGGCAGAAAGCTCCAGGGATGCAACTTTTCTGAGTCATTTCCATGCGAGTCTAGGCTTTTAGATGACGTAGAAGATCTTGAGACACCCATACCCTTCTAAATCACCCTAATAAACTCATTCACCAAACTAGACTTGAGTAGAATTGTTTCTTTGGTTTATGGGTGGTTCCTGTCTTAGGGTAAATTAGATATTTGTTCTTGTCTCTTCAGGAAAAGTCATGCAATAGAAATGAGTGCAAACCATATCACTGGCTAATCCATCTGCCCAGGTAGAACTGAGGTGTAAGTGGAGCTTTCCCATCCCAACAGCTACTTTCAAATTACCACACAGAGGCTTGTATTAATTGTAAATGTTTGGCCAATAGCTCAGACTTATTACTACCTAGCTCCTACATTTTAAATTAACACATATTTCTAATTGACACTCTGCCATGTGGCAGAATCTTTATTAGCACAGCACATTCATCTTGCTTCTCTGAGTCTCCTTTCTCTGTCCTTCTTTCTCCCAGCATCACTTGTTTGATCACCCTGTCTATAACTTTTGCCTGGCTATGGGCCAATCAGATTTTATTAACCAATGAGCGTAATGCATATTCAAGGTATACAAAAGATTCTTCTACAACACTTACCCACTTTTATTTATTTAAAAAGGAAGGTTTTAACCTTAACATAGTAAAATTATATAGTTCAAAAACAAGTAAGAATTACAGTAACAATATTCAGCCCATTTGTATTTGGCAGAATTAGAGAAAATAATTATCATCTTATCTCGGTAGGTCTAAAATTTTAATATATAATTTGCTTTTAATTATATCTAAGGAAAACTATAATTATAACTACTTAGTCTTCAACTTCATCAAATACACCAGAAGGATGAAATGTTACCTAATCACAGGGACATCAGGATGTCTGGACAGTCACCCAAAGTTCCTCTGTAATGTTGGGATGTCCAACTCTGGCCTACAGGCCTATGATATCTGACAGACTTTCCTGTGAAGCAGGGAATTCTAAATAACTATCCTACCTTGTCTTGTCAAAGTTTGGCAGTTGACTTTTCTCTGTCCTACTGGTTCAGCTTGGACAGTATACCATCAGCAACTGTGGCAAGAACAGTTTCTTTGACCATATATCTAGCTTTTGCCATAAGGAAAACAAACTCCATATAGAGCTTCTTTGATGCCCATCATCTTATCTGAAGTAGATTGTTGCTGCCAGGGGTAGACATGTCTCAGTGTCATAAAAAGTCTTATGTTATTAAAAATATTTTAAATGCCATATTCTGTGAGTTTTTGAAGTCCTTGAAGACCATATATCTATCTAAATATATATGTTTAACCTTGAAAATATACCTAATATGACTATAACTTTGGCTATTATGGATGACTATTAGCCTGTGTCATTAACTCTACATTATATTTTTAAATGAGTGGCTTAAGCACAATATCCCAAACAAGAGTAGAAATACACATACAATGTAACATAAATAACTTTAAATTTATATCAATAAATGAAAGCTATGCCAATGTAATGTAAGTTCTCTAGATTACTTCCTGTTGATTGGGGGCATTGGTAATCTTTGAGGGTCCCTGAGAAAATTTAGGATAATGGTTAAGTCTAGGCTGGAGTAGTCTGTGAGGCTGAATCATCTTAGCACCTTGGAGTTCTTCTGGATGCAGAACTCTGAGAAAACTGCAACAGAGGCATTTTAAGATGCTGGATCACCTGTGCCATCTATTTTTATGTCTGGTACCCTTGCTCTGAAATATTTAAAATCTTAAAGGTAACCTGCCTATCTGTATTAATATAAGTATAAAATGTACACTGTACACAAGTCAGTCAAAGATGATTTTTTGTTTTATGTTTGAACAGATAATGTATTCATCACATGTCTTGTAGTTCTTTTGAGTTTATGTTTTAATGTTTATAGTCAGGATTTTCCATGGGTCTTCCTCGATCAAATCTGATTTTTCTTAACCCAGAATGAATCCATAGCCTCTATTTTCTGTGAAAATATAAGCACAACTTCTCCCCCAATGCAACAAAATTTTTGACCTAAATTTTGAAGTTGAGATATTTTTAAAATATATAGGTTGGCTTAATTTAGTAGCTTTCATAATCAAATGTCTCTTAGCAGGTATTATTTGCTCACTAACGGTCAAAAAAATCTAAACACAACACAGTAACATATAGCATCCAGAATGTGTATTTTCCATCTTTATGTGGCTTATTTCTTTCATATTACTTTATTCCCTTTTAAAGATCTTTATTGTTTTTAAAATAATATTTTTCAATCTATGACTGCATAATTCTCTTCTCTCTCCCAAGTCTAGGTATATTTTCAAGCACAATGTGGCCCATTTAGAGGCTCCTTTTGTCTGAATCTGCCCTTACTGTGTATTTTTTTCTGACCTTATAAGCCTTTAAACCGGGAGAGGCTTATCTGTACTGCAGCCAGCATAAAGACTGCAGAAACCTGCTATGCAGCAATGGCAGCTCAGTCCTGCAGACCTTGGCCAGGGGATGTGTCTCTGAATTGGCCTCCCACAGAGACACAAAATAGGAAGCTGCTCTTGGCTTCATTTTTATTTGTCTAAAACCCCTTTATAAAGCTTTCTCAGGCTTTATGTGGATATATGTACCTTACCTTGGAATGCCATATATAGGCAGAGTTTTTTCCGTTCTGGGAACTGCTTCCAAATTACCACCCAGAGGGTTATATTAATTGTAAACGCTCAGCCCATAGCTCAGGCTTATTACTATCTAGCTCCTACATTTTAAATTAGCCCATATTCCTTATTTAAGTTCTGCCACATGGTGACACATTCATCTTGCTTATCCAAGTCTCCTCTCAACTGTCTCACTCCATCCTTTTCCCAGCATCCCTTGTTTGATTACCCATCTATACTTTATGCCTTGCGATTGGCCAATTGCCTTTTATTAGCCAATGAGCATAATGCATATTCATAGTATACAAAGAATTGTTTCACAACACTGAGAAGCATCAGTTTCTTTGCTTCCACATTGCACTCAAAGCAGCTCAACAATGGTGGTGAAGGTTAAGGCATATAATCAAGGAAAGTGTCCTCTGACTTGGGGCATCTCTGCTTAAGAGAAAGGAGCATGGCTTGTTTTCACTCTGCTCCCCAGGAAACCAGGCGTCATAGGCAGAACATAATAGTACAAAAACATAAAAGTTTATTTTAGTTATTGGAATTGAGGATTGACTAAATGAATGGCAAGCCAAAATGGTAATCCTTGTAGTAAACTTCAGCTGGATTTAACTGTCCTTGCATTAGAACCTTTATGAGCTACATACTCACCATTCTCTTACCATGAGTAGTTGTAATCCTGATCAGAGCGACTAGGAGGACGTTGTTAGAAGGTTAAGGAGAAGACAGGTAGACCAGAACTCTTCAGCCACAGGGTTATTTTCCTTGAAGGCTATCCCTGGGGTAAACCAAATTTAAACTAGCCTTGGTGGCTCATAAAAACTTTTATTTAAGCTATTATCCTCCTTATAAGTTCATCTCCAAGGAACTATCCCCAGGTGATGGGAATTTTTTTTTTCAAAATTCACAGGAAACCTTGGGAAAGTTAATGGTGGAAACAATAATAAATAGACCTTGAGGGTTATACTGAAGTTTATAAGTTGTGGTTGGAGGCTGAGCCTACCAGGAAGCAGAAAGGAGAACTACATTAAGATGTAGTATTTATAGAACATGAAGTGCTCATTATGTCCATTATGTAACAAACTGGGAAACTACTGAGTTCTGATAGAAGTGACCCTTAAGTTAATCATCAATCTCTTTCATGCACTCACTATTGACATTCCATGTCTAACTCATAACCTTGCACCAAACCTGAACACATATGTAACAAACATTCCTTCAGCAATATATTCACGTGTGCACAAACTCCTGCTACTTTCATGTCATCTGAGAAAGCAGGTCCATCACGATAGCAGTTCCCCATCTAGGTCCCTTTGTCCATTTGGTTCAGGGACTCCAGTCCAAGCTGTTCCAGGCTAGCCAGGCTGAAGGCATATGCTCCAAACTCTAATTCACTCATCTTCACATGGAAGTTTCTGTAGTAATCTTGCAATGTAAATCAGACCATAGCTACCATCTCTCCCCAACTCAGAATCTTCACAGCTCTGACATCACACTTAGAACAAAAGGCCTGAAGACTCTGACTACAGAGCAGGGCTCCTGTCTCTGTGACATCAACTCATCATCTATTTGCCTCCTTGTTCAATCTTACCCTCATTGCCCATAGATTTCCTTTGTAAACAAACCACCTGAGGTTTTCGGACCCCCAAATGCAATCCGTCTTTCTCTGTATTTATGTACCAATTCTTTCCTGAAATCAGATCAGATCATAAGCAAGTGCTTAGGCAGTTTTAGCCCAATAAGGCGTCTCCTGGAGGACAGATAACTTCTCCCCACAATGTCTTTATACCTAGGATAGTGCCGGTCACTGGAGAGGGACCTGATAACCATTTATTGATTAAATATATGTGTAGATAAATAAAGTATTGAGATGCAGAATCATAGCTTAAAAATGTTCCATCAACTTTGTCACCACTATTCCATAAAGCCAGAGGGCTTAAGTACTGTCAGTTGTAAGATGTTGGACAGATAATCCCTCACCTAACGACTACCCATTTGTGTATAATGCTGTACAGATAATCGGACACAACCCCACACCCATTTGCTCATTGTTCAGTAAGTAAGATCTGTGTACCAGTAATGATCTGGGATGGTGCTGGTTGGCTTTAGTAAACTTGACAGAAACCTAGATGTAGCTGGGGAGAGGGAATCTCAACTTAAGAACTGCTTCCATAAATGTGACCTATGGGAATCTGTGGGTAATCTTATTGATTAATGATTGATTTGGGAGATCCTAGACTACCGTAGACAGGGCTACCTATAGGCAGGTGGTCCTGGGAGGGATGAGAAAAGTAGCTGAACTTAGGCCTGTGAGCAAGTCAATAAGCAGCATTGCTCTATGTTCTGATTCATTTCCTGCCCTAACTTCCCTCAATGAGCTACTATAATTGGGGTATGTAAGTCAAATAAACGTTTTCCTTCATAAGTTGCTTTTGTTCGTGATAGTTTTTTTTTTTTTTTTACTATGAAAACAAACTAGGGCCAGGACCATGCAAGAGTCTGAGTTATGTTGCCAACAGACCTCTGGGTGTGAGTTTTCAGGGAACTTACATTTTCTTAGTGACGTAATCAGTTTAAAAGGTAAGCAAGGGATTGGTGTAGCTTGGTACTGAAGCATGTTCCTAGCATGGGTTATAAACCAATACTAAAACAAATAGATAATAAATAAGGACTGCTAGGTAGAAAGACTGGCCCATCTGTTAGGTAAAACAAGGCAATAGGAGAGATAGCTGCCAAAAGTAGTGGGAAATGCTCTACCCAGTGCCTGGGGATGTTGTGGGATATTTGTATACTGTGTGGAGTTGTATTGCTGTGATTGGTGTAATAAAAAGCTGAACAGCCAATAGTTAGGCAGGAGGTGGGATTTGGAGGGAGATAAAAGAAGAGAAGGAGGAATCTGGGGACAAAGGAGAAGCCAGGAGACACAGAGAGGAAACAGGTGTAAGATAGAATAGAGGTAACACCATGTGATAGAACATAGATTAATATAAATAGGTTAATTTAAGTTACAAGAATTAGTTAGGAAAATGCCTAAGCTATAGGCCAACCTTTCACAGTTAATAGTAAATCTCCCTGTCATTATATGTGAGCTGGCAGCTAATGATGAAACAGTTTACATATGGTGCCAGACATGAGACCACATATATCCACATAGGCCTGAGAAAGCTGAAAAAAAGGTTCCAAAGATGTGGCTTCCTGGTGAGGCCTCCTGACAGTCTCTCTGGTAGGCGTCAGCGTACAGAGGCTTGGCTCTTTTAAGAGGTGCTGTACAACCGAACATGTGAGCAGCCAGTGTGATAAAACGCCTGTCACATCAGGACATAACAGCTTCTCTGAGCTTGGGTGGTAAACACACAGGCATGAGGCGAGGGTCTCTGGGAACTGAGCCCCCTCTCTCAGCTGCTGGAGCCTTAAAAGGGGCTAATATGGCCATATAAAATTCACCTTATGGTCTGAAAATGCTGGAGGCACACAGTAATGCAATCTAGACCAAGAAAACTTTTAAACAAAGTAAAAAAAAATGGATGTAGACAGTCATAAAAATAAATGGTTTTAAAATATTAAAGTCTTTAAAGAGGGAATAAAATAATATATAAAAAGAAGTCACAGAAAGGTGAAAAATACACAGGGTATCTGGATCCTGTATGATAGTGTGTTGACTTTGCTTTTTGGGTTTTTTTCTTAATGCTAATGTACAAAATACAATAGTTGCTAAGAGATGTTAAATTATAGAAAGTGCTAAATTAAGCCAACCTATATATTTCTAAAAATGCTTTAACTTCAAAATGAAGCTTGGAAATATTGCCTTAAAGGGAGAGGTTATGCTTTTGTTTCCACAGGGGGGAAAAAAGTTATGTTGTTTTCAAAATTAATGAAGATCAGGTTTGATTAGGGGAGACCTACTAAAATATCTTAGCTACAGACATACAACCAAACAAAAATGACTGCAAGACAGGTGACATATACGCTGATCCCTCTAGTGTGGGAGCAGCCCCGAGACTGGGTGAGACATGATGAATCTTGTTGCTACAGAGCCCAGCCTCCCAGACTGTTCAGTCAAGACTTCAGATAAGTTCTATACTAACCCATCACATAGAGGCTAAACAAACAAACAAAAAATACAGATAGCTGTCCCAGGACTTGAACATTATCCCAATTTTCTCAGGGTACCCCAAAGGTGCCATTTCCTTCTAGACAATAAGAAGCAGTCTAGGAAACATAATACCCATATTCATAAGAAGTGGGGTGTGCAGTTTTTGGTCATTTGGTGGATTATGGATGTTTGTCATCATTTTGGGGGGTTGGTTACAAGTTGTTATTGATCACAGTCAGGGAAAAAAGCTACACAAAGGAGATTAGATTCAGGGATCATTTTCTGAAGGGAAAAGAGGGGATACAGTATAGGCAGGATTTTCTTTAGAATCTATAGTGGTTTGAATGATAATGTTCCTAATAGACTCAGATATTTGAACATTTGCTTCCCAGTTTCCTCTCTGCTTCATGCTTGTGATGGAAAATGTGAGCTTTGGCCACCTACCTGCCACTTGCTGCTATGCCTCCCGGCCAAGATGAACCCTTATCCCTGGAACTATAAGCCCTAAATTTTGAAACCCATGAGAACTCAGCACTTAGGCTGGGTGGTTGAAATAAAGTAGAATGTGATGCTCAATGCTCATTAGGAGGGTGTTAGTTTAGGGCTGTTGGAAACAAGATAATAACAAAATTAAGAGACTAGTGGTGGGGGGAGCAGTTTTTAATATATTCTTCTTCTTCAGAGAGGAACACTAAAACAGAAAAGGAAAAAAATGGTGTGCTGGTCTGGGACAAGATAGGGGATTTTTAGTCCCCCCAATCGTACGAAGTTCCTGTCCCCTTATCCCATAGGCTGGGACCAGCCCCCTTCCCAAATCTCCCCATCTCATTAGTTTTGATACAAAGCCTTATCTAATGAATAATGTGGGTCTTGAGCCGCCTTCTTTTCTGAAAGTGGGCCCAGTCACATAGCAGATTCCATGTACTTCTTCACCTCTCAGAGTTCTGCCAAAGCAGGTGCCGACTGCCAGCTAGAAGAGATGGGGCCCAGCGCCTCCTGCTGTAGCTCTGCTGAGCTCTAGGCACACCTCACACTGAAAATGGACCATAGCAATGTATTTACTACAGGTTGCCATTGACAACACATCCATGATCCCCACTCCACTTCTGTGGTGTTACATACGCTGGCCCTGCCTGAGTTCCTAGCATTCCCTTCTTGTGTCCAGCCATGTTGGCTTTCATTCTATTCTAGAAGGCAGTAAGTCTGCTCTTTTCTTATAGCTCCCTCTGGAACTGGTCTCAGCTGTTCTTCAGTATTTCTTGGAGATTCTTCCTTTTATGTAGCCTAAATAAAACAGACCCTCTTTACTTGCCACTTGACTTCCTTTCTAAGGAGGAAAGATTGCAAAGACTTTTTCTTGTGTATCAGCCATTCTCCTATTACAGTTGTATAAAATAAGTCTTAAATGGGTAGGGGGCTGGAGATGCAAGTCAGTGGTTAAAAAGTGCATACTGCTCTTGCAGTGGACCTCAAATTTGTTCTTAGAACCCATAATGACAGCTCACAACTACCTGTACCTCCATCTCCAGGAGAATCTGATGCCCACTTCTGGTCTCTGAGAACATCAGATAATGCATATGGTGTACATGCAGGCAAAGGTATAAAATGAAAATAAATAATTTGAATTGGCAAAAATAGTAATAAAATAAAAATGCATTTTTCAAATTTTATTTTTTGGTTAAAATATAATTACATCACTTTTCTCATTTCCTTTTCTTCTTTAACTCCTCTGACATGCCCTCCTTGTTGTCTCTCTAGTTCATGACCTCTTTTTTTGTTTTATATATGTGTAACATATATAAATATATATATGCAACCTACTCAGTCCATTTGGTGTTACTTGTATGTATACGGTTTCAGGGCCGTGCAACTTGGTATTAAAAAGCCTATTAGGGGTTCATTCCTGGATAAGAGTATTTCTCCCTCTCTCAGTATTCCTTAGTTATCTCTGGTTCTTTGTCTAAGGATGGGGCTCCATGATATTTCCTCCTCATCTGGCTGGCTGTGGACTGGACAGCTTAATTGGGTCTGTAGTAGGTGGGTTTATTTAGTAGTCCTAGGGAGCATCCAGTGAATGACACAGTGTTTTCTGAGGTGTGGAAGCCAATGTGGAAACATTTTTGTTCAACCAAGAACAATGTTAGTGGCAGAAGAACTGGTTTCCTTCCTCTTCTCCCTCCTTTGTCCATTCCTTTCCCTTTTTGCTGCACTAGTTCATTTACTTATTTACAGTGTGATAGGAAATGTGTATTTGGTCTTTGTCCCTGTCTTTGTCCCTTGGGATTTCCTGAATTACAGACACAATTTTTGTTATTTATTCACAAGGAGTCTCTTTGAACAAATCTGAGCTTGTGTCAAAGAGGTGACTTTCAGATAATCTTTAGAGACTGTCGGATAGGAATAGGGGCCAGCCTTGAGAGAGATCAAAGCTTCATTAGAGAGTTGGGCCTGTCAGCTTTACCCTCTCTCTTATTGAGAGGGGAGAGGGTGTCAAGCCAAGTTGAGTCACAAACGAATAGTAATTTTTCACCATGCTTGTGGAATGAAACTCACTTGCGGTCCCCTAAAAGACAGGATCTAGGGGCTTTGAGAACACTGGCTGCTACTGAAGTCCTGGGGTGGAGGTGGGGGCCTAAGGAAGACTTGAGCCCATGACTTGCTATAGTCGTCCATCCTTTAGACTCTTCCTGAGGTGTATCCTTTATAATAAATAAACACAGAAATAGCTTTCTTACATTCCTGGGACAATTTTAGCAAAGTATTTAACTAAGAAGATAGTTGTGCAAACCTTGAGCTCAGAGTTGCTTTGAACATGCCGCATCTCCCAGAGGCTCATATGTTTGAACATTTGACCCCCAGTTGGTGCTGTTCTGGGAGGCTGTGGGACCTTAGGAACATAGAGCATAGCTGGTGGATACAGACCACTAGGAACTGACCTCCCAAGTCTACGCTCACCTCAGGTCTAGCTCTATCTCTCAAGGTCCACTAATGGGGTCCTTAACGGGTTCAATTAAGAACGCCAGGATAAGCTAAAGGGGGACAAAAAAATCTGAGTGTAAAGAAGTCTGCTCACAATGGGAGTCATCTGTCCATGTTTCTTTATTCTTCTCTGTCCTTATTCTTCCTTGTTCTCTCTTGTTCTACATTGTTCTTAGTTCTACTGATTACCAACGTTCCAAGTCATATATATCCTTAAAACCAGCAATTCCCTAACCCCTAGCAGGTTCCAGGGCCAGAACTCTTTTGCCCCCATAGAAAATCAGATAAGGGTTTTCACCACCACACACACACACCACCAACACACACACCACACACACACACCCACAAACCCACACACACACCACAGCGAGAGAAGATGAGAAGGAGAGAGAGAGAGAGAGAGAGAGAGAGAGAGAGAGAGAGAGAGAGAACTCCTTAATGGAGAAAGTTAGTTAAGAAAAGAATTAAGTCATCCATCAGGGAATTCTAGAGAGGAAGGTTAGTGTGCTACATTACATTTTTAGGTGGTTAGTAAAGGGCTAAAATGTTTATTTCTCACATACCGCTTTTTTCCTCTCCCAGCAGGCCTAGAATCAGGTAGCCAAGCAATCTATGTGAACAGTCAGGTAGAAGCTGTGGCTTTTGATCAGATAACACGTGTGCCAGACGCTGCAATGTCTATGGGTCTGCAGGTCTGGAGTGCACACCTAAGCAGTAAAGACAAGGGGGAGAGCCATGCCTCTAAAATGATCAGTTCCAGGGTATGCTGTTACCAGTCGTTTTGGGCCGTGGGCTGTTGTGTGTCTGTAGCACCAGCGGGCAGGAAGTCTTTCTCTGGTAGCAGCTAATTTTCTCTTCTGCTGTTTTGAGAGTAAAATAGAAGCTGTACATTTCCTGAATTAAAATCATCGGCAAACTGAGGTGAAAGTGCGCGTAATGAGTTAAGAATCTTTTAAGTGGGGTAAAACCAGAACAGCAGCTTGGGCATGTAGTGGGATGCTCTGTGCCTGGACCCAAATGCCTGCTGATAAAGGTAATTGCAGGAAGGCAGATCTCTGTGCTTACCTAGGTGAGAGGAATGGAGGCCTGGCAGTGGGAAACTGTTCTGAACTAGAGAGTTAATTCCCAAATATATAATGGAAAGGGAGTTAGCTACAGTGAACATCTAGAGCAAAGGACAGCCCCTTTATTCACAAAGCAATAATGCCAAAAGCCTTGCCTTTTGGTTTAGCATTTACCAGATCCCTTGGTTCTGACAGGTTGCTCCTGAAAAGACGACTGAGCAGTTCCTCTATAACGTGGCTTGTAGCAGTTCACAAAGTATGAAGGGGGTAACCACGAACTCCTGCCACCACACTCTGCCCCTCCTTCCCATTGTGATGTCCAAAAGCTCTAAACCTTTAAATCAAAAATGAAACCTTATCTTTTAAGCGGCTCCTGTCAGGCATTTTGTCACAGCTGTGAGACAGATAACAAACACAGATGATCAGTCACAAGTTGCCTGGGTCTTGTGCCTGGTGTCTAAGGTCCACGGTCTGGTGGCTTTAGAGGTGATATCCACTGCAGATAGATACGTGAGAACAGAGGTGACACGCTGGACATTGTCTTAGTTAGGTTTTCTACCCCCGTGATAGAAACACCATGGCCCAAAGCAGATTACGAGAAAAGGATTTATTTTTGGCTTGCCGTTCCCAGTCGCATTCCATCAAATAGGAGCTCAAACAGGGCAGAGAGTGGGAGGTAGGAACAGATGCAGAGGCTGTGGAGAAATAGTGCTTCCTGGCCTGATCCTTACAGCTCGCTCAGCTTTCTTTTAGCACCCAGGACCACGAGGCTAAGGCTGAAACTACCCACAGTGGGCTGGACCCTCCCACATCAATCATTAATCAAGACAGTACCTCACAGCCTGCCTACAGGCCGACCCTACAGAGGCATTTTTTTTTTTTTTTTATTTTTTAAATTGTGATTCCCTCTTCTTAATGTGTCAAGTTAAAAGAAGAAACATCAAATAGAGCAGACATTCATTGGGTGCTGGAGGATGGAGAGGGTACTTGTTGGCTGTCTAGTGTGTTCTTAGTGCTATGAGCATTAGTAAAGAGAAGATGGAAGATAAATTCATGGCTCTGTTTGTTTGTTAGCCGATGGAGGCTAGATGTGACATCCGCCGCAGGGAGGCTTCACAGGGGTGCAATGTTTGGAAGGCCAGAATATGGCTAGGAGGTTTCTAGTAGAAAAGAAAAGAATACTGAAAGCAAGCATCATGTTTCTCTGAAAGCACACATCCTGTGTTCTGTTATTGTGATCCTTTGAACATGGAAACTAACCACTTTCCTGGAATGATCTGAGTAACTGACATGGTGCTTCTGTTTCCCTTTTCCCCTCATGTAGCCAGCACTAGACTCTGCCCTTGCTGCTCCTTCCACCTCGGATGCCTCTTGCCCTTGGCATCTGTTAAATCCTGTTTCTCTTCCAAGGCTTTGGTTCAGTTGCTGCGCCAACTGTGTCTGTATCTGTAATCCCTGCAATACAGATCTGATCCCACTGTGCCTGGAGATGGAGTGGTCCTACCTACACATCTGTCTCTGATCCAGTCTCATGTTTGCCAATGGCCAAGATCAAAACAATAAACTGTTTCCTCTTCCAGTTAGAGAATTAGGGATTTCTCGTTTGTGCGACTGCAGAAGGGGCCAATGACCAACTGTGAAACATCTTCTCCTTTCTGATGCACAAGCCTTCAAAGGTCTTCTTTTGCACTTGTGAGATTCATACAACTGCTGCCATTATCCCGAAGGGCCTTGTCCTACACATCCTTGGCAGGTGCTCTGTACCAGGCAGTGTGCTTGGCTTTAGTCACAAGAAACTACGATGCCCATTTAAAACTACAAGAACACTGAGAAAGTGGTGTGTGATATTTTGGAGAAGCTGGTCTTAGGCTCTGGGCTGTCTGTGGTCAAACTTGACCTTCTAACTCCTGGGCTTCACTCTTAGGCCTGGACTAGAACATTGCATGCTCACCTTACAAACTTGTGCCACCCAGAGAAAGAAACTTCTGGAAAGAAGCCTGAGCAGTTTCTCTGGGGGAAGATGATCCAGTCTCAGCCAGATTTTCTTCCATGTGAAAATATGCCAGGCTCATTCCAGCTGGGTTTTGTTTTCGATTGCCATTATTAAGAAGATTTCCAGCAGAAATATTTTCTGCTCAGAACATGAGTTCCCAAAATATTTTGTTCTTAATCCTCTACAAAGAATGATGCCCAGAGGGAGTGTTCTTAATTACAAAGGAATTGGTGCCCTTTTTGAAACCTGCAGGTCCTCGTGGAAGAATCCCATAGCTTGGCAAGGGATTTAGTATTGAGACTGTCACCGAGAATGCAATGAGACCTAGGTTTTGACTCTAGTCTACCAAAAGAAACTGTCTGAGCAATAGCGAAGAAGTGTGTGTGTGTGTGTGTGTGTGTTTGTGTGTGTGTGTGTGTGTGTGTGTGTGTTTGCCTGCAAAGCTCTTAGCAACCAAATAGTCAGCGCTGTCCTCCTAGGCAAGTTTATAAACGTATTTATTTAAAATAGGCTTAGAATAAAAGCAAAGCTAATGCAGTTCTGGGGATAAAAAGAAACAACAAGGTTTTTAGGTAAAGTAAAAGCTGCTTGGTGTTTAATACAATAGAAAACTGCCTGCTCAGGAGCCTGTGGCACTCCACTCATTCTGCTGCCATGCTGTCTCCGTCCCCACCTCTTTCAGCTCTCAATACCGCTTGTTCTGCTATCTCGAGGAAAGCGATTCTCCACTCAGCCAAAGCTGACCAGCCTCACATATCTCAGTACTGCCATGCAGCTAGTCCGTTCCTCATTACTCAGCCTTGCCGTGAAGTCTGCACTCACTCTCGCCTTATCGATGGTGCAGCCTGTCCTAAGACCCATCTTTAAAGGGGGCCACTTGAAAACGTGTCAAGGAAACTTCACCTCACTTCTGCAGGCGAGGCTCAGAAGTGCCAAGGGAGGTTCCCACAGAACCCTGCTACTGGCCAGGGACACAAGCTTGTTCTGTTTGCAGGGAGTTAAGGAAGAGAAGGTGTAAGCCTGCTCTCAGTGGAGACTTTCTCCTAAATATATTCCAAGGGACCGAGAACATATGGTTCTTGGAATAGTTGTTCCACTGTGTGATAATCTTATGCTCCCTTGTTTGGCGACTAAAAGTTCCCACCTCAAGGATTCCAGTCTCATATTTTGACAGAGACCTTGTCTTCCAGACCATGGCATCCCAGGAAGATAACCTTTCTTGAACCCTTCTGTGATTGGCACATAGTGCCGATTTCTGGGTAGAATCAGCAACAATATCGTCACACTGTATTTAACGAAGAAACAAATTACCTTGTTTTTCTCTGACTTTGTAATGGAAAGCCACACGGTCAGCCTTCAGGAATGCTTCAGGAGTGCAAAGAGTAAACACATACAACCAGAAACTGGAATATATTAATTTCCCATGTACTAGGTACTTTGTAAATGGTTATCGTGTGTGTGTGTGTGTGTGTGTGTGTGTGTGCGTGTGTGTGTAAATTTTAAGGCAGGTACTTGCCGAGCTGCCAGGACTGACCTTGAACTTACAGATCTCATACCTCAGCTCCTAAATTGTTGAGGACTGCAGGCTCACACAATTGCACCCAGCTGTTGAGGGATGCTCTTATCTATAAAGTACTGACGCTCACAGAAGTCAGTTATTTAAGGTCACACAGAAATAAACAACCACTCTAAAAGCTAGCCCTGATTTATCCCTTTACAAAGCCATCTACATCATACATACCTCTTCTTCTTGATTTTTGGTGAAAAGACCAAGCCCAGGACTCAGGAGCTGGTAGTTAATGCAGTGAACTTGGCCTTCTCAACTCTTCAACTCTAAGAAAAGGGTTGGTGGCTCTCAATCTTGAATCTCAATCTTAGAAACACTTAAAACAACAACAAAAATAAACCAACCAACCAAACAAACAAAAAAGCCCTTAGTCTTACCACTCTGAAGGCAGAGGCAAATGGATCTCCATGAGTTCAAGGCCAGCCTCGTACACAGAGTGAGTTCCAAGATAACTAGGGATAGACAGATAACTCTATCTAAAAACAAAACAAAACAAAAACCCAAATAAACTAACTAAACCCAAACAGAAAAACATCAACAGCTAAAAACAAGCCTTATCTTCTGTAATGTTTTGAAAAAAAAAAGGGTCTTCAAAGGGAGGGGTGCTATTTGGAAGTGTGACTTTGTTGGAGGAGGTATGACCTTGCTGAAGGAAGTGTATCACTGGGCTTCTTCGAGGTCTTATATATGTTCAAGATCCTGGCAAGTGTCTCAGACTACTTCCTGTGGCCTGCAAGATGTATGACTTTCAACTACTTCTCCAGCACCATGTCTGCCTTCATGTTGCCTTGCTCCCTACCATGATGATAATTAACTGAATCTCTGAACTGTAAGCAGGCCACTTGCAGAGTCCCTGAGTTAGATCTCAACACCCGCATGACAACTCACAACTGTTTGTGTCTCCAGTCCCAGGGGATCTAATTCTTTCGTCTGTGGTCTTCAGGCACTAGGTATACAGTACATGAAGGAAAATTCATACATATTAAAAAAATTTTAGAAAAGGATACAGAAGGAAGTTATTGGGAAGCATTCCCAGGGGGAGGGAGACAAGAGAGGAGGATTGGGGATGAAAATGACTAAGATTTATTATATAAATGTACAAAACCACTGAACAACTAAAAAAAAAAACCTGTTATACAGAACTAATCAAGTGACTACTCAGTTCCTGTAGTTGAGATCCAGGACTAATTAGTTAGCAAGCAAAATTGCAGGTAAGTCCCTAAGAGTTTTATAATGCTATGGTGATGGAGTTCTACAAAATTTTGTTAACTTGATAACAATGCAAAAGTCTTTAATTACAGCCTTTAGGTCAGAGTCAAGAGTGCCTCTCAGGAGGCAGACCTCCAAATATTGAAGGACTGTGCTCCTTCCCATGACAGTTAATGGGGAGGCAGATACATCTCGTCCTTCACTCATGCCTTGGTAATGTTTGGTTCCTTGTACTTGTGGTACTGAGGTCTGAGTTTCCATGACCCCTTCATCTGGCATCATCATAAGGTGCTGCATTCCGGCTCTTGCATCCGGCCTCCTGGACCCTCAGAAGCAGCACAGGGTGCCATGTCCTCCACATGCAAGATCTCTGTGCCTCTTCTCGTGTCACTGCACCCCTGACCCACTTCTTGTTCTCCCACAGAAAAGGACCGCCTGGATGGTCCGATCTTTTCTCCACATATCACAGACTCTACTCTTGATCATTCCTGCCAAGTTTCTTTGCTTCCCTCATCAGTTTAGAAACTGAAACACAGACATTTCGGGGTATCATTATTTTGCTATTCCAAATCCTAAGCTCAGTAATGAACAGATGAACTCTAGCATCTTTTTTGCTTGGCATCAACAACTGATGGGGTAATTTTTTGGTCTGCTTTAGAACCATCTCTGCACCTGAGAAATTCACCATCTGCTGAGCTGTCTCACGCATTGTTCCCTCTGCCTGAAACATTGCTCCACCCACAACCACATCGAAGCCATGCATCTGTTGGCTAAGACTCAGCTTGACCTACCGAGAAATTCCCTTCTTGAATATCCTTGTTGAAATAGTATTTGCCTGCAAGTTTTCACCTCCACGTGGGACTTAGCCTAGGCTGTGTTGGCCACAGTAGGCTTTGTATATGTATGTTTCATGGACTGGCACCAGCTCCTACATGGTGGTCTCCTTCCTGTAAAGAATCCGAAATCCAACAAAGTTAAGTGGCAGAGACTACTGCCCATGTGGCTTTTGATGCCAACAGTCATGACCAGTGACAGGACCGAACCAAGGTAGAACCAGTTGTCACTGATTTCCTCCAGTACAAGGAGTTATGGCATTTACACCATCTGCTTTAAGCTTCTCAAAGACATTTAAGAGTTTTCAGAATCAAATCCTCAAGCAACTCACACATTGCTGTGTGTCTCCTGCACTTGAGAACATATCATCAATATACTTCTTCCTATAGCCAGGTTGAGAATTCACCTTCAGAGCTTGCCAAAATTTTGTTATATCTGTGTTTTGGAGGCTTGAGAAGTTTGCTAAGTAAATTACTCCTTGCTTGCTCTGTTTAGACAGAATTGGTGGTCCTTTCTAACCCCCTTCCGAGGTGGTGAAATGCTGAGTGGCAGCTTCAGCCTTTGCAGGCTGTTTAATCATCTTCACTGAAGGGCGTGACCTGGGAACAAGTGGCTGACGCACTGTGATGAATTTGTCTGGTTTGGCGTCTATAAAGCAAATGAAAGTAGATAGTTCGGCTGCTTTCTCCCCGTAGACTGCTTTTTTAAATGCCTCTTTCTTTTCAATTGCAAACAAAAGGATTTAGCTTTATAAGCTCAGCGTTCTGTGAGCTTCTGAAGTCACTGGTACTTATTCTACACGACAATTCCTAAATGTCTGTTTTGTGGTGATTAACTCAGGCACTAGGGTGGAGATAAAGCAGGTGTCAGTTTACAGGTGGTGCTGGTTTGTCCCCTGTAGCTATTTCTCCTCCTTCAGAAATGAAGTCAGAAATAGCAAGATTGACAAGTCAGCATTCAAATAATAAAGGTTTTTTTTTTTTTTGCCTGAATCAGATAACTTGACTCAGTTCAATGCAATACAGCCAAAAAATATGCTTTTATTTCCTAAATATGTTCTTTTCTAAAAGAAAATAAGAAAATGAGAGCCTCATTCCCTAGTGCACAGTAGGAGAAACCAAATCATAACTCTTTTAATTCCCCTTGACATTGGGGTCAGAGAAAGTGGCTTAGCACCCATGGATAGGTAGGGAAGGATGCTGAGGAAGATATGCTTGCAGAAGACCAAAATCTTGAACGTTATCGTTACTGTTATTTCCTTTCATTCATGAACGGATATTTTTGCTGGTGTAACATGAGGTTACTATATTAAAAGCTGGGAACATATTTGTAGTTAAGGCTAATATACTCCCATTTATGAAACTTAAATTTCCCTCACTCAGGAAGATATACCCATACAGCTCTTTTCCGGCTTTTCATGGGCAGGTGGTGGTTTGAATGAGATGGCCCCCTTTGGTCTCAGGCATTTGAAAACTTGGTCCTCAGCTGGTAGCCCTGTTTGGGGAGACTTTGAGGGTATGGCCTTGCTGGAGGAAGTGTATCACTGTGGACAGGCTTTGAGGGTTCCAAAGCCCTCTGGAACTAACAACGTGCTCTCTCTACTTCCAGTTTGTGATGTGAATTGTGAGTTTTCAGCTGTTCATGCCACCACGTCTGGTACTTGTTGCAACACTTCCCTGACATGATGGTGATGGACGCTTATCCTCCTGGAAATGTGAGCTTCAAATAAACTCTTCCTTCTATAAGTTATCTTGGTGGTGGTCTTTTGTTTCCACTGTAGAAAAGTGACTAAGACAGGAAGTAAATAATAAGACCCAGAATCTAAGCTTTAGCTCAGGAGGAATCAATTCTGTTGCATCCATTGGAAACCACATCTTCCCCAAAACAGAGAGTTGCACCCTGGGACTAGGGGCGATGATGATAGATGTGGGAACAGTAAAGATCCCTTTTCATTTGAGTCCATGTGTCTGGTCTGTATCCTGTCCTTCTCTCTTCTTACGAAGACAAAAGACTCAACTTGAGGCTGAGGTTGATTGGGATGCTCAGAACAGGCCTTATATGAAGCACTGCATTTGTCTTTATTTTGCGTCTACGAGGAAGTGTGCCAACCATTTCCCTTAGGTGTTCTAGCTAGAAGACTGTGTTAATACAGACCCAAAGTCTCCCTTCTCTCCTCCTCTTTAACCTCTATTCCATCCTCTCTCTGCAGCTCTCTTCTGTTTATCTCTCTTCTTTTCCCTCCTTCCCTTCCTTCTGTCTAAGCAAGCTTATCCCACATGTGTTTGTGAGCGCCTGTTAAGAAAATAACACTGATGTGGCTGCTAAACATGGACATGAGCCAGAAAGACTGCCCAAAAAATTCACAGAACATAGAATTAAATAAAGGTAAATGAACATTTTAAACATCCTATCTATCTATCTATCTATCTATCTATCTATCTATCTATCTATCTATCATCTATCTATCTATCTATCTATCTATCTATCTATCTATCTATCTATTATCTATCTATCTATCTATCTATCATCTATCTATCATCTATCTATCTATCTATCTATCTATCTATCTATCTATCTGTCTATCTATCGTGTGTGTGTGTGTGTGCGTGTGTGTGTGTTTGCTAAGAAGGTCAGGTGCTAGATGTGTGGGCAATAAAGGCAGCTAGGTTTGTCCTTATGATCATGAAAGCCTTTATTCCTTGAGTGATGATCTGAGGGTGATGAGGGATTGGTGGAGAAGTTTAGCGAGAAGCTGAGTTTTAGGGAGAGGCAAACAGTGAACAAGAAGGGCAATGTGTGAAGAAAGGAAAGTCGCATTTGTCTAGAGCAGTGGTTCTCAGCCTTCCTAGTGCTGTGACTCTTTAATGCAATCCCTCATATTGTGGTGACCACCAACCATGTAATTATTTAATTGCTGCTTTACAACTATAATTTTGCTACTGTTACTAATTGCAATGTAAACATTTGATATGCAGGATATCTGATATGCAACCATGGGGGTTACAACCCACAGGTTGAGAACATCTGGTCTAGAGCCTGGAGGGTGAGGCCAGTCAGGAAACTGCACCGAGGGCTCACATTACACAGGATTCAACAATCAGGGCATGCAGCTCAGAGAATCTGTCAACCTAAGTGGAAGCATTTTAAGCACACGGTTGAGATTAGACTGCTGTTCTTCGACCGCACTGCAGTGTTGCTGTGTGGAAATGGGTTGGAAGGCCACAAGAAGTGATACGGACTGAGAGCTGGGTGATGTAGCATGATATAAAATTTCAGTCTCCTCCAAGACATCTCTAAGACATTTTAGCCCTTTAATCCATCTCTCAATATTCTCTATCCTCTCAGACCAACAATGTTGTGACTCCCCACTGATGACTTTGGAATTGGGGTTTGCATGACAATTATGGAACTGTTGTAGAATAAGTTGCATGTGGATTAAATCACAGACACATCCAAGATGGGTAGAGGTGGCATATATTCATCTGTGGGACTTGGGCACAGTATGTTATTTGGAGTGATTTGTCCTTGGGGCAATTTGGTCATAGCTTAATATGTTGGATGTTTAGATCCTGTTTTGGTGTGTACTTTCAGTCAGGACTTTTTTTCCTACGGGGAATTGTGTTTTGCTTCGTGATAGGGCTGGTATATGACTTCCTGGATGTGACTTGGCAGCAGGTGGAGACAATTACAGAAACCCTTAACTCATCAAAATGAAGAGTGTAACTGATCATGAGATGTCCAATCCCATCTGATACATCTACGACACAACCCCTATACCTAAGGCCCAGGGAAGAGCGGGCAGAAAGAGTGTAAGAGCCAGAGTACCAGGACATCTGCTATCGGACAGTGTCTTCTAACTATGACAGGGAACCTCAACAATATGGTCACCTAACTAAGATCTTAACAACGGGGGACAACATTAGTTGCCATGCCAGTGTGGATGAAGGCAATTTTACAAGGCCCTGCTCCTAGATGAAGATCTGTGCACAATGAATGTCGAAAGAAGGAGAATCAGTCTTCACCAGATTAGAACCCCCCCTCATAGGTTATCCAATCCCAAATGGTCAGCCCTATCTATACACGTTTACAAGAAGAGCAACACTAAGTGGATGTTAGAGGCTGCGAGTGTGTGTGTGTGTGTGTGAGTGTGTGTGTGTGTGTGTGTGTGCGTGTCTGTGCCCGCATGCACACACACAAAATCCCACCAGACCCCTTGCTGATTACAGCCATCAATACTTACCCAACAGTGCTTCCTAACAGCTCTCCTTCCTCTCATTTAGCTGTCCCTTTATTGCATCCAAACAGACATTATCTACCAGCACAGTTCCCCGGAGATCCAACCCAGGGTCTTTCCATGATCGGAGGGGCCAAAGGCAAAGGAGATGGAGATCGATTTATCCAGGCATGGTTGTCCAATACTGTGCTAGGTCCTGGGTTTTGTGATTCTGCACTTATTTTCTACAAATGACCTAGTCTCTCTGAAAGCTTCCACAGCAAACTTTCTTTTTAAGCTGTGTCTTTTTCCATAACAAAATCCTCTGAGTCAAGGGTGCTGCCCTACATTAATAAAAGATGATATTTATTAGCTCCCCGATGTAATGAAAAATGCAATGTTTGGAGACAGAGCACAGCCTGGACGATTTATGGCTGAACTAATTTCTGAAGCCAGCTTTCCAAGCCTGGACTATATAAATGTGAGTCAGACTATCTCCCCTGCAGTGACCTGGCCTTTCTTCTACAGCCTCTCCAGAGATACCGAAATAAATACTTACCTCCATTTAGAAGACACACTTTAGAGGCCAAAAAGCTCTTCCACAAAAGTCTAAGTGCAGCCAACTTTGAGGACCCCAGTGCTCTGCAGCAAAGTAATGGCTTAGTTTGCCCTATTGTTGAAGTATTTCTGTTTGTTCATTTTTTTGCTTTATTTGAAGGATGCTATTTTTTAGGTATATCTAAGGATACTGCCAAAGAGGAAAAAGAAAATTGTAAAATACATTGTTATCTACCAAAAAGCTTGTTCTGTGCTTCCTTGAAAGAGGGGAAAAACTGACTTATAATAAAATAAAATAAGAAGAAGAGCTATGCTAGCTGAGTAGAAGTCAGGAAAGTAATGAATGCTAGGAGTGGGGCGGGTAAAGGAAGGAATGCACAGAAGTAAGGACTGGACAGGTCTCAGGTTGGTGAAGCCCGGGGAACAGAAGGAGAAAGAGAGTACACCATCCATAACCTTGGAGCTGCCACCAAGGAAAGAGATGCAAAGCACAAACAGGGAAATACAGCACAGTGTCAAAGTCTCTCAGAGCTGGGGAGGTGGCTCAGTAAGAAAAGTGCATGACACACAAGCATGAAGACATGAGTGCCATTCTGCTGCAAGACCCAGTGGCGCACGCTAGAATCTTAGGAATGGGGAGGCAGAGAAATGAGAATCTAGACCAATTGGAAAGCACCAAGTTCAATGAGAGACCCTGTCTCAAAAAAATAAGGTAGGGAGTGATTGAAGACATCCACTGTCCATATCTGGTCACGGCTTGTGTGTACACATGCATGTGACATGTGTGTACATGCATGTGGCATCTGTGTGTGCGTACACATGTGTGCGTGCGCACGCACACACACAATGAGCCAGGTCTCACCTCGGAGCAATATGGTTAGTTTATTCTCGCGCCAAATTTGGATGTCTATGGCTTGGAACACAGATTCAAGTTACCTAAAATTCCATGTACCAACATGGCAGCAGTTTCATGATGTTTTCATAGCAATGGAAATAAGAATATCATGAGTCAAGAATTTTACAATTTCATTGGTGGAAGCATTCTGTAACGCAAGTTACAGAAGAGTGGAAAAGTCTCTACTATGGGACTTGGGTGTATTTGGGTGACATTTTTAGCCTTTGGGTTGGTGGAAGCTGTTTGTATTTTTCAAAAGGATTTTACTTGGTAGTCACAAAGATGGTAGGAGGGTAATAAATTGCTATCTAGGGGGCTAAAGATAGTCCAAGATAATTAGTTCTTCTCTCATCTTCAGCCCAGCTCTGCGCCATCACAGAAGTGCTAATCAGTAAATCAGCATTAGAGTTGTTTAATGCAGGTGCAGCTTTTCCTGAGAACCTCAGTGCACAGCTGAAACACGGCACAGAGACAGATGCAATATGGAAAGGCAGTGTCTGCGAACCACCGAGAGGCTGGCATTTGCAATGAATTCTGTCTTTCTGCAAAGTACGGTGTTGAGACTGGGGAGCTCCTTGGAGTCCAGGCTTGCTGTGTGGGAATGATGCCATTCTCTGCATCTTCTTGTCCCCTGGAACTTGGAGCAAGTATTACCAGAATGTCCTGACTAGCATCTATTTTGTGACTCTAACATGGCCCTGGTGGAATGAAGCTAAAGCAAGCCCATTGAAAGATGTAGTAGGATTTCTCTTGACAGCACAGAGGTGGGGCTCACCTTTTCTTTAGGTTTGGCTTTCAAGTGACCTATCAAGAGAGTGGGGAGACTGAGCAAGCTTCTGTGATTGAGTGAAGAACCTGGACCCAGTAGTACTTATGGGAGGTAGAAAGCATGGGAATTGTCATGGTCAGTTCTGGCCAGTACGGGCAATTGTTTCACCCTCCCTGTGAACTTCACAGGGTTGGTTGCCTGTGAACCAGAACCAGACAGGCAGTACAGTCTTGTCAGGTCAGCCCTGGAGGTTCATTACAATGTTCTTTTTCTTTTCTCAGTAAATTCCAGCTCAAAAACTTTGGTTATATCTAGCTTTGAACTTGCTTAAGAATAGGCTTAAGTGCCAACTACATAAGGAATTGGATCATATAAAATACCAGAAGTAATCTGGTCAATAAAAGGGGCAATGAACTACACAGACATGTTTCTAAACAAGTGGCCTGTAAGCATGGAAAAATGAAGCATCCTCAGTCATCAGGAAGACACATATCACCAGTGTTGCAAGAGCCCCCTTTGGCTCACCTTATGGGCACGCCCAATTAAAATTAAACACCTCATCCTAACACAGGGTTATTCCTCTTACCTTTATAAACCTCAGCATGTCTATGTGCCGTGTCTGCCATCTCTCTATACAGAGGCAGTCATTTGTCCTCCAGGACAAATACCTCTGCCCCCTTCCCCTGGTTCCCTTCCCCTTCTCTCTTTTTCTCTTTTTCCTGTTTTTGTCCCCTATCCCTGCCACCTGTCCCTCCGGGGCAAAAAAATCTCCTTTGTGCTGAGAACTTGGTCTTGGGGGGTGGGGGGTGGGGGGGGTCCTAAGTTGATACTTTTCCTATCAAGGCTCCTTAGAACTCTCTGTGATGACTCTTATCCTTCCATCCTTGGGGTTGTTTTCAAATTTCGAAGACTCCCTTCCCTCATTGACATGTTTTCTACAAACCTGTATGACCTGTTCTTTGTGAATTCTTTCCAGAATTCCAGAATTCTCTTAGAATTTACATCTGTTGTCCTCATTTATGGGCTAAAATTACCTTTGCCAGAGAAATGTGTAGATTACTGTCAGTGAACAGCGAAATTTAGTGTTCTGTTGTACAAACTCTGATGGTCTTCGAGCATCAAGGGCCAACAGAGAAGCCTTAATACTGCTAAGATAATGTTTATATTTTGGAAAGTGAATTTGTAAAAAATGAGTTGACAGATTATTCTTTGTGAATAAAAATCTTTCCATTTAAATCAACTAAACATGGAAAAATTCTTATAAATAAAATCAAAACAATTTGGATGAAAATGAGGTTAAGTCTTAATTTCATGAGACTATTCAAACTACTTGTTCAAATTTTTAGATAATAATTGAGTCTGAACAGTTAAGAGATTATCAGTATAATAACTGATTATTTATTAAAACATCTCCAGTCTGTTGTCTTTCATAACCTTTTTCTAATGTGTGAGTTTGCACAAACTGTCATGAGACTGTCTACTAAGACTCCACTGATCTGCATCTGAGTGTAGCAGAAAGACAAGTCAGATTGGTTTAAATAAAAATAAACATTAATTATGTGTGCATCTGCATATGCGCGTGTGTGTGTGCAAGCATTTGAGTATGGGTACATGCAGGTCCCTGTGGAGCCCAGAAGAGGGCTTCAAATCCCCCCAGAGCTATAGCTACAGGCCATGGCAAGTCACCTAACATGATGGGAAACTCCAGTCCTCTATATGAGTAGTATTTGCTCTTAACCTCTGATCCATTTCTTCAGTTACTCAGACTGTCATTTTATTGTTTTTTTGGGGTTTTTTTTTTTTTTTTTTTTTTTTTTGGTTTTTCGAGACAGGGTTTCCCTGTAGTTTCTAGAGCCTGTCCTGGAACTAGCTCTTGTAGACCAGGCTGGCCTCGAACTCAGAGATCCGCCTGCCTCTGCCTCCCGAGTGCTGGGATTAAAGGCGTGCGCCACCACCGCCTGGCCAGACTGTCATTTTAAATAGTACATTTTAAGTCAGCCCTTGTGAGACACTCGTAATTCTACCACTTCTTGGGAGGTTGAGGCAGGAAGATCTCGAGTTCAAGGCCAGCCTTGGCTGCTTAATGAGACTCTGTCTCATGAAAGCAGGGACTGGGGACTTAGCTCAGGAACAAAGCACCTGCCTAGCATGTGTAATACAGCATTTTATCCCTTGTTTAGAAAAATGTATCTTTTATTATAATAAACACTTATTTTAAAAATAAAATCTTTAGAAGATTTTTAAAAAAGATCTTGGTTTACTACGGTATTTAGGAAGAAAATAAAAAAATAGAGTGCACACCATCTAATTAGGGCAAGCATGTTCCTAAAACTGTAGAGGTGCTGTTTGCTTCAGGTAGGGCAGCAGGAGGCGACAGATGTTCACATATGCCAGCACTGACTATTTTCCTAAAACATTTAGAAATTTATGGGAATAAATTTTGTAAAATTTGACATGTATGCTTGACTAATTACAGCAACTCTTCCTGAGGGTGTGTTGGTACTTAGCTATTAGATAAGACTATGGATGAAAAAAAAAAAAAAAAAGAGCCAGAAGCACTTGAGATCATTCAAAGGACTACAGTTTCACCCCGCCTACTTACATCTTTCTAGGGCAGTGGTTCTCAACCTTCCTAATGCTGACCCTTTAGTACAGTTCCTCATGTTGTGGTGACCCCTAACCATAACATTATTTTCATTGCTACTTCATAACTATAATTTTGGTATTGTTATGAATCCAAATGAAAATTTCTGTGTTTTGGGGTGATCATAGGTGACCCCATGAAAGGGTCATTCAACCCCAAAGGGATTGAGCTATTTTAAAGGGTTTTAAAGAATCCCGTGTTTTACAAGCATGGCCTTCATTGTGGGGTTGATAATAAGATACTGAAATGGGATTTTATGTGTCTTAAAATTCAGTAACATCAGCAGATTGTATTTTGGAATACCATTAAGATAGAGAGGGTATGAAGCTGTACATACCCTTTAACTCAGGCAGAAAAATCAGAAGCTTAAGGCCAGTCTGGGATACAGAGCAAGACTTTGTATCAGAAACAAAACAAAAACAACAACAATAACAACAGCCAAAAGCTGGAATAGAGTACTTGTCTAGTAAACTGACTTTGCTTTGTACCCCTGCATAGAAAGCAAAATTGGCATAGTTTTGAGTGCATATTTTATTTTGTTCCTCAGAACTAAGTTTCACTATTACTTAAACACATTTCCTAGATAATGTTTAAAATAGCGATCTACCCGTGATTCAGTCATTACACAGGTGTTCAGAAGTATAATAAAAACGTATATGTGAATGAAGAAGAATTGGTGGGGTAGTTAACATGGCTCAGTGGGTGAAGGCACCTGCAATCAAGCCTAACAACCCGAGTTCAAATCCCTGGGACCCCACCTAATGGAAGGAGAAGGATGTCTCCCAAAAGTTGTCCTTCGAATTATCCAAGCCTGTTTGGCATATGTGCAAAGCCCACCCCTAAATAAATAGATAAATATGATAACGTTTTTTTAAGTTTATGATCTATTACGGAGAACATGTCAAGGTTCTGTGTACTCCACATTGGCTGTGCTTTCCCTAATCATACACAACCAATAGGAGGAGACTAGATATGTGTAGACACCTTGCCATGGCACCAGCAGTATGTAAACAGAAAATCAGGAAATGGGTCAGGCACCCCAGATAGCAAAGGACCTGAGTCAAAAAAAAAAAAAAAAAAAAAAAAAAAAAAAAAAAAACCATGCAGGCATCTACTCACGTCCAAGTGGCAAGGGCTGTGTACATGTGGAGGAATACGCACCAAGACTGAACCATGGGACACTTAGACATCAGAAGGCAGAGAAAGTAAAAAGCTGCAGAGAGCGGTCAAGGCTCCCGGATTTGGCTGAAACCCAAGGGCATGGCAGTTGAGCTGATTTATGATTGTGCCAAATCTTCTAGCATCTCTGCCCTTTTACTTCTTCGTATTTCAAAATCAGGACTTTCAGACACATTTATTAGTACGGCTGGGAAGGTTTTTATTATTATTATTATTATTATCATTATCATCATTATTATTATCTTAATAGATAATGCTTCTAAAATTTCCGGCACACACAGGAAATCTGATTCTTAGCACATGCTAAAGAGGATTGGCTTGTGGGGTAGGCTATGTTCCAGTTTCAATCAGTGTACGCAAGTGCTACTGTGTCTAAAATCTTCTCTTTCCCCAAAGGTGACTCTTGGCAACCACATATTTGCTTTGAGCAAATCATAAGCTGTGCTCTATTTCCAGGGTAAGCATGGTGGGCAGTGGCAGCTCAGGAAAGTTCTAGATGCTTATCTCTCTGGCTGGCTGGCTGGCTGGCTCAGAGGTGTGATCAGTATGCGGTTTTTAATGATTCTAGTAAATGAAGCATTGATCTTCTCAGAAAGACTGTGGCAAGGGATTCACAGCATCCCTGGAACATGTGACCATAAAGCAGATGTGGCTCTCCAGAGAAACTGTCTAGACGCCAGGGGTAGGTTTAAGTCATTATGAATTAACCAAGCCACTAGTTGTTTCCCAATTAGAAACAGCTATTTTCCTGTAAGCAGATAAGGATTAAATATTTTATTAGTTGTTCTAAAAACCATCCCATGTCTTTAAGTAAGAAAAAGGATTTGATTTTCTTTCTGCAGAATTGTGATATCCATCAGATCCTGGGTCTTGCCCCATCACTTGGCAAGGACAGCACACATTACCACTAATGGGCTTGCAGATAAGCCCTCTCTGAGTGCCAGGGAAAACCGCATCAGCCTGTTCTGGAAACCAGGGTCAGTTTTGCAAGATTCAGCCACTCAGTGGAGACTGGCTTTATACAATAGTATTTTAAGCTCTTCAGGACATTAGTGTTCTCATAGCATGAGGTGTCAAGATACTTCAGACCCTCCTTTGCTTATTAGCTTATTGCTATGTAACAGTTTATGGTTTCTGGGTATTAACGAGCTTTTATTTACTTTGTTAATCTCAGGGTCTGCACAGATGACTCAGCTAAGAAAATCCTCTATTGATGGTTGCCAGGTGACACTTACCTTCCTTCCTATCTACTGTATATCTGCCCCACCTGAACTCCATGCCATCTCTGGTAAGTCACTGGCCCCCTGCTGAAATCTCCTCAGCAGGTCTGCTGCTGGAATTTAGGACTGGTTCTGTGTGTCGTTGGGGATGCCCGCGTGACTTGTGTGACCTGTGTATCATAAGCAGCTGCTGGGTGACAGAATATTGACTTTGCACGCCTGACAAAAGGAAGGACTGTTTTGTGGCTAATCCATCAATTCTCTGGCAGTCAGTCCTAAAGGCTTTACTTGTAATATCTGAAATCTTTTTTTTTTTTTGGTTTTTTTGAGACAGGGTTTCCCTGTAGTTTCTAGAGCCTGTCCTGGAACTAGCTCTTGTAGACCAGGCTGGCCTCGAACTCAGAGATCCGCCTGCCTCTGCCTCCCGAGTGCTGGGATTAAAGGCGTGCGCCACCACCGCCCGGCAAATCTGAAATCTTTAATCAGCCTTTTGTGAAACAAAATTTTTTGATTTCTTTTTCCCTTTCACTCCAGCTTTAATTAATTAGACATTTCCCTGACTTTTGATTCTTTTATTTGTGAAGAAATTTGCTTTTCCTCCCTTTATCATTTTTACTAGTCTAAATTAATTGTACAAAGTAATCGTTTTATCATGGCATTTTTGCACATGTGCACAATGCACTTGGATAACACTCTTCTCTGGCCCCCTTTATTGTTCCTCCCTCCTGTCCTACCTCCCTAGTGGCCTTCTTCTTTATTCTAGGCATATATGAAAGCAAGCATGCAGTCATCGAGGCTGTGCATCAGGCAGCTCTAAACCACAGTGGTGTAGAGTAAGACCCTTATCCCACAGGTACCTCTTTCGATCTCTGCCAAACCAGGCCCTAGATCTCAAGTCATCACAGCATTGCCTCAGTGGCTGATCCAGAATGGCCACCTGTGAATCTTGCCTCAACTGTCTTTGATTTATCTCTTAGCCCCAGAGGGCTGGTCCAGCTCCTGTGTTTGTGGGAAAGGAGCAGGAGCAAGCAGAGGGAATGTGCATACCCTTGTGCACCCTTGTCCACAGGTTTGGAAATGGTGTCACTTCTCCAGCCTGGCAGTAAATGTCACAAGGTCTGGTCTTCTCAGGTCCAAGTGGAGGTGGGGTGTTGGAGAGGAGTGGAAGGGATAGACTCTGCCTTTTCATGGAAGGACTGGGGAATCCCTTCCACAGCTGCCTGCAGAAGAATGAATTTAGATCCACATCTCTCACCCTGCACAGAAATTCAAAAAAGATGAAAGATCTCCGTTTTCAAATCTGCTAGAAGGAAACCCAGGGAATACACTGGAAGTTCTAGGTGTAGGAAAGAGCTTTCTGAACAGCACTTCAGCACAGGAAGTAGTCCTGAGCATCATAATGGGACACTGTGATATTTAACAGAAACTGTCAGCAGAGCTGGGAGACAGCCTACAGAATGAGAAAACACTCTTAGCTCGCTATGACTTATACAAGGGTTGATAACTAAACAACAAAACCACATAGCTGCCAATCAACAAGTGTGCTAATGAAATGGAGAAATAAGTCTCAAAAGAAGAAACACAAATGACCAATCATGTTTTGTTTTTTTTTTTTTTTTTTTTTTTTTTAAATGTTTGACAACTTTAGCTATCAGTAAGGCTGTGGAAAAAGATTGTCCATAAATGGGGAAGTGAAATGCCTTAAAAGATATGAAGGACTGTATTTCCACAATGAAGTTAAATTAGAAATTAGCAATAAAAAGACATCTGCAAATGCTCAAGGAATTAAAGGCTAAATTACTTCATTGTAGTAATCAAGGATGAAAAGGTAGAGCTAGAAAATACTTGACTTGAGCATAATAAAAAAACCAGGTGTGATGGCTGTAACAGTAAAAATAAAACATCGCAGGTCTCCTAGTAGCAGGCCAGGAGAAGCAGCAAGTCCCAGGCAGGGAGCTGTGTGGCAGGTGAGAGACAGAGACGGATTAGGCACGCCATTCTGAGGAAGTGGGTATTTACTTAGTCAGTTTAAAAAGGGAAAGGGAATAAGTAGAGAAGGGGGAAGAGCAGAGAGAGGCAGAGAGAGAGAGAGAGAGGCAGAGATGGGAGGAGAAAGAGAAAGAGAAACAGAGAGTCAGGGAGGAAGGAAGGGAAGAAATGGGGAGAAGGGAAAGATGCAGAAGCGGCCTCTTTGGGAGAGAGACAGAAAGGAAGGAACTCAGGCTGGAAGCAGAAGGAAGATCTGCTTGCCTGAGGTGGGGTGGGGGGAATGGGTGGGGCTTGTTTCCACAATTACAGTGGCCAGTATCCATAATTCCAGTGAGATACTCTCCATCAGTTAAAGGCTAGCCTGAGCTATATAGTGAGTTCTAGGTAAGCCTGGACTACAAACTTAGATCAAGTCTCAAAAACATAATAATAACAAAATTTTAAAAATGTAAACTCAGCACAGAACAGTGGATGGATCCATACTCAGGAGCATATGGGCAGCATATGAGCAGATAGGTTATGAGAGAGAGAAAGGAGAGAGAGAGAGAGAGAGAGACAGAGAGACAGAGACAGAGACAGACAGAGAGACAGAGAGAAGTAAAGTTGAGTGGGAGTAAAGAGGTGGGAACGAATCTGGGAGAAGTTAGGGGCTAGTACTTGGAGAATGAATATGATCAAAATACATTGTATGAAATTCTCAAATAATAAATAAAAAATCAAAAATTATAAATTAAAGATATTTTAATTATATTAAAATTATATAAAAATGTCCCTTTAAAATACCAAGTGATAAGAAACATTTAAAAAGTATAGATTTATTAAAAATCTATGTAAAACAACTATACTTAAAACCACTAACAATTGCTTAGAGAAATGAAGGAACTGATTAAATAATTGAAGAGGCTTGAATGAGATGATCTAATATAGCTTAAAACATCATTGTTTCCTGGTTGTATTTCAATGCAATTGAAATGAAACCCATTAGAAGCACTGTGTAACATTTCCTAAGAGGTTCTGAGGTGAGTACAGCACACATACCCAAGCAATTTTTGAAATGGAAGGTGTGTGTGTGTGTGTGTGTGTGTGTGTGTGTGTGTGTGTGTTGAGTCCACAGGTATTATACAGCAAGTGTACAGCTGACAGACCAATAGTTAGATCCATAGGGAGTGTATATGTACACATTCACATGGAGAACGCCTTTAGCAGAGCTTCGGGAACATTTGTCTTTTTGTCTTTTGGATAAATCACTGTCAATTCTGTAAAAATCTTCAAATCATGGTGTTTTTCAATGGGATTCATTTATTTTATGAGAACATATATCACCACATACAGCAATGCATACCAAAAGAACTATGATGACTTTAACAGGAAAAACATAGTGAACATAAACATGATCTATACCACCTCTAATGTGTTTGCAACAGTTAGACTAACTAGAAATAAACACACACTCCAAAATACACATTACCAAAATACCTCAGCAGTGTAACTTCCTCCTGTAGAGCCAACAGAATGAAGTTACCACATTCCCCCACACCATGGTGCCTTAGAGCAATAACATTCACTCTTTGTCCTAATAGCCAAATCTACATAAAATCAATATCCCACAATTATCCTTGCTAACAGACCACATAGGAATTTCAAAAAGATAGAAACACACCACCCTTACAAACAGGTCTGGGGATGGGTGAGTCCAGGGTTCAGGGACTTTTAGTGATTATGTCTAATGTCAAGTATTTCCCCTTGGGTGCTGGCCCCTCCTAGGTGGTGTCACCTTTTCCTAACGTGCTGTTTGTCAAGTTCTACCTGTTTTTTGTTTTTAGTTTTGGTTATTTTTTTTTTGTGTGTGTGATTCTGAAATGCATGTTGATATCATTGTTTTTGCTTATAATTTTTTTTTAAACCAAGACTGTAAAAACTAAAAACCTATTGGAAATCACCCCTTCTCTCTACTTCTTCACCCAAGGAATAAAGAACATTTAGAGATAACATACATGAGTTGATTTATTTTGTTTATCCTCAAATCCAATTAGCCAGCTTTTGCCTGCTATAGTGAATCTTTATGAACTCTGAGAGGTGTAATGGGCTTAACCCCAAAATAAACCTCGATGTGGGGGGACTGTTGTGTGATAAGGCAAGGAGAAAATTTTTGTCACTGTGTGACTTGAACATTTTTTTTTTTTTTTTTTTACGCATGAGTAGTCAAGAGAATGTAGTTCTGGTGTTGGATAAGTAAGCAGATCAGTGGACCACCAAACACAGTCCAGAAGTGCATATATATTGTTAAATGATTTTCAATAAAATTTGAAGGCACTTTAGTGGGAAAAGCAGTGGAATAGGAAAACTAAGCATTCACATGGGTAAAAGTGAGTCACAATCTTTTCTTTATATCATTTGGAAAATCATCTTAAATTGAGCCACAGATCTAAGTGTTAGAATTTGCTAGGTCTCACAGTTAATAACAAAACTCTAAAGCTCCAGAAGATAGCACAAGATAAAAAATCCCTCTGCCTGGGGAATAGGCAAAGATCCATTAGAACACAAAGTAGACTGCCTGTAAAGGAAAAATAATGATAAATTTGCATTTTCCAAATTAAAACTTACTCCTTTCTAAAGAGACCATTTAGAAAATGAAAATCTAAGTTGCTGACAGAATACTTTTGGCAAAGTACAACCTGAAAAAAAGAAGGCCTTGTTTTTAGAATCTTCAAAAAGACAGATAGCTCAGAATAAAGAGATGAACATTTTAGTAAGAGTTAAAAGATAGTCCAATGAACACATGAAAATGTTCAGTATCATTCTTCATTAAAGGGACCTAATTTAAAACTATCAGGAGAGCCTGGTATACACTTATGAATGTGTGTCTGAATGACTGCCATTACCATGACTGATCCATGGCCCCTAGCCATCCTGTGTAAGTGTTACTTCTGCAAAAGGCATCCTTTGAAGTTATATCTAAGATAGTCCCCTTAACAGCTCCTCGCAGTCTCCCTTCCTGGCATCTGAGCCACTTCTGCACAGTTTATTAAGACGAATAAGTGATAGGGCTTTGCTCTATAATCTAAGGGTTGTGAGGTCCAAGCTATTTGGTCCGGATTCTGTCCTGGGGGTGACTACACTTGCCCAACCCTCAGAAGAGTCTTAGAAAAATATTTTCCAAATAATTGAAAGAGTAAAATACCTAAGAGAAGGCACGGGGGTGTGGGGGGGGGAGTGTTAAGTATTATCTGAATTGACAAACCTCTCCGCCCACGCAATAATCCAAATTAGACCAAATCAGACCAAATTAGAAGACACCCAGGTTTAATGGATGCTAAGGCTCCCGGGTGGACGCTGAGAAAACACGGAGGCAGGAGGTAGACCAGAATGACCACCTGAGAGGGAAAAGAGGAGACGGTGTGTTTACTCTCTGCAGCCTATATATCTAGCCTATAGAGTGGTCTTGACACTCCCTGGGGAGGGATCACCATTTGGCAGGCTTTCTCGGAGGTGGAGTTTGGACTGAGCAACTCCGAGGGAAGGGAGCTTTGAAATGGAACTTTCCACCAAATATTCCAAGATGGATGCCAGTGGACTGGGGTGAAGCCCCCAATCAAACAGGGGTTATAAAGCAAGCTTCTACAGATGTGTTTTAAATGAAGTTGAGCAAGGGGCACTGCAAGATTCTCATTCTTGCAGGATCTTGAGTGAAAGCCCTCCCCAGAGTAGTGATTTGGGACACTCTTCTCCGGATATGAGGCAAATTTCTGAGGTTTGAGGAAAAAAAATTGACTTCATCTGTTTCTTGAATGCTAGGTGAGGCACTAGTTTTACATGTTTTGATATTATAGCTACCAGTTTGATGTCTCTGCAGCTGGACATTTCTAAGCTCAGTGTTGAACTAAACTCCACTTGCAGCCAAGCATGTAGGTGACACCAGGAGTCCCAGAATCTGGGAGACAGAGACAATGAGATCTTGAATTTGAGGCTAACCTGGGCCACACGGAGACTTTTTTTCAAAAAAAAACCCAAACAATAAATAAATAAATAAATAAATAGACTCTTCCAGTGGTCTATTTGACCTGGACATATTAAATAGAAAAGAAGGGTAGAGAGACTCTAAATTTTAAACATATCTTACCAGTCTGTGGTGTGTTCCACACCCTGGGAAACAGACTGTGTTGCAAATAAAGCTTTGTTAAAAAGAAATGGCTTTCATAAAGATCTGAATGAAATCTGCAATGTTTCCAACAGTTGCCACCAGCTTTATCACAGCACCCTCATGAGGTCAGACCAAGCTCTTGTGTGGATCTCGTCTCCTCTGCCACACTCTGTCTGTCCACGGCACTCTCTGGTTCAACAGTCACCGGGGTCCTGTGTGTTATTCTCACCCTGCTTTCCAGTCTTCCTAGATGCTGGAAGGGATTTGCTGGGCTTCCTCAGACTATAAGCAAACCATGTCTCTGTAGAAGCAGGTCTTGGTGATCAATCCAAATGTCTCCTTTTCAGCCTTCACGAGTAGTTGTGAGGACTTCTTTGCCCAGGGAAATGCTTCAGAGGCTGAATGTTAGGATAAATATTCCTTTCAGAAATATTTGGCCCACTTGAAAGGATACAGATGATGGAATATAAATACTACAAATTACATATTCTTAAGTATTTAAAATGTTCATTGTTGCTATTCGTTGACCTTTACTATTTTCGCAAACTGAGTGACCATCACTTAATCATTTAATTCCACAATACATTCATCACTATGCAAAGACAACATGCATCAGGTACCCTGGCATAAGCAGGTAATCGAGGCATAGACATGAGGACTACAAATTCTATGTCATATCAGTTTGGTGTTTCTGTGGTTGGACACTTCTAATTACATTTTTAAGGCCAGTGTGGGCTGCACAGAGACATCTTGTCTCAAGAAAACTAAAAGAGGAAAGAAGAGAAAAATATGTGTAGCCTTTGACTGTTGAGCCTCAATCTAATGCCTATAGAAACTGACAGTGAAATTTCTGATCCTATAAATTTATCTATTCTGGACATTTCATAACAGTGGCATATATAGCCTACTGGGTTCTTTTGCCTGGAATGTTTTCAAGTTTCATCTATATTGTAGCAATACAGGTACTTTCTTCCTTTTTATTGCTGAAAAGTATTCCAGGGCATAGGAAAATCAGTTTTGTTTCTAAATATTGCTATTAGACCTTTAGGGTCTTTTCATGGTTACCTGAGGATGCAAGGGAAAATTGGGGTCAACTCTTGGGGTTCTCGGTGTCAATAATAAAAGAGTTTAAGAATGGATTGAGAATAATTTTATTTTTTAAAACAAATACAAATACTATTTATATTTATAGAGTTAAAAACAAAACAGAGGTGATGATCTATAAACCCGAGCAGGTGTTTAGAGGAAGAGAATGGAGGAGAGAAGTGAGGGAGAGCCAAAATGGAAGTCAAACAATGGCAGGCAAGTAGTGACATGACAGAGAAGGGAGTTTTAGAAAAAGGGTCAGAGCCCAGGATGCCGAGGAAGCCCAGAGCATTAGGAGAAGCAGGCCCAACACACAGAGAGAAAGGAAACACAGAGAAGTTGCCCTTTTCTGAATAATTTAGAGAAGTGGGCAGGTGTGATGTTGTATCACTGAGGCCTGGTAAGATGTTCTAGGGGCAGGAAAGTACAGTTTCTCATTCATGGAATAATTATTCTGCTATTTCTGAAGCATGGCTTAAGGTGAACCAGTCTTCCTAGGGGTGGTCACTTGGTTACGTACTTGATCTAGCCTAACTGGAGTGTTAGGTCTCTACCCAGGCCAGAGATTCTGTTATTGTCTTGATCAGACAGCATTTTTTTTCTTAATGGGCCTTTATTGCTACTTTAAGAAAATGTTGGGAATTCCCTAGGTATCTGCTACTGATTTTTAGTTCAAGTCTCTCAGGGTTCAAGAGCACATTTCATAAAATTCTAGCACTTTCCACTTCTTAGGATTTCTTCTATGGTTCAGAGCATGTAGTATCTTGGTGAGTATACTCTATTCAACTGGACTAAAGGTGGTGTGTTGGGCTCAGAAGAGCATCCAGTAAGTATCAATTAGGAGAAGCTGGCTGATAGAATCCAAAAGTAACCAATTAACAAAAAGAATGGGAGAAAAGGAGACAGACGAGGGGGAAGAACAAAAATGGGCACAATTTCCTGAAGAGCAGTCCCAAATGGAAGGAATACAATAGGCAGAGGCAAAGACAAAATGGAAAATAGATATTGTCTGTGACAGGGAGTGGCTGCCTCCTTATGCTCCCAGCCACCCTCGAAAGGATAAAATGGGAGAGGAGAATGAAACAAACAAGGGGTCTCCATCCTTGCCAGGAGGAAATGAATATACACTTGGGTGGGACCAGATGGAGACAAAAGAAAGTTCAGGCCACTGATCCTCCCAGAGTAATCTGCCAATCTTCTGGGACAAGATTTGTTAGGATAAAGGGATGCTGTTATTACCACTGATCACCTAGCCTTTTATGATGATAAAACTGAGCAAAGTGTCATCAGGCAGACCCCTCCTGACACTCGGATTCACCCCCAAAAGTAGAGTCCGCTGTCCCCAGGATTCTCCCCCTCCCATTAGGTGGGCACCTGGTAAGCCAGTACAGGTGAAGCAGTGGCCATTAACTGAACTTAAACTTAAGATGCTCAAGGAAATCACAAGAAATCTGATTAAAGAAGGACAGATAAGGCCCTGGATGAGCCCCTGGAACAGCCCTGGGTTTGTGATACATAAGCCTATTGGGACCTGGAAAATGTTACAGGACCTAAGAGCAATCAATGCCCGTATGGAGCTAGTAGGGGCCCTTTAAGAGGCTTACCCTGGGTCCCAGCAATCCCCTCCCATTTTCACCTCCCTGTAATTGATCTAGAGGACTGCTTCTCGATTTCTCTTCATGAGGAGAATTGTGAAAAGTTCACCTTTTCCATTCCTACAGTTAACTCCTCTAGACCTGACAAGAGACACGAATGGGCTGTTCTCCCACAGGGGACGGCCAATAGTTCGGCCTTTTGCCAAAAGTATTTGTATAGAATCCTCTCTCCTTATTTTGACAAAAATAATACCTTCCTATATGTTTATATGAATGATCTGATCATTGGGCATTTGGAGGAATCAGGGCTAGCTCCCTGGGTAACCACTATTGTTGATATCCTCTAACAACATAGCCCCAAATAAAATACAAAAGGTACCCCCACTTCATATAGTGGGATCTGCTGGGTTCTCTGGCAGAAAAGGTTGGGGCAGAGCCAGATCCACCGGTTTCTCCCTGGGGATAAGCAGGATGGTGGGTGTCAAACAACCCAGCCCTCGCCCCTGGCCACTCTGGAGAAACACACACTGAGTGGGGATTCTGTCAAAGCAGGATCTCACTTTATTGCATAAGGGCAGGAACTTATATAGGGCTGAGGTAGTGGGCGGGAGTCTTGGGATGGGGTGAGGTGGAGTAAGGAATAAGGGCCAATAATATCCTGCCACATCAGCAGTGGCTGGGCAGGCCTAGATGTGTTGAGTCACTCCTCCCTAAACTCAAGTTAGGATCATGCAGTTACAGTGGGCCTCATGAGGCCCAACAGAGATCCCAGTTAACACTCACTCAAGCCAAAATTAATGGACCCCAATTAATCCTGCCTGGGCCTCTCACTTTATTGGGTTTACAAAAGATACAGGGAGAAATGAACTTGGTAAGGCCCTGGTTGCCTATAGAGACCAGGAAACTAGATGTTTCCCTAAAAGGGAGGCAACCTTATGAGATTATTTCCTTGCCCCCTGAGGGCTGTCAGGCACTCACCCAGTTTGTCAAGGAGCTCCATCAGGCTTCTTTGGTGAGATATATTCTAACATTCCAATCCAAGGCTGGATATTAATAGGGGAAAAGTCCATGCTGGCTGCCCTTGTCCAGCAGTCACAACCACTAGATTGGGTACACAGCACCTTGGGGGGCATTCCCAGAGTGTACTCTCTAGTTGATCAAATAGCTGATATGGTAATAAAAATGAGGGACACGTCCCTCCGACATTATGGAAAAGATCCCTCTTAATTAATAATTCCATTCAAAATTAAGGATTTAGAATGGGTGGCCAGACATTGTTCTCTATTGAGCCTTGCCCTGGAGGGATTTCTGGGGACTCTGGACACCCACTTTGGGGAGTCCCAGTTAGTGAAGCTATATCAAGAACTACACTGGAGAGTCCCCTTAGTCTTTTCTTCTAGGCCCCTGCCCCAAGCATTCACTGCACAGATGGCAGGAAAAAAATGGGGCCGCCTTTGTAGTTTTTCCTGTGGCGGGACCAAGACAAAGATTAACCTACTGCCACACTTACCCTATACCTATATCAGAATGGATGCTCATCCTATTTCTGCCTTGGTGATACAACTCAGATCACTCTTAGAAGGTAGAAAAAAACCCATATATATTTAACATCACAGAGGACACCAAAACCTCCCTGACCTCATTTCCCAAGGGAATGCTGCTGTGGATGCTGCAGCTTCAGGGGCCTGTCTCATAGAGGTCTCAACTCTGCCCATACAAAATTCTACCTAAATGTATGACTTAACTCATGTCAATTGGAGAGGACTCAAATACTTACACACCCAGATCCCTGCAACAGAAATAAAGAGGATTTTTTGTATACATGTAAGACTTGGCAACAGTTTCTCCGCACCTCCCCTTTACAAGGACCAGGGGTGAACCCAAGAGGGATAGGACCCAATATCATCTGGCAAACAGATGTGACACATTACCCTCCTTTTGGAAAATTAAAATATATGTTTGTGACCATAGACATGTACTCTAAGGCATGCTGGGCAATGGCCCACTCAAGGGAAAAGGCAACCCATGCCAAAAGCCACTTCTTACAATGTTTTGCTGCATTGGGACTACCACAACAGGTCAAGACCGACAACAGCTCTTGTTTTATAAGTAAAACATTAAAAGAATTCTTCCAGAGATGGAATACATCCCATACCAGCAGGATCCCATACAACTCTCAGGGTCATGCAATTGTTGAAAGACATCACCAATATCTCTAAGATGTCCTTATAAAACAAAAAAGGGGAGAAGTCTACCCTTATCTACAACTGCAAAAGGCATTATTAACCATCAATATTTTAAATTTTCAAAAATCAGATGAACAAAATAGATTCTAGAAACATTGGGGATCCCTACCAATAAGACCCCACTTAAAGGTTAGGTGGAAGGATCTTCTCACTAACCAATGGAGGGGCCCAGATCTCTGTTGACACAGGGCCGAGGATATGGATGTGTCTTCCCAAACAGAAAGAACTGACTATAAGGCTACCTGCTCGTAACTTAAAATTTCTCCCCTCCCCTCAGGACAGTGGGGAAGACCAAGATAACGAATAAGGAAAGAAAGGGATTATGGTGGACAACCCAACATAAGAAAAGAAAAATAACCACTGCCCAAGGGAGATTGACCCTTGAGGAAAGTGTTGCCTGTTTATCTATTTCAGATGGCTCTCCCGGCAGTAATCAAGTTAATTCTTCTCACAGGGATCAAGGTCCAGGCAGCAAGACTCCACCACCCACAGAAGGTGACATGGGTCTTGTCGAGCACTGACACTGGAGGGATCCTAAACCAGACTTCTCAGATGATGACGCCTTGGATGTGGTGGCCTGACCTGAGGTTTGACCTCTGTGATTTGGTGAATGGGAGCTGGGATGTGGGAGACTGGTTTCCAGGGATCGAAGGAGACCTGAATGCGGAGGCTCTCAGGGGTGAACCCTACCCCAGGCATCTTACCCTGATGAGCCTGGGTGTTCTCAAGTCCTTAGGAGACATGCCCTCCTGCAGACACCCTTTTATGTATGCCCAGGAAACAGCCAGACTGTCTCCGCGGGAGAAGGGGCCCCTAATTACTATTTGTTCTTCCTGGGGATGTGAGCAGACTAGGAGTGGACTTTGGACAAAACAACATGGAGATATAATGATCTTCAGGGTCTCCCAGGTACCCCTATCCCAGAACCCCGTATATGGAAGATGCACTCGATTTAGATGGAACCCTCTCATATTGTCATTTACAGATCAGGGGAAGAAAAGGAACCCATCTGGTTATCTGGGAAGATGTGGGATTAAGGCTATACCAAAAGGGATATGATCATGGCCTTATACTCATGCTTCAAATGGAGGTACTTCCTGAGGACCCTCCTCGCATGCTGGGGCTTTTTCCAAGCTAATGCCCATGGGGGACATGGCTGTGTATACCTCAACTTTACATACCTCAACCCCTCATCATCTACCCCTAAGGTATCCTTTACCAAGCCACCTAGAGATGTAGGGGGATTAGAAGCCTCACCTTATTTGATGGGGACCATTAAGATGACCTTTATGTCTTTAAACCTTACTAGCCCTAAAGCCCCTGAGACTTGTTGGATTGGCTTACAGCCACTGCCACCCTACTTTGAAGCCTACGGGGTAAATGGCTCTTATGAAATACTAGATAAAGCTGGTATTTGTAGATGAGAAAACCCCGAGATGGTGGAGATGTTGGGACTGACTCTCCCCCTTTGGCAGATGTCAAATGCAGCTTGTGTCTTGTACACAAGACACCTTCTTCTTAACCTCAGTTGTGATGTGGCTAATGGGTCTATAGCTTCATGGAGGGTGCCCAAAGATCATGGGTATTTTTGGGTCTGCCAAGAGACAGGGGTTACTTCCTGCCTGTCTGACCCACTGATCATTCAGTATAATGATACTTGCCTGCTTGCATTAATTTTCCCTTATGTCCTTTACTGCACATAAGAATTATTCCTGGCCCAAAGGCATAAGAGAGAGCCCCTAACAGCCCTGGTTGTCACCACATTGATGGGGCTGGGGTAGCTAGGACTTCCCTGGGCACCTCATCCCTGGTGATTTTACAATAAGAAATGGGAATAATTCACTCACATTTGGCAGCGACCTTAGAAAACACAGAGGCTACATTACGCTATTTACAAAAGTCTTTGGATTCCTTAGCAAGGGTAACCTTACAAAGTAGGAGAGGCTTGGACTTGCTGTTTATGGAACGGGGGGAATCTGCAGGACACTTGGGGAAGAATTTTGCTTCTATGCGAACCATTCCGGGATAGTTACAAGAACCCTAGATGAATTAAGAAAAGATATCGATTCATTTAAGTCAAGGACCCCCTATGAGACCTGGTTTAATTGGTACCCATGGCTTACCACACTCATCTCTTCCCTAATTGGGCCAATGGCTATTTGTTTATTGATCTGTCTTTTTGACCCTTGTTTTCTCCAAAGGCTGAAACAAACATTCCTAAAACAGATACAAGTACAACTCATGGTCCTTCGAGTACATTATGATAGGCTCCATACATCTCACCCCATGGATGAACTCTCAATTTGAGAGGGTATCCAGGCCGAAACTCCAGATAGTGGTGGCCCTGACCCATATTCTCTCCCCATTGTGCTATTCTGGCTTGATGACAGGGGTAGGGATATAAAACAAAAAAGGGGGAGATGTTGGGCCAAAATTATCTCAGGACCTGTACCTCAAGGCCTATAGGACAGACAAAAGCCTGGCTCGAATTTGAGGGAACCAAATGAGGATGATACAGCAAAACCTAGGTAGACACCCCTCCAGCCAGAGGGAGGGCTTGGCTGTCTCTTATTGGTTGGAAGTACCCCCACATAACACGATGTCACTTAATCTACATAAGCTGATGCTCACAGTAATAAACTGAGTTTCTGCTTTGACTTGACTCCCTATCACGTCTGATTGTCCTGAGTTGTGTGGCTGCAGGTCTGATTGTCCTGCATCACGGGGCTGTGGAACAGGTAGATAGTGCACTCACCTTTCCCTGGGGAATAAGGCTAAGGAGGCCTGGCACTTGGTCAGATACTCTTTTGTGACATCACACTTGTGAAAATTTTTAACCTATCAGAAAGCAGAGGCATAGTCTAGCCTGAGCCACTCTTACAGAGGCACAGGAACCCGGGAAGAGCTCAAATGGAGTCAGTGGTGTGCTGGAGAAATCCCAGTGGCTGGCAGGTGGCTACAGACTACAGGCATATGAGTCCTCACCTCTTTCAGGCACCCTCTACTAATGCCAGGAGCTGTCCCCAGAAGAGTCTTAAATTTAGCTTAGTGGTGGGAGGGCAGAGCCAGCCTTTGGTCTCAGGAAACTAAACAAAGTGTTTGCCTTATTTATTGTTCTGTTGTTCTGACAAAACATAATGACCAAGGCAACTTGTGGAAGAAACATTTAATTGAGGGCTTGCATACAGTTTTAGAGGGTTAATTCATGATTGTCATAACAAGGAGCATGCTGGCAGGAAGAGAGCTTACATCCTGATGCAACACTGGAAGGCAGTGAGAGACGGGGGCTAGCATGGGTTTTTGCAGCCTCAAAGTCCATCCCTAGTAACACATCTCCTTCCAGTTCTTCACAAACAGTTCCACTCCCTGTTGAGACCAGATATTCAAACATATGGTGGCCACTCTCATCCAAACCCCCAGTCTCTGTAATTCTCAGATCTCTTATGCTCCCTCCCCCTGAGCAGGTAGGATTTTGAGTCTATACCCACATCCCCGCTTCTCCTCAGAAACAGATCAATTTGCCCTCTGGTTTCATCCTTAATCTTCTCGGGTGAGAGTTTTAACCAACCCCTCCCCACATTGGTTAGCAAGCAAAACACCTTAAATGACTTTCAGGGCACTCTGACGGGTGCTGGTCCTCCTCCACTGATCTGTATTATAAAGCAAACTCCTCTCGCTTTTGTTCTGTGTTGTTTTTGGTGAACATCCTTTTGGATTTATGAGTTCGGGAAGGACTTTGCCCTGGGGAAGTAGGTGCTTCAACTACAGCCCACACTGAAATCATCCATGATTCAGTTCGTAAATTTCTGACTCAAATCCTACAGAGTCCACTCCTGAGAGCAAGTGTTCCTATCTACTCTCTCCTCCAGATGGCACCCTCGCCTCAGATTCGGTGTCCAGTGTGTCTGCTCTGACGGAGCTCAGCTCTTGTAAAGGGTTAAAAATAAGTCAGCAATTGACATTTGTGCTCAGTGTTATTGTTACTGTTGCAAGGGAAGGGGTACTTCCCTCCTTACCACAAGATGGCAGAGTGGCTGAGTCTTCACCTAACTCTTGCACAGAAGCGCCTCAGTGGCTCTTCCAGGAGCCCAAAGCCCTGTTGAGTGGCATCTGGAATAGGTCCAGACATCTTGAAGCATTGCAGGCTTGCTCCAGCTCCTACAGAGCTGTCCTCAAATAGACTGTACCTTGTGCAGGCAAGTCTCCTTTGCTTAAAGTGGCTTACAAGGTCCCACTGTGTCTTCCTGACTGCAGAAGAGCTGAGGGTTCGTTTCTCTGAAGCTCTGGCAAATATATATATATATATATATATATATATATATATATATATATATATATATATACACACACACACACACACACACACACACACACACACACACACACATATTTGGGCACTTATCTCTTGTTCTGGGTTGTGGATTTTGGGATATCTGCCCCTCACACTGCATAATTCCTAGGTTATCATGCATCCTTTCTCCAAAAGTAGGAACGCATTTTCTATATTCCCTTCCCCAAATGCAGCAAGTTTCCCCAGGGGAATCAAGGAACCACATTTCCCTTGCTTTGGTTCCTAGGGCAAAGAGGAGGCAGGCTTCTCATTAATCCTTGCTGCTCCCTTTTGGTTTATTCCAGGTCGTATGGGAGGTTTCTCCACCCCTTCACCTAGCAATCTTCCCTCATAATTTCTAGTAGAATTTGTGAAGAAAAATCCAAAAATCCATTAGGAGTTTATTCTTCCCTCTTCCCACATTTGTGACTCTTAGGACCTTCCCTAGCCACCAGCCCATAGGTGCCCACATCTTGGCTATTCTGGCTGGGTTTTACCCATGACTTCTGGCTAGTCATCTCTTACACACCCATGTCCACATATCCCATCTTCCTCCAGGCACCTAGCTCTTCTCAGATTCTAGGGAGATGGGAACGAATGGTGGTTGACAGCTCTCGATATTTCTGAGAAGAAAATGGAAGCTGTCACACTACATTTTATAAAGGTATCTATTTCTGTAACCACCACCCATCAAGAAATGTGATTTTCCCCGCACCTTTCATATTAATAATCCCACAGAGATAATTGCCACTCTGGCCAACAGTAGTATGACCCTTTGTGCTAGCTACGGTTTTCATCACTGTGACAAAATACGGAAGGAAAGAGAACTTCTTTGAAGTAGCAAAGATTTGTTTGGGCTTACAGCTTCCAAAGTTACAGAGTGTGAGCTTGGCGTTTGTTAGGGGCTTGAGGTGAGGCAGAAATGGGGGTAGGAGGAGTGTCTGGTGGAGAAGGCTGTTTGCCTCATGGAGGCCAGCAGATGGAGAGGAAGGACCTGGGATTCATATTTCCCGTGAATGTTCCTCAGGACCACCAAGCTAAACACCAACCTTTCCTCTCCTCCCAGTAACACTACCAGACTCCACCACGGGATTAATCACATCCCATCAGGGGATTTAATCCATCCCTGAATCCAGAGCCCTCTGGATCCAACCACTTCCCAGAAGCCCAACAGCTGGCAATCATGCCCCCAAATGTCCTCACGGGGACATTTCATTTTAAAAGCATAACACCTGCTTTTAGATTTCAAATCAAAATCCTCATGTCTCTCAAGCTTTTGGTCTTTTGTTTCTTTTATACCACATTATGTGTCTTTGTATACACACACATATGTGTTCTGTTGCTCTGAATATCTCATTATATGAAAACTGTTCGATTCACTATCCATTTTCCAAAATGATGGAAATTTGAATGTGTGGGATTTTTGCTGTTTTTTTTTTTTCCTGGTGTACTGCTATTGTGAACAAAGCTGCTTTCTTGAAATTGTTGTAATGGCAAAAGAAGGATACAAACAGTAAAAATTGAAAATACAAATCGAGTGAATTAGTTTCCACGTCTGACAGGATTTCAATATTCAACCTGCAAAACAGCTCTACAGAATTAGCCTTGAGTGGTGTATTTCTATACTGCAGCACTGCAAAAAATGAATATTGGCTCAGAGGATCTAGAGGGATTTTATCTTTATTTTATTTTCTATTTCCACTTACCATGTACCTTTGAAGGCAATTTTCAGAGTCCTTTTGACCTCTGTCCTTCCTGCTAGCTCTGGCAAGCACTAAGGGATGGAGACCACATTTGTTTTGCCAACCAGTCCTTGTTTAAAATGTGTCCATCATGTGCACAGACCCTCACACCCTTTATGATGTACAGCATTTGACTGGTACAGCAGACCACTTCCTAAGCCACAGTACTTGGGGAACTAATTCCACCATTAGATAAAGTAGTGCACTGAACCACCCCTTACAAGCCTTTCATTCCTTCTTGTTACTCTAATGCCACTCAATCTGTAATGACAATAGTGTGTTTTACCTCTTACCAAATGCTTGCTATAGCCATGTGGAGCCAGACTTTTTTAAAAAATATCTTTCTTTTATTATTAATTTTTATTGAGCTCTATGTTTTTTTCTGCTCCCCTCCCTGCCTCTCCCCTCCCCTTTAACCCTCTCCCAAATTCCCCATGCTCCTAATTTACTCAGGAGATCTTGTCTTTTACTACTTCCCATGTAGATTAGATCTATGTAAGCCTCTCTTAGTGTCCTCTTTGTTGTCTAAGTTTTCTGGGATTGTGGTTTGTAGGCTGGCTTTCTTTGCTCTATGTTTAAAAACTACCTATGAGTGAGTACATATGATAATTGTCTTTCTATGTCTGGGTTACCTCACTCAAAATGATGTTTTCTAGCTCCATCATTTTCCTGCAAAATTCAAGATGTCGTTATTTTTTTTTCTGCTGTGCAGTACTCCATTGTGTAAATGTACCACATTTTCCTTATCCATTCTTTGGTCATTTAGGTTGTTTCCAGGTTCTGGCTATGACAAACAATGCTGCTATGAACATAGTTGAGCATATGTTCTTGTGGCACGATTGATCATCCTTTGGATATACACCCAAAAGTGGTATTACTGGGTCTTAAGGAAGATTGTTTCCTAATTTTCTAAAAAAATTTGCCACACTGACATCCAAAGGGGCTGTACCAGCAATGCAGGAGTGTTTCCTTCACCCCACAACCTCTCCAGCATAAGTTATCATCAGTGTTTTTGATCTTAGCCATTTTTACAGGTGTAAGATGAAATCTCAGAGTTGTTTTGATTTTCATTTCTCTGATGACTAAGGATGTTGAGTAATTCCTTAAGGGCCTTTCAGCCATTTTAGATTCCTCTTTTGAGAGTTCTCTGTTTAGGTCTGTACTTCATTTTTTTTTATTGGATTATGTGTTCTTTTGATGAGCAATTTCTTGAGTTCTTTGTATATTTTGGAGATCAGACCTCTGTCTGATGTGGGATTAGTGAAGATCTTTTCCCATTCTGTAGGCTGTCGTTTTGTCTTGTTGACTGTGTCCTTTGCTTTACAGAAGCTTTTCAGTTTCAGAAGGTCCCATTTATTAATTGTTTCTCTCAGTGTCTGTGCTGCTGGGGTTATATTTAGGAAGTGGTCTCCTGTGCCAAAGAGTTCAAGTGTACTTCCCACTCTCTCTTCTATGAGGTTCAGTGTAGCTGGCTTTATGTTGAGGTTTTTGATCCATAAGTTTTGTGCGTGGTCATGATATGGATCTATTTTCACAGAATGTATTCTTAATCATTAGTATTCAGGCTAGGAATTAAGAGAGAGATGCATAGCTCATTCAGCTAAGGTTTGGGGCACTGTTCAAAACTGTTCAGTACTGTGACTGGAAAGATGACTCAATGGTTAAAAGTATGTATGATTTGTGCAGAGATCCTGAGTTTGATTCCCAATGCCCATTCAGGAAACTCACACCTCCAGTTCCAGGAGTATCTGATGTCTCTATGAGAATTACACTCAAATGCACATACACACACACACACACACACACATATACACACACACACACACACATATACACACACACACACACAATTAGAAATAAATATAAAAACAAGCAAACAAACAAAAATCTGTCAGGTGTTGACCAATTAGGCTTAAACCAAAATAAACAGCAATATTTTCTAGGAATCAGGATCAAAAAGAAAGGAGGCACAGCCAGGCCAGGGTCTGGGAAGCAAACTCAGCAGAAGGGGATTTGAACAGCAAACACAGGGAGCTGGCCAGCACTTAAGAGGAACATTGAAACTCAGCCTTAGCTGCCTCTGTTTCCTAATCCTAGAAGCAGTCAGAATGCCTTTGATTGAGAGGAGTTTGTCATAATTTACTGAAAAGTATTCATCAAGTGCTTGGTGATTTCAATACTGCAAGGAGTAAAATTCATCATAATTAAGACTATACAGTAGTTTCCTCTGAATTCATCATAATTAAGACTGTACAGTAGTTTCCTCTGAATTGAAACATTGCCCCTAAGAAGGAGGGAGGAAGCTTGTTGTCTTATTTACTGATCAGTGCTAAAAACATACATACAAGTAACATTACATAGAACAAATAGTATGTGTATATATATGTATATATATACACACAATGTGTCTATATAACATATATATCTCATCACACACATATATAATGCATATAAAATGCATATATACATGAAATAACAATTAATGAGAAAATGTGAAGGAGAGTGGGGAGATGTATATGGGAAGGTTTGGAGGGAGGAAAGGGAAGTAAAAACGCAATTAAGTTATAATCTCAAAAATAAAACAAAAAAAAACAAACAAAAATCTCAAATACCATGCCAACTTATGAAAGAAAGCATTGGTCTGGTTCGAGGCCTCTCTTTTCTGCTACACAATCATTCTGGGCCCTCACTGAAGTTTCTCTTAGTTATTTTATTGTTGCCCTGTGTTGTGGAGATCCTGCAGTTTGGGGTCTGCAAAATCGGTCCATTCAGGTGCTCCAGCTGATCACAGATGGGGTGGGTGTTGGTGTGGGCCAACCCATAACCCTGGTTCTGGGCCTGGGTAGTTGCAGGGTTGGTCAGTCTGCCAGCTCTCCCTGTACTCACCACCAGAGTGAGCTCTCTTGCATTGCCCTGGTGAGCTCGCCCCTCGCAGCAGGATTCATCTTGCCTGGGCAGCACAATAGAGCCAGTCCTGTTGCGGGAGGAGTGAGTGAGCCAGCCTCAAATCTGTGAGCATGGGAGGAGAGCTGATCCATTACTTATCTGTCTCATCTGCCATGCCTGGGTAACACAGTAGAGCTGGCCCTGAAGGTGTAGGTGTAGGCGAATAGACTCTGAGGAAATGAAAGCTGCAGACTTGAGTCTTTTGAAACTCAAAGAGCATCCCTAGTGACACACCTCTTTCAACAAGACCACCCATTCTAATCCTTCCCAAACATCCACCAATAGACCAAATTTTCAAATGCCTAAACTATGGCAGACGTCTCATTCAAACCATGACATTCATGAGCCAAAGGGTCATGTTCAGGGAGAACAGAACTTAGAACTTAGAACAACTTAGAACTTAGAACTTAGAAGATCTTCGAGGGCTCCTCTTCAGCAGTGTAAGAAAGAGGAAACAGCAGAAGAGGTGCTGGACTCTGGTCAGAACCGCAGAGAGAAGAGATAGCTGGATTGTGGAGCTGCCTGTAAACTGTGCAGAATTCCTGGATTACATCTTTTGTGCTAGGGTCGGCTTTCTGGTGATGCAGCTGCTTTTGAGTCATCACTGCTCCCAGTAAGTGACTCAGCACTAATACTCCAGTTAATAACTCTAGCGAAACTCATTGGTCACCAAGCTGGACTTTGGTGGAATTGTTACTTTGATCTCTTATGAACTACTTTTCTAGGGTGAGTAAATGTGTGTGTGTGTGTGTGTGTGTGTGTGTTGGGTTGCCTAGGAAAAGATGGATTTGAAGGGTAGAGATTGACATTCCTTATCTTTCCTCAAGTGCATTCAGAACTCAAAACTGCAGCCTCTGAAAGCAGTATTAGTGTGTGACCCGGCTCTCAACAGCTAGAGCTGGGCGACACTCGTAGTTTGAATATGGGATGACTCCTATAGTCTCATGTTTTAAACACTCTTTTCTAGGTTGATGGTGCTGTTTTGGGAGATGAGGTGAGATCTTTCTGACAAATGTAAATCACCAAATGTGAGGGTTGAAGATCAAGGTGGCTCCTGATCCTAGTGTGTTTCTGCTTGATAATCTGACATGATTTGAAATCTTCTACTGTGAACTCTGATGATCTTGAGCTCAACCATTACCTTCTGGATGGGATGAACTGGGGATTCTAAAACCCTGAGTCATAGTAACTCTCCCCTCGTTTTGATTTGTTCTGTCAGGCACTTCCTGTCACAGAGAAGTGAAAGTCACTAACACAAGAGAAAAGATGAGCAGGATGGTGTGCTACAAGGGTTTGGAGGTATGCACGGGTGGTTGTTCAGCCCCTTCCTGTTTTTGCTCTTTAGTGTGACCTCCTTTCTGAATGATGCCTGTTCATTGGGACATGCTCACTGGATACAGAATTCTCCAATTTGGTCATTATTAACAAATTCCTATACAGTATGACAAATCAAACTTCTGAAGGAAATTTGGCCTTCACCCGTTTCTGAAGGGGCGTGGTTGATTGGCAGTTACGATTGACCAGACTAGCTTTAATATATATAATATTCAGCTTTAATAAAGGAAATAAAAGGGAATTTACAAATCCAAGGTTCCAGTGAGGAGCGCAGGAAAACAGAGAGGGCGGGCCGCACACCTGCAAGATTTTATAAGTAAATATTAGCCTAAGGGGGACACGCCTTATAAACAAGGTGATTAGCTGGGTTTCCCCTTTACGTTTCCTAGTCTATCATCCCAAACCATACATTAATTTTTTCATTTCTTTATTACCATAGCTTAATTTAGTTGAATTTTCCTCTTATATGTCTAGATACTAAAAGAAGTAAAACTCAAACTGTGATTTTTTTTCCTTTTTTATTACATTAAATTTATTTTGTTGTTAGACTACACCATAAGTATAAATGTCAGAGGGGTTCTCTCTTCCACTGCATGGGTCCCAGGAATGTACAGAATCAGGTCTGGGATAACTTTAAATGAGATCTATTGAGTTTAAGGTAGTTTCCATGTACTTTCAGTAAAACTGTACTTTCATAGCCTTGACACTGTTGATCTGACATCCCATGAATGACTGGAGATTTAGGAAGGTCAAGCCAGTGTCCAGGCCTCAGAGCCAACAAGAGATTGCCTAGCTCCAAACTCCACCTGTTTCTGTGAGGTCATGCTACTCAGAACAGCCTGACAAGGGTTTGAACTTACAGGTGAGACACAGTAAGCAAGCTTCTTGCTCAAGCATACTCTCTGGGACTTTTTGCATTTCGGTCTTCTTTGGGTTTTTTTGGCGGGGGGGGGTTGTCTCCTTACTGTATCCCAGACTAAGCTTTAGTTTGCAAGGATCTTCCTGGCTCTGCCTCCTGAGTGCTGGGGTGTGACTGGTGTGTACCACCCTGCCAGGATGAACGTCGGCCATTTTAGTACGATTTTTCTTGAGTTTGGTCTCTGGCCCACCTTCTGTATTACATTATCATACAAGCAAAGTGCATGGAGAATGGTTGGACATCAGTAGCTTGTCATTCCCTAATGTGTTCAGTAGCAAGGCCATTGAAAAAGGCAATCTCAGGGAAATCAGAAAGAACCAGAATGGTATGAATTGCTTTAGGAAGTAATCCCAACCTTGAGTGACTTCTTGTTCTTCCTGTTGTTTATATCTTTATATATCTTTCTACACTTGTCTGATGTTTTCATGCCTAAGAGTGTCATACAAGGGATACAAATTGACAGGTATAATCAAATTTGATAAGGTGAAATTTTTAGTATGTTCGTTTATTTTTTAACTTGCTTATTTTTTGAGACAGGGTTTCACTATACAGCTCTAGTTTGCCTAGAACTCACAGCGATTTACCTGCCTCTGCTTCCTGAGTGTGTGAAGACCAAAGGCATGTGCCACCACACCACATCTAGTTATTTATTTGTGTGTGTGTGTGTGTGTGTGCGCCAGTGGGCATGTGTGGAGGTCAGAGGACATTTAGGAGGCAGTTCTCACCACTCTCTGTGTGAGTCCTGGGAATCAAACTCAGGGCATCAGACTTGGCAGCCAGCACCTTTACCCACTGAGCCATCTCATCAGTTCTAATTTGTTATTTACATATATTGTTTATACTGACCTCTCTGAAATCCTGCTATTTTTGTTATATAATCATGAGAAATGTGATTTTTTTTGGTAAATAATTTTTGCTTGATACACCAACTTAAAAAGCAATGGATTCTTGAAGGCAAACTAAGAAGTGTTTGATACTCAGTGGAAAAGAATACCTGAAGAAGGCCGGTGTCTAAGCAGACACTTTAAAAACATTCTCTTATTAAAGAGAGGAAACTGAGGCTGAGGGAAGGAAGAAGCCTAGAAGGAAGAGGATAGGAGAGAAAGAGGAGTGTTTGGAGTAGATGGGCAGATACAGCCCAAGTACATGATACACAAGGAAGAAATTGTCACTATGAAGTCCATTATTCTGTTCATCAAATATACACCAATTAAAAACTTTGAAAGTTGATCTGAAGCCTTGGTGATAGCAAGTGGTGATAGGCAAGCTTCCATGATCTTAATATCATCACAAGTATAATAACAATAGCAAACCCTGACTGAAGCCTCCTAGGGAGACACTTGGCATGCAGTATCTCAGTTTATTCTCCCCGTGGTCCATAAAGCATTGCCTAAGGCAGCTGAGAGTGCTGTAGCAGAACCAACTGGACATCCACATGTAACACAGAGGTAGAGGGTCAGCTTCCATGGAGTAAGAAGTTTTTAAGATGATAAAACAAATTTGTATTTTCCAACTAGGTATTATAGAACTCTGTACAAAAAATCCAAAATAATCTTTGAGTTTTAAAGAAAATGACACTGGATTATTTTCTACTCCCCAGCACCTTATTTTTATACCTCATTAGTCCAAAAGAGGGTATGTATTTACTATCTTTTTAAAAACTTAGACTCAAAACCTCACTGTTCCAAGCACAGGCTCTAAATCTCATTTCTTCTGTATTTATCCAGTTCCACTAGATCCAGGGTCAAACTGAAGAAACCCAGACAGCCTTAAAAGACTGTTAACTGGTGTCTTTCCCTTTTCTGCTCTTTTGCTGACAATATTTGATAACTATGGTGTTCTGGATGAGAAATGCATCCCAGGCTCTGGTACCTGAACACTTGTTTCTAAGTTGGTGGTTGGAAAGATTTTTATGGAAAGGGGGATCTTGACAATCGGGAGCCAAGGAATAACACAAAGTCACAACAAACAACAAACCTCATACAAGAGATTTGTTGTAGAGACCAGAATGGCAAGTGCCTTTGACTGGGAAGAGAGACTTCTGTAGAGGGCTGGGCAGAAGGGAGGGCTTTTATAGGGTGTTTGGAGCATGTGCAGTGAGCTGGTGGAAAAGTACAGTGGGCCAGATGTATTGCTTGGCCATTAACTCTGAAACATTGCTCACTAATGTTGAATCAATAGGGAGGGGATTTCCAGTCTCCAGGTAGATTAGGGGCGGAGTGATTTTTTTTTTTTTTTTGCCTCTTTTCCCTATAGTGATACTGTTTGGGAAGGTTACAGAGCCTTTAGGAGAAGCAAGAATGCTGGAGAAGGCACATCACCATGGGCAGGCATTGAGATTTTTATGTCCTCATCCCATTTCCAGTTTTCTCTCTGCTTAGCTTTTGTGGTTCAAGATATAATCAGGCAGCTTCCTGCCAATAGCTGTCATGCCTCTTCTCCATTATAGGCTCTATCTCCCTGGAAGTGTAAGACAAAATAAATTTATTCTTCCATAAGTCACTTTCTGTCACGGTGTTTCATCACAGCAACAAAAAGTAACTAATGCGGTTGCCTAAGTCCAGACTCCCAGACTTGGCATTTGAAACTCTATGGATCTTGAACCTGTCTTTCCCCTCTTTGTTCTGTTGCTATATAGCCTGACCTCCAGAAGCTGTATTCCTTACTTTTGTGCCTCTACCGTTTTTCTACTTGTGCTTTCATTGTTTGGAATTCCCCTTGAGTCCCATCCCTTCCTATCCAGCTATGATTCATCCTTCCAGACTCACCCTCTCATCCTGGGGTCTCTTCTCATTGCTTATTTTCCTCTGTAGAAAGGAATATCACATTTGCTCTCTTCGTCATACTATTATATTTATATGGCTTTTTTTGGCTACTATGTTTTATCCTTTTAAGAATCTATTGATGATTTTTATTAATTTCTCCCTAATACATATCACACTTCTTAGATTATGTTAGGTGCTAAATTAAGTTTCAGACTGGTGTTTTTCTAGCCTCTCTCTCTCTCTCTCTCTCTCTCTCTCTCTCTCTCTCTCTCTCTCTCTCTCTGTGTGTGTGTGTGTGTGTATGTGTATGTAGCAATTAAACCCAGTGCATCATCCTTGCTCAGCACTAAGCATGTCGCTACTGAATAACACCTCAACTCCATACAGTGTTCAATGAATACAATTTAAAAAGGAAAAAAAAAAAACCACTGTATTTCACAGTGTTGTATCATCCCAATGGGGAGTTAGGGTTACCATTGCTGTTATAAAATGCCATGACCAAAGAAACTTGGGGAGGAAAGGGTTTGTTCAGCTTACACTTCCACAGCACTGTTCAGCATCAAAGGAAGTCAGGGCAAGAACTCAAGAAGAGCAGCAACCTGGAGCCAGGAGCAGATGCTGAGCCCATTGAGGGGCTGCTATTTACTAACTAGCTCTCCATGGTTTGATCAGTTGCTTTCTTATAGAACCCAGGACCACCATTCCAGGGGTGGCCCTACCCACAATGGGCTGGGCCTTCCCTCTTCAATCAATAATTAAGAAAATACTCTACAGGTTTGCCTGCAACCTATCTTTTTTTTTCTTTTTTCATTTTTTTAATTAAAATTTTCCATCGCCTCCCCTCCTCCCACTTCCCTCCCCTCCCCTCCACCCATACCCCCACCTACAACCTATCTTATGGAGGCATCTTCTTAACTGAGGCTCCCTCCTCTCAGATGACTTTAGCTCGTGTCAAGTTGACAAAACCTATCCAGTACAGTAGGGCATCTGGAATTTAACAGCCATCACTGTGTTTTCAAGGAAGTCCCAATGTCTTTGTTTTCTGTTGCTACAATAAGCATTCAGACCAAAACCAATTTGGGATGAAAGGGTCTATTTGTCTTAGACTTTGAAGTCTATCACCAAGGGACGTCAAGGCATGAACCTGAAGGAAGGGTCTGCAGCAGAACCACAGAGAAATGGCACTTATTGGCTTGTGCCCCATAGTTTGCTCACCTTCCTTTTTTATATAGTCCTAACTCACTGCCTAAGATGCTGGCCCTTCTCCACCAATTAGTAATTAAGAAAATGTCCCTCAGACATTTCCACAGGCCATTCCGATGGAGGCAATTTCTCAACCGAGGTTTCCTTCTTCCTAGGTATGTTGAGATGACAACCAAGATTAGCCATCACACCCAGCTTCCTTTGCAATTATCCTGTGCCTACATGACTAGCTCCAGTTTCTAGAGTGAGTAGTACCAAGATGTGCCACCTCTGGAGTAAGATGTGGCAGTGCAGGGCTGCTGTGTCTTCCCCATCTGTTTCTTGGTACAGTAGCTAGAAGATGACCTAATATTGAACTTTGGATGAATTTAAAATTAACAGAGATGACAGCAGAGAGATCCAATGATTCAGAGGAATGACCTTTCACCTGGCAATGTGATAATTTTATATTGGTGCTAAAAGCGTATGCATACTATTTGAAAATACTGCTCTTCCTATCCTAAAAAAAACATGCCATCAATTTAAAGGTTGGTGTTCAGAACACATAAGGATATTGTCTTAGTTAGGATTTCTATTTCTATGAACAGACACCATGACCATGGCTACTCTTATAAAGATGGCATTAAAAGATGACATTTATTTGGGAATGGCTAACAGTTTAAAGGTTTAGTTCATTCTCATCCTGGTGGGTAGCATTGTGGCTCACGAGCAGATACAGTGCTGGAGAGTTAGCTGAGAGTTCTACATTTGGATTGGTCAACAGCTGGAAGAGACGGTGAGCTACCAGGCCTGGTTTGAGCTTCTGAAACCTCAAAAGTCACTTTCAGTGACACACTTCTTACAACAAGGCCACATCCCCTAGTAGTGTCCCTCCCTAAAGACCTGTGGAGGCCATTTTAATTTAAGCCACCACAGAGAATTTGTGCTTTGAAGTAAATTCCTTGGTTATAGAAGAATTTATTGTTTTTAATCTCGTAATCTCAGAATGCATAGGCATGGTTCCATTGTGATGTTTCCATAGATGCTCCATTCTCATGGGTCTTTCTCTCCATCTCTCCTCCCCACATGCCCTGCGCCTCTCTTTCTGATACCTTTCCTTCCCCCCTAACCCCGTAAGTGTCCCTCTGCTTTCATGCCATACACTTTCCTGTTTTCTTTGTCATTGTCTTAAGACTTCTTTTCCCCTTCCACGGTCCCCTTTCTAGCTTCATAATTTACACACAGAGACACACATAAACACAGACAGACAGACAGACACACACACAGGAAGAGGGAGAGGAAGAGAAAGAAAGAGATATCTAAGATTTCCGTGTATTTTCTGGAGTATTTAATGTAATAGAATTTTTCTGATCTATATTTTTGTAGTGGTGTGATTTAATTTTTTTTCTTTAAAGCTGAATAGAATTCCATGTGACTATGTACCATATTTTCTCCATCCATTCTCCTATTGATGGGCATACATTACATTTCCTGGTTGTTGTGAACAGGACAATGGTGAACATGGATGTGCAAATGTCTCTGTAGTGGGACTTAAGAGGTTTTTGTTGTTGTTGTTATATACCCAAGTGGTATACAGCTGGGTCATATGGTACTCCTATTTTACTTAGTTATTTATTGATTCATTTGTTTATGGAGTCAGCTCAATGCTGATTTCCATAGCAGCTGTATATTACAACCATTATACATAAAGGATCCGATTTCTCCACATCCTCACCAGCATATGCCATAGTTCATTCTATTTTTAAAAGGTTTGTTTTTGTTGTTTATTTTTAAAATCTTAATTAAAATATAATTACATTCTTTCACAGCTTCCCTTTCTTCGTTGCAGTCCCTTCCATGTCCGTCACTTTATTTTTGTTATTTGTTCATTATATGTGTATGCATTTGTGCAGGAAAGGTACAAGCGTGTGAATGCAGTGCCCAAAGGCTCTAGAAGAAGGGCATCAGCACCTCCAGAGCTGGAGCCACCAGCTGCTGTGAGCTGCCCCATGTTGATGCTGGCCCCCACACTCAGGTCCTCTGCCAAAGCAGTGCATGCTTTCAATGGCTGATCCATCTCTCCAGCCTCACTTGTCTTCCTGATGGTAGCCATTCGGACTAAGGTGAGATAGACCCCCCCAAGTAGTTTTAATCTGTAATTTTCTGGTGGTTAAGGATTTTAAACTTTCAAAATTCATTATCAATTTGTGCCTCTTCTTTTGATAGCTGTCTATTTACTGGAATATTACTTGTTTGGCATTTAATTTTATTATTATTTACATATTCTGGATAGTAACCCTTGTCTGAAGGATAGTTACTGAACAGTCTTTCTCATTCTGTAAGCTGTCTGTTCACTCTAGCGGTTGTTTCTCTGCTGGCTATGATACAATCCTACTTATTAATTCTTCGGGCTTTTTTGTACTATTAGATCATTTTACAGAAACTTTTTGCATATGCCTATATCCTGAATGCTTTTCACTCAGCACTTTCAACGTCTAAGTTTTATATTAAAGTCTTGGTTGAATTTTGAAAAGACCTTTTTCTGTATAGAGTGAGTGAGGTGCATCTAATCTCATTTTTCTTCATGAAGTTACTCTGTTTTCCCATTACCATTTACTGGCCTTCCCCTGTGTATGTTTTTGAAGTCCTTGAAATTTTGAGGTGGCTGCAGATGGGTGGGTTTATTTCTGGAACCTCGCTATGTCATTGATTTTCAAGTCTGTTTTCGTGCCAGCATCACAATATCTTTGATGTCATAGCTCTAGTATTGGGATATCTCCAGCATCACACATCCTGCTTAATGATTGCATTACTATTTGGGAATCTTGTGTTTCCCCTTGAATTTTAGGATTCTCTTTTATACTTATATGAAGAGTATCATTAGAATTATATTCTAGATTGCATTGATCACTAGGCACAATAAGCATTATGGCCTTTTCACAATATTAATTCTGCCAACCCACAAACATGGAAGGACTTTTCATATTCTAGTGTCTTAATTTTCTTTCTTTAGTAATTTTTTTATTGTACAAATCTTTTTTTTTCTTTTTTTTATATTTAAAAATTTCCATCTCCTTCCCTCCTCCTCCCCCCTCCCTCCCCTCCTTCTCCCCCTTCTCTCCCCTCCTTCTCCCCCTTCCCTCCCCTCCCCTCCACCCATACCTCCCCTCCCTCCCTCTCAAGGCCAAGGAGCCATCAGGGTTCCCCACTCTATGCTAAGACCAAGGTCCTCCCAACTCCCCCCAGGTCCAGGAAGGTGATCGACCAAGCTGAGAAGGCTCCCACAGAGCCCGTCCATGAAGAACAATGTACAAATCTTTAACCACATTGATGAAACTTAATCCTAGAAAATTTTTTGAAAGTGTCATAAATGAGATATTGTTCCTGATTTATTTCTTGGCAAGGTCATTATTGGTAGATAGAAAAGCTACCGATCTTTGCTGAAGCCCAAATAAAATTCTTCTTGTATAAATTTCCTTGGTCGTAGTATTTTAGCACAATAACAGTAATTAATGTAGAGGGAGCTAAGACTGAATATTAAGGAAAGTATATAGGTTAGAGATAAGAGAAGTAACAGAGAATATTATAGAGTATATGCACATAAAGTCCAGAGTCCCTGAGCTTCCACTCGCTTGGGTCAGCTGTCTCTGTGGTTTTTCCAATGATAATTTTGATCCCCCTTCTCATATGAACCCCCCTCCCTCTCCTCAGTCCTGTGCTTGGCTGTGGATCACCACATCTGCTTCCATCAGTTACTGGATATAGGTTCTATGATGACAGTTAGGGTAGTCACTAATCTGATAATAGGGAAGGCCAGTGCAGACCTCCTCTCCACTATTGCTAGGAGTCTTAGCAAGAATCATCTTTGTGGATTTCTAAGAATTTCCCTAGCACCAGGTTTCTTTCCAACCCCATAATGGCTTTTTCTATCAAGATATCGCTTTTATTGCTCTCTGTCTTCATTCTTCCCTCATCTTGAGGTCTCAAGTTCCCATCCTCAATCCCCTCCCTTCTACCACCCCCTCCAATTTACCCAGGAGATCTTAACTATTTCCCTTTCCTGGGGCCTTTCATGTGTGTCCTTCTTAGGGTCCTCCATTTTACCCCACTTCTCTGGGGTTGTGGATTATAGCCTGGTTATTCTGTGTTTTATGTCTAATATTCACTTATGAGTGAGTACATACCATGTTTATCTTTCTGCTTCTGGGTTACCTCATTCAGGATGTTTTTTTTTTTTCTTTTTCTAGTTCCATCCATTTGCCCTCAAGTTTCAAGATGTCATTTTTTTTAACCACTGAGTAATAATCCTATGTACAACATTTTCTTTATTCATTCGTCAATTGAAGGGTATCTAGGTTTTCCCCAGGTTCTGGCTATTATAAATAATGCTGTACATGGTTGAACAAATGTCCTTGTGGTATGATTGTGCATCCTTGGGGTATATGACCAAGTCTGATATTGCTGGGTCATAAGGAAAGTTGATTCCTAATTTTCTGAGAAACCACCATACTGATTAGTAATTATGCAAGTTTGCACTCCCACCAGCTGTGGAGGAGTGTTCCCCTTACTTCACATTCTCTCCAACATAAGTCATCATCAGTGTTTTTGATCTTAGCCATTCTGACAGGTATAAGATCGTATCTCAGAATTGTTTTAATTTGTATTTAATTGATGGCTAAAGTTGTTGAGCAATTTCTTAAATGTCTTTTGGCCAATTAAGTTTGTTCTGTTTGGAATTCTCTGTTTAGATCTATACCTGATTTAAATTGGATTATTTGGTATTTTGATGTCTGCTTTCTTGAGTTCGTTGTATATTTTGGATATCAGACCTCTCTCTATCTGATGTGGAGTTAGTGAAGATCATTTCCCATTCTGTAGGCTGCTGTTTTGTCTTATTGACCATGTCCTTTGCCTTATAGAAGCACCTCTGTTTCAGGATGTCCAATTTTTTCATTATTGCTCTCAGGGTCTATGTTTTGGTGTTATATTTACAAAGTTATCTCCTGTGCCCATGAGTTCAAGGCTACTTCCTACTTTCTCTTACTATCAGGTTCAGTGTAACTAGATTTATGTTGAGGTCTTTGATCCATTTGGATGTGAGTTTTGTGCATGGGGATAGATATGCATCTATTTGCATTCTTCTACGTGTTGGCATCCAGTTATGCCGTCACAATTTGTTGAAGATTCTTGCTTTTTTTCATTGTACAGTTTTGACTTCTTTGTCAAAAATCAGTTGTCCAAATGTATAAAGATTAATGTCAGGGTCTTCATTTAGATTCCATTGACTCATGTGTCTGTTCTTATGCCAATACCAAGCTGTTTTTTATTACTATAGCTCTATAGTAGAGCTTAAAGTCATGAATGGTGATACCTCTGAAAGTTCCTTTCTTGTACAGAATGGTTTTGGCTAACCTGGCTTTTTTTTTTGTTTTTTTCATGTGAAATTGAGCATTTTTCTTTTTTTTGTATTATAGCATTTAATTTTATTTAGCTTTATTGTAAGTTAATGATAAAAGTTTTATTTTTATTTTTTATTCATTTACTGTTATTAAATGGACCTTAAGGAACTTAGGATGAGGAATAACAAGATTTTGACTGAATACTGATGAGTAGTTAACTATTATAGCTAACTTTCATTTAATACTTCTTCCTTTCAAAGTGCTACTCTTGAAGAGAAAGTGGGAAGTAGCCTGCAACACATGGGCACAGGAGACCACTTCCTACAAATAACCCCAGTAGCACAGACAATAAGGGCAACAGTGAATAAATGGGACCTCCTAAAACTGAGAAGCTTCTGTAATGCAAAGGACACTGTCATTAAGACAAAAAGGCATCCAATTGAATGGGAGAAGATCTTCACCAACCCCACATCAGACAAAGGTCTGATCTCCAAAATATAGAACTCAAGAAACTAGACTTTAAAATTCTAATTAATCCAATCAAAAAATGGGGCACTGAACTGAACAGAGAATTCTCAACAGAAGAAGTTCAAATGGCCAAGAGACACTTAAGGTCATGTTCAACTTCCTTAGCGATCAAGGAAATGCAAATCAAAACAACTTTGAGATACCATCTTATACCTGTCAGAATGGCTAAAATCGAAAACACCAATGATAGCCTTTGCTGGAGAGGATGTGGAGTAACGGGAACACTCATCCATTGCTGGTGGGAATGCAAACTTGTGCAACCACTTTGGAAATCAGTGTGGCGGTTTCTCAGGAAATTCAGGATCAACCTACCTCAGGATCCAGCAATACCACTCTTGGGAATATACCAAAGAGACGCCCAATCATACTACAAAAACATTTGTTTAACTATGTTCATAGAAGCATTATTTGCAATAGCCAGAACCTGGAAACAACCTAGATGCCTTTCAATGGAAGAATGGATAAAGAAAGTGTGGAATATATAAGCATTAGAGTACTACTCAGCGGTAAAAAAACAATAACATTTTGAACTTTGCATGCAAATGGGTGGAAATAGAAAACACTATCCTGAGTGAGGTAACCCAGACCCCAAAAGATGGATATGGTATGTACTTACTCATTTGTGGACTCTAGCCATAAACCAAGATCATTAAGCCTATAGTTCACAAGCCCAGAGAAGCCAAATCACAAAGTGAACCCAAAGAAAAACACTTATAGATCCTCCTGAAAATTCGAAGCAAACAAGATTGCAGGGCAAAAGTTGTGAGCTTGGGGGTGGGGGCAGAGGTGGGTGTGAGGTTGGGGGAAAGGGAAGAGGGAAAGAGGGAAGGGAGAAGGGAAGGACTGGCAACACCTTGGGGGAGTGGGAGGGTGAAGATGGAGGAAGGGCGGATATAGGAGCAGGGAAGAAGATACCTACATTAAGGGATCCATTTTAGGGTTGGCAAGAGACTTGGCTCTAGAGGGGATCCCAGGTGTCCACAGGGATGTCCCTGTCGGAACCAATTGAGTCCTGGCCTTCAGCTGCTCTTCCCTGCTAGAACCTTCTAATTGAAGTTACTAGAAGCTGTGCCTAGCTTAGAGGATCAGAGGATGGGATTTTCACCTGTTGGCCATTGACTGCAGTGTATATAAGCCTCCATGGTGCTATTAAAGGGGAGCTTTTGGTACCAGTGTTGGAAGGTCTGAGTGTTGGTCTGTCTCTGCGTGTGTATTCTCAACCTCCGGCCCTTTGCTCGAAGCTCGCAAACTGGGGTCTAAAGCATAGAGCGCAGACCCAGGCCGGTGCATGGCATTTCCCCAGCTAGGTCCTTGGATGGCAGAGGAGCGGGTACCTGAACGGTCCTTGCCCCACTATCACGCTGATGATTATCTCAAATATCACCATAAAATCTTTGTCCGGCGACAGATGGAGATAGAGACAGAGACCCTCATCAGGGGAACGGATTGAGCTCCCAAGGTCCAGTTGAGTATTTTTCTTTTGAGGTCTGTGAAGAATTGTGTTGAGATTTTGATGGAGATTTCATTGAATATTTAAATTGCTTTTGGTAAGATTGGCAATTTTACTATGTTGATCCTACCTATCTAAGAGCGTGGGAGATCTTTCCATTTCTGATGTCTTTTTCAATTTCTTTCTTTAAAGACTTAAAGTTCTTGTTATACAAGTCTTTCATTTATTTGGTTAGAGTTATCTGAAGATATTTTATGATGTTGTGGCTATTATGAAGGGTGATGTTTCTCTGATTTCTTTTTCAACCTGTTTATCACTTGTATGTAGGAGGGCCACTGAACTTTTTAGTTAATCTTGCATCCTGCCACATTTCTGGAGGTGTTTATTAGCTGTACGAGTTCCCTGGTAGATTTTTTTTGAGGTCACTTATGGATACTATCATATTATCTGGAAATAACAATAGTTTGACTTCTTCCTTTCCAGTTTGTATTCCATTGATCTCCTTTTGTTGTCTTATTGCTCTAGCTAGAACTGCAAGTACTATATTGAATAGAGATGGAGAGAATGGACAGCCTTGTCTAGTCCCTGACTTTAGTGGAATCCCTTTGAGTTTCTTTCCATTTAGTTTGAAGTTGGCTATTGGCTTGCTGTATATTGCCTTTATCATGTTCCTTGTATACCTGATCTCTCCAAGACCTTTATCATGAAGTGGTGTTAGATTTTTGTCAAAGGTTTTTTCAGCATCTAAGGAGATGGTCATGTGCTTTTTAATCTCTCAGGTTTTTTTATGTGATGAATTACATGTCATTTTTGTATGTTGAACAATCCTTGCATCTCTGGAATGATGCCTACTTGATTATGGTGAATTTTTTTTAATGTGTACTTGAATCAGGGTTGTCAGTATTTTATTATGTTTGCATCAATGTTCATGAGGGAAATTGGTCTGTAAATCTCCTTATTTGCATCTTTGTGTTGTTGCGATATAAGGGTAACTGTAACCTCGTAAAAAGAATTTGACAACATTCCTTCTGTTTCTATTGAGTAGAACAATTTGAGGAATATTGGTATTAGATCTTCTTAAAATTCTGGTAGAATTCTGCACTGAAACATCTGGCCCTAGAAATTTTTTTTTGGGTTTGGAGACTTAATAACTGCTTCTATTTCTTTAGGGGTTATAAGTTTATTTAAATTGCTTATCTGGTCTTGATTTAGTTTTGGTATGTGGTACCTGTTCAGAAAGTTGTCTATTTCTTTCATAATTTTCAATTTTATGGAGTACAGGTTGCTGAAGTATGACCTGATAATTCTCTGGATTTCCTTAGTGCCTGTTGTTTTGTCCTCTTTTTCATTTCTGAGTTTATTAATTTGCATGTTCTCTCTCTGCCTTTTGGAAGTTTGGATAAGGGTTTGTCTCTTGTTGATTTTCTCAAAGAACCAATTCTTTCTTTGATTCTTTGTATTGTTCTCTTTTTTATTTTATTGATTTCAGCCCTTAATTTGATTATTTACTGTCACCTACTCCTCTTGGGTGAGTGTGCTTCTTTTTATTCTAGAGGTTTTAGGTGTGGTGTTAAGTCACTGGTGTGAGCTTTCTCCACATTCTTTATACAGGCATTTAGTGCTATGAACTTTTTTCTTGCTTTCAGAGTGTCCCATAAGTTTGGGTATGTTGTGCTTCTATTTCTGTTGAATTCTAGGAAGTTTTTAATTTCTTTCTTTCTTTTTTTTTTCTCATGGTTTATTTTTTTTTATATTTAAAAATTTCCATCTCCTTCCCTCTTCCTCCCCCCTCCCTCCGCTCCTCCTCCCCCTTCCCTCCCCTCCTTCTCCCCCTTCCCTCCCCTTCCCTCCACCCATACCTCCCCTCCCTCCCTCTCAAGGCCAAGGAGCCATCAGGGTTCCCCACTCTATGCTAAGTCCAAGGTCCTCCCAACTCCCCCCAGGTCCAGGAAGGTGATCGACCAAGCTGAGAAGGCTCCCACAGAGCCCGTCCATGCAGAAGAATCAGAGCCCAGCGCCATTGTCCTTTGCTTCTCAGTCCTTCTTTGACCCAGGGTGATTCAGTTGAGCACCATTCCGTTTTCATGTTTTTGTAGTTTTCTGCAGTTAGTATTATTGTTGAATTCTAGCTTTAAGCCACAGTGATCCAATAAAATACAGGGGATTATTCTAATTTTTTGTATATATTCACACTTGCTTTGTTCCTGAGTATGTGGTCAATTGTAAAGAAGGTTCCATGAGGTGCTGAGAAGAAGCTATATTCTTTTGTGTTTGGGTGGAATGTTCTATAGATGTCTGCTAAGTCTATTTGAGTCATAACATCTGTTAGTTCCTTTATTTCTCTATTAAGTTTCTTCCTGGCAGACCTGTTCATTGGTGAGAGTGGGGTACTGAAGTCTGCCTCTATTAGTATAGGGAGTTTGATGTGTGACTTAAGTTTTAGAATTTTTTTTTTTTTGCAATTGTGGTTGCCCGTGTATTTTAGGCATAGATGTTCAGAATTGAGGCTTCATGTTATTGGATTTTTCCTGTGATGAATATAAAATGTCCTTCTCCATCTCTTTTGCTTAATTTTAGTTTGAAGTCAATTTGTTAGATATTAGGATAACTACACCCGCTTGTTTCTTAGGTCCATTGATCAAAAATCTTTCCCCTACCTTTTATTCTGAGGTAATGTCTGTCTTTGTGGTTTAGGGCTGTTTCTTGTATGCAGCAGAAGGATGGGTGTAGCGTGATAAAATAAGAGACAGAAATTGGGGTTCAATCTGAAGGTCAGAAAAACAAAATAGCCAGCCTCTTCCTCATTCCAAAATGGTGATCCTACCTCCAGGAATCTCAGAATGAGACTGTGTCTGAGAGCTGTCTCCTCTTATCTTATTTATCTCTAGTGCTGGGATTAAAGGCATGCACTAATATCATTTAGTTTCTATGGCAAACTAGTGTGGCTACTGGGATTAAAGGTGTGTGTCACCACTGCCTGGTCTGTAAGGCTGATCAATGCAGTTGTTTTTCTCTGAACTTCAGGCAAGCCTTATTTATTAAAATACAAATGAAATCTCACTACAGATGAGTACCCATTCTGTTAGCCTGTGTCTTTTTATAGGCAAATTGAGCCCATTGGTTTTAAGGGAAATTAATGATAATGGTTGCTAATTTCTGTTATTTTGTTGTTGTTGGTGGTGGTGGTTGTGTGTGTTTCATTTCTTTCATGTTTGCTGGTATGAGGTTATCTTTTGCCTGTGTTTTCATGTGTGCAGCTAACTTCCTTGAGTTGGAGTTTTCTTGTATTTTCTGTAGGGCTGGATTTGTGGATAGGTATTGTTTCAATCTTGTTTCGTCATGGAATATCTTTTTTTTCTCTCTCTCTGTGGTGATTGAAAGCTTTGCTGGGTATAGTAGTATAGGTTGGCATCCGTGGTCTCTTGGTGTCTGCAGCACATCTGTTCAGGACCTTCTGACTTCAGAGTTTCCATTGAGAAGTCAGATGTAATTCTGATAGGTCAGTCTTTATATGTTACTTGGCCTTTTCCCTTTGCAGATCTTAGCATTCTTTCTTTATTCTGTATGTTTGTGTTTTGATTATTATATGGTGGGGGATTCCTCTTTTTTTATTCATTCTATTCAGTGTTCTGTATGCTTCTTGTACCTTCCTAGGCATATCCTTCTTTAGACTGAAAAAGTTTTTTTCTATGATTTTATTGAATATATTTTCTGTGTCTTTGAGCTGGAGTTCGTCTCTTTCTTCTATACTTATTATTCTTAGGTTTGGTCTTTTCATGGTGTCCCAGCTTTCTTGGATATTTTGTGTTAAGGATTTGTTAGATTTGTCATTTTCTTTGTCTGATGAGTCTATTTCCTCTAGTGTACTGTCAATGCCTGAAATTCTGTCTTCCATCTCTTCAATTTTGTTGGCTATGTTTGTATTCATAGTTCCTGTTCATTTACCCAGATTTTCCATTTCCAGAATTCCCTCAGTTTGTGCTTTCTTTATTGTCTCTATTTCCATTTTCAAACTTTGAACTGTTTTCTTCACTTGTTTGATTATTTTTCTTGGCTTTATTGGATTTGTTTATGAGATTTATTGAATTTTTTCAAATTTTTTCTTTTCTTCCATTTTATTAAGGGAATTTTTCATTTCCTCTTTAATGGCCCCTATCATCTTTATAAAGTTATTTTTAAGGTTGTTTTCTTCTGCTTCATCTGCTTTAGATGTTTAGGTCTTGCTGTTGTAGAACCACTAGTTTCTGATACTGCCATGTTGCTCTTTATTTTAGTGAAAGTATTTTTTTCTTTTCTTAAGAGAGGGTTTCACTGTAGCTTTGGAGCCTTCCTGGAACTTCTTTTGTAGACCAGGCTGGCCTCAAACTCACAGAGATCTGCCAGTCTCTGTCTCCTGAGTGCTGGGATTAAAGAAAGGTGTGTGCTACCACTGCCTGGCTCTTAAACTATCATCTACCAATCTCTTCTTCCAATCATTTCCGGAAGGGGGGCTGTGGCTCTGGTGCTCACTGATGTGATGGTGGTGGGTAGCTGAGTAGGGTTGGAGATGGGGGATGCTGCCAACTGGTCACTAGGGCACCAGAGTAGACTTTATTGACTTCCTAGGTATTTTTCAGCTTATTCAAATCAACAGTCTAGATAGACCATCACAATATGTAAGCCAGGGTTTCTTTGAGGTTTAGTCTGGTAATGACATTGTCAGTGAGAATCTCTGCTTGTCTCCTTAAGTGCTAGAATGCACAGTCTCTCAAGAAAAAGTCCTCATAGGACACTCTCTGACACAGCCCTTACACTACTCCATAGTGGCCTGTAGTGAATGCAAGTAGCCCGGGCTCAGAGAAGAAGAGGCATGCTGTCCACATTAGAGTCAATATCACCTGAAAGAAAAAATGTGTCTTGGTGCTGGATACAAGTCTCTCTTGTAAGTTTATTTATGGGAACCATCCTTGGTGGTTGAGCAGGAGGGGTCTACCTTGAGGAAAGATTATGTCAGAGCTATGCAAAGACACCTTTGTCCTGTTTTGAGGGCTTGGAGACTGACTTCCTGTGGGTTGTCTCTAAGCAGGTAGGGTTGGAAGATACTTATAGGACAGTAACGAAAGGATGGTCACCAATGGCACACTGCCTCCGAGGACAAACATTCCCAGCACATCCAGAGTGTTTGTACATGTGGTCCTACAGAAGCTTCTCAGACACAGAGAGGTAGAGGTGGTAAAGATGAGCAGTTAGGTCTGGGGGCGCCCTTCAGGGAGTCTGTTATATTAGTACATTTCTAACAAGGGTAAATGAGCATACCTTAAACATAAAAGAAACCAGAAAGTTATGTTAGATAGAGTAAAGGATAGTTAAAACATCAATTATGGGAAACTTATTATCTGCCACCTACATTTCAAACACTGTTTTATTGAATGTTTGCAGTCTCTGAACATGGACAGCGTTATTACGCCTTTGGCATAGGAAGACTTCAGAAGCCCTGGCAATCCATGGGATCTTCCAGAAACACAACTGATAGAGGGTGGAGCCAGCCCTCCAGTATAGGTGGTCTGTGCCAATAACCTCAGTCATAAAGTTCTGGCTAGTCATCTGTGCTGGTCATCTGAGTTGCTGAGACCCAAGCACCAAGCAGGCTGGCTGCTATATCAGCACTGTTGTTGCACAAATGGGCAAGTTCTGCTGTGCACATGGACAACAAAGCAGCGAGCCCTTCTCAGCTAACAACCATCTTCCGTTACTGAGGTTAAAACCCATCCGGTCACTCTCTTTGCCCACTCACAACTTGAAATCATGAAGTCGCACCTCTGCTCCTCCCTCCACACTGTTCCTGTGGTGGACTCTGGTATGATTCATGGGCATTCTTTCAGGGAGAGCACAGTGATGTTTGTCGAGGGGAAGGAACCCATTTGTCATTTGTCTCCGAATGAAAGGCCATTACTAAACTTTCTACCTTCATCTCATCTTCCTCTGCTGGCTTAACCCCCATTCCAAATCCCCTGAGGCCTCTGCTGCCCGAATAGCCACATGGCAGGTCATCACGGCACAGGTAGAAAAGGCAAATTACTTCTGCCACAATGTGAGCACTGAGACCCCAGCTGAGTCATTTTGAAGATGGAGAGAACTTCCCTGATAATACAGTCCTACCCAAGTCCCTTAGAGCCCCATTCTCCTGCATTTATACTGGCTGGCTTACTCTTCACCACAAACATCTTCATACCCATCCACTAGAGGCCCCTTCTCACTCTGTCTTACTGAAGTTCCAGGCAAGAGTTTCTACTCTTCTGTAGAGTAATATACCTTCTCTTAATTTTTCTTTTGTTTTCCCAAATGAGAATTGTATAAGCAAGAGTTGGGACCCCACTAGTTCATGGATGTCTGCAGCAGCTCCCTCCCAAGGACTCTTCCTGTCCTTTGGGTCGATCAGGGCCCCGATGTTTGCTTCTCTTCCCAGGCAGGATTCTGGAGTCTGGTAGAAGCCTACTCCATTCCAGCTCTGCCCAGACACAGGACAATTTTGTAGAATTAGTGTGTGAATTCATGCTATCAATAAAGCACCAGAATGCCACAGGAAAAGGACCCGTGGAACAGTTCGGTGTTAGAGCACTTGCTCTATATGCATGAGACCCCAAATGAATCTCAGCAGTGAGCGGGGCTCTATACATTTTCCTCTCCTCCAATATTCAACTTGTAGCTTCTAACCTGTACATTTTCCATCATCGTAGGGATGATTTTCAGTTTTATCTAAGTTCATCACTGAGTTTCACTTTTCTCGCTTGACTTCTCATATACATCCAGCTCACCCTCCATAGCTCTTTTCCCGTGTGAGACTGCAGGGTAGTCTACGTCTCCATTCTGTGTAAACGGATGGTGACCCGCTCTTCAGTGCTTCCTTTGTGTTTCTCTTTGATTTTAGCCCATCATTCACTCATGCAAATTCTTTGTTTGGGTCACTGTGAACCTAGACATCCTTCCCATGATCAGGCTTTCTTTGACTTTTCAGAGTTCCACAACTCCCTAATGCCTGCACAACTTCCCCCAACTTCCCACACACTGCCAGTCAGTCTAACTTGCCTTCAATTCATGAACTGCCCAAGGAAACACAGACTCCATTCTGAGATCCATTCTTCTGCTGGGCATTGGAAGCTTTGGCCATTTCCTTTTAAAAACAAACCGAAGTTTAAAATGTTCTTTGAGTATTTCATACATGAAGACAGTGTACTTTATATGTATTACCTCTTCCCCTCTCCAAATCCTCCCAGGTCCCCTCTGCTTACCGCTTTCTCAACTTTATGTCTTCTTTTGCTTTGTGTTTTCTTTTTTTACTAAATCTGATTCATGTTACTCATAGATATTACTATGGGGCCATCTACTAGAACATGGTTGACTTACCAGGGTCCATAACCCTAAAGAAAACTGACTCTTTTTTGTGTAATAACCATCAGCTGTCAAAGGTTCTCAGCTAGTGGGGGTGCTCATGAGTTCTCAGTCATGATTGTTGATTGGCCAAATTTTGTGCAGGTTTTGTGTAACAGCCACATCTGGCCTGCGTTTATGAAGAATGCCGCAGTTCTGTTAGATCCATAAGACACTGTTTTGTCTAGCCTTTCCTAGCTTCTAACTATTGCAATCTTTTTGTCCATTCTTCAGCAATGTTCCCTAAGCCTTGTGGGGATGATTGTAGTGTAGATGCCCCATTTATGGCAGAATACTCCATAGACACTTATTCTCCACACTTGACTAGTTGTAAGTCTCTGTCCATTGCACAAAGACTCTTCTCTGATGAGGACTGAGAGGTACACTAATAATCCATGGGTATTCTATCAGTTTATAGAACAGAGATACATATTTAGGAGGTAATTTGGTACCATTTCTATTTAGCAAAATATAGTAGTAGGTTCACCCTTATGAGATCTCCAGTCACATGATTTTAGACAGATTTACAGTAGGAGGCATGCATTTCCCTGCCTAGGTCAGGTTTTTAATCCATTTTTTAAAAAAGTAGTTGGCTACCCCCATAACATTTATATCACTGTTGTACCATGGGTGTATCATTCTAGGCCAGTCATTATTGTATCTCATAGCACTAAATCTTGGTAAGACTGTTGATGGCTTTTCTTTCCCAAAAACCTTCATACCACCTTCTGAAATAAGGTATCAGCAAGAAACATGTCAGCTCCAGTTTGATTTTTCCAGGTGGCGTGATCAGAGTGTGTAGTGTCTTCAGAACTCTCTTACCACAAAACTCTAGTGGTAACTGACAGCCATATCAATAGCCTCAATTATTTTGGGAGATCTCTGAGAGTCCCCCAACCAACAACTTAAAGAGAGGGTCCTACAGCTGGCACTGGGCTTTTTATTTGGCAACCCATAACTTCTAGGAGTAACACTATCCCCCATGTAGAATAGATCCAGAAAGACAAATACTACATGTTCCTGCAAGTTCTCTCTCTCTCTCATGGAGATCCCAACACTATGAAAATCCACTTTTTCATTATATAAATATAGCATACATATACACATATATTTAAGTGGAATTACTGCTTTCTTCTTACATGACTCAAATGCCTTCTCTTCATTCAGTTTTCAGAATTTTTTTTTCAGTGTTAAAAATGGGGAAGCTGGGGCCCAGGAATTATCCCTAGTCTAAGACCAAAATAGAGTCTGCATCTGTCAATGGACAAACTATGATTATTCCAGCTGCCTGGTCCTAAACTTTCCAGTCCTCTACTTCTTTCCAGGCAGCCTGTCTAATCCTTTCACCTATTCAAATATGACCAAGCTGATTTATCTCTTCCGACATCCCCAAGAAAGTCCATTGGTCCCTCCAGGTTCTCTGGATGGGACTCATGTTTTGGCCTTTATTCAATCCCATGTCCTTCTTCTCTTGAGCTCCAAGCCTATTCTTCCTTATGGCCTTTGATCTTGTTATTTCCTTACTTCATCCCTCTTGCCTGTCCAGCCTCTCCTTGTCACTAAAAGAATCAGCTCGATGTCATACCACTCCTCTATGTATTCCTTTCCCAAGAGATGTTTTAGTCACAACTCTACTCCTGACCTGCATGTGAACATGATAGCATTTTCTTGTAGCATGCCTTATTATTGAAAATGGTTTTGTTCTAGTTTTTCTAAACTTCCTTATTATCCTTCATCTTAGTAGCCATTGCTATAACAGGTACCTAAAACGAGTAATTTACAGTCTTTCAGAGAGCAGTCCATGAAGAGCTGCTCCATGCTTTCGGGCCTGTTGACAAGGCAGAGATGGCATGGCAGAAGTGGAGGGAGCTGCATACCCCATAGTGGTCAGAAGCAGAGCAGGAGACAAGAAGGACTTGGGAAGAAAATCTGCATCCTTCAGTGACACCCATACCCAGTGACCTGATTTCATTACCCAGACCCAACCACATATTGTTTTGTATAACCTCCCAGCAATATCATCCAAATGTGACTCCATCAAAGGCTTAGTCCATTGGTTAGACCAGGGGCCCTAGGATTTGTGATCCATTCATCTCTCAGGATCATCACCAGCTGGGAGACAAGCCTGCAAGCCTTATTCTTTGGGGGAACACGCCACATCCAAACCACAACACCCCTTATCTACCCCTATGTGAAAAGTCTGTCATCTCTTCCCTGCTCACTGCCACCTTTCAGCAGCTCTCTGCTCCACACATTCTAATTACTGAGCAAGCCTATTCAAACTCAATAACCTATACTCTCCTCTCTTAGTTCCTCCATCACCGGGTGTTCTAAAGGGAGGCGTGGCAGAAAAGAGATTCATTCCTTTAGAGACTCTACACAAGCTTCCATGCTAACCAGCTTCAATCCTGGGAGGTTACCTGATTGGGGACTTCAGCCAATAGCATGCTATATAAGGTGTGTGTCCGTCCCCCTCCTCCCCGGCCCCAAATAGCCTATAAAAAACCATCTGTGTGTGCTTGTTTTTTGTTCTTTTGGTTCCCTGCGCTCCTGGTGTTTGCGGGATCTTTGGTCGTGTAAGTTTTCCCCTTTTCCTCATTTATTAAAAACTAAATCTTTTGTATTGAGCTGGTCTGGTTATTTATCAATCAACCTCCCCCCCCTACAGTTACCACTGTTCTCCTAGCCATCCTGTCCTCAGTGAGCATCTGAGGTGGCCTCTTTGCTAGTGTGGCTTGGCGGCCTTGTAATGGATGAACTGTCCTTCTGAATGGCCAGCAGTGACAATGTGACCGGTACAGAAATTCTTTTTGGCACCTTGTCTCACTCCCTGCAAATGTATGGCTCACTCCCTGCAAATGTATGGCTCTGCTGATTCTTGAGAAAGGAGGGATCTGAAATCGGATGTGCAGATGCCTAGCTTGGTGCCTCATTGAGACTTGGATGGAACAGATTGCCAGATAAGAGCTGGAGAAACTTTACCTCCAGGCAAGCACTGAGGACTCAGTCTGCACTGAATGGAGTTGTATAAAAATGGCCACGCTCCCACATCATGGGTGTGCAGTTTCCCTCCATTGCACATTGCAAGTGTAAGACACTGAAGTCAGAATCTAGGCTACCCTTTCCAGAATTTCCCCTGGAGCTTCAGGGGGCAGCTATTACAGGTAGAGTGGAATGCAAGTCATGCCATTTCTGTCTTAAACTCTTTCAGAGTAACTAATGGGCCAGAGGCATACTAGAAGAAAAAATGAGAACTAAATTCCAAATGGCACCTTCAGAGAAACTCCCCTCTTCTCTGTTGTAGGACACCATTGTTCCACAACAGGAGTCTGTGGGGTTGAGGCTGGAGGAAGGGTTTTCGGGTGGAATCCAGGACATCACTGACTAGAGAGCGGGACCTGTCTCTGGATGCATTCTGTGCTGCCGGAATATGACTCATCTCAAGCTCTTGGTTTGCATTCTAGTTAAGTTCTTGACGAGGTGATGTCTGAGATATTTTTCCTTCTACGAAGAAGTGTGTTTGACTTCTGGAAAAATCTCTAGCTGAGGGGAAAACCGAGTCTATTAGATATCTACAGAGTGGTTTGCCATGAAGCCAGGATCTGCCTCCATTCTTATTTAAAGGACACTGAAAGAGACATCTCTTTGAGCCAGAGAAGCATCACATCTGTGCTTTGTGTTCTAGGCTGAGGTGGAGAGCTATGAAAGCAATTGAATAACACTTAGCACATTGCTGCCATGGCAGTTAATATAAATGCTTGCTCTAGAGATGAGTCAATGAATGAATCCATTAGTGACTGCATAAGTGGATAAACAGGTTGATATATCTCAAAGCACATGTATATTATTTACTGGCTTTGCACTCAGATGAGATCAGATGTTTGGCCTTGAGAAGATCAGTAAAGATTCAGTTTATAGAAAGGCAATGTAACTTCTTTATTGTTCTGTCTGTGTGTTTTAGGTTTTGACAGAATTTTCCTTGACGTTTAATTCTTTTATTTTTAAACACCAGACTCCATCAATGTACACACCTTTAGCATTAGAAGTCATGACTGAGGACTTCAGGAGACGCCTTCTGTTGTTTGTGATGTAGTCAGTGTGGTAAAATGATAATTCTAACTTTGAGGTTGGGTCATCGGGACTCAGTGTCATCCTGTTCCTTCTTAACAATGTGTCTCTGAGGAAATTATTCTTCTCTGTGACTTTTGTTTCTTTGTTAGAGGAATGAAGTGATAATAACTATTTCAGATATGAAGAAGATCAAAAAAGATAATTCATGCAAAGAACCCAGTGTTACTTGTCCACATCATTACAGTGTCTAGGACGAATGCATACAGCAGATAGAACCCAGTAAACAGTTGAATCTGAAGTGTATTTGCATGCACTGGAAAATGCCTCCATCAGATTGGACTGTTGATAATTCTGTGGGGCATCCATCGTCTTGATTGATGTGGGAGGACCCAGCCTACCGTGGGCAGTACCGCCCCAAGGCAGGTAGGTGGTGCTGGGTTGTATAAAAAAGCAAGTCGAGCAAGTATTGAGAGCAAGGTGGTAAGCAGCATTCCTCTGTGATCTCTGCTTCGGTTCCCGCCTCCAGGTTCCCTGCTCTGACTTCCCTCAGTGGTGGATTATGGCAAGATAGTATAAGCTAAATAAACCCTTTCCTCTCCACAATGCTTTGATCACAGTCTATATCAAAGCAACAGGAATTAAACTAAAACACCTTCTCAAACCAATAACAATAATAATAATAATAATAACAACCAACCAACCAAAGTAATAAGTACCACTCAAGTCATTGGGTCACACCATTCATTGCCTTTGTTTCCTAATCACTCGTATAATCCATATTATCCTGGGATAACAATAATAATATTAACTTTTAAACAAAGGTAGTAGCAGAAGAGGTGAGAGAGACAAACCATTAGAATCTGGCAATAGAACGTTACAACTCTGAGGTAAGAGCAGGTAGTCAGTGAAGCTATTCACATTACAAAGCAATCGGATACATGCACAGGCGTGATTACTAGCATATTTATAAGCTGACTAGCCCCCAAAGGCAAATATAAATGAAAGGTAATAAATAGGAGGGAAAGTAAGACGTGTAGAAGAAATGATTATATAAGTATAGCAGTTTGAGGACTGAAGGCTCTGAGCTATCAGTTTGTTGGTGGAGGTTCTTTGAGACACTAGGTACCTAGCTAGCTGGCACAGTGCAGTGGAAGCCCACAGCAAGAAGATGTGGCATTCAATTGTTCCCTTCATGGCAGCAAGAAAACCTGAACTGACTAGGCTCTCTGTATTTGCTCTGACTTGAAAAGCCAACCCTCTATTTTTTATTTTGTTTTGTTTTCTTAAAGTTTAAAAACTCAAGATATTTAAGTTTTTTAATTGTTATATGTTAAATAGTTAAAAATGCCATTCAGCCGAGTGTGATGGTCCAAGCTCACAATCCTAGCACTTGAGAGGCAGAGCTAGAACTACTATTAATTTGAACAAGCTTGGGTTGACTTGAACAAGCTGGGGTTGACATAATGACACACTGTCTCAAAAACTAAATGGAAAAACAAAGATGGGTTAAAATCTTGCATTTTTACTTTTTACATGCCCCATGTAATAGTCAAGGGTCTCCAAGGACCTCCATAATAAGAACCCCCATAGCTTTCCTGCAAAGACTAAAATACTACGAAGCTAAGTACAGGGAAGATGTGTTGATCCTATGAAACAGACCTGCATCATTGCCCTAATCAGAGAGGCGGGGACTCTGGAGGCAGGAGGAAGTCTGTGAGGTAAGAACTAGGGAAGGATGTTTGCTGGCTGGTGTGGCCTGCTATAGCGTGTCCGAGTGACCAGAAGTAAAAGACTTCTATAGACACCTTGTAATGGAACCCCAGGAGCAGTTTGACAGATGCATGAGTTGTTACCGGTAGTGACGATGTAACTTCTTTCAGACATAAGGGCAATAAACAATAATTCTGTCGGGAAGTTGTAGGCCTGAAAGACTTTATGGGATCTGGAATTTATTTTTTTGAATGAATAGCATCAGACCTATTTTAGCCCTCTTTCTAATATACTGCAAAGCCATTTTAGTGAATTAAACTATCATTTCTACTGAAGTTAGGTTGAATTACTTAACAGCATGGTGATTGCCTGGCATGGAGTCTTGGCTGGTAATCCCAGTTCCTTTGGAGGAGGAGTCAGGAGGATCGCGAATGCAAGGCCAACCTGAGTCGCTTAGTGAGACTCTATCCCAAATGAAAAGTACAAAAAGTATAGCTCAGTGTGAGAGAACTTACTTAGGATGCCGCAGTGAGGGGCTGGTGGCCTAGCTCAGCAGGGCGCCTCCTGATTAGCATGCACCTGGCTGGCTTGGACAGGTCCTGATCCAGAAGGAAACTTCTGAACAGAGTTACTTTCAGCATATTGTTACCTTGAGTCCTCTGCGCTGTTGGCAGAGTTACTCTGATAATAATATTTTGGGCTCCTGGCAAGAACCATTTTTCTGTGAAGTCTGATTGATAAAATGCTCTGCTTGAGATCCAATCTTGCCTTTACCTTGTAGGTCTGGCACAAATATATACTAGAGGAGACAATAGAAAATCCACTGTTACTACATTTTACACATACAGACACACACAGACACAAACAGAAGGAGAGAAATTGATGCTGATTTGTGCCAAGCCAAAGGTTGGTACAGAAGTCAAGCCTGACCCTATTTTGAGGAAAATAACCAAGGAGTTGTAAATTACAAAGGGAGGAAGCAAGCATGAGACAGCCCGAGATGCAGAGGCTGGGAGAAGCAGTCCACTGTTATCTGCCTTGCCAATTAAGGAGAAATGGAAGAAAGGGAAAAAATTGGGTCACCCTGACATCTGTTATTCTAGCAATTTTGCTTTCAACATTATTCATAACGATGTCATCCCAGCCTATGATCTGGCCTCAAAGCAAAATCCTAGCTATTTATGAATAAAATACACTAGTCGGTATATTGTAAGTAGAATAATAAAAACGTGAGATTTATGATGGGCTGCTCCACAAGGTAGACAGGATCTATGCGTAAAGGATAATTGCCTTTGAGAAAGAGCTGTGCCCACTGCCAAGAAGCTCTCACCTTCTCCCAATGTGGAAATTGCAAATTGATCAATTCTAAAACATTTCCTACGATTTAGGGCCTCAAAGGCATGGTGTACCATGCGAAGGGAAGATTCTATGGCAATGCATCAACATGGAAGGTCGAGACGCACACAAAATAAGGGCCAACATGTTTCACAAAGCATTATTATAGAAAAGAGCCTGGCTGGTGGCGTAGGAGAAGAATTACAAGGTTATTGTTCTGAATGAGTCATCTTGCTGCCTCTGCAGGAGTTATCTATTGCAGATGAACTACCATCCATCCTGAACTAGTTGTCAGGATGCTGCAGATGTGGTTTACGGACTAGAGACCAGGAAAGAAATCTTGCCACACTGTGGCTGGAATCTTGCATTCCATGTAAACTGTATACACTTGGATGAGCAATGGAAAAGTCAGTCAACTCAGAGTCAGGTCCCAGGTTTCTAAGGAGTCGGAGGCAGGAGGATTGCAAGATCAAGACCAGCTTAGGAAATATAGCGAGAAATGTCCTTAAAGTAAGAAGTAAAATGAGAGATGGGTGTGGCCTAACGGTAGAAAGCTTACTTAGAACCCACCAGTGAGAAGGCAGTGCCACAGTGCAGCAGGAGAGCTCTTGTTTAGGATCAACAAGTCCCTGCGTTACATCCCCAGGGCTGAAGAATAAATGAGTCAGGCTAACTCACAATAATCACCTCCCCCTCTGTCAGAACCTCTGTATTTGGTATTCTTGGTATGCACTAGCTAGGCTCTGTCCCCTAGAAGGACCCTGAATCCAGATCTGCCGGGCCAGTGTAGGGACTGGAAATGTGCATTTGTACCTGGCTGTTGAGGATATTACAGGACATGGAGGCTTCTAAGCTAGAAATTTTTGTGCCTCTGGGATCAGTAACTTCCCTGAGGAGTTGATAAGACTCAGTACAAATTTTGAAGTCTTGTCCAAGTGGACAACCTGCTTGCTCAGACACATAGAGGGATGAAAAGGCAAGTGAGGGGAAGGGAGGGGAAAATGCCAACTTGGCTAGACTGGGGCATCTGGGTAGCAGGGAAATGATAAAGTAGCTTTAGTGATGATGAGGGAGGGCAGAGAGAAACCCCAACTTTCGCGATGAAAGGGAAATGGAAGAAAGGAAAAAACATATTGATGGATTCTGTACAGCAGAGCTGGGGGTATTGTGTAGGTGGTTATTGTTTCTTTTCTTCATAGTGGTTATTGTTTTACACTGTGGTTATTTCTTTTGTTCTATGGAAACTTTTAAGATTATTATTATTATTATTATTATTATTATTATTATTATTATTATTATTATTATTACTATTTTAAATGATGTGTATATGTGCACATGAGCGCATTACCTTTAGAGACCAGAAGATGGTGAGAGATTCCCCCAGAACTGGAGTTACAGGAAGTTGTAACAGGTTGGTGGGAATCAAACTCTGGGCCTCTGAAGGAGCAGTACACATTCAAACACTGAGTCATCTTTCCAACCCTAGAATCTTTTTAATTTGATATGGTCTGTGGTTTTTCAAATGGTAATGCCCCCTAAAGGTTCCTAGTTGGTCTCTAGCTAAAGAACTGTTTGGGAAGGTTTGGGAGGGTGGTTTTGTTGGAGGAGGTGTGTCACTTAGGAAGGGCTTTGAGGTTTCAGAAGGTACCACTCCTGTCTTGCTCTCTTGGCCTCCTACTTGCAGATCAAGATGTGAGCCCTCAGATGTTCCTGCCACCACAGGCTTGAAGTTTCGGGAATCATAAGCCCAATTTCAACATTTTGTTTTTATTTCTTGCCTTGGTTCTGGCATTTTCTCGCAGCAATAGAAAAGTAACCAAGACCTGTCATAATGTATTTCTTACTATTGTCTTCTAGGCTGTTAGAGTCATTTCCAGAATATCCTTGCCTATATGCTTGTATCTTGAAGGTTTTGCCCCATTTTCCTTTAGCAATTTTAAAGTTTCAGGTCTTCAGTTAAGGTCTTTTTATCTTCAGTAAAGGTCTCCATTTTTAACTGAGTTTTGTAGAAGGAGAACTGTAAGGATCTGGTTTCAGTCTTCAGCATTTGAGTATCTGATTCACCTGGTGCCATTCCTTATAGAGACTCCTTCCGCCAGTATGTGTTTTGATATACTTTGAAAGCATCAGATGGCTGCAGTTGTGTGGGTTTACTTTGGACTCTCTTCTCTGCTCATCAACAGGACTGTTTGGTCACATTGTCGTGTTTGTTTTCTTACTATACCTTTGTAGAATCATTTGAAATTAGGTGCTGTGGGGTCTCCAGCATTACTCTTTTTGCTCAGGATCAGTTTGCCTATTGGGGGTATATGCCTGATAGCTCATGTATGTGTATGAATTTGACACAAGTTAAAAACATCTCAATTGCCGGGTGTTGGTGGTGCACGCCTTTAATCCCAGCACTCGGGAGGCGGAGGCAGGCGGATCTCTGAGTTCGAGGCCAGCCTGGTCTACAAGAGCTAGTTCCAGGACAGGATCTAAAAAGCTACAAAGAAACCCTGTCTCAAAACAAAACAAAACAAAACAAAAACAAAAAAAACAAAAAAAAATCTCAATTGAGGGAATGCTTTCATGAGTTTGGGCTGTAGGTAAGACAGTGGGCATTTTTTTTTTTTTTTGATTAGCTATTTAGGCAGGTGGAACCAGCCTACTGTGGGTGGTGCTACCCCTGGGCTTGTCATCCTGGGTTATATACAAACGCTGAGTGAGCTTTGAGGTGCAGGCCAGTAAGCAGTACTCTCCATGGTTCTGTTTCAGATCCTGCCTCCAGATCCTACCCAGACATGCCTCAGTGATGGAGAATCGTAAGATGAAATTCGAACCCAAGCTATTTTTGGTCATGGTGTTTATAACAACAGTAGTAATCTAACTATGACAGTGTATTTCTTAACTCCACATGAATTTTTAAGACTCTTCCGATTGGCATTTTTGATGGGGATTGAACCAAATCTGTAGATCACGGCTGATGATACAGTCACTGTCACAGTGTTGAACCTGCCTATCTGTGAGCATCAAAAGTTTTCTCCTTTTCGAGTATCTTTAATTTTTTTCTTTGGTGTTTTATAATTTTCTTTGTAGACATTTTTTGGGAACACCTTGGTTCAGCTTGTATATAGGTTTTGTTAATATTGTCTGTTTTATTTTGAGGCTGTTGTGAATGGAATTGTTTTCATGAATTCTTTCTTATAGAGTATCTTTTTAGTGTAGGAACACTCTTTGATTTGAAGATGTAGATCCCATTATGCTGAAAATGCTTAACAGATCTAAGAGTGTCAAACAAGTACTTTCCTAGACCCAAAGACATCCTGAAACTGTAGAATTTCACTTTTCAGTGGCTTGGGTGAAAAGTGTGCCCCATAGGCTCCAGTATTTGGACACTTGGCCTCAAGTTGGCATCATGGTTTGGGGAGGTTTAGGAGATGCATCCTTCATGGAGGAATTGTATCAATGGGGTGAGCTTTGAGAGTTTATAACATCATTCCACTTTCAATTACTTTTCTCTTCATTCTTCATGCATGGAGATGGAAATTTAGTCTCTCAGCTTCTGCATGCTGCCATGCCTTGCCACCATGATGGGCTTTTATACACTTGGAACTTTGAACCCAAATAAATAAACTTTTTATATAAATTGCCTTTGTCAGAGTATTTTGGCACAGCAACAGAAAGGTAAGTAATATATCAATCAATTACATTTCTATGTGCTTACCTACTGCAAAATGAAATATCCACAGCATAGGTAAAACTAGAAAAGCAATTAGCTTTATATCCTCTCTCACCACTTACGCCTTGTCACCTAATACCAATCGTTCTTGTTCTCATTTCTACATGTTACCGTGTACCCACATGTACATTTGTTCATGTATATACATGTACTCATTGTAGGCTAGGATTCCCACATGAGAAAACATATGGATTATTTTTGTTTTTCTGAGATTGATGATCTTGTTTAATATTATACATTCTAAGCTCACCTAACTTTTTATTTATTTTTTTAGAGATGATTCTTTTGTTTTCTGGTGCTGTGGGACAACGGTCTTGTACCTTGTAAAGATTTGTCACTTGTATTGGTTTAATAAAATGTGGATTGGCCAGTAGCCAGGCAGGAAGTATAGGCGGGGTGACCAGAGAAGAAGTATAGGTGGGGTGACCAAAATAGGAGAATTCTTGGAAGAGGAAAGGCTCAGTCTGCAGTTGTCACCCAGACACAGAGGAAGCAAGATGAGATGCCTTACTGATGAAAGGTACCAAGCCACGTGGCTAACACAGACAAGAATTATGGGTTAGTTTACGATATAAGAGTTAATAAGATGACTGAGATGCCAACCAGTTTATAATTAATGTAGACCTCTGTGTGTTTCTTTGGGACTGAACAGCTGTGGGACCAGGCAGGACAGAAAGCTCTGTTAACATTCTGGTTTTGACTTCTTTATTTCTTTCTTTTACATTATTACCATTGTTAAATTACAAGCACTATATTGAACAGAAGTGTGGAAGGGGATGTCTTCGTCTCCTGCCTCATTTAAGAGAAAATCCTTTCAGATTTAACTCATCAAGTAGTAGATTGGCTGTTCATCTTTATTGTGTTGGCATATGCGCTTTCTGTCCCCATATCCGTCAGTCCTTTTAGGAAGACTTGCTTTTATTTACACCTCCCCCGCCGTGTGTGTGTGTGTGTGTGTGTGTGTGTGTGTGTGTAGTTTAATGTGTATTGCTTGTTTACAGGTACCTGTGGAAGCCAGTAGAGTATATCAGATCCTCTGAAGCTGGCGTATATCAGCCACCATGGTTGCTAGGAACCTAACTTGTATTCTCTGTAAGAACAGGAATTGCTCGAACAACTAAACCATCTTTCCAGTCCACCCTGCAGACCTTATAACCATCAGGGATGTTGAACTTTGTTGTAAGACTTTTATGCAAGTCTTATGTTAAGACGATCTTGGAATTTTGTTTTTGATTCTGTTTTTATGCTGTATTATATATGCTGAACCAATCTTGCATCCTGAAATGAAACAAACTTGACTGAAATGCACAATCTTTCTAATGTGTGGCTGAATTTGCTTTCCATTTATTTTGTAGAGGCTCTGTATGTGTGTGTTCATTCAGTACGTTGTGCTATCGTTTTCCTCTAGTGTCAGTTTTGGTATCAGGGTAATATTGATTTCTGGAGGTTTGGAACTATTCCTTTCTATATTATAGAGTATCATCAGGAGCATTTCTCTTCCTATTAATGCTACAGCTTAAGATTTATGATAATATGTCTTTTAATAAACTCTGACTCTGCTTCCTACTGGTCTTGGAGAATTCAACAGTGAATCCGTCTTAGGTTTTTGTATAAACACTTTATTACTGATTCGACTATGTTCTTTATTGACCTCTTAAGTTTTTGTTCTTTATATTTTCTTTTTTAGTTTTGGTAGGTCATTTCTGTCTGGAAATTTATCTTCATCTTTTATTTTGTTGTAATATAACCCTTAACAATTCTGTGGATTTCAGAGGTTTCTGTGTCTCCCTTCTTGCCTCTAATTATGTTTCTTTGTTTCTATCTTCTCTAGTTTTTAAAGTTATTTTGATGTAGGTTTTCTCAATCCTTTCTTTTCATCTTGTCTTTATTTTCTGTGTGTTAGTGTTTGAGTGTTTGCCTATGTTTATGTATGTTCTCCACATGTGTGCAGTGCCTATAGGTGACAGAAGAGGCATAAAAAACCCTGGAACTGAAGTTGCAGACAATTGTGACCTCCATATATGTGCTGGAAACCAAACCTGACCTCTCTACAAGAGCAGGTCATACTCCTAACCACTGAGCCATCTTTCCAGTACCAACCCTGTGGTTTTAAACAACTAACTCTTTGCTTTGCTGAGTGCCTAAAAGCAGGATTTTCCAACTTCTTGGCTTTTCAGGGCCACAGTGGATGAAGAATTGCCTTGAGCCACATATTTAATGCAGTGGTGTCCAGCCCAGAGCCCGAGAGGATATGTATTACTCTGTATGACACTTGTATTAGCTATTTTTTCTGTTGTGTGATAAACAACAGTACCAAAAGCAACTTGCCTGATGTGTGGGGGTTGTATTTGCCTTACACTTCTACATCACAGTCCATCTATAAGGGAAGTCAGAGCAGGGACTCAGACAGGAACCTAGAGGCAGGAACGGAAGCCAAAACCATAGAGAAAAGCTGCTTCCTGGTTTGCTGTCCTTGACTTGCTCAATTTCCTCTCCAATAGAACCTAGAAACACAAGACCATAGACTTGTGAACAGGTCAAATCTGATGAAGGCATCTTCTCAGTTAAAGTTGTCACTTTCCTGATAACTCTAGTTTGTGTTAAGTTGACAAAAACCAACCAACACAGTGTTCAAAAGCAACTTATAGAAGTTAAGAGTCTTGAGTTTACAGTTCATAGACTTACAGAGAAATAAGAGTGCATCACTGAAGGAAGGCATGACAGCAAGAGGCAGGTGGGCACTGTGGCAGAAGCAGGCGGGCATTGTGGCATAAGCAGGGAACAGAGAACTCATATCTTCAACCATAAACACAAAGCAGAGAATCAACTGGCTGTGAACTCTTCCCTCCAGTAAGGCTGCACTTCTCCATAACCTCCCCCAAAACAATGCCACCAGCTGAACATACAGTGTACACATATGTGAACCTATGGGGAACAGTTCTCATTTAAACCACTACACTCATTAAAGTTCATGTGTAAGAACTGTGAAGTCAAGTTATTATAAAATCACAAAAAGGCTGGGTGTTGTGGCACACCCCTTTAACCCCAGTACTCAGGAGGCAGAGGCAGGAGGATCTCTATGATGTCAAGGTCAGCCTGGTCTACAAAATGAGTTCCAGGACAGTTAGGGATGTTACATCTCGAAAAACAAATAACAACCTTATAATGCTTTGAAGAACTCTATTTTTGTGTGTTGAGCTGCATCCATGGCTATCTCAGGCCATGTGTAACCCTCTTGGTGCATTTTGGACATCCTTGATTTAAACCTGAACCTTAGCTATTCACCTCACACGTAGATACAGTGGGGGTAGTCCCTGGATGTTGCTAGTCCTCTTCTCAACAGGGCCACATTGAGTAAACTTCCTTCTTCTGCTCTTCACCGTTAGGTTATTTTTGTGATTGGTTTATTGAGGAGAGGGCTGAAAGTTTAGAGTATCGAGGCAGTCAGGACTGAGACAGTGACCTTCCACATGCAGTCACACACCTGTTTAAGTCACATGGAGATGCAAGAAGGCGACTGTGCCTCTAATCTCATACCTCCTCTGCCGCTGAAGAATTCTCCTCAGCTCCTCATTGTCTCAGAGATTCTGTATTAATCTCAATTCAAGTTCATTAAAACTATATTTACAGACACTGGCTTGGATCTTGGCTGAATCTTGTATCATATAGCACGTTGTTTCTGAGGAAGGCATCAGTTCCCGGAGAAATCAGTTGTCTTTTTTTCTTTTTTCAAAGCAATCTAATTTTTATTGATTGTATCTTTGGCTTAACTCTTTTTGGCCTCCAAGATGATTTAAGAAATATACAATTATGTTTGCTTTTATTGAACCAACATATTATTCAGAAAAAAATTCTAAAAACTATTGATTCCAATTTACTTCTATTTTCCTTTTAATCCATGCCAAGATTATTTAAGTTGTTATTTTTAAATTTGTGTTATGCTGTACAAAAACATAAATTTAAAAATGAAGCTTGAGTAATAAAAACAGTACAAACTTTCTTTTTTTTCTTTTTTCCCAACCAAAGCTCTATTAAAAAAGATAGGAAGCATAAAACCACTCAAGCCTTTCCCAGGAGAAAACAAATCAAACTGAGGACTCTCCAGTTAAAAACTAGCAATGGCCACTGAATCTCAGTCAAAAGACCTGGTTTTGATTTTCTGTTTGGGTTTTGTAAACTGACTTTTTTTTCTATATATTTTTTTCTTCCCAGTTCCCCTTCCCTTCTCAACTCCTGCTCCCCCTCCAACCTCCATCCCACCCCCAATTGGCTTCTCAGAGTGGGTAAGACCTCCTCTGGGAAGACATCTAAGTCTGTCCCATCACCTAGTTGAGGCCGGACCAATCTCCAACCCACACTACCTCCGATCCCTCGCCTAGGCTGAGCAAGGTCTCTCTCCATAGAGAATGGGCTCCACAAGTCACTTTCTTGTTCACTGTCAACATGGGATCCATTAACACGCTCATTTTTAGAAGGGCTTATTTTTACTTTCTGTTTATGGGTGCTTTCCTGTGTGTCTGTATGTGTACCTTGTGTACACCTGGTACACAAGGAGGTCAGAAAGGGGCATTGGATCCCTGAGAGACCAGAACTACAAATGGCTGTGAACCTTCGTGTGAACCCAGGTCCTCTGTAGGAACAAGTGCTCTTAACTGAAGATAAACCTCTTCAGCTCCACCATTCTGGACCATACTTTTCTTCTTCCTTTTCAACCCCAGATATCAAAGAAAGCTCCAGAATGTAAGTACTCTGCTATCTATGATGCTGCAGACCCAATCATTCAGAAGAAGCTTCCCGAGATAGAACATCATGTTCCTAGATTGGTGCTCCCTTACCCACTCAACATAGGATACTTATATGGCCATAAAAAGAGGCAGTCAGATATCTTAATCAATGTGTTCCCTGGGAAAGAAAAAAGAATGAAAAAACTCTAAGCCATAAAGATTATCCTAAGAATTAACTAAGAGTGTTTGGTTTTAGGGAAAAGAAAGGATGGGGTCATAAATTTGACTGAAACTGGAATTATTAAGCAACAGCATCACTATGGGAGCCCTGCCAGACAAAGCAATGTGTCTTTCTCTGATGGTTCTCAAGGTAAGGGAGGTCCTGTACTAAGAGGAAGGACACTTAAAGTGTGACCTAAGGTATGTGACACAAGTAGAGGAATACGCCACAAGTGCCTTTTTCTACGTGGCGGAGGTCATTCTTTAACTGGGTAGAAGAAGAGGGATGATAACAGCATCATGGCCATTACCAGAGTCCTGGGTATCCCCAGGACCATTCTGCTTATTTTACTGACCCCAAGTCTTCTATCGATCACCATAACAGCTCTGCTTCTTGATGACAATGCTCAGGCTGTGCCTACGGGCAACAGCTATACTACAACAGAGATTGCAGTGAGCAGTAGATGAGAGTCTTCATATGAATATAGAGAGAGTGTTTATGTCACTGAGAAAAGTATTACCCATGGACTCAGGGCTTGAAACAAGGTGATATTTACTCTGGATTTACATACCTCTCAACAGAGTTAAAACGTATCCAAACAAGTCTAGGTACAATAAATGGGATGTTGCTTGTGGCACCCACATCTTTCTCCTTCCAGGGATAAATTCTTTTCCAGTCTCTAAAGCCCAAACAAATGCTTCTTCATTTTTCAGCATGGCATTTTCTCTTTTTCTGCTTAACACATTTTTAGCTCAGATGTTACCAAACTCTGGGGCCAAAGCCTGTGCCCCAACAAAGCCAGGCTCAGCCATTCATTCTCAACAAGCCCATTAAAGGAGTTGAATTAGCAGTGAAATGCAGGAAAAAAGGATATTTCTTCAGTGTGACTGCAATGGGAAAGGGCAAAGAGATACAGTGACAATAGCCATCCAGCCCCTGTCTATCTGTAAGGTCCCAATGTGAGAGTAGAGTTTAAGTAGGCAGTAACAGATAAGTATCTCAACAGTCCCCTCACTCATGATCAGCTCAGCCTTAGTCTCCTTTGTAAGGTGCTCTGACATGCTGTAAATTCTCCTCCTGGAGACATCTCCCTTTGGTGACTTTTGCTTCTCCCACAATGATACTCTTCGGGAAATTCTCTCTGTGTCTCTGTCTCTATCTCTGTCTCTCTCTCTCTCTTTCTCTCTGGTCCGGGACCCACTGTTTCAACATTCTGACCAAGACACGCTACTAGTATCTCTTAAGAATATCTTCATTTCTGTCTGGCCTCCCACGCAGACTCTGCTCTCTTCTCCATGCTTTGCTTTGTTCACTAAATGAAAAATCTGGCATGAGAGCATAAGGACCCTGCCCCTGAGTTTGCCGCTTCTTGACTGTGCCATGTGGATCAAAGTATTAGTATGCCTGGCTTCACTTTCTTCATGTGCGAGGACAGTAGCAGCTGCTCTAGACAGTCTATGCAGGGAAGGCACAAGATGAGGAATGCCAATGTACTGGATGAAAGTCTGCTTCCAAGGCTGCGAAGTATTGTTAGCAGATGCTGCAGCTCAGCCAATGCTCGGATGTACTCTCAGACCAAGAATCTTTCCTCCCAGAAGTTCTCACTAGTGTTTATACTGGAACAAATATCCAGGTCTTAGAAAAAGATAGAGCTCTCAGAGAAGTTCCCTAGAGCCACTCCTGGAAGGAAGTTAATATCTGGGTCTCCAGAACCTTGGGGGACCAACTAAGTTGTGTGTCAGTGCAAAAACACAATGCTCACCTCAAAAGGGGATAAGAGATAGTTTATTCTGGGCCAGCTATGAGTAGCTATGACCCAAGAACACAGATTTAGATTACCTAAGACTCCATGTTCTAATGTGGAAGCAGTTTTGTGAAGTTTTAATAGTAAGAGAATGAAGAAAATCATAAATGAAGACACCTTTCAAGAATTTCCTGGGAACATCAGAGAGGGGATAAGAGCTAAGTGGAGAAACCTCGGCTGTAGGCCTCACATGCTATCTGATAGCATCCTTAGCCTTTGGGTTAATGGACTCTACTGGTCTGCTAAGCTAGCTAATACATTACAAAAGACTTTTATCTGCAAACATAGGATATTAGGTCCCACACAGAAGCAGACAAAAAATGGCTGTGTATGGGGCTAAAGATAGCGCAAGACAAACTGTAATTAGGCTCCGGACTTGCACCAGTCCAACTTCCTCACGTCGTTACAGTTCTCAGAAGTTAATCAGCCTTTGGAGACTCAGCTCATGTCCAAGAAATTTCATTCACGAGTGGGAAAGCAGCAGAACATCAGAGATCACATTGAGATACCATTGAAGACCATTAGCCTTCAGCCTAATCCACCCAAAGGGTTCTCAGTCTCCATCCTGGAAACGGAAGGGGCTGAAACATGTTGGAGGTGAGAGTGAGGCCTGAGGATTCTCTCCTGATGTCTGCCTAGCACAGAAGACAGAGGTTCAGGCACCTTGTGAAGGCTAGAAATATGAGGGGACCTGACATGCGGAAGGACCGTTTGGGTCTCATAGGAACTTTCAACATAGATTTTAAGAATAGGGATTAATAGGAAGAAAAGCTCAAAAAAGAATAAGACATATCTATGTGGTGTGGCCTTGTTTCACTCTCGGTTGCCTTTACAATAACCACGTGTATGATTTTGATATCAAAGGAATAAGGAACACTTTGATCTTTTCCTAATGATATTCTGCTAGACTGGAGCCTAGCATAATCATCATCAGAGAGGCTTCATCCAGCAACTGATGGAGGAAGATGCAGAGCCAAACATTAGGCAGAGTTTGGGGAATCCTGAATAAGGTGAACAAGAAAGGTTGTAGGGACCAGAGGAATCAAGGACACAACAAAACAGCACACAGAATCAACTAACCGGGGCTCATAGGGGCTCACAGAGACTGAACCAATAACCAGAGAGCTTGTATGGTCCTATGCATGTATACCACGGTTATGTATCTTGGTGTTCTTGTGGAACTCACAACAGTGGGAATGGGGTCTGTTGCTGAGTCTTTTGGCTGTTTTGAGACATTTCTCCTCCTACTGATGGGATATGCCTAGTCTTATTGCAGCATGATATGTTATGTTTGATTGATATCCCTAGGAGAACTGCCCTTTCTTAAAAGGCCTTAAAGAGTGTGTAACTTCCTTTTGGGCCACTAACCATCTTGCAAATCATGACACAGAAACTTATCATTAGTTTTAAATGATTGGGCTTATCTTATGCTTGCCCCATTAGCTCTTTTATTTTAACCTGTTTCTCTTCATCTACATTTTGTCTTGGGGCCTTTTACGTTTCTTTCCTTCTGTAAGCCCTACTTTTCTGCTTTCTTGCCTAGCTATCTGGCCCCAGGCATCTCCCTCTTTCTCCCTCATTTTCTTCTCTCTTCTCTCTCAAGCCTACTTAATGCTTCTCTTTCCTCCTTCTACTTAATGCTCTCTGACTACCTGCCCTGCCTGTCTCTCTACTGCCTATCTATTGGTCCATTCAGCTTTTATTAGTTGCCTTAGGTAAGCAAGGTGACACATCTTTACATCGTTAAACAAATGCAGCATAAACAAATGCAACACACTTTTACATAGCTAAATATTCTACAACATTAACAAATGTAACACATCTTTTCATAGTTAAAGTAATATTCCACAGTAGGAGTGGATCTGGGGGTAGCGGAGAGAGACTGGGAGGAGAGGAAGTAGGAGAGACTGTGGTCAAGATGTAATATATGAGAGAAGAAGAAATTAAGAAAAAAGCATTAGATTGAAGATCTATTCCACATTCTGTTTAAAATGTATCATGAATGGGAAAACTATTAAGCATATATTAACTGTAATAAGATGATAAAATAATCATTTTCATTATTATAGTAAAAGACAAAGATACGTTTGTGAGGAAGGATGTGGGGTTGGACCATTCCAGTCTATTGCTAGGACACTCAGAAATGGGACTCATGAAAACTTCCAAGAAATTAAGCTGAATCTATTGAGAAAAAAAAATCATGTTTGGCCCTTATCACAGACTCCTATGTTTGAGTACTTAGTTTCCAGCTGATGGAATTTTTGGGGAAGGATTAGGAGGTGTGGCCTTGTTGGAGGAGGTCTATCACTGGATGGGGTTTCAAACACTGTTTTTAGTATGTTCCCTGACTTCTGCTGTGGCTCCATAAGCTTTTAGCTGTCCCTGTCCCCGTGCCTTGGTCTGACACCCCCCCATGCATTTGTGTGAACCACATGGATTCTAACCCTCTGAAACCATAAGCCCAACTAAATGTATTTTTAAATGAGAGAGAGAGAGAGAGAGAGAGAGAGAGAGAGAGAGAGAGAGAGAGAGAGAGAGAGAGAGAGAAAGGGAGGAAGAAATCGGGCTCTATAACTCCATCTATTTCTAGAAAAGCTTTAATAAGAAATTTCATTAATGTATTTGAAATGGAAAGTTGCAAGATACTCTCGTAGATCACTAAATGATTTGGTTTTGAATAAGATCAGAAAAGATATTTCAATTTTGACTTATGGGGAAGAGTTTCTAGAAAATTACTCTTTGAGTTATGAAACAATACAAGATAGCAATCATTTTCATCATCAGCCTTTGTGTATAGTAACTTTGAAACAGATATAATAATATATTTTTATTGTGATAATGGAATTAAAGAAGTTAATTATACTCTTTGTCTTTTATGTAGAAATGCTGTATGTATAATAAATACTGATGGTATCTACTAAATATTTCCCAAATTATAATCACACAGGTTGAAATCATTTGTATCTATCCTATAAACATCCCTCCACTGCAATAACATTAATATTTCCTAGCTTTTGTGTTTATGGTCAAAACCACTGCCATCTTTTCCTTAACTGGGATTTCTACAAACACCACAGAATTGTGATGAAGGGGAACCTCAGCCAATCACCTTGTTTGTGGGGTGTGTTCCCCTTAGGCTAAGATTTACTTATAAAACTTGCGGGTGTGCTTCCCACTTCCTCTTTGTTTTTTTCCTGCGCTCCTCGCTGGAACCCAGGCTTTGTAAGTCCCCCTTTCTTTCCTTTATTAAAGCTGAATATTTTATTTTAAGGCCAGTCTGGTTAATTCTATCGACCACTTGCCAACATTGTGAGATATATTTGATATGTCATAAATATTTATTTATTCTTAAGTCTTTTTTAAAAAATATTTTATTTTTATTTATTATGTATGCAATAATCTATCTGTGTGTGTGTCTGCAGGCCAGAAGAGGGCACCAGACCCCATTACAGATGGTTGTGAGCCACCATGTGGTTGCTGGGAATTGAACTCAGGACCTTTGGAAGAGCAGGCAATGCTCTTAACCTCTGAGCCATCTCTCCAGCCCCTTATTCTTAAGTCTTTCAGCATGTATCTTTAAGAATAAAGGATGACTCCTGTAGTAATATTTAATTCATATTTTAATAGATAAAGCTTGCATGAAGAGTAAAACATTTGCCCTGGTCAGCCTTACAGACCAGGAAATGGTGACACACACCTTTAATCCCAGTAGCCATGCTAGTTTGATGTAGAAACCAGGCAGTAGTCATGCACGCCTTTAATCCCAGTCCTAGAGAGGAATATAAAATGGGAGGAGACAGCTCTCAGGCACAGTCTCATTCTGAGATTCCAGGAGGTAGGATGACATTTTGGACTGAGGTAGAGCTAAGAGCCAAAGGCTGGTTGTTTTGCTTTTCTGACCTTGAGGTTGAGCCCCAATTTCTGTCTCTGGGTTTCTATTAATTGTGAAACAGGCTCTCCATGAGTCACCACAAAAAGAGATTTATTTTTATTTTATGTGGATGAGTATTCCCCTATAAAATATATTATGTGTGCAATGCCAGCATGGTCCAGAAGAGGGTACCGGCTCTCTAGGAACTAGAATTACAGATGGATATAAGCTGCCATGTGGGTGCTGGAATTCAACTGAGATTCTCTATAGAAGCAGCCAGGGCTTTTAAACATCAATATCCATCTCTCTAACAGACCACAAGACAACAATTTAGTTCCCAGTGTGCATTGGGTGAGATCACAGCTGATAAGGCAGAACCATGACTCACAAGGGTTATGCATGAGGGAAATTAGGATGCTTTTACTGTAAATAGGTATATAAAATTTTCTTTGTGAGATTTCCAGAAAATATCTAGAAAAGTGAATAAGGCCATATTCAAGGTCATAGACATCCAGTCTTTAAGAAAGACTCATTGCTATTCAAACATTTGAAAATATTACTACATAAAAAGAATATTGTGTCTCTATCAGCATCCTCCATAGTAAATGTTAATTGTTTAGGAACTATTTTAAATTTTTGTTTGTGTGTGGTGTATTGTTTACATATGTTCATACATATGTTTACATGTGTATATAGGTGAACTTGCATGTTTATGTGCATGCTTGCAGAACCAGAAGTCAATGTCTTTCTTCATCGATCTCCACCTACTTTTTGAGACAGGGTCTCTTGCTGAGCCCAGAGCACATTGATTCAGCTACACTGGCTGTCCAGAGAGTTTCAGAGGTCTGGTCTGCCTCTGTCTCTTCAGTGCTGGCATTACAGGTGTGTGCTTTACATGGTTGCTGGGGTGTGAATAAGATCCTTAGTTTTGTGTGTCAAGTGCTTTACCTGTTGAACCATCACCTGACCTCAGCTGATGGGAGGCTGTAACCAGTCTCTAAGGTAAGGGCCTTTTCCATGTTTAATATTCCCTTAATGACCACTGACTTTTTAGCCTGCTTCATTGATTAGTTTGTTGGAAAAAGGAAAATCAGCCTTAAGATATTTTCTGAGACTTTCAGGAAAGTTCTAAACTGTGTCTTCAAAAATGAATATGGCCTTTTGACAATGGCTAGGCAAAACTACAAGGGAACAGAGCCAGGATGTGGCTGCTGCAGTATTTGAGTGTGGAGAGCTCAGAATAGATGGCAGGGTCAAGAAAAGCTTCATGAAGAAGGTGATATCTAGATGACCATTGAGTCATAATGGACAAACCACGATAAAACTGAATCAATAATCCACCTAAATTAATTATAGGTATATCCCCAACCCCTCCCACAAAATGTCAAAGTTGACCTACTATTTTTATAATATCCATATGGTTGTTATAGAATCAGCCTAGAGGTTCATCAGGGAATAGAAGGAAGAAGAAAATATGGTACACACACACCACCTCTACCACCACCACTACTACCACCACCACCACCACGCTATTTAGCCATAAACAAGAAAGCAATTAGATTGTTTGTGGAAAATGGGTAGAACTAGAGATGATTATTTCAGCAAGGTAAGTTAGATCTACAAATTCAATTACTGAATATTGACTTATAAATTTAAATATTGAATATTTTCTTGGGGGGCAGAAAAGAATTTGGAAATATAAAGTGGACCAATAGGGTTATGGAAGATAAACAGAGGGAGGAAGAGGAAGATAAAGTAGGATAGTGAGGGGCCTGGAAGGTAGATCAACAGTTCAGATCACTGGCTGCCCCTGCAGAGGACCCAATTGGATTCTCAGCACCCAGTTGGTAGCTCATCGATAACTACAGTTCCAGGGAATGTGATTTCCTCTTCTGGTCTTGGCAGGCACTGTACACATGTAATAGTCAGACATACATGCAGGGAAACCATCCAAACACATAAAAATAAATAAATCATTAAAAATGTTAAGACAGAAAGGATATTTAGGGATGGACAAGGTAAGCATACATTATATGTATGTAAAAGTGTTATAATGAAACTTATTATTTATGTATAAGTAATATTAATACTAATCAAAAAGACATGAAAAATGATTAAACATATTTTGGCTACTGGAACAATTTTTATCTAAAATAAAAGGTTATGTTTATGCTAAAAAAAATAACCACTGAGCCATCTAATTTGAGTAGACATTACGTTAACCAAAATTGTGAATCTGGGGCTTAGGCATAGAAAGCTTGAAGAATGGCAATCAAGGTTGTACCTCAAGCATAGGTCACATGAAAGAATGTTTTTGCAGCTGCAGACCCTGGTAAATATAATGAGCACATGCTCCCCTGCCCCCACCCATGTAAGCTGTGCAGCTATGTATTGGTGTTTTGGCACTCAGCTGGCCTCACAGACCTGGGCAGGAGCAGAGCCAGCTGTGCTGAGCAGGGCTGGAGGAGGTGGTATCTAACCTTCTAGGTTCTGGCAAGGAGGAGGGCTCTCTCTCTCATGTCACCTCACACAATGTTGCAGTCCGCTAATTCAAGATGGAAGGGCCAAGGATTGAAGGGCAGGGAGAGTTGAGAGATGCTGGAGGGGAGGGAAGTCCAGGGCATGATTGGGGCACAACTGGAGGGGCGAGTGAGTGGTTGAGGCAGATTTACAATGATGTTTGACTAGTCTATCTTGGATAAGACTGGAAATGTAATGCTGACGTTGCCTGAAGACACCATATCTGTACTAGAATCCTATAATCTGGAGACCTATGCAGAGAGCGTGGTAAGTTTACAGTCACATTTCCTTTGAGTAATCTTAGGCTCTTTATGACCCATCCACTTTTACTTTTGTGTCTGAAGACAGTGCCATATTTAGGCAAGTGATCCTGGTCTCTATAAGAAAGGTAGCTGAGCAAGCCAGGGGAAGTAAATCAGGGAGCAGTGTTCTTCCATGGTCTCTGTTTCAGTTCCTGCCTCAAGTTCCTATCTTGAATTCCCCAGTGATAAATGGTGACCTGATTGTGACCTGGACGTATAAGATAAAATAAGCCCTTTCCTTCCCAGGTTGCATTTGGTCAGAGCTTTATCATATCAGAGAAGAAAACTGTAACAGCCACCTCCCTAAAGCCCCCGCCAATGCATCTATTTTGAATGTATTACTGTATGCTTGTTTTGTTTTATGCCTGTAGATAAATGTTCACATGTCCTCTTCCATAGTGGTGTGCATCCTTCAGAATACCTGGGTCTGCCTTCCTGGACCATAACACGCATAGTTAGCTCAACATCAACTACTTCCTTATCTTATTCTTTACTGAAGACAAGTGATTTTATATCTTCGGGGGGCTTTCCATCTGTGATGCTGTCTCCTTGAAGACAAGGGAACTTGTCTCAGACTGTACAAAGATGGGGTTTGTATCCCATTGCTCTGAGACTAAGAAGGGCCATGTGATTCCTATTTCTGAAGGCGGAACCGAGGTGGTACCGAAGAGAGACACCTGCTAGCAGGAGTGCCAAGGTGTGTGGCCTGTGGGATTTTTTTCTCTGAGGTAACCTTGAACTTGATGGCTTCCGAAGCTAGTTCATCAAAACCACAGGGACACACCTCTACAGCATCTGGAGATAGCTTATGGCAGCTCCATGGCTGCTCAGGCCTCGGCTGCTTCCCTGCCAGGTACTGAAGGGCCTGGCAGCACTTGAGAGAGAGAGATCAGGGTTTTCTCCTATTAAGTGCATCAAATTTAGCAGAGCAGGCTCCGAGTGCCAAAAGAGAATGCTCCCAAGGCCCCGAGTGGGCAGGAGCAGTGCAGGAGGTCCGACTCTTAGCGGCCCTTGCTGGTGCATGCATGTAGAATGGTGTTTGTAGCCCTGGGTATCCAATTGGAAAATGTCCCTGTTCTCCACTCGGATGCCTGCTGGCCTCCCAGAGCAAACTTTCTGGAGCCTCAGCAGCTTTGATTCACCTAAAAATATGATTTGGAATCAGCTGCCATGAGCTGAGTAACAGATTCTGTTTTCCTTTCTATTTTTGTACTATCTTTCAGAAACACATTCTCCATAAGGGATCTGGATACTTCAATGTTGTGAACTAAAGCCATATGGAGTGGAAGGAGATTCCGTTAGCAGTTGGAGAAAGAGTTTTGTAGGGGCTTGTTAATCAAGTTTACTCCCTGCTGTCCCTCTCCTCCCCTGGCCTCCCAGCCCCACAGTCCTTCCTTTGTTCCTTCAATCAAGCCTGGAGTGGAACCTGCTGAGTGCTGTGAGTCTGACAGATTTGCTGGGAATCTCTCTGGCTGTGCTTTGGATGATTGACTTGTCGAATCTGCATGCTGTGGCTAAAAATTCCTAGGCGGAAAGCTAAGGGTAACTCTCTAGTCTCTGGACTTCTGCTTACAGGGACACCAGACAGCTTTAATGCAGCAGGTTCTGCAAGACCGCCCCCTCCCCCCAGCTTCACCCAAGCCCTCCATTGCTTTCAGTTACTCAGAAATAGGAACTGGGGCCCGTCAAGTTTTGGCCTTTCTTTCACTTATCTTTGGAGTATAGGGAATTTCATTTCCCAGGTTTCCTTGCCAACTTGCTTCTAAGTGTGGCCATAATGAAGCAGGGGAAGGACAGAACAGAGGACCAAGGAGAGAAGGAAGGTGTTCATCTCTCTTGCTGACTCTTTCCTTTGGGAATTGTTCACTTCAGTAGTCCAGTCTCTTCCCACAGCGTCACCAGGGTTCCTTCTCTTTTTCTGTGGCCTTGCCTCCTAGTCTCTGTGTAGCCACTTTCTCTGTGTGGGAATGGCCTCTGTAGTTGCCAAGTCTTGATTTGTGCATGGATTCTCAATACTTTTACCATCTCTGTGACCAATTTTCTATAGAACACAGCACATTTCATTCACAGGGATAGGTGTGCCCAACACCATCTGCATTCACTTTCTGCCATTCCTTTCCTTTGAGCACTTTTCTGTTGTATGGTTGATTTTTCCAATGAATTATAAGCTCTATGTGGGTATGATTGTGTGACTTTTCCTGGGGACACATGAATGAACATCTCATCAGCCGACATAGAGCACCAATCACAAACCAATGAAGTGACTCCACCTGAGTCTGACTGAGTGAACCCGTGAGTCTATCAGAGCCACTCGTAGGAATATGAGCCATGTGAGGGCAGCTGCATCACCAGAAACAAATCTCAGCCCAGTGCAGTTGATGATTCGTGAGAGCTAAACCCCTAGAGGTCTTGGCGCAGCTTTCAGGCAACTTGACAGCTCAGAGAATCTCTTCTCTTTAACAGATGTTACTTCTATATAATCTCATGGAGAGGTTTCATGAATTTTGTAAGTTCCAGGGACTTCCTGGGCATTGTAAGTTTTTTATTTCCTGTGTCATACAGTCTCCTTTTTTTTTTTTAATGAGCCCCTTTTCCTATCCATGAAATAATGTTTAAATGAAAAAGAAATGGCTGTACCCTGCTTTTCTATTATGTGGCTGACTTTTTTTCCAATTAATTTATCATAAGTACCATGCTAGGAATATTAGTCTCTTATCTACGATATAAGTTGAAATTTTTCCTGATTTTGACCAATGCTTTTACTTTGCTATAGGTATTTTTGTTGTTATTATTTTCTTTGGCACAAACCACATTTCTAAAAACTGTTTCAAAGACATGTATTTATTACTACTTTTGATGCTACATTTAGAATGATTAAATTAATCATAGTTAAAATTTCTCTACACATTTTATTTTAGCATTTTAATGGTTTTATTTATTAAAATGTGAAACTGATTCCATAATCTGATGAACAAAAATATATAGATATGACTTTATTCCTCTCACTTTTTTGGAAATGATTGCTAAGTTATACTAATGTAATTTGTTAAATAGGTCACTGTATTTGTTTATTTTTTTGTGTGTGGCTATAACAAAATGCCTGGAGCTAACTAGTTTATAAAGGGAACTTTAGTTCATAGTAATTGCAGTTCAAGGGCATGGCACTGACATCTGTTTGGCTCTAATGAGGGCCTGCAGCAGATGGTATCCCAGTAGTGGGCATATGTGCAGAGATAGGCAAAACGAGAAGGATCATGGGTCATACTGGCTCCTTAATAAGTTATGCTTATTCAATATTTATTAATTGGTCAAATTAATGGATTGCATTTGATATTTACATATTTCTATCATTGCCTCTGCAAACCTTTGATCATATGCCTTTCTTCCAACCCTCTCTTCCCTCTTTCCTATTCTCTAGACCCCTTCCTTATTCCTAGGAACCCATCACCCATTTCTTGTTTGTTTGTTTCCAGACACAAGAGATAGCACGACATACTTGCCTGTATGTCTTGGCTAATTTTGGTTTAGAAAATAACTACTGGTTCCACCCATTTCCCTGCAAGTAGCGTGATTTAATTTCATCTTATTTGTGACCTAGAGAGGCTTCACTGTGCATATAAAGCAGCATTTAAAAATCCATTTGTCTGTTGGTGAAGGTCAAGGCAGATTTCATGTCTTGGTTACATAGATACAGGGCATCTCTGTGGTAAATTTTAGTTATATACCCAGAACTGGTACAGCTTCATTTTAAGATACAATTTATTTTTAGTTAAAATATTTTTTAAAAAATTCAAACTTTGTTTCCATAGTCGCTGTAATAATTTATATCAATACTGTGCAATTCTCCCCCCACCGTATCCTCACTATTGGTTGGCTTGGTTTTTATGATACTCTTATGAGTGTTATAGAGGTCCTTTAACAGTTATATTATGCCTTTTTGAGATAGGCCCTCACTATGTAGCCCTGACTGGCCTGGAATCTGCTGGGTAGACCAGCCTGGCATCAAACTCATAGAGATCTACCTGCTTCTGCCTTCTGAGTGCTAGGATAAAAGGTTTATACAATCCCAGGCCCTCATATTAACTTTTTTTTTGAGATTAATCTCCCAGTACCTAATTACCTTTCACTAAGCCCTATCTCTTTAAAGTTCTACTCTTTTTCCACATAGGCACCCTAGGGAATGAACTTCTAGAACGTGCAGCCTTGAGGCACACCCTTATGCCACACTCAAAGCATTCTTAGTCAAATGATTTCCACAAACCCATAGTTTACTATATGCATTTGGTCTATTGTCATCTTTGGCGCCTGTGTCTTTGGTAGTTATATGAATGGAATTTGGCCTTATGTAACTTTAGAGACTGGCTCCGTTGGAGAGTAAAATACATCCGAGTTTCAGTGTTTTTGGCTATGTGTGCAGGATGTCACTCCTTTTTTATATCTCAAATTGCATTCCTCCCCCCTCTGTGTGTGTGTGCGTGTTTTTAGTTGCGTATCACTTGTCAGTTGCAGAATATTCAGTTGTTTCTAGCTTTTCAATGATAGGGATAAATGAAGCCTATGGCTTCATTTAAAATAATTTAAAAACAAATCTACATGTAAATGTTCCTCACAGGACATTTATTTTAAAAATATTTAAATACATAAATAAAATTCTTTATTTAAAATTATTTTTCACCTCATGTGTATAAGAGTTTTACCTGCATGTGTATCTGTGCACCATGCACATGCAGTGCCCTTGGAATCTGAAAGACAACGTCGGATCCTCTGGAACTGGAGTGACAGACAATGTGAAGTGTACTGTGACTCAATCGTTGGTCCTCTGGAAGACCAACCAGTGCTCTTAACTGCTGAATCACTGCTCCAGAATCTTGACTTACTTATTTGTTTTATGGCCCTGAATTTCCTTTAATCAGAGATAACCATGAAAAATCCACTAATTCTCAGAAGCTATGTTTTACTTAATTGAATCTTCATCTTTAAAAACATTTAATAAAACAAGTATACGATATATGCTGCTTCCCTTTCAATATATATCACATCATATTGCCTTCATTTCTTCAGCTGGCATTTAGCCACCGCTGGCTCTGACTCAGAGAGATTACAGGCTCAGAGATTTCAGAGCTCTTCAACTATCTCCCCCCAGTCATCATAACTCAAAGCTATAATTCCTCGACTCCTAATTTAAGTGTTTTGGTCAATTTCCTCAGTTTCTTCCTTCATCACTGGTTCTATTAGTGGTAGTCAGTCTTGATCAAGTCTTACTCTGGCAAAGGCACCCCGTATAATGAAGCAAACAGGAAAGATGTTTTCCACTATACAGGCAGGGATCAACCACAAAATTAGAAAAGAACATTGGAGTATCAAGGTCTTTTCTAAAGTAAGTCTGCAACAATCTGGAGATTCTACTTCTTTCTCAGTTGCTTCTTGGCGGGACTCTTCCATGCATTTTCACTGAGCAGGTCTTATCCATAGCTCTTCTATCCTATGAGGTTGTCTTAGACAATCAGTTTGTGGCTTTGGCACAGGGAATTCACCCTGTATTGAACCCAACAGAGAGAGGAATGTATGGGTTTTATTAAAAATGTTTGCTCATGTTTGCCTAATAACTTTCAGGAGCCCTAGACAATTAATTCAAAATCAGCTTTATCTTCCTCACGGATGAGTTCTTCAACTTCTAGTGAATTTACACCCATGTGTGTCAGTAGAGTTTCAATGTATCTTAACATCAAAAGAGTTTAGGTCAGAGTACAGTCATTTGGCTTTCTCCCTGGCCAAGTCTGAAGCAAGAACAAGAAACTGGACATCAAGAACTATTTCTTATGCTCACAATACTTTGTTATATAGAGTGTTGACCTCTGCAAGGATCTCTGTTAATTTGTCACCAGCATTCAGTGCGTCTTCCAGATTTTGTTGGGTGGAGTTGATGAGAGCACAGTACTGATGGCGGATCAGGTGGCACAGGCTGTGATTGTACTTGGCCTCCAAGCAGGCCAGGTCCATCAGCTTGGCCCCAAAATAAGATGGGATGATGTCCTCCTGCAGGCCCACCAGACCCCAAGTAAAGTGAGAGCAAATGTTGTTCTACTGTGGACCGGCAGCTGTTTGTCTCATGATTTATTTTTATCACATGTATGCATGTGTATGCAATATCCATAGATGTAGGAGAGGGCAACTGGATCCGCTCGAATTAGAATTACTGGTGGTTGTAAGACACCATATGGGTGCTGGGACCTGAACCCGGGTCCTCTACAAGAAGGGCAAGTCTCCTAACCTCAGAGTCAGCTATCTCTACAGCCCCTCACATATAGAATTTTATATAATCCTAAGTTTTCATTCCTCAGAGAAAAACATGTAGGTGTAACATTACTCATTAATATAGCAACTGCACATTTCACTCTGTGTTTGTTTGAGACTGGTGCTGGCCTTGTACTTTTTATGTATTGAAGGCTGATCTTAAACTCTTGATCTTGATCCTCCTATCGCTACCTCCCAGTGCTAGTTAGGATTATACACACATATATATTATATATGTGCCAAACTGTTCCCGAAGAGGCTGCGTTCCCATTCCTGCGGCTATAATGTTTAAGTCCATACTAAAAGTACAAAGCTGCAAGCAAACAGGATTCTATCCCTTGTAAATTTCTGCACTGTCCACTGAGAGGGGCCTGATACTTAGAACAACCAGAGCTCAGCTCCGCAGCCTGAGAAGGAGGGGACTGGGACACATTACAGCTCAGAGCTGCCATCCTTTGACCTTGAAAGAGGATGTTTCTCATTAGCGTTTACCCACAGAGGTACAAAGCAAGGGAAGCAGCTCAAAAAGGAGTAATTGGGTCCTCTGGACTTCCTACCTCAGCTGAAGGTTGTTGGTCCAGGAGATGGGATGATGGAAATGTTGCTTTCAGTACCAGAGCAAGCTCATCAGACCTCATCATGGGACTTGAAGATGAAACTTGTGTCATACAAGTTTTCTTCTTGTTGTGACCTGCTCCCTCACACCTGCAAAGAAGCCACCTTCTCTGTGCCTACCTGTATTCTTTGCACCCCTCCTCTAGGCACCCCTTCCTCTGTCTGTGGCAGACTGACACTGGTCCAGAGGAACACAGCAGCTAGACTCTCTCAAATGTACACTCTTAGTATTAAATTCCTATCTAAACATGAGCAGGGGCTATGCTTTGTCAACAATATAAGCCATAATGTTAGTAAATTATTTTTGCCATGAAACTTCTAGAAATAATGTAACAATGAGAAGGTGATGGTTGCCAGGAAATAAGGGGCAAGCAGCCAAGATGGCAATGTTCAGGAAGAATAGGGAATCCTGACCCATCTTGGGCGGTGGATAGAGAGAAAAGTGACTCTTCCATGTCGGCCCTAGAGTGAGGACCATGAGACTCTCATTGCCTTTTAGGTCTCTTCCTCACTTTGAGGCATATAAAATTTTACACTCCATCTCCCCCAACCAATTAAAGCTGTTAGAATTTATCTTTGGCATAAAAAGCTACATTTTCCCCACCATAAGAAAAAACATCTGTTTGATTTAAAAGCATCATGCTCCATACACTAAAGATAAGTTGGAGATCCAGAGTGGGAGAAAAGGAAGCTTAAAGTAATGGAGCATAAACATCATACAGAGGAAAGGTAATCAAAAGAAAGCTGTAGCTGGCTTAGAAAGCTTGTACCCAGGAACTATGCCTTAGTCTTGGATGAGGGTGGGGGCGGGATGGTTGGATCGCTTACAGGCTAGTGCTGTGGGCCTTATTGAGAACTCTGAATGATGAAAACTCCAGACATTGCAGAGCTTAGGATGTCTCTGGATTGTGAGCTGTTCTTTACTCAAAAGTTATTCCAAGATTCAAACTAATGGTTGAGATTTAAAACATTCCCCTAGGGCTCTATCTAGTTTACTTTTTGTGTTATATATTTCTTTTCTTTTTTTTTTTTTTTTTTTTTTTTTTTGTCTCTGTAACAAAGTACTTGAGAAAACGACTTCAGGGAAGAAGGCTTATTTGGGCTTGTAATTCCATCCTATAATCAGCTAGTCTGTTCAGGGTCTGAGGCAGTGCTTCACTCTATGAAGCATGTGTTGAAGCTAAACCACTCACTTGGTGGTAGGCAGGTAGAGGGTGACACAGGAAGAGGTCTGAGCGACCCATACCTTTCAAATATAAGTTAGGAACAAAGAAACCTATGCACAGCAAAGAAACCTATGCACAAAGCAAAAGCACCTTGGTGAGGCAATGGTTTTTACAAACAACCATACCTGATTGGCCAGTACAAAGAGACAGGGAGGTCAGTTGGGTTTTTATTCTAATGTAGGTGGCTACTGCATCTTTATCCCATTGGTTGGGATCCAACCTCACAATCCTCCATGACTGGCTAGTTTTAAAAGAATTGGTGCAAAAGAAACAAAGGCAAAAAGGAATAGTCTGGTCCCTGAAGTACCTGGAGTCCTGAAAATGCAGGGGAAACTTTATGTAAACAAAGTTTTACAGGATGGGCATAGTAAAACATTTGCATAAAGGATTTTCAAGGTTGGGAAAACAAAAAGATGTGCAGAAGAGTCTCACAGGTGCTGGGGTTAAAAAGACTTGAATTATTTGTCATAAACAAAAATTTTACAGTATTTGACAGAAAGAGTAATATTTAATATTTCTTACAGGCACATCAGATGACTCACTTTCTCTAATCAGCCCCCACCTTCTAATAACCCCCTCAGTATGACTCATCTAGCTGCTGATGAAGTTAAAGGCCTCAAGAGTCAATCACTTCATTGACTGTATATACCAGTTGGAAAACAACAGTCAACACATAAGCCTTTCACAGAGACATTTCATAGTCAAACCATAATGCTCTTTGCTATACAGAAGCAGAAACTGATGCAAGAGTCTCTGATAGCATAAATTGGAGAGAGAACTGTGAAGGCCCAAAAATAGGAGCCTATTTTCACCTTGTCTGAAGGTCAGAGAATTTCAACTTGCTCAGAGTTGTTGCCATTTAACCCTGACCAAAGGTCAGAGAATTGAAATTTACTTCTATTTCTTCAAGGTTATTGTCTGTTTGTGCCTCAAACAAAGGACCCACCTAGATTTAGATCAGAGAGTTCTGCTCTCTCAATGTTATTGTCAACAGGTGTGCCTAATATCCAGCCCTTGTATTTCAGGCATAGAGAAGTAGATCTGTTTCTACCTCAAACAAAAGTCTAAGGATCCAACTAAGTTTCGACTCCCTCAGGGAGATAACAATGGATTGCACCTAGGGAGTGGTTTGCCTACAAAATGTTTTGGTCTAGAGTGTGAACATTACTTGTCTTGTTCTAGCAACAGAATGTTTAACAAAGAATGTAGTCTGCAAACTTCAACTGGTCTGTTCGTTTTCATTTATCATGTTAATGCATTTTTGTTTTTGTTTTATCTTACTCTTACCTTTTAGGGTCAGGGGTATTCTAAGCAAATGGAAATTAAACACGGGCAATTTCAGTATTCACTGGAACGCTCTCCCCACGCTATCCTGTGTTTTCTGTTTTATTATTTTCCTTTGTGTCTTTGTTATCTTGACTTGTTTTTCTAATATCCACGCCCCTACCCTGGTAAGTGCTATTTTTGTCAAAGCTGGTCTCTGACATGGAACATTACATCACTGGAAGAGAGAAGAAAAGCCCCAACAAGCCAAATTTAAGGCAAAGTTAAGATGCTATTTAGTTCCTTCACTTCTGTACACAGGCACTCCTTTCAAATTCTTCTTCTCTTGTCTAGGGTCCCAGGCTATAGGGAAAGATGAAGATAACAGAAGCATCACACCCTCTAGACTAACCCAACAGTTGTCATTGGATTTGGGTTAAACTAATTCTGTGGCTCATACCCTTAAAATCAATAAACTCTATTTTTAAGAGCAGTTTTAGATTCACAGTAAAATTGGAAAGAAAGTATAGTCTTAACCACATACAACGCCCATTATTCGCATCCCACACCTAGTGATGTATTTGTTGTGGTTGATAAACCAACACTGACACATCATTATCACCCGAAGTTCACAGTTTGCATTAGGATCCACATGGGGATTGTGTTTTCTATGGGTTTTGACAAATATATGGTGACATCTAACCTCTATTATAGCATCATTCAGAGAAATATTTACCACTCTAAAAGCATCTCTGCGTTCTATCAGTTCCTCCACCCTAAGCCTCACACCCTGCCCTCTACTAATCTTTCTATAGCCTCCATGGCCTTGCCTTTCTAAGATACCACACAGTAGGGAACACACTGTAGTGATGCATTTCAGATTGTAATTTTTTACTTTGTAATTTTCATCATAATGATTTCCTTTCAAGATGTCCTCTTTATTGAGAGGTTTATTTACTTTTATTTTATGTGCAAGGAGTGTTTGGGCTACCTGTGCATACCTGTACCATGTAGGTCCTTGATGGCCTTGGAGGCCAGAAGAAGGTATTAAAAATCCAGGATCTGGAGTTACAGGTAGTTGTGTACTGCCATGTGGTTGCTAGGAACCAAACTCATGTCCTCTGCAAAAGTACCCAGTGCTCTTAACTATCAAGTCATTTCTCCAGTCCCAGGGATCTTATTTTCCAACATATCTGTGTGGCAAACAGTGAGTCTCACCCAAGAGGCTTCTTTAGAAAGTAGTCTCAGTTCTCAAGTGGATTTATCTGGGAAGGCAAAGTAGAAGAGATATCCTGAAGAGAGGGATGGGTACATGAGGGATTGGTTGAGTGGGCTGGGGACAGGACAGAGGGGAGAGTAATGAAAGAGACGTCTTGGGAGGGGGTATTTTGGCATCAGGGAGAAACCTGGTGCCAGAGAAATTCCCAGCAATTTACAAGAATGACCCCAGCTAAGACTCCTAGCAGTAGTGGAGAGCATGCCTGAACTGGCCATCTCCTGTAATCAGATTGGTGATCATCCTAATTGTCATCACAGAACCTTTATCCAGTAACTGATGGAAACAAATGCAGAGATCCATAGCCAAGCACTGGGCCGAGCTCTGGGAATCCTGATAAAGAGAGGGAGGAAGAATTGTATGAGCCAGGGAGGGTCAAGGTCATCACAAGGGAATCCACAGAAACAACTAATCTGTGCTCACTGGAGCTCAGAGACTCTAGACCAACAGCTAGGAAGCCTGCATTGACTGACCTAGGCCCTCTACATACGTGCGACAGTTGTGTTGTTTGGTCTATTTGTGGGACTCCTAGCAGTGGAATTAGAGCCTGTTTCTAAAATTTGAGCTGGCTTTTTGGAACATATATTGCGTTGCCTTGCCCGGCCTTAATACAAAGAGAGGAGCTTATTCCTACCTTTACCTTTTATTCCTCTGTTTTCTCTAAACAGAAACAGAGGAGGAATGGTGAGGGTCTAGGGGAGGTGAGGGGTGGAGAGTGTAAGGAGACTGCTCCTTTGTTTGCCGACTGCCCTGACCAAAATAATCACACAGAAACTATATTAATTGCAACACTGTTTGGTCAATGACTTAGGCGTATTCCTAGCTAGCTCTTATATCCTCAGTTACCTCATTTCTATTAGTCTCTGTTATCATCACGAGGCTGTGATTTACCAAAAAGGTTCTGGGCATCTTTTTCCTTCCGCAGCTACATGGCATCTCTTTGACTCTGCCTACTCTCTCTATTTCTGTCTGGGTTTCCTACCTGGCTTTATTCTGGTCTGCCATAGACCAAAGCAGCTTCTTTATTAGCTAATGATAATAAAACACATTCACAGCATACAGAGGGGAATCCTCATCAGGAGAGGAGAGAGGGTAAACTGTGGCTGGAATGTAAAACAAATGAAAATTTTTAATTAATAAAAAATATTTTAAAGCCACCTATCACCCTGTATCCTCAGCGAAACTCTGAAACACAGCTTGCTCCAATACTGAGGGGACTTAAGAGGTGAGTGAACAGCCACACAGCGTGATGCTCCACTCTCTAGGACCTCCACAGTGGGACAAAACCCCGGTATAATGTTCTGTCTCTTTAAGAGACAAGCCATGCCCACTCCTTTCCTGCTTGCAGCCTTATCTTCTCTCTCTTCTTCCCTCTCTCTCTCTCTCTCTCTCTCTCTCTCTCTCTCTCTCTCTCTCTCTCTCTCTTTCTCTCTCAAAGAGGCAGCTTCTGCCTCTTCCATTTCTCCCCTTTCCCCTTCTCTCTCTGTCTCTCTCTTTCATCTTCTCCCCTTCTCCCCCGCTTCCATAACCACTAAATAAATATCCAACTCCATTCTGTATGATGTACCTATCCATCTGTCTGCCTCCACCGGGATCCTGCAGCAAGTCTTGCCCACTGCCACATAGAGATCTGCCGCATGGTCTCGTGCACCGTCCCTGCTTGGGACTGGCTGCTTTTGGGACCCCAAAACAAACTCCTGGTGACTCGCAGCAAACCCATTACACCTGGATCCCTCCCCAAACTCCCTCAGCTTTTCTAGCCAGCCAGCAGGGAATTTCCTACCTCTAGGCTCCCCCAAAACCCAAACCCATCTGCTGGACCCTCCCACAAAGCTACTAGCCACCAAGAGCTTGCTCTCTCCAATTTTCAGGTCAACAAGACAGAAACTTAACAGAGAAATAAGAGAACTAGCAGATGTCATGAATCAAATGGACTTAACAGATATCTATAGAACATTCTACCCAAACACAAAAGAATATACTTTCTTCTCAGCACCTCATGAAACCTTCTCTAAAATTGATCACATACTCAGTAACAAAACAAACCTCCACAGATATAAAAAAAAAAATTGGAGTAATCCCCTGTGTTTTATTGGATCACCATGGATTAAAGTTAAAATTTAGCAACAATACTACTCTTGGAAAGCCCAAAGGCTCATAGAAATTGACCAGTGAACCACTGAAACCCCCTGGGTCAAGGAAGAAATAAAGAAATGAAAGACTTCCTTGAATTCAATGAAAATGAAGGCACAACATATCCAAACCTATGGTACACTGTGAAAGCAGTGCTAAGAGAAAAGTTCATAGCACTAAGTGCACACATAAAGAAAATGGCAAAAGCTCACATTAGTGACTTAACAGCACACCTGAAAGCTCTAGAACAAAAAGAAGCAGACTCACTCAGAAAGAGTAGAAGAGAGGATATAATCAAATTGATGGCTGAAATCAACAAAATAGAAACAGAAAACAATACAAAGGATCAATGAAAGAAAGTGCTGGTTCTTTGAGAAAACCAACTAGATGACCCTGCCTAAGATGCTAGGCAGTAGAGGAGAGGGGGCCTGATCTTGTCAGACTGATGAATATCTTAAATATCACCATAGAACCTTCATCCAGCAACTGATGGAAACAGAGGCAGAGACCCACATTGGAGCACTGGACCGAGTTGGGAGGAATTAAAATATGAGCAAAGAGGTCAAGACCATGATGAGTTAACCCACTGAGCTAATAGGTGGGCATCAACTCCAGCCAGACTGGCAAGGAACAAGTACAGGACCAACCTAGGCCCTCTGAATGTGATTGACAGTTGCATGGCTGGGGCAGACTGAGCAGCCACTGGCAGTAACACCAGGATTTATCCCTACTGCATGTATTGGCTTTTTGGGATCCTATTCTTTTTGAATGTGTACCTTGCTTATCCTAGATATAGTAGGGAGGGCCTTGGACCTTCCCCAAAGCTTGTGCCTTACCCTCTCTGAGGATTAGATGGGGGTAGGGTGGGAGGGTGTGCAGAGGGAATGTGAGAAGAGGAGGGAGTGGGTACTTGGATTGGTATTTTTTCAAAAAATCTAATAGATTAAAAAGTAAATAAGCATGGCAAAAAGTATTTTAAAAAACAGAGCTAGTTCTATTCCTTTTACTACTCTCACCCACAGGATGTGAATATAAAACTATCAGGGCCAACAGGATAGTTCCATGAGTAATGAAGCTTGCCACCAAACAAAACAACTAGATTTTGACTCCTGGAAACCATATGATGAAAGAATTGACTCTCATGTTGTCCTCTGACCTTGACATGTATGAGCGTTCACGTGCACAGAAACACACACACACACACAGTAAACAAATATGTGTAAAGAAAAATTAACTACTTGCCATATTTGGTGGGGCATGCTTGTAATGTTGGCCCTCTTGAGGCTGAGGTAGATGGTCTAAGATTTCAAAGGTGCTTTGGGCTATATAATGAGACCCTACCTCAAATAAACAACATGCAGAAGTAAAGGTGGAAACAGGTGTTGGAGAGACAGCTCACCATTCAGAGCACTTGCAGAGGACTGGAGTTTCATTCCCAGCACACACACAATGGCAACTTATAGTGGTACATGAATAAACTCCAAGATATCTGGTGCCAGGCAGCAATATGGTAGACATACATGCATGAAGGCAAAACACTCATGCATAGAAAACAAAATAAATAAATAAAAATGTATAGAAAGTCAATTTTATAAAAGTATGATTTATTCAATATTATCTTTGCTACTGAAGTATAGACTCTCCAGGATAAGTTTATTCCTGACTTACCTACCAATCCTTACAGTTTACCTTACAACTTAGCAAGTAACAAGAACAGAACAAAATGGTGAAGGAGAAGGTGTATCCTTCTCAAGCCATGGCAACTCAGTTGGCTACCTTGCTTCCCAGCCTCACCATTCAGTGCTGGATCAGAAACACATGGGGGGAGTTGTGGGTGCTTAGAACATTCTACATTCTCCTCTCAGAATGAGCCCTTCAACTATTCACTTCAAATATTGTGATTAAGTTCTACATCCAGAACTGCAATTACCTATCAGTCAACCAGTCATGTGATACACCATTCAGACTAATTGCTAACAGAGCCTGATTTTTCAATCACTCGTCTTCCAGCAGAAATTGCTATGATATGGCGAGATCAAGAGAAGAGAATAAAAACAAAAAGGGCAAATATTATATGTAGAGCCTACAGTATGTATGTGTGAGTGTGTGTATTTGACTCTGTGTCTCTGTCTCTCTCCATGTGAGTGTATGTGTGAGACATGAAAGCAGAAGGGAGACTATTGGAGGTAGAAAGGGAGCACGTGGAGGTGGGAAAAGAGAAGGTGAAAGGGAAATAAGAAAGAAATTGCCTCAGTATGGATACAAGACAGGCATCTGTAGGCCACAGTTACAACAGTCCACTCTGTCATATGTGATATCCATGTGTGTGTGTGTGTGTGTGTGTGTGTGTGTGTGTGCATGTGTTGGATCCTACCTGACTCTAGAAGCTTTAGAGTGCAGAAAGGCCAGGACTGTGTTGTGTTAAGGTATTTAGAGTAGATTTGTTGCACAAAATAGTGAGTTTTATGGTGAAGTTTCCAGATTCGCACATAATGCTCTTTCATCATTTTGAATTCTTTACTGTCGCTCTCTGTTGCCCTACAGCCTCAACCCCAACCTTCTATGTTCTCCTTTCTGTTCTCAGGTAGCTGTCTGGTAGTTTGAAGGAGAATGGACCCCATAGGCTCATATATGTAAAATTTTGGTCCCTAGTTGGTCTGCTGTTTGGGAAGGATTAAGAGGCATGTTCTTATTGGAGGAGGTATGTCACTGGGGGCACGCTTTAAGATTTCTGAAGTCTACATCTTTCCTAGTTATCTTTCACCAACTTTACTTGTGGGTAAGATATAAGCTCCGTTACCCTGCTTGCCTATTGCCATGCTCCCCGCCATGATGGTCATAGATTCTAAGCCTCTGAAACTGTAAAGCCCTCATTCAATACTTGCTTTCATAAGTTGCCTTGGCTTGGTGCTTTGTCACAGCAGTAGGGAAGTAACTAAGATACCATCTTGGTAGTTTTATGCCTTTAAGGAAAGCTTCTGTGTATGAGAGGAACAGGAGCTATTTGTTCTTCCGAGTCTGCCTTATTGTTTCACGTGATAATCTCCAAGTCTACCCTCTCTTTGCAAATGACGTCATTTTGTTCCTCTGTCTATATGGCTTAAGGAAGCCCCATCATGGATAGAGCATATTTTCTTATCCACTGACTTGTTGATGAACATCTAGTCTGTTTCTATGTTTGGGCTATTGTTGTGGGATATTTGTACACTGTATAAAAATGTATTTGTTGTTATTGATGTAATAAAAAGCTGAACAGACCATATCTAGGAAGGAGATATAGGAAGGGTTTCTGGGGGAAGAAAGAAAGAGGAAGAGGAATCTTGGTATGCAGGAGAAGCCAGGAGATATGGACAGGAAACAGGAAACAGGAAAGGAAGCAAGAGGAAAGAAAGGTAATGCCACATGATAGAACATAGATTAAAACAAATAGGTTAATTTCAGTTATAGCTAGGAACAAGCCTAAGGTATAGATAGGGTTTTCATAATTAATAATGTCTCCACCTCATTATTTGGGGGCTGACTGATGGGACAAAAAATAATGATTGCAGGGTATTGAGAACGATGCTGTGCAAGTGTCACAGTTATGCAAGTGTCTCTACTGGCAGAGGACTTTCATTCCTTTGGATGCATACTTACAGTGGTACAACTGGATCACTATTCTTACTTGCCTTTTATTTTTATTTTATATTTTATTTATTTTACATACCAACCACAGTTCCTTCTTCCTCCCCTCTGTCTGCTCCCCCACTACCTCCCACTCTATCCCCCATCCAAGCCCTAGAAAGGGTAAGGCCTCCCATGGGGAATCAACAAAGTCTGGCATACTAAGTTGAGGCAGGACCAAGTCTACCCACCTCCCCCAGCATCAAGGCTGAGCAAGGTATCCCAGAATAGAGAATGGACTCCAAACAGCCAGCTCATGCACTAGGGTCCCACTGTCATGGCCCCCACAAACATATCAAGCCACACAGCTGTCACACACATGCAGAAGGATGGCCACTGTTTTTGTACCCATTCTGTTAGCCTGTGTCTTTTTATAGGCAAATCGAGTTTATGGATATTAAGAGATATTAATGACCAGTGATTTTTAATTACTGTTAATTTTTGGTTTTGTTGTTGTTGGTGGTGGTGCATGTTTCCCTTCTTTGGTATTTACTGATGTGGGACTATCTATTGTCTGTGTTTCATGGGTACAGATAACTTCCTTGGATTGAAGTTTTCCCTCTAGTACTTTCCATAGTTCTGGATTTTGGATAGGTATTAAGTCTTACTTTTTCCTTCTATGGTGATTGAAAGCTTTGCTGGATATAGTAGTCTACATCGGTATCCATTGTTTCTTAGTGTCTGCAGGACATTTGTCCAAAACTTTCTGGCTTTCAGAGTATCTATTGAGAAGTTGGGTATAATTCTGATAGGTCTGCCTTTATATGTTACTTGGCCTTTTTCCTTTGCAGATCTTAATATTATTTATTTTATATGTTTAGTGTTTTGATTATTATATGGCTAGTTGATTTCTTTTGGCCCTGTCTATTCAGTGTTCTGTAAGCTTCTTATATCTTCATAGGCATGCCTTCTTTAGGTTTGGGAAAGTTTTTTTCTATGATTTTGTTGAATATATTTTCTGTGCCTTTGAGCTGAAATTTTTCTTCTTCTATCCCTATTATTATTCTTAGGTATGATCTTTTCATAATGTTCCAGATTTTCTAGATGTTTTGTGTTAAGACTCTTGGATTTAACATTTTCTTTGACTGATGAATCTATTTTCTTTACTGTATCTTCAATGCCTAAGATTCTTTCTTCCATCTCTTAAATTCTATTTGTTATGCTCACATCTGTAGTTCCTGTTCATTTACGCAGATTTTCCATTTCCAGAATTCTGTTGATTTGTATTTTCTTTATTGCCTTTATTTTAGTTTTCAGATCTTAAACGTTTCCTTCACTTGTTTAATTTTTTTCTTTTGACTTTCTTTAAGAGATTTATTGATTTCTTCCAATTTTTTGTTGTTCTTCTCTTTGATTTCTTTAAGTAAATTTTTTATTTCCTCTCTATCATGTTCATAAATTTATTTTAAAGTTGTTTTCTTCCGCTTGATCTGTCTTGCGATTTTCAAGTCTTGCTGTTGTAGAACCACTAGGTTCTGTTGGTGATATTTCACTTTTTATGATGTTGAAAGTATTCTTACACTGCTGTCTATCCATCTCTTCCTCCAATCAGTGCAGCAGGGGCCTAGGAAAATGGAGGCAATTGACCATAGCTCCTTTAGAAAGTAACCACACAGCTAAGGGTAAGGACTAAATCCAATCTAGTGCTTAGTCTAATTTCTGGCTTGAGATGCTGATGTTGGGGACAGTACTCCAGAGAATACCACATGGCTACTCTGCTTTGTACCACATACTTCTCAGCCTGGAGTGGCTTTGTGTACCAGACTACACCCTCCTCCTTATTTTTTCTTTCCTTCCTCTTTCTCTTCTTGCTTCTTCTTCCATCCTCCTCTCCCTTCTTGTCCTTCTGTTTCTCCATCTTCTGGAGTCTGAGCTCAGTTGCTAAATCAGAATGACTTCCTCTTTCTTCCACTCTTAGAGCATTCCTGCAACAGTTTGTCTTCACATTTATTTAAGTCTGCCTAGCATTATGGCAGTATTTTCTTGCTTAAAAATTCTTAGACAGTAATGAACAGGGGATCAGAATAGCTTAAACAGGGAAAAGGGTATTTTTTAGGAAGCTACAGGGATTTCTCATGGGATATAAATCAGATAAAACAGGTTTTCATCTTCTTTTCTCCTTTCTCTTTATACCACATAAGAGCCTGAGCACTCCTCCCCCAACTTAGGCAGGTCTTTTTCTTCTTTAGCTCCCTCTTATTATTCAAACAAATTCCTGTCCTTGTTCTTGGGGTGGCCAAACTGTTATCTATTGTTCACTGGTGCCTTCTCCAGTCCCTTCTTATCACACCACATCTGCCAAGTCCACTGCTTCAATCACTTTTTACAGTCATGGTGCACAGGCTAGAAGAGGAGAGAAGCTCAGTGGCAGTGCAGTTACCTGACATGCACAAAGACCTTGGCTCCAGGCCCAGGACAAGTTAAAAAACAAGAGAAACACTCCACAATGTTGTCTGCCCTCTGTCCATCTGCTCTGCCTGCTTCATGAAAGCCCTGTGCTGTCAGGAGCTTCACTCTCTTTAGTTAGTCCTGACTCTGAGAACCTTATGTTTTGATCAGATAACATGTGAGGAGTGGCTGATCCAGGGCCACATTTTCTAACTTCTTTGCACTCTTTAAAATAAAATATTCACTGTTGTTGTTTTAATTATGTGCACATTTGTGAACATGTGGGTGATACAAGGGGCCAAAGGTATATCTCAGATCCCCATGGAGGTAGAGTTGCAGATGGTTGTGAGCCACCGGAAGTGAGTGTTTAGACCCAAACTCAGGTTCTCTGCAATAGCATTGTGTGCTCTTAAGTGTTGAATCTCTCTAGCCCCATCATTTATTTTTACTTTAAGAAATTTTAATTAATTTATTTAAAATTGATATATAATTTGTTCATCTGTGGTTTTAAATGTGTTGCTTTGCTCTGTGTAGAAACTGTAGAAAGGTTTAATTAATCCTTTTAATTATATTTCCATCATCATGACACCTTGCATTTTTTTGGGTGAAAACATTTAAAAAATAAATTCAGCAATTTGAAATATGCATCATTGTAACTATTATTTTCTATAATAAATCACTAAAATTTTATACTTTCAATTTAACTGAAATCCCATCATTAAACATTTACCACTTTTCCATTATTCTTTATCCCCACATATATCCACCTTTTGCTTTATTTATTCATTTGTTTGGTTGTGAATGGAGACTGCTCCTTCACTACCTGGCTTCCCAGACCTAAATAATCACACAGAAACTATTTTAATTACAACACTGTTTGGCCTATTAGCTCAGGATTCTTATTAACTAACTCTTACATGTTAAATCAACCTATCTGATTAATCTATGTAGTGGCATGAGGTTGTGGCTTACTGGTAAAGATCTAGTGTCTGTCTCCGTTGGCAGCTACATGGCGTCTCCTTTACTCTGCCTACTCTCTTTCTATATCTCTGTTAGGATTTCCTGCCTGGCTTTACTCTGCTAAGCCAATGGCTGAAACAGCTTCATTATTAACCAATGACAATAAAACATATTCACAGCATACAGAGAAGAATCCCACATCCTCTCCCCTTTTCTGTCTAAATAAAAAGGAAGATTTTAACTTTAACATAGTGAAATTACATATATAGAACAGTTATTAGCAAGAATTATAATTACAAGCCAGGTGGCGGTGATGCAAGACTTTATTCCCATCACTCCGGAGGCAGAGGCAGGTGGATCTTTGTGAGTTCAAGGCTAGCCTGGTCTACAAGAATTAGTTCCAGGACAGGCTCCAAAGCTACAGAGAAACCCTTTCTCCAAAAAAAGAAACAAACAAACAAAAAGGAATTATATTTAGTCCATTTAAATTTGGTAAATTGGCCTTTAATCCCAGCACTCGGGAGGCAGAGGCAGGCGGATCTCTGAGTTCGAGGCCAGCCTGGTCTACAAGAGCTAGTTCCAGGACAGGCTCTAGAAACTATGGGGAAACCCTGTCTCAAAAAAAAAAACAAAAAAAATAAATTTGGTAAATTAAGGAAAATACTCTATTATCTATCCTATCTTTGTGAATCTAAAGTTTTATATCTAATTTATCTTTTATCATAACTAAGAAAAACTATAACTGTATGTCTTCAACTCTTCAAAGACCCCAGAAGAATATACTATTGCCTAAGTAAACAGGAAGTGCATTATAAACAACTTCCAAAGTTCTAGAATTGACAGACATCTCACTGCTTGGACAGTCACTCAAAGTTCTTCTGTAACATTAGGGCATCCATCTTCAGCCTATAGGCCCATAGTACCGAGCAGACTTTTCTGTGAAGCAGGAAATTTGAAGATCTGTTCTGCCTATATTGGCAGTTTGTCAATCATTTTCTTCTGTCCTACAGAGTGTCTGGCAGTTTCTTCTGTGAAGTAGGAACCCTGAAGGACCATCCCATCTTTTGAAATGTTCAACATTCACTTTTTTTGTGAGTCCTGCATGTCCAGTTCACATAGCATATCATCAAGCAGTTCAGGCAAGAGCAGTTTCTTGCTCAAATGGCTAGCCTTGTCACATTAAAGGCAAATTACATAACAAGTTTCTTAAATGCCCATCCACCTCTCTGGAGTAATTGGTGCTGCCAGAAGCAGACATGTCTCACTGTTGAGAAAAGTCCAAGTTCTTAAAACATTTTAAATGCCATTTTCCACAGGTCTTTGAAGTGTTGAATATTATCTATCTAACTGATATACATCTCTATATATCTAGAAAACCTAACCAATGTGTTTAAAAGTTTGACTATTATAGATGACTATCTATTAATCTGTATTTCTTAACTATATTACATTTTTAAATGAGCTTCACAACACAATACCTTAAACAAGAACAGAAATACATATACATAGTGTAGCAAAGTTGACTTAAATGTGTATCAATAAAGCAAGATCCATACCAATGCAATGTATTCATCTCTATATCATATTCCCTTTATTTGTTTTTAACTTGACTGTGGCCATTAATCACTTATAATCAACCCCCTTTAAATTAAAATGAACACTTATAAATAGTCATTTTGGGAATTGGGACATAGTTTTCTCCAAACTGCTTCCTGCTCTTTATTGGGTGAAATATTTTTAGGATTCATGGAGACCTTTTCAAGGTGGGGGGGTTGTTCTAGCAAACCACATTAACCTGGAAAAAATCCACAGGTTCTCATCTTCTATGGAAATAAAAGCAGAACCTCTTTTCTAAAGCAACATATCCTTAGACTCAAATTTTGAAGCCAAGATACATTTATGTTGGTTTAACTTAGCAATCTCCAGAAACAAATGTCCCTCTGCAGACAAAAAAAGAAAAGAAAACACAATAATATGCACAATCCAGACTCTCTGTAGATTTTCCATCTTTACATGTCTTATTTTTCTTTACTCCTTTAATCTATGACTGTCTGTACTTTTATATTACGTGTTTTATCTCTTTAAAGACTTTACTTCTTTTTATAACTGTCAATACTCTTTTACTTCTCTATTCAAAGCCTATGTGCATTCAGAGGTCTTTTTCTTTAATCTGTACTTGTTTTTATTGTGTATCTGTAATCATTTTCTAACCAGGAGCACTTTTAAAAAAATGCTAAGTGGTCATGGCTAAGACAAACTCTGCAACCCTGCCTGTTTGTTTCACCCAGTCCAATATGGTGAAGGTATGTTCATTGGCTCTGCAAGCCAGACTCACTGCCCCAGCTTCAGGGACACAGTCAGTCTGTGTTTTCATTAAGCAACTTGTAGCGCTCTGTTCACAAATCCCGTTTAAGTCTTCTGTAGCAGGACCATGCTGCCAATACAAACTTAAAGAAGTTGCATCTCTGCTTGTGGCCAGCAAACAGAGGTTTATCTGAAAATATGTTACTACCAAGAAGTTGTGCTTAACTCTGTTCTTTGGGTCTAGAATTCCTTTCCAAGCTCTCTCATTTTTTTATGTGGTTGTAGTTGCCCCATGTTTAGATGCCATTGAGTAGATGGAAATTGCTTGTTCGTTTTCCGACTACTCAGACCTGAATAATCACACAGAAACTATATTAATTACAACACTGTTGAGCCAATGATTCAGGCATATGTCTAGCTAGCTCTTACATCTTGAATTAATGCATTTCTATTAATCTGTGTATCATCACATGGCTGTGGCCTACTAGTAAGCTAAGGTTCCTGTGGGCATCTTTCTCCTTCAGCAGCTACATGATGTCTCTTTGACTCTACCTGCTCTCTCTATATATCTGCTCAGATTTCCTGCCTGGCTTTACTCTGCTAAGCCATTGGCCTAAACATATTCTTTATTAACCAATGGTAATAAAACATACTCACAGCATACAGAGGAGAATCCCACATCAATTTGTTTGTTTGTTTTAAGTATATAAGTGTTTACATGTATGTCTGTATACTACATGCATGCCAGAGGAGGCCAGAAGTGGAAATCAAATACACTTAAACTGGTTATCGGTGGTTATGAGAGGCTATGTAGGTGCTGAGAACTAAACACTGGTTCACTGGAAGAGGCTAAGCCATCTCTTCACTCCTTTCTACCTTCTGTTTCAATGAGATCTTTTTGTTTGTTTAGACTTCATATTCAAGTGATATCACACAGCATTCGTCTTTCTGTATCTGGTTTATTTCACTTAACATAATGTCCTCTAGTTATATCCCATGTTGTCCTGAATAGTGGGATTATCTGTTTTAATGACTGAATAGTATTCCACTATTAGTACTTTACATATCACCTTTAGTAAGTATTTCACATAGCACCTGTATTCATTCATCCATCCACTGAGGGATACTTAGGCTGCTTCTATGTCCTTTTAGTGGGATCAGCTCACAAAATATCCATCTCACTTTGCCACTCTGCAATATTTTGACAATTGTCTCTCTATATATGTTTGTTATTTTCCTTACGGTTTTTAGATAGTTTCTCATTTTTCTTCTCTTCTGAATTGTACAGTACCACCTGCTTTGGGCCCATAAATAGGAAAGGTATAAGAACTCACTAGAAAAGTGTTGAAACAGAACCATTAGATAGGTCCATGTGTTTTCCAAAATATGCATATCTCCAAACGCTGCATTCATTTTGCTGTGTCTCCCAGGCTGTTAGAGAGAATATTCCTCAGGGACATTTGCAGTTTCTAAAAGGAATAATTTTTTTTGCTTAAAAGCAATGACAGCTATTGTCAGCTTCTAACATTTAAACTTTACGTATTGGGCAAATAATGCCTGGGCCACTATTACCTCATCAACCCCATGTCTAATTCTCCACCATCTGTTGTATTCACTCTATCTGGTAGGGAATCATGTCTCCCAAAGGCCCATGTGTTGAAGGCTTGATCCTTAGAGTGATGCAGAATAGGACTTACAGAGGTTAAGCCCAGTGGGAGACTTTAAGGTTATTGGTGTCAAGATACAGTACAAGTGGGATCCTGGGCGGTACCTTTGTGGGTGGTGTGACCACAGCAGGTGACAGAATACAACATGCAGAGAGAGCTTGAGTGTGGAGTTCTATTAAGAAGAGGGTATTGGTAAGGTAAGGGGGAAGGGAGGGAAGTGAGAGAGACAAAGACAGATTGAGAGAGAGGCAGGGGAGAGAGGGACTGAGACCCACTTGCCTCAGTGGGAAGAGAGAGATCAGGAGTGGGCCGAACTTGTCTCTTAAAGGGTCTTTTTGCAAGGTGTCCCTGGATAGTAACAATTGGCAGCATGCTCTTTAAGAGAACTGTGGGACTCCATGACCTCCATTTCATCTTGTATGAAATGATTTGGCCATCCCCAACATTCCCACAATGCTCACCATAGATCTGAAACAATCGGGTCAATAGATCACAGACTGACATTCTCTCCCCAAAATGGTGAGGCAAAATGAATCTGCTCTTTACATCAATGACATCTCAGACATTTTGTACTAGTCACAGAAATCTGACTAACAAGCATGCAAAGCCCCAGTGGTTCTGTTTCCATCTCTTTCCTGTATTCCAGACACTCAGGCATTCTTGCTCTGCTTTAGGTACAACAGAGTATCTTCTTGCTGCAATTATGATTCCACTGTGCCATAGAGCTTGGCAGGGCTGGCTTGACCTTGTAATTCAGGATTCATGTCAGATCCTCTCTTTCCTTTGAAGTCCTTGCCAAATCACTTTGCTTTTATACTAATAATGCCTATATCAATGACTGGCACAATGACTGGTGCTCCATGAATAGACAACTATTTCTCATCCCTGGAAGACTGCCAGTCATAGTGGCTCTAGAGCTTTAGGCCCCAACGCTTCTTCTGTTTATTAACATCAATATTCTATCTGCCCAGAGACGGGTGCTATTGTGGTTACAGAATCCTGCATGAGTAGACTCTTTTTGTTTTGACTTGTCTCTGGTTTGCTGAGTGAATGTTTCCAACAAAACGTTGTACCTTCAAACAGAAAACTCCGGGAAGCAGAGTAACTGATCAAAATTTCAGCTATTGTAGAAGGGTTGAAATGTTGCAGATCTAGAGGTAAGCTACAATTTGTGATGAAGAATCCTTGCCCACCTCATGTGGGACCTCATGTCCTTTGACTGACAGATGAAAACCTCTGGGAAGGTGTTCTCTGAGCAGATCACCAGCTCTACTAACCACAAAGCTAAGACTATCATTAGAAACCATCTGAGACCTATAGCAGAGATTTCACCCCTTGGCTGTGACCCACACCTCTGATGTTCCCACTAATGTGTTTGAAAAGTGTGTGTTTTCATTTGTGACTTTTTTTCTTCTGTTTCTATAAAAACTTCATAAAACTACTTCCATTTAAGAACGTGGAATTTGGGGTAACGTGAGTCTGTGTTCCCCAGACTCCATTATATTTGGCTCCAGAATAAACTGTCTGTCTCATATCTCTTTTGAGGTGAGAGTTGTATTTTGCATCAGTATATTCTACCTAGAGACAGCCATCATTTTGAACCATACTTCTCAGACAGACCCAGGACCTGGACCCATTCTTGTCCTATACCTTAGTTCTCTGGCCTAATCCTGCCAGAAGCAGCCCTCAGTTATGAGTACCAGACCAGCATCATCTCCACTGCATCCCTACCCATGGTGCCTCCTCTTATGCCACAGCAGCACAGGCTTACCTACCCATGGTGCCTCCTCTTATGCCACAGCAGCACAGGCTTACCTACCCATGGTGCCTCCTCTTATGCCACAGCAGCACAGGCTTACCTCTTCTTTGGGCCTCCCAGTTCTTTTTCTGTTTGTGATGGCTATAATATAACTTAAGTGCCACCATACTGTTTAACCAGGCAGATAGAAGTACTGGTTAATGAAAGGAACACATAATAAATTTGTTGTCTTCTATGTGATGGGGGAGGATTTCAGAGTTCCAGTTTTCAGAATCCAATACCTTCCAAAATTCAGAAATAGGAGGCCAGCAGGCTGAAAATGTGTGCTTCTTTCCTTAGACCTTTGCTATTCCATGAAGCAAGAAGGACTCGTTGTATCTTACCGTGACCCAAGCCGTGACTGCTGCACAGGGTATACCCAGCAGGTATTTGTTGACGATGCGAACTTAACAAGACAAATAAAGCAAATGCACTCCCAACCTGTGCTTTGTAAGAAAAATGTTTACTGTCTTTGGTTTGGTTTTGTTTTCAAAGCAAGAAAAAAAAATGGAGATTGCCCACATCTGGGAGAGTTCTGTTTTCTGTCATTCATCTAGATACATTGCTGTGAAGTTAAGTCTAAAGTTTATACAACTAAATATGAGGGAAAATGAATCCAGTTGGAACACAAACGAACACAGAGGACCCCAAACCCTTCCTTAATACAGAAATACATCAAATGGGACAATGTATGGGGAATCAATTAGAATAATTCCAACATGGTGCATCATTTGCCCAGTCACCCTGAGCCCAGGGCTGTTCATTCACACAAGTCCACTGCTCTCATGCAGTGGACCAGGAGAGTTAGAGTCTGCTGGGCCATGGCTCCATAAAACTAGAGGCTCAAGAAGGATGGTGGATAAGACCGCCAGCTGGAGAGCTAACTCTTAGGTCATCGCTGTTGATTTCTGATGTATTTTCAGATGACACCGATTTGCTCATTCCCCCCAACACAAAGTGAAGCTAAAACATTTTATTTTCTCCAGGGACTTGCCATTTGGCCCACACCGTACTTAATATCAGGAGGAAATGAGCATATGCAATCTCACCTAGCCAGTGCATGAGTGCACAAGAGGACAGGGCCTCTCTAGACTGTGGCTCATCCTACTATGGGCAGAACTTCCTTTAGTGTTCATTCTTGGATGAATGTCAACATTTTTGGGAGGTGAGGGGGAAGTAGTATTTGGAGAACCAAATGTTTGTGGAAGGTACAAACTCATTTAATTTCCATTTGTTAAATTTTAGTTTAGAAGGAAAGATTTTTCTTGACGAGTAGAGAACAAACTTAATTCATAAGAATGCCAAGAAATAAGTTACAGAATTTCAATTCGGTTGCAAACAAACAAACAACAGCAACAAAACTCTACAAGAAACCATGACTCCCTTATTCCAAGCAAACTTCAGTGTCGGTTGCTTGAGGACCAGGAGACATTGGGGACTTGTGTCCACGTGGTCCCACTGCTCCGAAGATACTTCCATTGATGGAACAGGAGTGATCAGTCTCTGTACACAAGGAGAAAACCCTGCCTTCCTGCTCTCAAGACTTAGGAAGACTCTCCCTACATAACAAGGGAAGGTGTTTCAGAATCCATCTCTCCATGAGGCGGGAGAGATGGCTCAGCGGTTAAGAGTACTTACCACTCTTGCAAAGGAACTAGTACCCACCTAGTAGCTCACAGCCACCTGTAACTCCAGTTTCAGGAGATCTAATGTGCTCCTCAGGCCTCCATAGGCACTGCACACACATGGTGCTCATACACACATGTGGGCAAAATAACCATACACATAAAATAAAAGTAGATAAATATTTTTAAAATAATTTCTCTTTCTCTCCATCCTTGCCAGGATTTGTTGTTTGTCTTCTTTGTAATTGCCACTCTGATTGTGTGTGTGTGTGTGTGTGTGTGTGTGTGTGTGTGTGTGCATTTGCGGTCTTGCTTTGAATTCCCCTAAATGATTAGTGAAATTGGAATTTTCCCCACATATCTGTTGGCCACTCATGCATTCTGTTTTGGGAAATGTCTGTGCGATCTTTAGTCCATTTTAAAATCAGATTTATATTTTTTAATCTCTTCATTTTTACTTTAGAATTACACCCCTTTTATGCTCTGGATATTAACCTCTTAGTGGACCTACCTATAGTTTACAAATATTTGCTATTCTGTGGGCTGTTACTTTCCTCTGTTGCTCGTGTTCTTCTCCATGTGGAGGTTTTAAAGTCTTTTTGTCCATTTCTGGCTTTGCCCCTGCTTATAACCAATAAATCCCACACTATGCCTCTGCTCAGAACCGTTTCCGTTTCCTTCTGGCAGCTTCAGTTTCCGGTCTCACATGTGCATCTGTAATATATTTTGCATTGATTTTTGCAGCTGGTGAGAGACACCAGTCTAAATTCATCCTTCTGCCTGAAAGCAACCAGTTTTCCCAGCATCATTTATTTTTTTATTTTTTGTAATTGGACAAATTACCCAATCCCCTTTGTGTATTTTTGGCTCCTTTGTCAAAAATCTGCCATCTAAATGGAGTGAGTGTGGGAAGTAAGACAGTAACAAATCCAAACAACTGGCGAAAAATGCCATTCCGCAGAAAGGGATGACAGAGTAGAGAAAGGCGGCATGCAGGTTTGGTGAAAGATAGTTTTCAGCATCCCCACATCTTGAGAAATCCCTGTCCTTATCTCCACAGGCTGGGACTTGCCGCATTCCCAGTTACCTCGCCTCTTTGGTTTAGAAACCAACGCCTTATTTAATGAATAATTTGGACATGGGGCTGTCCTCTTTTCTGATAGTGGGCTCAGTCACATGGCGGATCACCTGTAGCTCTCCAGATCTCAGAGTTCTGACACAGCAGGTGCCTGCTGCCAGGTAGAGCAGCTGGGGCCCAGTACCTCCTTACCCGTAACTTTGATGACCTCTGAGTGTACCTCACACCAAAAATGGACCATAACCGTTTCTTTCTCCTCCTGTAAAGAATTATTGTTTTGTCATTCTTTGGAAAGACATATGAGAGGGGAAGATATTTCTTTTTAAGTGAGTTGTTCATGAATTAATGAAGGTGTATGGTGGAAATATTGTATTGGTGTCTGTATAGACGATGTTGGAACATGAAAGAGCTAATGGCCCTGCTCATATTACCTGTGTGCACATCATGATCTATTGAGAACCAAAAACTTATCACTGGAGAGAGATGCTGGCTTTGTGATCCTAGCCAAATCAGTAACTTCTTTAGAAGCCTTGCCCCTAAGCCACCTGTCTTCTAATCTCTGCAAAGATGTGGGGTGTGATTTCCAAAGCTTATATTGCATGCAGGAATAAAGTGGGTCTCAGGCTTAAACACATCATTGAAATAAAAGATAGAGTTATTATAATTTTCATTGAGTAGAAATTGGATCTTATTTTTTTTCACAATGACTTATGACTTTTGAAACTGTGTTGTTTGTTAGGTTTGGAAAAATAAACGAAATCTTTTAAATATGTTATTTCAAAAATGAATTCATTACTTATTTATGTGCAAAGATAAGATTGAAGGGCTTACTATAAAAGTTAATATTTGGAAGAATGGTATAGAAACAGTTCTTTAGAAATGTCTGCAGCTACTGATAATTTAAAAATTGACCATAATCTTCCCAAAGTTGTAATTGTGAGAGTTACAACTAACCATCAGAAATATCTGCAGTTTTAAAACCCCTTTCTTTCACATTGATTCTAAAAACAATGTTGAGTTTATAAACTACATTGAATTGAGAAAGAAAAAGTCAGTCTCCTAGATTAAATATTCAAGGAGAAGGGCTGAAGAGATGGCTCACTGGTATGGTTAAGAGCGCTTGCTGCTCTTGGAGAACACCTGAGATTGGTTCCCATCATCTTCTACTTCCAGGGGATTGGATGCCCACTTCTGACCTTTATGGGGTCATGCACACACATGGTACACATACAGCAATGCAGGCATACACACATAAAGCATAAATAAGAAAATGCTATTTAAGTTAAAGAAGACTGTTCCAACTTACCAAGTGTCATGGATTTAAAACTTCAGTTTCACTTAAAAAAATACTAAATGAATTTTGGTGTGGTACAAATCAGGACACAATTTTGAATTATTTCTGTTTTGCTTATTTGTTTTTTTTTTTGTTTTTTTGTTTTTTGTTTTTCGTTGTTCTTTGTTTTTTGAGACAGGGTTTCTCTTTGTAATAGCCCTAGCTGTCCTGGACCTAGCTTTGTAGACCAGACTGGCCTTGAACCCACAGAGATCCACCTCCTGAGTGCTGGGATGAAAAGTGTGTGCCACCATTGCCCAGTGCTCCAACTATTTCTGAAACAACTCCAAGCCTACCATTTCGTAGTGTGTACTTAGACTAAGCAGCAACCCCAGCGTTGACAGCTATAAAACCACAATATTGATCTCATTTGAAAAACATTGAAAATGCTCTGAAGTATTAAAATATTCAGCCCCGATATATTTTTGGTTAAAAATAAAAAGCACATCCTTCTCATTAGCATGCAAATTTGCTTTAATCTTTAATAAGTAGTAAACATGCATTCCAAAGGATTATTTTTAAATTGACTCCATTATTTATTATCAGCAAATGTTTGAAATATCTACCTATTTTTCATACTCATATGCCCAAAATGATGCACATATTTCTTGAGGGAAATGGTGCTGTTACTGGAGAGACTTGTCTCAGCCTGTACGATAGGGCAAAGAGTCAGGAGAGAACAGTGTGTGAGCTCCGATGGTGGGTAAGACGGGAGTGGATGGTCAGACACTGAGACTGGTGGTTACAGGCCAGAGAGCAGGGGCTGCATGCAGGGATACACAGAGCTATGCATTCAGTGTGTGTACATACTTATTGAAGCTGTGCCATCAAGTATGAATACTGGAGAATAAAATTAGAAAGCCAGACATCTGATTTTCCTCATGACACCTGTTCTGTCGACAGGAGGTTCCGGCTCTAAGAATTTAATTAAATTAATTAGCTGAATTTAATTAAATTCATAAATCTTGAGGATTAGTAACATTAAGGGAGAATGTTTGCCACAAGACTGGAGATTTGGGTTCTAAGTGGGAGTTCTACTTTTCCCTTCTTTTTCTATGAGTATGTATTCACTGTATAAAGTATCTGACTGCACTGTGACATTTTTGCACATGTATCACGACCACAGTCACCCCTACATTAACCTCTTCTGTCTCTCCCACCCTCCTAACAGCGTTCCCCTTCTTACCTTTAATGTCAGCCATCCCTTCCTAGTGTTCATGCTATATGATGCTAAGTCTCATCCTGTACCCATGCGTAAGAGCTGAGCTTCCAGCTTCTCCTGGGCCAAAGCAACGTCTGTGCTCCCTTGTTGTACCCCAAGCCACAGGTGGAGGCTTTTGCGTTTCCATTGACCTTATTGGCTAGTTACATCTTAGCATTCCTCTTGCTGTGTCTCACAGTTTCTGATTAGTGCTATTTCATTTTTTTTATTAGATTCTGATAAGTTTTAATCACCCAATTCTGAATTTCCTTCCTTTGTTCACAGAGAATTCAAATGTATTATCACCAAATCTCATTTGCTTGTGAATTTTTTAGTTTATTTTATCGTCAAGTTTTAGTGATCTGATAAAATTAGGTATTATTTAAGCTTTGTTTAACTTTTAAGACTTATTGTGTAGGTCCTCTTTCCCTCTGGGCTTGCTGGCCGCCAGGTAGAGACTAGAAAGAGGCAGAAGGAACCACAAATTAAACTTTGTATCTCACCCATGAGCTCAGAGACAGCCCTCCATGAGACAGATTTCAGTGAATCAGCTCAATTTTATTTCAGAGTATTAGGAAGATATAGGATTAGGGAGCCTGGAGACAAATTCTAATTTGCATTAAGTGTCCTGCTCCTATCACAAGCCTTGCTATGTGGCAGTAGGGTCCTATAGCAGAGCTCCCAGCACAAGTCTTCTTAGCAGGGATCTGCGCCAAGGGTCAAACTAAGAATGAATCAGGCATCTAGTTTAGAGACAGCTTTCATATAAAGTCAGTCCTCTAGGCCCAGGGACATTCTCTGAATACTGACAGACAGAAAGCAGTAAGCTTTACTGAAGGGAGGAAGCTCCATATTGCTGACCTTAGAGAAAAAGCTGCTGAATTTATGGCAGACTAGAACCTCTAACCAGCCAGCAATGTCTTCCAACAACTTATGGCTAAAATTTAATCTATTTTATATTCTATTGAATAGACTTCTAAAGAAAAATGGATTTTCAGCTGTTAGATGGAATATTCATTAAGATGTTGTCTATTTGATCTGTGGTACAGTTTAACTTTCTAATTTCTTTAGTGGTGTGTGTGTGTGTGTGTGTGTGTGTGTGTGTGCGCATGCACGTGCATGCATGTGTGTGTGTGTGTGTGCATGCACGTGCATGCATGTGTGTGTGTGTGTGTGTGTGTGTGTATGAGAGAGAGAGAGAGAGAGAGAGAGAGAGAGAGAGAGAGAGAGAGAGAGAGATCTGTTTGTCCATTAATTAGAGTGGTATATCAAAACCTACTTTTGGTATATCTGGGTCTATATCATCCTCTATTTCAAGTAGTATTTGTCTTATGAAATTTGGTGCATATATATTACATATTTGTTACACTTTGATGGACTAGTCCCCTTCTCACTGTGTAATGAGTCTCTATTTCTTCCTACTGAATTTTGTTGCAGTCTGCTTTGTTGGATACGAGAATGATACATAGTATCCATTCTTGTTTTCTTTCAGGTTCCACTCGTAGGACTTTCTGTCCTGCCCCTTTTAGTCAGTATATTTCTCCTTTAGTGAGGTGTGTTTCTTGCAGGCAGAAATTGTTGGGTCTTGGTTTTTAAATCCAGTTGTACCATTTGCATCTTTATTTAGGGAATCAAGATTATTTACAGTGAGAATTATCATTGATAAAGTTACATACTGACTCTTGTCACTTAGCTGTGTTCTTTTATTGTTCTGAGGAAGCTGTGTTTTTTTTTTTTTTCCACTCTACTCATCTGAGAAACTCAGTGTTTTACTAAATCACCACATGGATGTATTCTAGTCCTCGGCATGATCTGTCATTTCTTATGTTCCTCTGGTTTGTTTTACTTCCCCTTTTTATGTGGACACTCAATGCTTCTAATATTCTTCCTTCATTAGCACATTTGGCAGTTTAACTGTGCAATGATGCATAGAGGTCATTTTCTGATTGTTCTATTTGGTATTCTAGATACTTACTACACTTGGACTTCCAAGATTTGAGACAGTTTCTGGTAGTCTTTGCTGAACAATGTTCTATTCCTTTAGCCAGGACTTCGGGTCTTTCATGTGTTTCTGTTTTGCATAAATTTCGTATCTCATGCCCAATGGCTTTGCATTATTTTGTTAAAATTTGCTTTTATTATTATCAGGGGTGGTAAGTCATCAGCCTGTCTTGAAGGCGTGTGTTGCGCTGCTCTTTCTTCTGCTTAATGTGGTCTGTTGTCAAGTCATTCTATAAAGATTCTATTTGATCCACTGTGATTTCAATTTACATACTTCCCATTTGACTCTTCTCAGAACTTCTTTTAGCAAACCACTCTTTCAGATCCCACATTACTTTTCTTAGCTGATTCTGCTACTGCTTCATGGATTCACTGACCATTTTTAATTTTATTAGCCTGAACAACCACACAAGAGCCTTACCATCTCAAGGTTTTATAGTTGAAAGAAACTTTGGAATGACCTCAGGGAAACTTCCCTCTTTAAGTTGAGAAATGACTCCCCAAGAACCACATAACCTGTTAAAAACACTCACAACTTCTCTCCATAGCCAAGATTGTTGCCAAAACCAGCCTCCTTCCCTGAGAGACTTGGGGACAAGGAGAGATGCCCATCTCCAGAAACTTTTTGCCACTTGTTACACTCATTCATGCCTTCTCCAGAAAAATCAATGATGAAGGAACAGTACGAGCAAAGAAACATGGAGAACATGCCATCGGGAGGGAAAAACCTTGTTTTTCCACCAAACTTTTATATGTACAGAAAAAAACAGTTGGATTGGCATTGTTCAGAGAGAGAGAGAGAAAGAGAGAGAGAGAGAGAGAGAGAGAGTTAGAGAGAAACAGAGAAAGACAGAGAGAGAGACAGAGAGAGGCAGAGAGAGACAGAGAGAGACAGAGAGAGGCAGAGAGAGAGACAGAGAGAGGCAGAGAGAGACAGAGAGAGACAGAGAGAGGCAGAGAGAGACAGAGAGAGACAGAGAGAGAACGAGCCTACTGTACACCAGCCATGGTGTGTGATATAAACTCCTGAGTATGAAATAGAATCTAAGGAGAAGAATCTTAGAATCTAGTAGGGGAAGTAAAAACATCTTCAGGCATGAAGGCTAGGGCTAGTTTCTGTGTCACAAGTCTTCCTGAAGAGTGAGGCCTGAGACTGGAATGTGTTGATGTCGCCCAGTACTAGAGAGGCGATCATAAGCTAATTCTCTACTTTTTAAAGGAAAGTGTGGGAGGTTGCTTCCCTTGCTTAGGTGAAGAACGGGATAAAGAATGAATGGCTGCACAGTGACATGGGGAAGCCGGTGTGATGAAGATGACAATGAAGATGATCCCTACTGCCTTCTCACTGTGGCCACCAGGCTGCTTGCTTTTCAGACATTTCATCTGTATTCATGATGACTTTGTTAAGTGAACACAATCACCCATTGCCAGTTTTCTAAAGAAACAAGGCAATGGGAGGTTTATTAACCTTCTCAGAGCTGCCACATAGAACTAGAGCTGAACTGAGGTCTGATCCCAATATCCAGATTCCTGTTTCTCTCTTAATTGGAATGCATCAATTGTACTAAGTAAAGGGTTTTGCTCCTACATTTTTATGCACATAAACCACTGCAATCATTTTCTCTCTGTATTACCCTTCCCTAGTTCCCCTCCCGGCTTTCCCTTTTCACATCTTGAATAGTTTCTCTTCTACTTTTATGTCTACTCCTCCCACAGGTTCCACATGAGAGAAGAATATACAGTGCCTATTTTGTGTTATCAATTTTTTTAGCTTACTATGATAACCTTCAGTTCCCTCCATTTTCCTGCAATATCATTTTATGCTTCCTTTGGGATGAAAAAGAAAACTCTGTTAAGTATCCTTCATTAACTTTCTCCATTCACCCACTGATGGGCACCTGGGCAGATTCCATAACTTGGTTGTCATGAAAAGTGTCCCAGTGATCATGGTTGCGTAGGTGTCTATTGTTAGAGTGCGGCAATTTGGGGGGGGGGAATCCAAAGTCTTAGTCATAAACTACCCAGGTGTGCTTCTGTGTTCTCTAGAAAGTCCTGAATTGCTTTTTTTTTAATATATCCCCAATTAAATTTTCTGAATTAAAAAGCTACATCAGCACATTAGGCAAGTGTGTTGAAGTAGCTCATGAGGCTGAACAGAGAAAGCTGTAGAGTCCCTTGCAGGTGATATTCAGCTGCTATTACTAAATGTCATTTCAAAGTGAGGTCTTGTTTAAATGTATACAAGTCACCAGGGCAGGGCTCTCAAGCTGTTCCCCAGGGCTTAAGCCTTCATGTTTCCCAATGTGTGCTTCATCTGGGTTCTGGGAGCCCTACTCACTGGCATCCAATTTACAATCAAGCTTTAGAATCTTGGTAGCATTAAATGATTAATGCATCCATGATGGACATATAGAGAGCAACCCATTCATATATCATATTCTATATGTCTACTCACCATTATTGTTTCATCTCATCTTAAATATTAAACAGTTTTTTTCTTATTGTTTTATATTATGCCATTACGGTAGTTTTTAGGACAACATAATTTCCTCCAGTTTCAATAATAGACTACAGATTCCCATTAAACAAAAACTCACTATCCGCCACATTTTCTTTAGACTTTCATTAAGTGGAGATGCAGTCAATTATTTGGTATTTAAGAATCACCCCTCTCTGGTAAAACAAGGAGAAAGTTCTGAGACCTCTCTGCTGGTTTTGGCTGCACATCCATGTGACTGCTGTGTGGGTGGGAAGATTGCATCCCTGAGACTCTCCCAGAGATGTTTTCCTAGTCTGTGAACAGGTGGTACGGCGGCTCAAAAAGAGTAGCTGTTCCTACCTTGTCTGGAGCAAGCTCCATGTAAAGACGGCCACCTGGTCCCTCTGTTCTTTGTAGGGGTTTATTAATTAGAGTAGTTCAAAATGACTTCCCACCACAATACTCTGTACTGTAACTGTCTTCATGTCATCCCATACCTGAATGTTTCATTTACTTTGGATGCCAGGAGACAAAAACGGGACTGGAGCGCTGCCTAATTCTGTTGTCAGGATCATTGTATGGAAGAACAGTTGGGGGGGGGCATCTGTGCTGTCTTGAAGGGCAGAACATGGGAGCCTTAGACAGGCAGAACCAGCTCCTCACACAGAAGCTTCCCCAGGCCAAGAGAGGCCAGCTTGTCTGAAGTATACGATGTATAAAGTGTGATCATGGAATGTGATATCAGCATCAGTGGGGACATGATGCAGTCACAAGTCTTGATGTTCTTGTTTAATCAACATGCCTGTAACAGTCAGATTGCAAGAGGTATATTACAACGTTGCATGATCTAACATTATATAAGTTCTATAGATTGGATTATAAATGTATAAGAAACATTACATAGGAACTGGGAGATGGATCTGGTAAGAAACAAAACATAGACTTCCTTCTTCCTGTCTGTCCCCTGACCTCACAACATTAAGTTTTGGTTTTCCCTCTCCGAATGCACAGTTTCATTCTCTGATGCTTGGGTTTACTTTAAGTTGGATACCAGAGAGTGGAGATGGACCCTGAAGCCCTGTGGGAGTTCTGTGGTCTGGATCTAAGGGTTTCACAGAGGTTAGGGAACTGATTCTTCACACAGCAAATATGTTTTGCCCCTAATACAAAGAATTTAAGATGGAATGGGAGCAGAGGTCAGGATAGTGGGAGCGTGGGCATCACACAGTGAGCTGGTGCTGTACGTTGAGAAAATGGGATTGACTGTGGTGGATGAGCCTAGGGAGGAAAGTTGGCTCAGGGTTAACAGATTTTTCTTTGCATAAGAATTTTAACCTAAATTTTTAGATGTTACCAACGAATTAACACACACACACACATATGCACAACAACACACATGCGCAATGCAGAAGAACAAAAGCAAAATATATCCCTTTGCTAATTTTAAGCAGTGGGAAATTAGTTTGCAGTATATTATTCCATTTGGCACATGCTGAGTCTTTGAGATTCAAACAAAATGAGGACCGTGAAGGCCTTCTCATCCCCAAAAATTTCACGAATGAATATCAGCTGTTTGGCTCATTGGTTAAGATGGGGTGGCTTTTAGGCAACCAGATGTTTCCGTCTGCCCTCCTTTTTGAGACGCAGCCTGTATCAATAAATGGAAAGCAAGTCATTTGTAACCTCACTCTTGCTTTTTGGTGTGCTATATTTTACTTCTAAATGGCTGAATAAATTAACATGTAAGACCTTGATGAGTGTACCCATAATCCCCCAAGATGCACACACAGCACAAAAGAAGGAGGGGGGATGGTTAACTACCCACTCTTAAGCAAACATGTCTCAGATCTTGTTTGCAATGGTCCAGTTCATCAATTACTAATGAGGTACCGTAAGGACATTGCCAAAGTATCTGCTTTTAACCCCTGTGGGGAAAAATTGTCAAAGATGTGAGCTTGGGGGGGGGGGTTCTCATAGCGTTGAACTAACATTTGCTTGTTTGGGGAGAAAGAGGAGGATTCACTGAATCTGTCTAAACTCGAGTTTGTTACTCTGGGATACTGCAGGAATGTCCCAGAGATTTCCATCCCCACAAGGATCCAAAACACACAAGCATCTACATAGTCCTTGTTCACAATAAAGGGCTCCAAGTTGAGGAGGGTCTGAGAAACTTCCCTGTCACCTGTCACCCACATTATCATCCATTTCCAACCCTGTTGGCTTTGTTCGACTTTGGGTTTTGTTGATTTACAGGACACCACTATATACCTCTGGCTGGCCAGGAAGTCACTATACAAACCAGACCGGCCTCGAATTCAGCCTTTTTCTGCCTCTTGAATGCCAGGATTATTAAGGGTGTTCCATACCAGGCAGACACGGGGCTTTCTCTGTATAACGTGTGTCTAAGGAGCATCTGTGGTGGGAGGGAATCAATCACCCTCATTATTCAGCCACACCATGCAGAACAGTGCTAATGGATCACATGCTGCTATGTGGGCAGGTGCTAAAGCTCTAGCCATTGCTACGTTGGGAGAATTAGTGGGGCTAGCTCACCTTGCCTGGCTCCCAGCTGTGCCAGTAAAGAACATTTCTATGTCAGTTTACGAGAGTCTGCCTTGGTGGGGAAGCCAAGCCCTCATCCTCAGAGGTTTTTCTGGTCACTAGATGGATTCAGGACTATCTCAGGAGTGTCTGAGGACCACACTGGTTACATACTGGTCACATGATCTGAATAAGGCGGGGGATGCTTCACAGCTCTGATTTTTCTCTATATACTGGGGTTGATGTTCAAAACCAGCAAAAAAGTCAACAAACTAACAAACTACGCTAGCTGTCTCTTAAGTCTGTTGGAGACAGAATCAGGTGAAAATGAAGGAGATTGCCACATGCCTTCAGAGTACGTGATTGCCAGATGGCGCATTTGTTTCTTTTTATAGTTAGTGACCGCAAATGTAATAGTTGTAAAGCACACAGTCTGTGTTATCTCACAGTGCTGGAGATAAGAAGTCAAAAATGGGTCATCACCTTCCTGGACCTGGGGGGAGTTGGGAGGACCTTGGTCTTAGCATAGAGTGGGGAACCCTGATGGCTCCTTGGCCTTGAGAGGGAGGGAGGGGAGGTATGGGTGGAGGGGAGGAGAGGGAAGGGGGAGAAGGAGGGGAGAGAAAGGGGAGAAGGAGGGGAGGGAGGGGGGAGGAGGAGGGAAGGAGATGGAAATTTTTAAATAAAAAAAAAAAATAAACCATGAGGAAAAAAAAAAAAAAAAAAAAAAAAAAAAAAAAAGAAAAAAAAAAAAAATGGGTCATGCCAAATTACGCTTAAAGTGTCCGCAGAGTTGAGTTTTTTTCTGGAGTACCTGAAACTGGGGGATTCAGGCCCTTGCCATTTTCAGTTTCTAGAAGCATCCTTCATTCCTTGATTCATGGTTCCTTTTTCCATCTTCAAAACTAGCAAAAATAGTTCTAAAGACCCTGCACACTCCCTCACATTATACTGTGTAGGCGTCTGTTGATAGGTTTTCTTCTGAGACAAGCGTGCCCTGGGACCCTTTCATATCGCAGTGCCACCTCCCCACACCCCTGGACCCTGACCCACCTTGACATCAAAATTACATCTTGTTTCATTACCTTTCGTTGACGTGGTATCTAAGGTGACCCTTTCAAGGAAATATGGGTCGTTGGTGACTGGTAAGACAGGAAGTAATGCAGATGGAGTTGATAGATGAAAGCCTGTCCTGGGTTCACCAGTGTCTGCTCAAATCACAACAGTACCAGTAGAGAGAGAGTCTATCTTTCTCACTTCTCAGACTCTGCCTTTCGCCTCACTTGTTCTTCCCTCTGAGATCAGCCTGATTCATGATCCAGTTATTAAGTGCAGAACGCAGATCCAGGTGAGGTAGCCTAGGAGCGCTGCAGGATAGGACCGGGACATTTTGAGCAGGTTGGTGCCAAGGAACTCCTCCTGTAGGGTGTAGTGGCTTCTGCTAAGTAGGGAACTTCTGCCTGGTCACTCAGCTTTAAATGTTCTGATTCTTCTCATCTCCTTCGTCTCACCTGCCCCTCAAATTTCCTCTCTGTCACCATCCATGGCCATAGATGTATCAGGGACATGATTACTTGTTGATATGACATTGCAACCAGGTGGTCAGGATCTAGGATTACTTCCTCACCTACAGAATGTAAAAGCACCCCCTCTCTCTATATATGCAAGTTTTGGCTTTCTTACTTAAAAGAAAGTCTAATCTCCAGATTCTGCCTTTCTTCTATTCTTATTGACTGCGTTAGGAATATTTTCCCAAAGATTTGAGTCGATGCCCCTTTTTCCAAACAAAGCCTAAAATATTGGCCATAAATATCACTTCAGCTTCCTGTCACCCCTTATACATACAGTCTGGAATGTAATCCCAGCCTCAGACCTCCATCTTTGGAGGCCTCCTCCCTGTGCCCACCAAACCTTGACCCCTATCCAGGTAAGGGTCAAGACCACTCCCACAGGCTATTTAAACTGCCCCCCACCCTCCAAAATAAACACCTGGCTTTCCCTTTTCCTCTCAGGTGGTTGTGTTGGCAGCTTCCCATTCCCGTCAAAGCTACTTGGGAGTGCAGGAGTCCAATTAAACCTGGATATCTTTTAATTTGGTCTGATTTGGTCTGGTTGGGATTAATTGTGTCGGCAGAGAGCTTGATTTAGGAAAATATTCCTAACAGACTGGAAGAGTGTTGAAGTCATATGTTTGAGGGATGAAGAAATTCTGCCAGCCTGAAGAGGCAATGAATATCTGATAGGATGTTGGCTGACATGATGCATCTTCCTGTCACCATCTTCTCCACGTCCTGGAAGTTTATTCAGTCATAATCGCCTCCCTGACTGCAACCAGACTTGAGATCAATATTGAAAAGGACTCTAGCACTCCCATCTCTTTGGTGGCTGTTGGAAATTCCCTTTAAAGGGTCAACATTTAACATAAACCTCTCTGCAGTAAGTGCTTGATAACTGGGAAGGTGGGGCATGCTGTGACTACTGCCATCTCCACCGTCAGTGTCTCCCTTCTTGTGCTGTGACGGGCAGAGGGCACTACTTTGTTTTCCAGGTCCTCAGTATGGACATGAACATTCAGTTAGGTAATGAGAAAGGAAGGCATACTGTCTTGTAAGTAGAGATGGATATTACTGACCGTGGGGAGGAGAGACCCTCAACTTTTACTACCTTGCCATTTCTGGTGTTCCTAGGCTCAGCCTAAGCTTCACAGGGGTCAGGGATACACATAGTTTGATATTAAGAACTACCTTAGAGCATAGGGAGCAGGGGATCTGTAACTTCACGTGAAGCTGGAGTCCGAGATTGAAAAGCCAATTTTCTAATCTCCTTCGTAGGATTGTCTTTGTTGGGTTTCTGCTGCTGTTAGGATCTTGATGGCCAAAAGAAACTTCGGCAGTAAAGGGTTTGCTTCATCTTATAGCATACATCCACCATAAAGGGAAGGCAGGACAGAGACTCAAGGCAGGAACCCGAGGGCGGAAATTATAACAGAAGCCATTTACTGGATTGCTCTCCTTCCCTCCCCCAGGATAACCTGTTGAGAGTTGAGATTGCTCACAGTGGGCTGCACCCTTGCACATTAATCATCAATCAAGAAAATGTTCCACAGATATGCCTACAGGCCAATATGATAGAGGCATCTTTCAACTGAGGCTCTCTCTTCACAGATGAGACTGGCTTTTGGGAAGTTGGCAGAATCTAATCAGCACAGGGACCAAGCAATCAACCACAGCAGTCAAAATGCAGCTCTTTCTTCCTACTTAGTGTGAGGACACAAGTCATCCCAGGAAGCCTCTGGACTTCCTCTGCCTTCTTTGGGTTTGTGGTGCTTTGTGACACCATTCTCTCTGTCTTAATTCACTGTCAAACCAGAGATCAGTCAGATAAAAAGACGAACTTCTATCTCTCTGTATCAAGTGCATTCCAAAGTTTCCAGTCTGAATACCTTTAGTATTTAAAACCAATTTATTCTTTAGAAGCAGTGCAGGATATTACTAAAATGGATTATAGAGGATCATAAATACAACCCATGATCTTATCACCACATATTGAATATATCAATTCACATGGAATTGAATAATAGGCTTATGGAAGGAGAAAATGAAAATGGGCTTAGACTAGAGGTCAGCGGTTTCCTGCTGTGAGTGGTCCACTGATTCCACAGTCTCCCAGCCCAAAAGCATTGGCCTCTTGTTGACGGCCTCAGCATACACCGACCATCACTATATGATGGCTTAGCCTTAACTAGCGGCCTAAATCATCCAAATGTGTTCTCTGATCCATCACACCTCCTGCTTGCCATGGTCTGTGGTCAAAGCTGTTTCTTCATTAAAAACCAAACAAAACAAAAGATTTCTTGAAATTGTCAGCTTTCGGGTTTATCTCCAAGCCCACATATCTCCCATGTCTCACTGCACAGTCTGAGCTTTTGAGACATATGTTTCCCAAGAGCATCTGGGCTGTGTCTACTTTTGTTTGAATGCTGTGTTTTTTCATAAGCGGGGGAGGGATTTTGATATCACACATAAAGTGACGGGTGAACTCAATACGTCAGAAGACCTTCAAGCTATTCCCAGAAAAAAATCACACGACCTTGCCAATGGGCAAAGTCATATGCTGAAATAGAACCCCCAAATCTTCCTGTCTGCTAGATTAAAATGAACAGTTGCTTCGCATTATCTTTTCTAGCCTGACATTGCTCTGGTTGGACTGCTTCAGGGCTCTACCACACAAAGCAAGATGTCCCTTTCTATGGGAACCCTTCTTCACAGTCCTTTTATTTTACAAAGGGAGAAACTGAGGTCAGAGTAAGAAGGATATTTTGCTTAATGTTAGATTATGATGTAGTTGTGAAAACCAAGGCTTAGACCTATGTCTGAGCTCAGTCATTTTTCAACTGTGACACTTGTGTCCCTCCATTGACCACCTTGGGCAAGTCTCCTGTCTTTCTGAGTCCTGTCTTCCTTGCTTATCCATAAGATGGTATATTCTTTTCTGTGTTGATCTCACAGGAATGTTGGGAGGGCCCATGTAGATAAGAAACTGAATAGAGGTTTTGCAAAACACTAGTGCCATGTTAAAATAAGACATTTATATTAAATTGTGTCATTTATTTAGCAAATGGGAAGATCTTACTGGAGAAGTCACATTTTACCATTCTGGATAGAGGGGCCAAAGATGGGAATGGCCAGATAGATACATTTAATCCCGTAGACCCCTTAGGATCAGCTCAAGAGTGCTACGTCCAGAGAGTTCTTTGGCACAACATTCAGAAGCAACGCTTGGGAGCAAGGTGGTTTCCATGGAAACCTTCACCCTTCATTCTTCTCACCAAGAAGCTACTAGCAAGTATTAGAGACAGGTTTACAGTTTACTGAAGATACTCCCCAACCAGCTCCAGTCCGTGTCCACTCATGCTGAAACCTACAAATCTCTCATTGCAGCTGTCATTAGCTATTATAGGAAATACCTGGCACGGGCTAATTTTATAAACGAAAGAGGTTCACGCATCTCAGTTGTGAGTCTCAAAATACAAACACATGCTGTGGGTCCTGGTGATGCCTTAGTTGAGTTGCTTCATGGGGAGGTGCATCTGAGGGGACATGTGGATCAAGGATCACATCTCAAGGCAGAAAGCATAGTGCTGAGTGGGTTTTCCCAGCAAGGCTATGATAAGTAGATCAAGAGAGGCAGTATAAAGAACACTTCAATCCTGAACCAGTTTTGAGGGCACTCCCTCCTGTCCCAAAGGCCCACCTGTTATTAGAGCTTCCAGCCATTCCCTAATCCTTCTACCTCTAGTACCACGCCTCCAAATCTTGGGCCTTCAGGAACACTCGAGGATGCTGCTAATGTATCCAAATTACTTTATTTTTGTGGAAGCTTTCTGAGCTCTTACTCAAGTGAGAAGGTCTAAAATAGCAGATTCCATGGTCAGTTGCAGACGTTGTGAGTTCATCACAGAATAACGGATCATTTCATACTTACTGATGCTAAGGCTGTCGAGTCATTTCAAGGTGTGTTATTTTATTTAGTCCTCATATCTATCTATAAGGAGGAACTGGTTGTGACCCCATTTTATAGAGACTGAATCTTAAATATGGAAAAATCAGACTGCTACTGTTATACAGTAGGGAATCTTTGTGGCAGGGGTTTGAGCCCAGATGGTGCTCAGTCTGGGGGTCATGTACACCAAGCAGTCACTAAACTTCTTAGGGGCCTTTTCAGGATTTAAGGAGGGGCGGGAAGGGGGAGGAGGAGCGGAGGGAGGGGGAGGAGGAGGGAAGGAGATGGAAATTTTTAAATATAAAAAAAAATAAACCATGAGAAAGAAAAAAAAAAGAATCCTTGTGATGCTGATCACCATGGGACTGAGGCTAAGAGGTGATGAGACAGTCTCTTCCAACATTTAAATCCCTTAGGTTGGCTTACTTTAAGGCACGTGCTTTGCCACAAATTTATATACTGGGTGCATATATAGTTTTCTTTTGTCATCATCGTGGTGTGTGTGTGTGTGTGTGTGTGTGTGTGTGTGTGTGTGTGCACGCATGCACATGCGTGTGGTTTTATTCTGTATAACATGATAATCTCAAGTTTTATATACTCCCCTGCAAATGACATGATTTTGTTCTTTCTGGATGAAGCAAACTCTATTGCATATCTATACCTTATTTTCTTTTCCCATTAATCTGTTGCTGGGCATTTAGGTTGATCTCATAACTTGTACCATGTAAATAGAGTTTTAATAAACATGGAGATACAGGTGTCACTATTGTACACTGACTTTGGACATCCACACTGATTTTCATACTTTACATTACCACCAGCACTGTATGAGTTCCCATCTCATCCTTGTCAGAGTTCTTGATAGTTTGTTTCCTTAAGGCCATGAAAGGTATGAGACTTTTCACGTTGCTGTTTTATGAGCGAAAAAACCAATACCCAGAAGGGCTACGCTACTAGTTACATTACCAGCCAGTAAACTGAACAAGTCCTCAAGCCTGAAGTCTTTCTTCAGAGTGCCTTCTATTTCAGTCTAACATTGAGAAATGCCTACACCGTTGCTCCTTCTACAATTTTGGATATAGCTTACTAAAAAATGTGTCAGATGAAATCTGAGAGGAATTGTATGTTTTAACATAGGAAATGAAAGACCAAACTGGAAGTTCTGTGCCTGTAATAAAGTAACCTGAGGTATAACCATGCCACATGAGAGCTGGATGGTGGTATCCCACAAATGGCTCAGTAAACATGGAAACTTAAGTGCATATCCCAATGAGCATACACATGTCCATTAATAAAAAACATAATAATTCAGTTTTGCCTTTCTGAAGCCATACATATACCCAAGAAAGAAGAGCTATTTTGGGGCAGGTTTGCTCAGCTAGACCTTACAGTGCATCTTTTTTCTTAGTTATATTCATTTTACATCTGCAGTTTCCCTTCCCTCCTCTCCTTCCATTGCCTCCCCCCTCACTTCTTCTTCTCTGCCCGTTTCCCCAATCCACTCTGCCTCTGTTTTTGTTCAGAAAGGGCAGACCTCTTAAGGGTGTCAACAAAGCATGGCATATCAAGTTGCAGTAGGACTAAGTACCTCCCCTTGTATTAAGGCTGGGCAAGGCAACCCATTATGAGGAAGAGGTTCTCAAAAACCTGCCATACGTTAAGGACAGCTCCTGCTTAGGCTGCTAGGAGTACCACAAGTAGACCAAGCTACACAACTGTCACACTTATATAGAGGGCATATGTAGGCTCTAGACTTGTGAGCTCCTATGAGCCAGATTAATTGTTTCTGTGGGTTACCTTATGATGTCCTTTATCTCCCTGGCTCTTGACAATCCTTTCTCCCTCCCTTTAGTAGGATTCACCAATCTTGGTCTGGTGCTTAGCTGTAGATCTCTGCATCTATTTCCATCAGTTAGTGGATGAAGACTCTGTGATGATAATTGAGATAGTCACCAATCTACAAGTATAACAGAATATCATTAGGCATCCTGAGGTTGACTTTCTTTTTCTCCAATCATGTTTGGTTCTCTCTTAGGTCTCTGTGCCATTCTGCCTCTATGTCCTGGAACTCCAGGCAGTGTCAGGGGTGAGTTCACTCCCCTGGTATGGGTCTGAGGTTGGACCAGTTATTGGAGGGTCATTCCCATAATCTCTGGCTCACTCTTACTCCACCCCCCAGCACATCCCATAGGCAGGGAAAACTATAGATCAAAGTGTAGAAGGAGCAGCGGGCTGCATCCCACCACCCAGCTCCCGCACGGCTAGCTTTGCCAGAATAATTACACGGAAACTGTATTCATTTAAACACTGCCTGGCCCATTAGTTTCAGCCTCTTATTGGCTAATTCTCACATCTTGCTTTAAACCATATTTATTAATCTGTGTAGCATCACGAGGTGGTCACTTACCAGGAGAGATCTTAACCTGCTTCTGTCTTGGAGAGGAGAGGCATGGTGACTGCCTGAGGCATCTGCCTGACACTGCTTTCTTTCTCCCACAATACTGTTCTGTCTACTTCACCTACCTAATTTTCTGTCCTATTAAAGGGCCAAGGCAGTTTCTTTATTAACCAATGAAAGTAACACATAGACAGATGACCCTCCTCCATCATTTCCCCTTTTTCTGTTTAAACAAAAAAGAAAGGCTTTAACTTTAACATAGTAAAATTACATATAACAAAACAGTTATCAAGCAAGAATTACAGTTACAATATTTATATCTATTTTATCTTTTATCATAACAATGGAAAACTATAACTATCTATTTATTTTTCAACTCCATCAAAGACTCCAGAAGCATATATTACCTATGTAAACTGGAAGTAAGCAACTTCCAAAACTCTAGAAATGACAGAGACATCTCGCTGCCTGGACAGTCACCCAAAGTTCCTCTGTACCATTGGGGCATCCATCTTCGGCCTACAGGCCCATAGTATCCAGAGACATTTCCATGAAGCAGGAAAATTCAAAGACAGTTCAGTCACTATCTGCTGTGTCCTGCAGAATGTCTCACAGACTCTCTCATGAATCAGGAACCCTGAAAGATCATCTCACCTTTAGGGAAGTTCAGCAGTCCTCTCTCTGAGGGTTCTCTGTGTCCAGTTTATGCAACAGTCCAGGTAAGAGCAGTTTCTTGCCCAAATGGCTATCAAACTCCATATGGAGCCTCTTCAATGCCCATCTTCCTCTTGAAGTAGATTGGTGCTGCCAGGAGCAGACATGTCTCATTGTCATGAAAACCCTAAGTTATGAAAACATTTTAAATGCCATATCTATGGTCTTTGAAAGATATGAAGAATGCCTATCTAACTGAAATATATCTCTACATATCTAGAAAATCTAACATGACTACAAGCTTGACTATTATCGATGATTATCTATTAACAACCAATATTTCCTAATTATACATTACATTTTTAAATGAACTACACAATCACAATACCTTAATCAATATCAGAAATACATACATATATATATATATAAAACAAAATTGACCTTAAATTTCTATCAATGCAAATTATTAATATCTATATAATATCCCCCTTTAAATGTAAAAGAACATTTATAAACAATATTTGGGAATATGGACATAGTTATTTCTCTCCAAACTGCTTCGTGTTGAATGGGGGCACTGTTATTCATGTCTTTCATAGTATAACCTGTTGGGTGAAGTAATTTTCTGAAAGTGTTCATGGTGACCTTTCAGGAGGGTGTGGTCTATCATACCATATTGGGATAGAAGCAATCCACAGAGTCTCATCCTCTGTGAAAACAAAAGAAGACCCTCTTTTCCAAAGCTTCATGTTCTTAGATCCAAATTCTGAAGTCAAGATACCTTTAGAACATATATGCAGGTTCGGCTTGGCAGCCCATTTAATGAAATGGTTTTTTTGTACTTAGCTCCTTCCAGTCAAAAAATTCAAAGAAAACACAACAAAACAAAGAATCCAGAGTCTCTGTGAATTTTCCATTTTTACGTGACTTATTTTTACTCTATCACTTTACTTTATTCTGTCTCTTTAAAAACTTTACCCTTTTTTTCTTCTCTCTCTCAAGCCTATGTATACTCATCCAACATTGTGACCCATTTAAAGGTCTTTTATGTCTGAATCTGTCCTATTGTGAATCTGTAAATTTTTACTATCCAGGAGCATTTTTGTTTTGCAGTTTTAAATCACTAAGCACTTAAGAATCTAAGCTGTGACATTCCTAGGTCAAAAACAGGTACTGCCAGCTTGCCCTGCTCAGTCCAACATTGAGGAGACTCTTGTGACTGAATCAGTTGAGCCTCTGAGCTGCAGAGCAGCTGGCTGCTCTGGATGTTGGCTCCACCTCTCTCCAATTTCAAAATGGCAGACGTACCCTTTTCTACTAGCTGTTGGGAGCAGTGAGACCCCAGATCCTGAATTTCTTGTAATCCCCTGATGTGAGTGCCTACAGCTGTTCTGAGCATGAGACCTTCAGGAGTTCCTGATGGCAGGAGAGTAGTTTCTGATGGGTTTGGCTGGGGTGTGGCTATCTCTATATAATATGCCCCTGAACACATTAAAGGGGGCATTCTTGGGGAATTCAAGTATGACTCGTGTCTCTGTCTCTCTGTCTGTGTGTGTCTGTGTATTTTAACCTTCTGCCCCTTGCCCGAAGCTCAGTAACTGGGTAAAAGCGCACCGAACGCAGACACGGGGGCACGGTTCGTGGCAATTGGAGGTCCCACCGAGATATATATTGGCAATTGGAGGTTTCCACTGAGATTTAGGCAATTGGAGGTCCCAGCAGAGATATCGGGAACTAGAGAATGCTGAGAGGTCGCCCTCAGAAGGTGAGGGTGGATTGGGGTATATGGTTAATCCTGACATCCTTCACTCAGTTTGGCAGCAAAGGAAAGTCCAACCGAGAAAGAGGGGTAAACAAACAGGGTTGTCGCTGGCTGGAGGGGACGTATGTATTGGGAAAAGATAGAATGCATATAGCTTAAAAAGATAAATGTGTACAGATGTATAATATGTTGATTGTGTTGTCTTTTGTGTTCTGGACTGGAGAAAAACATTTGATTCTAGGAACTGCTAAGAAAGGTATTTTGACTTTAAAATATGGGCTTAAGAATTTGATGCTTTGGAAAAGAGGTTCTGTTTTTGTCTCCACAGATGATGAGAGCCTAAGGATTTATTCGATATTCATGTGGTTTAAATCCCCGAGACCTCCTGAAATGTTGCAGTGGAGTGTGAGCAGTGGTGGCTCCAAGGCCAAGGCAGTCTCCTGCCTCCCCATCAGGAATGCTGGGATTAAAGGCATACTCCACTCCATCTAACCAAGCAACTTTATATCTCCTGTTATTTTCTGTAAATCTAAGAAATTGTTTCTTGACCCAGTGTCATAAAACTTTACTCTTGTATTTGTTTGTTAAGTTGATTTTAGATTTTGATCCATTCTGTATTAACTTTGTGTATGGTTAGTGGCAAGGGCCCAATTACATTCTTTTTCTTGTGAATATCCATGCATCTCACATTTTTGGAAGATTTTATAGTTTATCCACTGACTAATCATTATGTTTTAACTAAAATTGTTAGTTAATAGGTCTTAGTACTTGTGTCTGAAATTACAATCTTTGTATATTCCAGATCAGTCTCAGGCTGGTCTCACGCTTTCACTGTTTGTTGTAGCTTTGTGGGTGGTTTCTAAAGGGGGAAGCATTAGTTCTCGCACATTGCCCTTCTTTCAAGGCAGTTTGGCCTTTTCTTAGTTACTGGTCTACTGCTGTGAAGAGACGCATATGACCATAGCAACTCTTACAACTCTTATAAAACATGCAACTGGGGGCTTGCTTACAGGTTCAGAGTTTTAGTCCATCATTTAACTTATGGAATGGGTATGGTGGCACTCATGTCATTGGAGCAGAAACCGAGAGCTACATCCTTATCCACAGAGATACAGGACTTGGCATGAAACCTCAAAGTCCACATCCAGTGACAAACTTTCTCCAACAGGACACATCTCCTGTCGTAATCAGTGTTTCTATTGCTGTGAGGAAACAACATGACCACAGCAACTCTTACAAAGGAAAATATTTAATTGTGGTGTCTTGCTAACAGTTCAGAGGTTTAGTCCATTATCATCATGGCAGGTGGCATTCAGGCAGACAAGTTCCCAGATAAGGAGCTGATAGTTGTATATCTTGATCCACAGGCCAGAGGAAGTAAACCGTAACACTGGGAGTAGCTTAAGCATAAAAGACCTCAAAGCCCACAACTCACAGAGACACACTTCCTCCACAAGACCACACCAACAAGGGCACATCTTCTAATACTGTCACTCCCTGTGAAATTATGGAGGCCAATCACATTCAAACTACCACATTCCACCACGCCCTGGTCCCCATAAGCTTATAACAATATCACAATGCAAAATGCATGTAGTCCAACTTCAAAAGTCTCCATAGTCCACCACAGTCTCAATGTTTAAAAGTCCAAAGTTCAAAGTCTCCTTTGAGACTCATGCAACCTTTTAACTGTAATACCCTATATAATCAAGATAAAAAACCAGATCACATACTTCGAACATGTAATGGCACAGGTTATACTTTATCATTCTGAAGCATAGGGAAGGGAGCATAGTGAGGAAATACCGGACCAAAGCAAGGCTGAAAACCAGTTGGGCAAACTCCAAACTCTGCACTCCAGGTCTCTTGTCAAAGTGCTCTTTAGATCTCCAATTCCTTTCAGCTTTGTTGACTGCAGCATACTTCTTTCTCTTGGGCTGGTTCCTGTAGCATGAATTCTAATTGGTCTTAATAAAAAGCTGGAGTCAGCTATTGGGGTAAATGTTGAAAGATCAGAGAAGTAAAGGAGCCAGCCAGTAAAGAGAATTCTTACCTCTTCTAAATCCTCAAACTGAATGGACTGAGATCCTCTCTCCACCCACCTTATATTCCTGTCTGCACCTCCCTAGTGCTCGACTAAAGGCTTGTGTCTCCCGAGTACTGGGATCAAAGGCATGAGATCCCAAGTGCTGGGATCAAAGGTGTAAGCCACCACAACCTGGCCTCTATGGTTGACTAGTCGCTAGCTCCACCCTCTGATCTTTAGACAAGCTTTATTTGTTAGAGCATAAACAAAATATCACCACAGGTTTCATTCCGTTAGCAGTTTTCCTTGGAAGGCACCCCATGATTCTGGCATTGCTAACATCTGGGGGTGTCTAAAGCAATCCAAGTTTCATCTCCGAGGCCATTCACAGCTTTACATTATGGTCTCTCCGGGCCTTCATTCAGGGACACCCCTGACACATGCTTTCCTCAGCAGCTTTCCTTAGATGTGGAGACAAATTCCATGGCCTGTTTCTTTTATCTTTAACTTTAAAACCAGGGCCTTGTGGTCAAAGCTGCCAAGTTCTGCTGCTTGCTAGAGCTGGAACATGACTCTTTTGTTCAATTACATCTATACCAGCTTTCTGTTTTTGATTGTTACCTTCCTCAACTAAGCTTGGCTGTCCTGGAACTTGCTCTGTAGACCAGGCTTACCTCAATCTTAGAAATCTGCCAGCCCCTGGTTTCTCCAAGCTAGAATTAAAGGCATGCACATCAACACTTTGCTATAAGATTTTCTCTAATTTTATTTTATTTTTTACAAGTTGGAAATGTAGCTGAGTAGGATCTTGCCCCGAGGTCACCACTTACTTTATTCCATTTCTTAATCTGTTTATCTCCTTGAACCACAATTTTGCTTTATTCCACTTCTGCATGCTCCTTTTCTCCTCAAATTGTCCTACATGTTGCATTTTAATATGCTGAGCTTGCTCCTTTTCATTATAAGGTTCATTAATGTTAACACCAATAACCACACAGTAGAGTCTATGCTACTTCTTGTTCACTGGCCAGTTGCAATATGAAGATTCTCATAGGGGTTGGATATCAATTTTGACACTGAACAACTTGGACAAACACTCTGTTACTATTGTGTTACCTAAAACTCCACACATCTAAGAAAGAATTATCTCTGATAGAGTGTGACCTTGTGGGTGACTTCCTCAACTTTACGATGATAAAAACAACTAATATTTATTGGGTAAATTGTACCAATTCTTCCATTAACTTTAGCTTAAAATGACAATTCACTGAAGGAAGTATTGTCACCACTGTGATATAGGAGAACAGCTAAGGCTTGGAACAGGAAGTTTGTTTAAGATTACACGGCATGGAAGAAGTGTAAGTTTAGATGGTGTAACATCAGATTCTGGCTTCAATTACCTTCTCTGCTTCTTGCACACATGTCCTGAAGTGGGGAGGTGAAGAAGGCAAAGTCTATCTTGTTGAGCTTATTGAGACTCAGCACAGGTCAGAGCTCTCCTAGGACAGAGCTGATGACTTGCCACACACCAGGTCTCCTAATGAGATTTCTCCTCCTGTCTGAATGTGGGAAGCCACAGGCTGTACGTAAATGCACAAGAAAGTGATTGATGGAGATTTCAGAAATTTTTGGGTATTCTGGAGCTTAATAAATTTTAAAAATCCCTGCCTCACCTCTCTCTCCTCTTTCAAATAAAGTTCCCAAGACATGGCATTTAACACCATTAAGTTGATTAAAGTTTTTCATGTTTTATCACACCAATACCCTCTGTCTTCGCTGACAGTGTCCTGCCAAGTATCATGGTTCAGGCAAGAAATTTTAGTACTAAAGGGGTGAAGCCAGCAGGATTATAAATTCCAGGAGAAAGCAGTCTACATGGCAATTCCTTGATTTGGACAAAAAGCAATGGAGAGTGGCTTGAAGGTGTTATCCCACAGCTTAGAAAGCTGTGGATTGGGATTTTTCATTTCTTTTTGTTTGTTTGTTGATGTAGGTGTGTCTTCTATCTATCTGATGATTTCATTGGTTAATTAATAAAGAAACTGCTTGGCCTAATAGGTTAGAACATAGGTGGGTGGAGTAGACAGAACAGAATGCTGGGAAGAGGGAAGTGAGGCAGATGCCTCGGGCAATCGTCATGCCTCTCCTCTCTGGGACAGTTGCCATGAAGCCAGCCACCACGTCAGACATGCTGAATCCTTCCCGGTAAGCCACCTCTTGTGGTGCTACACAGATTACTAAAATTGGGTTAATTAAGATGTGAGAATTAGACAATAAGAGGCTAGAACTAATGGGCCAGGAAGTGTTTAAATGAATACATTTTCTGTGTAATTATTTCAGGGCATAAGCTAACCAGGCGGCCGGGAGCTGTGCGGCAGGAACGCAGCCTGGCCTGCTGCTCCTCACTACAGAATGGTGCCCAGACGTGGATAACTGAATCCACAGAAAGCCTGAGAAAGATTGGAAAAGAATAAAGCATGTTTTCTTGGTAGCAGCAATTTCTTGGGTCTGCTTTGCTTGCTAGAGGCAAGCAAACACTCTCATCTAAGAGAGGCTTCCTGACTCAGCTTTAGCTGCAAATCTTGCAGCTCTTTTAAGAGGTCCTGCTACCAAACACTTAAACAGTGTTGATGAAAAGCTGAACGCATGCTTTTCGGTTTTCAGCCATGGCAGGAAAAAAGCTATGCCGTTTTAAAATGCTGGTTTTCTGGGCCGTCCTGCCAGGGCAAACTCTGACTCTTTCAAGCAGGCGGTCCTGACTATGGAGCTTTTGAGTGTTGTTTAACACTGTTGCAGCTTGCTTGCTGGCAGGGACCTTGAAACACTGTAGAGTTGTGGAAATAAACATGGCTACAGCCTGTACCTCAGCCACAAGGCTGGAATTGCAGAAAGCTAAGGAATGGGCTGTACCCAGCTGCCAAAGCCACAGCTTTAGTACTACCGATATTGCTTGGTAAATTAAAGACTCATGTGGTCTGAAAAAGAGAGATACAGTAAAGAGAGATTCAAAAACAAAGAAGACCTCTAAATGATTTAAAGTGTGTTAAAAATATATGCAGGCTAAGGGTTAAAATTCTTAAAAGTGAAAAAAAAAAAGAAAGAAAAAAAGGAAGTAGTTTGTTGTGGTGGTACACACCTTTAATCCCAATACATTGGAGGCAGAGACAGATGGATCTCTGGGAATTCAAGGACAGCCTGGTCTACAGAGTTATTCTAGGTCAAAGATATACAGAGAACCTGTCTCAAAAAGCAAAATGTTAAAAGTAAAAGTAAATGAAATAGAGGTTAAAATAAAGCTGCACAAAGATGGAAAATACACAGAGAATCTTGATACTGTATGCTATTATGCTCTCTTTGAATTGTTTGGAATGCTGAGGAAGGAGCAACAGCTGCTAAAAGATATTTGTTTACAAATGCTGCTGAACTAATCCAAGATAGATATTTTGAAAATACCTTGACTTCAGAATTTGGATCTAAGGATATGATACATTGGAAAAGAGATTCTTCTTTTGTTTTTATAGAAAATGAGACCTTGTGGATTGCTTCTATCCCAATATGGTATGATAGACCACGCCCTCCTGAAAGGTTGCTGTGAACACCCTCAAAAAATTACTTCACTCAACTGCTGACTGAGATGAACCTGGCACACAGGTTATACCATAAAAGACCTGATTAACAGCGCCCCCATACAGCATGAAGCAGTTTGGAGAGAAAAAACTGCGCCCTTGTTCCCAAATATTGTTTATAAATGTTCTTTTACATTTAAAGAGGGATACGATATAGATATGAATAATTTGCATTTGTATGGATTTTAAGGTCAATTTTGTTATATGTATATGTGTATGTGTATATGATGTATATGTATATGATGTATATGTATGTGTATGTGTATATGATGTGTACCTTCACCCTTGTTCCTTCCTGATCATTGTACCTTTCTAACATTTCATAACAGCCAACTCTCCTGCCCCTGTAAACATTTCATCTCTTCTATAAGAGGAACTTAAGGAGGCCAATAAGGGCTGCCCTCTAAACTCCTGCCTTAGGGAGAGACAGCCATACTGGCCAGTTCTGGGTATACCCCCCAAATAAAGTTTATTTTACCTAGACAATCTTAGATTCAAAATTACTTTTCACAATTCCAAGGTTTAGCAGAACCCTCCCAGTAGAGCAAGGGAACTCACCCAGGGACTATTAGGCTATTGGGTGCATAGTAAGTCCTGGTTTTCAGATATGCTGACCTCTCAAGCATTCTCTCTTATACTCATTATGGTCTGGCATAAGCTCTCTTCTCTTAATTGCCAACAGTAGCCTCTTCCCATGTGGTGTTGCTGGGAGACTCCCATGAGATTATACTGTGTACCTGGTAAAGAAATGACCAACATTCCATGACCATAAATGCTCATCCTACCTTCTGCCTGGGCCCTGGTTTCCTAAACATTCCAAAGTTGAAAATATGACTCAGAGGTATACCCTGACCTTCCACAGGCCACCTGAATATCTGACTCAGGGATATTCACTGATGCTTCACAGGCCACCGGAGTCATGGATTATGATTTTAGCAATACCATGAGCTGGTCCTGAAACACAGTCAATATTAAAGGTTACTTAAAACTACAATTAAAGATACTGTGTTGAGAGCAAAGGCAGTGTGGCTGGGAATGCAACTCAGATACATAGCACCTGACAAGATAGTATGCGTGAGGCATAGAACTTGATGCATAGCATTGGAAATTACTCCCCCCCCCCCAAATAATGGCAATGAATGTTCAAGTCTCTTCAAATCCTGATGATCTACCCACATTTTACTGCAGTCTGGAGCCTAAAATCTACTACCTACTGCACTGGATTCATTTGGTGATAGATGTTTGGACCCTTTGGTGACACATGTCATGACTTTCATGACATTGACATTGAATGGTGTCTTTATACCACAACTATCCAAATGAGACTGTTGATGCCTCAGCCCCTGGCCTGGCCCCTGCAGTGCTGTTGCTAAGCATCAGTTGTACACAACAGACCTATCTCTTCTCATTCATGTCATTGACCCACTTTTTAGCTCAGAAGAGACAGTACAGTCTAGATAAATATTCACCTTCCCCTGGACAGATCTTGAAAATGAGGTTCAGAGACATGAAGTGACCTTCCTGATAACAGATCAAAACAACAGCCACTCTGTCCTTTTTAGTCACAGAAGAGCTAACCAGATCCTGTCAATCATGATCCTAACTGCCTGATTTATAGATAAAGAGTGACCACAGAGAGATGAGGGATTTGGCAAAGGTCATACAGCTGTCAATGGTATAGCCAGCACCAGAGCTTCACCATGTCTCTTGGTGGAGGCTGGCTCTGCCATGTGTGTCACATACTTAATCATCTAAGCTCATAGCTGCACCTGAACTCTAACCAAGTTCTCTGCTGATGCCAATAGCTGGTCCTGCACATGCAGATCAAGGGACCTTCCCAGAAGTCAGCAAGATGTAGACAGAAAACTCTATAGTTTTCCTTTGTCCCAGGTGGGCTCACAGGACTCGAAAGGAATATGGTGAGATCTGAATCAGGGGAAGCAAGCAGCTTTCCTAGTCCTAACAAACCAGGGACTCCTTAATTTGCCTCCAGCTGACAAGGCCTCATTGAGGTGCCTGTGGGAATTGACTCATTCACTAAGATGTGTACTAGGGAAAGTTTTCTGGGTAACTGTCTGGAGAAGGAAGCTGGGGTAATAGCATAGGGTTGTGCTATTACAAAACGCTGAGGCCTATGAAACAGTCCCTTGGGAGGTCACAACAATGGGGGATGCAGAGTTAGACCTAAGGAAACACTGCTTGCTAGGCTTACAGAAGACCCAGTTTGGTTCCAGCACTAACATAGCAGTTCACAGCCATCGGTATCTTCAGCTCTAGAAGATCTAGTACTCGCTTCTGATCTCTTCAGGAACCAGACATGCATGTGGAATAGACACATATGTGTGGCAAAACACTCATGCACATAAACAAAAGGGCAAACAAAAAAATGTCAACCTTGACATTGCAGACAGAATTTTCTTTGGGACAAGAACTCACAAGAAACAACATGAAGAATTATTAATCACAACAGCTCAGTCTTTGTCCCAGTCAGGCTTGTCCCACTAGCTCTTATAACTTGAATTAATCTCCACATCTCTGTGGTGTCTCCTGAGTGCCTCAATTATTCGCTTCATCTATCTGCCCAGAAGGCCTACCTATAGCTCTTGCATAGCTATTGGCCATTCAGGCTTTTCTTATACAGATCTCATCAATAACTCTTCACACTGTACAAACATCTCCATGCCTCTGGAGTAAGAAAACACTCACAAGGCTCATGTCTCTTAGATGCAAATTTAAGTCCAAATATATCAAACTCCGGAGCAGTTTTGAATTTGTTGTTTTTCTGTCTTGGTTGCCTCTCCTATAGAATTCCAATTGTAGCTTCTTTTCCTCTAGGCTGGCTAGAGGAATAAAATGTCATGATGTCTACACACTGCCACAAGTTCTGGCCAGTGCTCATGAACTCGAATCTCCATTCCTGCCTTCTGCCTGTATTTTGGTTTCCCAAGGATTCAATAGGAGGAGAACTTCCTGCTGAAAGTGATGATTGATAAGGGGTTAGAATTCCTGTGAGCTGCTCCTTAAACACAGGCAATAGTAAAAGTGAATTATGAAAAGATAAGTTGTACTGGAAACAAAGCCAGAGTGCCTAGCAATGTGGCTCAGCTGTACAGCACCTGAGTAAATGGAATGTTTGAGGCTAGAGTTTGAATCATGGCATTAAAAAAATGAAGGCAACAGAAGCTATGAACTCTACACATCCTGATGATCAACCCCATTTTCCTATGAACTTTATTCTAGCAGTTTTTTGGTGTAATACATTTGCTAGTTGAAATACTATATAATAACATGTAATCTCAACTGCTGTTCAATGGCCTGTGTTGCAATCATTGCTTTGGTCACGATTGGTGTATTTACACCTTTCTAATTGGCACTAATCAGAAGCACCTTGGCCCCTGCAATGCTGTTGCTAAGCCTTGTCCCACAGCTCTGACCCCAGCTCTCCTCGCTCCTATTCCTGATCCTCATCAGCTCTGGAGAGGCAGTGGAGTCCAGGCAGAGAGGCTACTCCACCAGGATTAATAAAGAGATAGAGGTTCACAGAGAAGTAGTCAGTTCTGTGATTGAGTGTCACATATAGTATGACACAGCCACCATCACACTGTTGGTTTTGGTCATGGAGATTTTATTATAGATGTTTAGAAACGGGTTCAAGAGGGAAGGACACACACACCAATTGAGTTATACGTAAGAGAGCCACATGGCTGCTCCAAGGGATTGCAATGCTGTATGAGTAAAAAGACTGTAGCACTTAGAGATACCATAGAATAGTTCTATCTGCCTGATGCACAGATAAAGGACCCAGAAGACATGAGCAGTTTGGCAAAGGTTACCCAACAAGCAAATGGTAAAAACAACTCCTGGGACTGGTCACTTGCCTCTGGGGGTGAGGCTGAATCTGACATGTCTATCAGATGCTTAATGTGTGAGTTCAAGCTATTTGCTGTACATCTGCTCTAACCAAAAAGTCTCTTGTTTCTTAGACCTGGCCTGACTCCACAGTAGTCATGGGATCACCCTAGAGGTCAGCATGAAGAAAAGTCAAACTCTAGAGATTTCATTCTGACTCAGGTGGACCCACAGTCCTGAAGGAGAAGATCCGAGCTTTGAGGGAGGAGAATCCGCAGGTATCACAACTGGGTCTCCTTAATTGACTGCAGCTGACAAAACCTCATTAATGGAGCATGTGAGAATTGGCTCATTTTGTAAGATGAGCACTTCAAAAAATTACCTGGTTTTGTGTCTGGAGAAGGATCCTACAAGAAATAGCAGGAGATCGAACTATCACTAAACAATGAGACAGTTAAAATGGTCCCTTGGGACATCACTGTGAATCTCAGAGCTGGTTTCGCCTGTGTTTCCTCAGCAGATCCTCACAGCAGGCCTAGAAGCTAAGCCTATGGTTCCCATTTCACAGATGCAGTGAATATGATGACAGACCCTGAGCCTTTGCCATGGCCAAGCCTAGGAGAGTTGCTGATTCTAGTTTAAGGCATTTTGGTTTTCTTTCAATCAGAAAGGCCATGTAAGGCGAGCATAGCCAGATCCTTACCCTTTTAGAACCATAAAATCTAAATCCTCCAAATAAAAGTGATTCTCAACCAGGTGGGATAATCTGTGGGAGCCTGAAAACTTCACGTGTGGCCTCCTAACTATGGGCCGTATCCATCACCCCAGGATTCCTATTCAACCATTACACTAAGATCCCATCTCTGCTTTGTTGTCTTGCGATTTGAAGGATGACCTGTCCTTGTTGTCCAGAGATAATTAGTCTGTCGTAGGACCAGCCAGCACATATTCTCAGCACCCAGCGTCCTGTGTTTGAAATTTCAAGGCTCTGAGTCCTATATGCGATAACACGGACCTACAGATCTGGAAAACAAGGGGCTATTGAGAACACTGATGATGTCAACAAAAAACAACAAATAGTATATAAGGATGACGATGATGATCATAGTAATGGCAATAACTAAGAACGTGACTTTTGTCAGTGTTTACCTAAAATAATTCATTTCATGACTAAAACATCCATATGAAAAGTAGTGTTAATCTTGATTTCCAACTCAGAAAACTGAACTACAGACTTGGTAACATAGCAGCACTTACAGACAGAACTTTGCATAGTAGGATGTCACATTTGGTATGGGATGCTAAATGTTTAACAAGCAACTCTCCATAAGGATAGAAATAAAGGAGGGTGAAGCCAGGCCTCCTTCTAAGTCAGTTGGCAGCCATGCTGCTGAGCCCATGCGTACCCTCTGTCCCTTACACCTGACCCTGTAGTTCATCAACTCACTGGGAAAGGTATTAGCTATATTCTTCATTGCTATGATAAGTTACCTAACACAAACCACTTGAGGAAGGGTTTGATTAGATTGAGCATCTGAGGTGATCATGTCAGGGAAGTCATGGCAGTAGGATCAGACTCAGAGTCGCATAGTATTTCCAGTCAGAAAGCAGACAGACATATGTCCTTCCTCAAACGGCGCTCTCCTTTAACACTTTCTAGGACCCCAGTCCCCAGAAAGATGACAACCACAATCAAGATGGAGCACCCTGCATCAGTTAAACATTTCTGGAAACACCTACAATACCCAAGAGGGGAGTTCACAGTGATTCTGAATCCAGAAACGTAGACAGTGAAGATGACCATGCTGAGCACTGAAAGGACAACTAGAGAAGGGGCTGACAGGTGGCTGCAGAGAACGCCGTCCCCTCCACTCAACACCTGCATCCTCTCCTGTTGAGGACACCTCGGATGGGGATTCAGATGAAACAGAAACATCTTACCATTCTTTCCATTTCTAAGAAGGCTACCCACAGATCTCTCCACACTCATTCTCTCCAATTACACACTGTGACTCTGCTCCTTCCCAGAGGGAGCATTGGCTGCATTGGTCCATGGGAATAGAGGGAGCAGAAGCAGGGAACAGGGTTCCTCTGGCTATGAGTACAATAGAGACAGCTCTCCGGGAGACAGACTTCAGTGAACCACCTCGGGTTTATTCCAGAGTGAAAGAATGATATGAGATTAAGAATCCTGGGGACAATCCCTAATTTGCATTGAGTGGCACCATGCTGTCATAAGGCTTTGTATGTAGCAGCAGGGTCCTATAGCGGAGTTTCTAGCACAAGTTCTAGTCACCATATGTGCAGCAGGGAAGGTTTCCAGCATGGATCTGTACCAAGAGTGATGCTAAAGATAAATCAGGCGTCTAGGCTTTCAGATAAGGTAGTCCTCCAGGCCCAGAGATAGTCTCAGATATCAGCAGGTAAAGAGCAGAAAATCTCACTGTGGAGAGTCCAGGAGTCCCATGCCTTCAAGCTTTGGATAAAAAGCTGAGAGGCCATGATAGGCTGCGACCTTTGGTCAATCAGCAAGGCCTCTCAACAACAATTATATTCCATGGATATTCATGGCCATGTAACCAACCTACGATATTTTGTTTATGATCTAACAAATAAAGCTTGCCTAAAGATCAGAGTGCAGAGCTAGCCACACTAGTTAGCCATGGAGGTCAGGCAGTGGTGGCAAGTGTTTTTAATCCCAGCACTCAGGAGAGAGAGGTAGGCAGATCTCTGATAGTTCAAGGCCACCCTGGGCTACACGAAATTGTTCCATTCTAAAAGAGAAACAGAGCTCACACAAAGGTGAGTCCAGCACTTGGGATCACATGCCTATAATCCCAGCACCAGGGAGGTGGAGACAGGAGTGATACAGCTACGTGGAGAGGGGTGTATCTAAGGTGGGAGGAGACAGGAGCTCATTGCAGTCAGTCTGACGCTGTGAGTCTTAAGCAGTCTGAGGACAGAATCATCCATTTTTTTTCTGAGCATTGGGAGAGGTATGAACTCTAGTGGCTGCCATTCTGCTTCTCTGATTCTTCAGATTTCACCCCTGGATAGCTGACTCTGAATTGTTATTATTAAAAACAATTACAATTCAAGCTACATCTGGTGCCTAACTTTTTGGGTATGGATTCATGAGGAAGCTGTTTGCCTGGACAGGCTTTGCAGCAATTGGCATATGCCTGAGCTACACTCAACTGGAGTCACTGCCCCACCCCTAGGTTAATCTTTCTTCTCTCCTGGTGGGCTTTCCCTGGACCCCCTTCTCCAGATGCTGCCAAAATTAAGTGGGGGCCTTGAAATATGGTCAGGCTTATAATGTTCTAAGCAGCAGCAATCATCAGCCTCACATCTTCATCATCACCATCAGCAGATTCGGTGAGAAAATTGGGAATTCTTTTTTTCACTATTTAATTTTTTTAAAAAATGAAATTTGTTTTTCATTTTACATACCAATCCCAGTTCCCACTCCCTACCTTCCTCCCATTCCCTCCACTGACACCCTCACCATGTCCCCCCATCGACTCCTCAGAGACGGTAAGGCACATTACTTTGGGGAACATCCAAGGCCCTCCCTACTATATCTAGGCAGAACAAGGTATCCAGCTTAAGAGAATAGGTTCTCCAAAACTAATACATGCAGTAAAAATAAATCCTGGTGCCTCTACCACTGGCCCCTCAGTCTGCCACTGGCCCCTCAGTCTGCCCCAGCCATACAACTGTCACCCACATTCGGAAGGAATAGTTTGGGCCTTTGCTGTTTCCTTCCCTGTCCAGCTGGAGGTGGTGAGCTCCCATTAGCATAGATAAACTGTTTCAGTGGGTGTCCCCATTATGGTCTTGACCTCTTCGCTCATATTCTCACTCCTTCCACTCTTCAACTGGACTTTAACTCTCTGTTTCCATCAGTTACTGGATGAAGGTTCTATAGTGATATTTAAGATATTTATTCATCAGTCTGTTTACAAGGAAAGGCACCCTCTCCCTTTTGATTAGGGTCTTAGCTGGGGTATTCTTGTGGATTCCTGGGAATTTCCCTAGTGCTAGGTTTCTTGCTATCCCCTTAATGACTCCCTCAATCAAAATATCTCTTATCTTGCTCTTATCTTTCTCCTTACTCCATCTCAACTATCCCATTTCCTCAAGTTCTCCTCCCTCCTCCCCTTGTCCCCTCGTCTTCCTCTTCTGCCCTCCCTACTCCCCCCCCCCCACCCCCATGCTCCCAATTTTGTCAGGCAATCTTGTCTATTTCCCCTTTCCAGGTGGATCTCTGTATGTTTTTTTTATTAGGGTTCACCTTGTTACTTAGCTTCTCTAGAATCATGAACTATAGCCTCAATATCCTTTTCAGGGAAATGCAAATCAAAACAACTTTGAGACACCTAATCTTGCACCAGTCAGAATAGCTCAGATCAAAAACACCAGTGATAGCTTATGCTGGAAAGGATGTGGAGTAAGGGGTACATTCCTAAATTGCTGGTGAGAATACGAACTTTTACAACCATTCTGGAAATCAGTATGGCAGCTTCTCAGCAAACTGGACCCAGAAATACCACTCGTTGGCATATACTCAAAAGATGTTCAAACATACTACAAGGACATTTGCTCAGCTATGTTCATAGCAGCATTATTTGTAATAGCCAGAACCTGGAAATAACCTAGATGCCCCTCAACCAAAGAATTGAAAATTCTTAAACGGGGGAATTCATAAAAAGAGAGAGAGCTTCTTCCAACATTAAAAAATGAGAAACACAATTACGATAGAGAAAGTTAGGTCTCTGTATGATTTAAATCAATGCATGATTTAAAAATGGAACAATTAAATAAAAGGATGAACAACTTAACTGGGACTGACATAATGTTGATTATCATTTTGATAATCCATGTCATTTTTTCTGATTTTTTATTTTAATCTATTTTTTTAAAAAACTACTTTTCTCATTTTTCATGCCAAATCCATTTCCCACTTTCCTCCTCTCCTCCTGCTCACTCCACCTTGCATCCCTTCCACCCCCTACCCCACTCCCCACTCTACTCCTTAGGAAGGAGGGTAAGGCTTCCCATGAGGAGTCAACAAAGTCTAGCACATTGCTTTGAGGCAGAACCAAGGTCTTGCCTAATAAATCTACTCTGGGCAAGGTATCCCTCCAGAGAGAATGGATTCCAAAAAGCCAGAACAAGAAGTGGGGATAAATCTTGGTCTCACTGCCAGTGGCTCCACAGTCTACCCAGCCATACAACTATCACCCATATTTAGAGGGCCTAGTTTGGTCCTCTGGAAGCTGTCAAGCTGGAGTTGGAAGGCTTCCATTAGCTCAGGTAAGCTGTTTCAGTGAGTGCCCTCATCATGGTCTTGACTTCTCTGCTTGTATTCTCACTTCTCCCTCTCTTTAGCTGGACTTTGGGAGATCAGACCAATGCTCCATTGTGGTTCTCTGCATCCGCTTCCATCAGTTATTAAATATAGGTTCTAAGATGACATCTAAGATAGTCATCCATCTGACTACAGAACAAGGCCAGTTCAGGCACCTTCTCCACTATTACTTAGGGTCTTACCTAAGATCATCTTTGTGGATTTCTTGGAAGTTCTCTAGTGCTAGGTTTCTTGCTAGCCCTGTAATGGCTCCCTCAGTCAAGATATCTCTTTCCTTGTTTTCCATCTCTGTACTTCCCCCATCTCGACCATCCCATTCCTTCTGGTTATGCTCCCCCTCCACTTCCCCCCTTCTTCTCCCTTCCACATTCCCTTCTCCCCCAACTTCCATGCTCCCAACTCTCTCCAAAGATTTTGTCTATTTCCCCTTCACAAGGGGATCTATGTATGTTTCTCTTAGGGTTTTCCTTGATACTTAGCTTCTCTGGGTTCATGGACTATAAGTTCCTTATCCTTTGCATTACAGATGGTATTCACATGAGTGGGGACATACCATCCTCATCTTTCTGGGTCTGGGTTACCTCACTCAGAATGTTTTTCTCTTTTTTACATTTTAATTGACTTTTATTGAGATCTACATTTTTCTCTGCTGCCCTCCCTGCCTCTCCTCTCCCCCTTCAACCGTGCCCATCAAGTGTGTCGTTTTTGCCAAGCTTGTCGTATGTGAAACACATGTAGTTTTTGTCACATGTGTTCTGTTTGCAGCACATGTCGAAATTGAGACGCATGTCGTAACGGCCATGTGTGTCGCAAATGACAGACATGTTGTTCTGGACACGCATTATTATTGGAGTGTGAGTTGTTTTTGCCACGTGTGTCGTTTCTGCCACGTTTGTCGATCATGTCACGTGCACCAATTATGCCGCATGTGTCGCTCACGTCACATGTG